>NC_091767.1:69471414-70096414 GCF_029378745.1 Bos indicus | reverse complement strand
AAAAGGCCATTCCCAAAGGCAGGCGTTCCCACCCTCTTGCACCCTGGCACTGTGCCTGGGACATAGGACTGACATCCCCAGAGGACCCGGGGACACTACTGAGGAGTGTTCACTTGGATTCATGAGTCCTGACTTGATTCAGAAAAAAAAATTTTTTAACCCTTAGACTAGAGAGTTCAGCTTCTTTGCTTGAACAAAAAGGAAGGTGTCAACTTCCTGGGGGAGAATAGAGAAGGGATCACAGTTGTGTCTTGACCTGGGGCTGGGGAGGTGGACGAATAGGGTCTAGCAGCTGGCATTCCTGAGCTCAACACTCGTCTGGTGGAAGAGACCAGTGCCAGCCTGGTTTCCATGTTTAGTCTCAGAGGAGAAGGGAGGTGGCTGGAGTCAGCTGGACCTCAGTTTGGATTCTGGTTTAGCTCCTTACTATCTGTGTAACCCTGAACAAGTCACCCAAACTCACTGAGCCTCAGTTTCCTCATCTCTAAAAGGGGGAAATAAGAGAAATCACCTCACAGGGTTGCCAGAAAGATTCAATGAGACGATTTGTAAGAAGCACTCAGCTTTTATAAGCTCTCAATATATAAGGGCTATTTTATTGAGAAGCATCCCACAAGGATGGCACACATTTTCTGGGACGGCGTGGTATCTGCTTACACTATTAACTCCATCTCTCAATGCCCACAGCACCATCACGTTCAGAGATGTCATATTCCATTCTCGCTTCCAAGAAGTGAGAACACTCATCCAGGAGCATGCCTAACTCTGTAGATGTAACTTGGTGATTATCTAACAGTAACTGCCACTGTGACTCAAGACAAAGATAACACTGCAGGGTGGGCCTTCTGGAAGAGGTGAGCCTGGGTAAGACTTCTACAAGCAGAGAGAAAAGGGAATAGGACGAGCCAAGACATGGAGGCAAAAATTCCCATTGGAGGGCTGGGCAAAATTAAGGAGAGGATATTGGGAGATCTGGCCTTCCCAGGTGGCTCAATGGTAAAGAATCTGTCCGCTAATGCAGGAGACTCATGTTTGATCCCTGGGTTGGGAAGATCCCCTAGAAGAGGAAATGACAACCCATTCCAGTATCCTTGCTGGGTGAATCCCAAGGGCAGAGGAGCCTAGTGGGCTACAGTCCATGGGGTTACAAAGAGTCAGACACAACTGAGCATGCCCACTCACACAGGTGGCTTAGTGGTAAAGAATCTAAATGCAGGAGACTTGGGTTCGATCCCTGGGTCAGGTAGGTCCCCTGAAGGAGGAAATGGCAACCCACTCCGGTATTCTTGCCTGGGAAATCCCAGAGACAGAGGAGCTGGGGTCGGGGGCTTCAGTTTATAGGGCTGCAAAGAGTTGGACGCAGCTGAGTGACTAAACAACAACATTGGGAGAATATGGTGACGGTATGGACTGAACTGATCATGTGAAAGCTGGGGATAAGTGAGAAGCAGGCTTGCAGGAGAAAAGAGAAAGGGAAATGTCCAAGTCAAGGGAACAGATGCTGATCCTCGGAATGAACAACCCACCTTCTCCCTCCACCCCCTGCCGGTAGCCTCAACAGTTGTCAACTGAGTGGATCTTGTCCATCAATTGGCCCTTCCTTGATTAACCTCCCTCCTGGATCCTGAGTCCTATTTTGCATCTGCTTCCACCTAATAGCCAGTGCGCCCCCCAATCCCACTGGTATCTGAGAACGTGTGTCCTGACATTATAATAGGCTCTGCAGAGAAGGAAATGCTATCATCCGTGTTGGTGACAGCGGGCTCCCAGGCCTGCCAGGTAGCTTAAGCAACATCCTAGTCTTCCTTGTCTTGTTAATTAGGAGAGCCTAGCTCACAGATTCGGAGACGCATCACAGCTAGCAGCTCTTCAAACTTCGTAACTGCTTCTAACGAGGTGGTAGGACTACGTGCATTTTGTCCTCCTTCTAAAGAGACCTTGGGATTTGAGATCTGTGTGTGAGCCCTGTCTGTAGTGCAGGAGTGAGACAACCATCCGCGATGGGGAAACAGAAGGACATTCGCTGCATACCTGTCCAGTTGCCTCCAAACTTCTCACTCTTCAGCCCCTGAGCCAAAATCAGTCGCTACTCCATCCCCTTTCCTTCAGGGATATGTGTCCGGGTGTTGGGGAGCATTTGAAATTCAACATATATACTTGTGAACACCTGAGCGGAAAACTGGTGAAATCAGCTGATGGTGGCGTTTTCCCCATCTTTTTGTATTCCCGGTAAATAGTATACAGTAATCAAAGTTTAAGCCGCCCAAGATGAAATAATTGCTTAACAATCATATAAGACAAAATGATTCAACAAATGACAATGAGGCCCCGTGATATACAGAACAGATGCATTCAGTGTACCATATTATAATGCGCTAATACAAGATTGACAGCACAATAATAGGAGTGAGCAGCAATTCAGCCTATAATTCCGAACCAAATGTGAGGCTGTCCACAGAACTCAAATCCTACCAGGCTGCAAAATTAGAGGTAACACCGCACAAGGTTCAAGACAACTCATTAGCAGGTTGGCAGAGTGTTTCAGGAGCAAATTTGTCTGTCGAAGAAACTAATTTTGTGCCATCTTCAGCTCAACTTTTTTTTTTTTTTAAGTGTGCAGATACAGCCTTCCCTGGAGAGAAATGCAGGGGTGGGAGCTAGAGATCTGGTCATAGCCCTTGGGGCACAGTGAGGTTGCTGCTGTCAGCTTTTGAGCGGGCAGTATTGGGTGTAATCAGGGTGTGTTGAAGGGTGTACTGTGGAGCTGATGGCGGTGACGGTAACAAACACTATTGAGATCAGTCCCAATGCAGAAGAGTTATGAGGTGTCCTGCTGCCTCTTGGGGGGCTGTTCCCACATCAGAAAGGGTTTGGATTAAGGATGTAATTCAGGGGGTGCTGAGGATCCTTCCAGGTCCTGAACTTCTATAGATGTGTCATAATGACTGCTTTGTGCAAATACCTTACCTCTTTTAAGGATATTTGAAGCAGGTGTGGTCAGACACTCAGACACAGAAGTGACTGTCATAAAGTAAGAGGTTTTTATATTCATTGATTCCCAGAACTGGAGGCAGACCAAATGGGGAGCCATGCGGGGAAGCACCAGAGTCTGTCATGGAATGAGGGAGTGAACGGAACTGTAGGCAAGAGCTTTTACTGTAGTTTCCATGGGTAGGAAATAGATGAAGCAGGGTAATCAGGATTCACCTGTTGGCTAGTTTGAATAATTTCATGGGCTCTGGGTAATAAGGACTCTCCCTAGTTGACTGGTGATTAGGCAGGGGATAGTGGCCCAGAATGGCAACCCACTCCAGTACTCTTGCCTGGAAAATCCCATGGGCGCAAGAGCCTGATAGGCTGCAGTCCATGGGGTCAGGAAGAGTCGGACATGACTGAGTGACTTCACATTCACACATTGGAGAAGGCAATGGCAACCCACTCCAGTGTTCTTGCCTGGAGAATCCCAGGGATGGGGGAGCCTGGTGGGCTGCCGTCTATGGGGTCGCACAGAGTCGGACACGACTGAATCGACTTAGCAGCAGCAGCAGCGGCCCAGAATGGCAACCCACTCCAGTACTCTTACCTGGAAAATCCCATGGACGGAGGAGCCTGGTAGGCTGCAGTCCATGGGGTCTCTAGGACACGACTGAGTGACTTCACTTTCACTTTTCACTTTCATGCATTGGAGAAGGAAATGGCAACCCACTCCAGTACTCTTGCCTGGAGAATCCCATGGGCGCAGGAGCCTGGTGGGCTGCCGTCTATGGGGTCACACAGGGTCGGACACGACTGAAGCAACTTAGCAGCAGCAGCAGCAGTAGCAGTGGCCCAGAGTGTGAGAGCAGATAAAGGATTAGGGAGTAGATAAAGGAGGTGAGGACTCTGGGCTGTCTGGTTAGCATATGAAAGGCATGCTTTCCTAATAGGAATTAGCTAGCCCTGGGAGGGGGTAGCACTCACCCACCCCACCCCTGGGGTTGGTGAGATGCCAAGATATCAAAACATCAGAATACAGAATAAAAAGACGTGGTTGATGAACACACTTTTGTAATCATACACCATCAGCTTCCTTCTCTTTCCTGCCAGGCTGAAGCCTCCCCCTTCCCTTGCCCCAGACCCCTGATGAAAACACAGCTATTGACACCACCATCTGCACATAATGTAAAGCCATGGTAGGTTAGTCAAAACCACCCTAATCCAGGATCTGTGGCCTCAGAAGGGAAGACTTCCACCGCCCTTTGACCAATGGAGCCCTTGCCAGGCTTCTCCCCATCTCTCCTCACTCTGGGGCCATCTGGGTGTGGACAGCAGCAGCCACATCAGCAGGCTGACTTAGAGTGTGACTCAGAAATCCTTTGTTGTTGTTGTTCAGTTGTGTCCAACTCTTTGTGACCCCATGGACTGGGGTCCTGTCCTTCACCATCTTCCAGAGCTTGCTCAAACTCATGTCCATTGAGTCAGTGATGCCATCCAACTATCTCATCCTCTGTCACCCCTTGTTCTCCTGCCTTCAATCTTTCCCAGCATCAGGGTCTTTTCTAATGAGTCGATTCTTTGCATCAGATGGCCAAGGTATTGGAGCTTCAGCTTCAGCATCAATTCTTCCAATGAATATTCAGGATTGATTTCTTTTAAGATTGACTGGTTTGATCTCCTTGCAGTCCAAGGGACTCTCAAGAGTCTTCTCCAACACCACAGTTCAAAACCATCAGTTCTTCAGCACTCAGCCTTCTTTATGGTCCAACTCTCACATCCATACATGACTACTGAAAAAACCATAGCTTTGACTAAACAGACCTTTGTTGGCAAAGTAAAGTCTCTCCTTTTTAATATGCTGTCTAGGTTTGTCATAGCTTTTCTTCCAAGGAGAAAGCAACTTTTAATTTCAGAAATCCTACACCTCCTAATTCCACCCACCAGTAACCGCCCGTGTGGCCATGGCAAGGCTGCCTCACATTTCTGCGTATCAGTTTCCTTCCCTAAAGAGAAATAGGATTAATCCCAGTTCTAAATGCTTCATTTCTCTAGAAAATTAAGGGAAAGGAAGAGGAAATGCAGCAGAAAAGCTAAGGAGATGGGTGGGGTTCTCTAATCCTCACATAAAATCAGTGATGGCCACAAAACCAGAGAAACTGTCCAGGGACCCTCAGCCCTTCTCCTTCATCCCTTCTGTGGATTTGAGATTCTCCCAGTGACAGTGATGGGCTTCCCTCATAGCTCAGTTGGTAAAGAATCCGCCTGCAATGCAGGAGACCCCAGGTCGATTCCTGGGTCGGGAAGATCCGCTGGAGAAGGGATAGGCTACCCACTCTAGCATTCTGGCCTGGAGAATTCCATGGACTATATAGTCCATGGGGTCCCAAAGAGTCGGACACAACTGAGCGACTTTCACTTCACTTCACAGTGACAGTAATGATGATGATTATGATCATCAGGATAACAGGAATTCAGCCCCTGCAGGTTAGCCAGGCTTTTACATAAACTGCTTTATTTAATTCTTACAACAGCCCTAAGGTGGAGCAGACCCTCTCAGCCTATTTTACAGCTGGGGAAAACTGAGGAGTAGAGAGTCACTGGCTGGGTATCTCACAAGCAGTAAGTGAAGAGCCAGGTCTGAGGTCCAAAGCCTCATTCCTCATCACTGCACTCTGCTGCTCCCTGTGCCATGGGCAGCTTGGTCCAAAAAGAACTCAATGGATGCATCCCAAGCAGCAGTAGGTATTAATTCCAGGAGGGGGAACCTCTAAGAGGGAGAATGAACCCCCAGGGAAAGGCATTGCCCCATGAGGAGAACTCTTTGGAACTTGGAGGTTTCCGTTCTTTCTATTTTGTACCCTTCAGAGGCCTGGCATGGCTCTGGGCATTGAGGGTACATAGCTGTGAATGAGACAGGGAGCACTCAGGCTGGGGGAGGGAAGGAGGAAGACGGGAGAAGCGAATGGATAAAAACAGTGGCTGTAGAGGGGCCCAGCCTAACAGGCTCCCACCCTTCCTATGTTAAGCTCTGCAAGCTGGAAAACTCCAGCCAACAGAGAAAGCACAAGGCCTTCATCAGAGGCCAGATCTCAGTGACCAGGTAAGCTTCCCTCAGAACTCAGGGAGCCAGCAGTTGGGTCCAAACAGGAAAAACATAGCCCAGCTGCTGGCTAGTGGCACCTTTCCCCTCAACCCCCTGCTCAAGCCCAATTCTGGGTGCAACTAATTCCAATTTGCAGCCAAACTTAAGCGGATGCAGAAATCAGAACAATATTTTCAACAATATTTTCAGCTGCAGGAACAGAAGAAAATGATGTTTAGCACCCCGCTTTTGTGCAAATGCAACATGCCTATCTGAGTAAAGTAGAATTTCACCATATTTTACAATGAAGTAAGCATCCCAGAAATTTTATATTTTTTTCTTTCCGAGGGGGAGGATGAAGAGATTTTGGTAATTAAAACTCCCATCGATCACTGCTTAGATCTCAGAGATAATTGCACGGCTGCTACAGATGTGTGTTGAATCATGCAGTTTTGTTTTCAAGGGTGTGTGTGCCCCAAGGCCTGGAATCACACCTCCCCCGGCGTGAGGCATGAAGCACCCCTTCGCCATGCTCACTGTCCTCCCCCACCAGGGCAGGATGACACTTAGGGGATGGTCCTGGGCCTGCCCTGAATTAGCCGTGTAGGATTGTGTATGTGGCTTAACCTCTGTGTACCTCAGGTTTCTCTTTCGTCAACTGAAGAGTTGGAACTCAGTTATCTCAGGGTTCTTTACACCTCTTTTGATGCTTCCTAGAGTTGACATTCCCCTTGAGAGCTGCTGGCTGCATGGTAAGCCAATCAATCAAGAGATATGAGCTGTCAGAGCAAGGAATAGGGACTTTATCTGGAAAGCCAGCAGACTGAGAAGATGGTGGACCACTTTCCAAAAGAACCATCTTACTTACCCAAGTTAGAATTTAGTACTTCTTTTGTACTAAAACCAGAGAGGTCGTGGTTTGTGCTGCAAGTCTCTGGTGCTGGAATTCTTTATCCTTGAGGCTGTCTGTGTACATCTGGCCATAATATCCCTATAAACCTCCATCAAGACAAATCTTATTCTCTGTTCTGCAACTTTTTATCTCTATATGAATGGGAAAGTGTTATACCTTTAAAGGTCAGAGCCTTGAGAATGGGCAATGCTGCATATTTCAGGCTATAGGCAGCATTCTGGTAGCAAAAGCAATAGCATTCAAAGTTTAAGGTAAAAAAAAAATACATCCAATATGGAGTCAGATTTGTTCTTCCTTATTAAAATCATCTCTCCACACTGATTTATTTTTCCCCTCCCTCTTGAGCCTCCCTTTGTTTTTCCCCTCCCTCCTGAGCCTCCCTCCCTCCCCCATCCCACCCCACCCCTCTAGGTCATTACAGCACTGAACTGAGCTCCCTGTAACAATGTATTAGGTTCCTGCTAGCTGTCTATTTCACACATGGTAGTGTATATATGTCAATACTACTCTTTTAATTCATCTCATCCTCTACTTCCCCGGCTTGTGTCCACAAGTCTGTTTCCTACTTCTGTGTCTCTATTCCTGCCCTGCAAATTGGTTCATCATTGCAAATTTTCTTGATTCCATATATATGCCTTGCTGCTGCTGCTGCTGCTAAGTCGCTTCAGTCGTGTCCAACCCTGTGTGACCCCATAGACGGCAGCCCACCAGGATCCCCCGTCCCTGGGATTCTCCAGGCAAGAACACTGGAGTGGGTTGCCATTTCCTTCTCCAATGCATGAAAGTGAAAAGTGAAAGTGAAGTTGCTCAGTCGTGTCCTACTCTTAGCAACCCCAAGGACTGTAGCCTACCAGGCTCCTCCGTCCATGGGATTTTCTAGGCATGAGTACTGGAGTGGGGTGCCATTACCTTCTCCGTATATATGCCTTAATATACGATATTTGTTTTCCTCTTTCTGACTTGTTTCACTCTGTATGACAGACTCTAGTTTTATTCATATCACTACAACTGAATCAATTTTGTTCCTTTTTATGGCTGAGTAATATTCCATTGTATATATGTACCACATCTTCTTTATCCATTCATCTGTTAACGGACTTTTATGTGACTTCCATGTCCTGGCTATTGTAAATAGTCCTGTAATTGTAATGTAAAAATGAACATTGGGGTACATGTGTCTCTTTGAATTACGGTATATGTCCAGTTCTCAGGGTATATGTCCAGTAGTGGGATTGCTGGATCATATGGTAGTTTTATTTTTAGTTTTTAAAGGAACTTACATACTGTTCTCCATAGTGGTGATATCAATTTACATTCCTACCAACAGTGTAAGAGGGTTTCCTTTTCAACACTCCCTTTTCCAGCATTTATTGTTTGTAAAATTTTTTCAATGTTGGCCATTCTGACTAGTGTCCACTGAGTTTTAATCTCATCTCTGCTACTGATTCACATGTCCTTGACACATGAATGCCTTGTGTGTGCCAGACGCAGTGATAGGTCTGGAACCACAAAGATGCCTAGGGTCTCCCCTGACTCTGTGGGGCTCACAGTTTGGTGGACTGGGTGGCCCAGAAGCAAACACATCACAAGAAAATATGTTGTGTGCCTTTCACACTCTCATTGTGTGGCCGGCCTGCCCTAGGGCACCCTCAGCTGTAGTAAGACCTGCATAGATGTTAACCTGTAGTAAAACATTTCCCCTGGCACAGGACCCATCCTTTCCTCCTTCCCCAAGAGATCGAGTATACAGAGGAGAAACCGCGGATGGGCCCAGAGCCTCATCAGGAGCATGAACCATAATCTGTAGCTCTTGCTCTCACACATGGTTCTCTGTTAGGAAATCAGATCAGCACCATTCTAACTGTTCCTGGTAGCCTCTGGGATCTGCCCGTGGCAACTTGACTGTGACCACTATAGTGAAAGAGTGAGAAACCTTAGGATGGGAGGGATATTCTTCCCTCGGCATCCAGCATGACCTGGGTCTTAAGTTTGCTGTTCCATTCCACTCCAGAGGAGCTCTGAGCTCCCTAATGAAAACACGGATGCATCCATGCTGGGCACGTCACCCCCGTACACAACCTGGAAGAGGAAGCCAGGAGACCCTCTTCCCTGCTGGCTCCCACTCCAGGAGCGCCACTGGGCTCTCCTGTCTACTTTGTGATCGGAACTGAGCAACCAGATGACTCCGAGCTTCCCCTGGCAGCAGCGACAGCACTAATTTGGCGTGTCAGGTACACTGACAAGCAGAAAAGTGCAAAAGCTCCCCCCGGGGACAGCAGCCTTCCGTGGCACCACCCAGTTCTGCCACCTCGCAGAGGCCTCTCCCTGAACATCCACATTGTGCATATCGATTTCACCTATATGGGATGCGGGGTCCCTGATGGCTCAGTGGTAAAGTATCTGCCTGCCAGTGCAGGAGACACAGGAGATGCAGACTTGATCCCTGGGTCAGGAAGATCCCCTGGAGAGGGAAATGGAAACCCACTCCAGTATTCTTGCCTGGGAAATCCCATGAACAGAGGAGCCTGGTGAGCTACAGTCCATGGAGTTGAAAAGAGTTGGACACGACTGAGAACAGCACATGCAGGATTTAGGCAGAGGCCCCCAAGTCTCCTCTTTGCACTATATTCTCCAGCCTTCCATGCTAGGGACTGACTTGGCCCCTTCCTTCCTCGCCATCCTCATCCCCCTCTACCTCACCATCCCTAGGAGTTGCCGTGCAGTCAGCCTCCTGTGCCTATAATGGATTCACTGGTTAACACTCAATAGCACTAGAGACCCCAAAAGGTCCTTTCCCAGCCAAATCTGGTTTGGAGGAGAGTGTGGGAGGATGGGGGCACTGAGGCCCCTTGATTTTACCTTCTTCTTCTCTGCCGCCCAGTTGCTACTGAGCTGGTGACAAAGCCTGTGCATGTGCGCCTTGGATGCACGGATGCATGGATGGATGGATAGACATCCCCTCTGGAGTGGGGTGGGCTTTTCTGGTGGCTCAGATGGTAGAGAATCGGCCTGCAAGGTAGGAGACAAGGATTTATTCCCTGGGTCGGGAAGATCCCCTGGAGAAGGAAATGGCAACCCTCTCCGATATTTTTGCCTGGGAAATCTCATGGACAGAGGAGCCTGGTGGGCTACACTCCATGGTGTCGTGAAGAGTCAGACATGACTGAGCAACTCACACACACACACACACACACACCGTAGAGGGGGGGAGAAGCTGTCCTCTCTGTATTTTCTGCCTCTCCCCCACTCCATGCATCCCCAACTGCTGGTGTCTCTGCGGCAGTGCTTATGCAAGCAGCTCGTGTTCTGCAGGGTTACAGGATGCTGTTGTCAATTTGAGGCAAGCCCATGAGTGTGGTTGTCCCTGACGGTTGTAAACAGGACGGGAAGCAGGATGGGTGGGCTCCCTGGATTTGAACCACTGGACTAGGAGCCTCCCTACTGCTGCCTACCATGTATCTGCAGCCTGGTGGGGCCTCAGGCTTCCTGGCTCGGTGTCTGGAGCTTCCACCCGTCTCCTGTAGTGTCTTCCAGCTCTAACTATCTACACACTGGAGCCCAGTACCGGGGTTGTGTTGGGCTACTTAAGTAAAGGCAAAAAACCTGACTATCGAGGGCATGACAGTCCCTAGGACAACTAACCCACCCAGGAGGCCAAGATGAGCTCTGCATTGTCCCTTGGGGTTTGATTCTGTGTCAGGAAAAGTAACTCTTTAATGATATGTTCATTTTACACAAATAGTCCCTTTCCTCCCAAGTGCCTGACCTCATCCATGTGTCCAAGGACAGGAAGGGAGCGAAAAAAGTTTATGAGCCACCAAACAGTTGAAACGGCTCAGAAACCTTATCCCTGAGGCTGAAGGGCTCAGTTTAAAGATTCCCAACCAGCATAGAGGTATCCAGCCTTGTCAGTTCTCAGCTGGTTTCTGACTAAATAGGAGAACCTGGTTCGGGAAGAAAATTCTGAAACAATGATGCCCATTTGATACAGGTGTAAGAACAGGAAAAAATCCTTGAACCCAAACCACAATTAAAATAGCTCATGTTGGGCTTCCCTGGTGGCTCAGTGGTAAAGAATCCCACAGCCAATGCAGGAGACACGGGTTCAGTCCCCACTCCAGGTAGATCCCACATGCCCTGGAGCAACTAAGCTTGTGGGCCAGAACTACTGAGCCTGTGCTTTAGAGCCTGGGAGCCAAAACTACTGAAGCCTGCACGCTCTAGACCCTGTGCTCTGCGAAGCCACCGCAGTGAGAGGCTGGAGCACTTCAACTCGAGACTGGCCTTTGCTTGCTCCAACTAGGGAAAAACCTGTGTAGCAATGAAGACCCAGCACAGTCTAAAATTAATACACAAATTATTTGAAAAAAAATAGCTCATGTTTATGAAGAGCTTCTCTGTTCCAAACACTTGCTATGAAATTTACATTTAGATCCTCACAAGGACTACATGAAGGAGATACCGTTATTATTCCCATTTTATAGATAAGAGAGGTTAAGTAACTGGCCCAGGGTCACACAGTGGATGAAGAGAGGATCATCGAAACTCAGCGTCTTTTTTTCTACCCTTCACCTTACAGAAATGTGCTTACCTGGTTGGGTCAGCAAGGAAAGGTATTGGCTTTGATCTGGGGAAACTGATGTCCCACCTGATAAGTAGCTTTGTTCAAATAGAAGAGGAGACAATTCCTCTCATTCATTAACTTCTAATTTGTATACTTCAAGTACTGCTCATTTACATGAGCCAGGCACTATAAACACACACTCATCAGTCAAACAGGTTTGTGGCGTGTCCCTGGGTTGTGAGCTGAGGTCAGGATGGGATGGGTCACCACTGCCACCAGAAAATTTCCTCACTGCCTGGTGACTCCTTCCCCGAGTTTCTGGCTTTTCAAGCGCTTCTAGGTAATCTCATGCAAATCCTTTCCTGGAATGGTATCTAGAGGGACAAATCCTAAGAAGCTGAAGAAGGAGCCAAATGCCACCTCTTATGAGTAATGCATTCATTCCATCCTTCCACAAACCCTAGCAGAACTTCACCATGGACATAGTGTACCCGTGATGCATAGTGTCCTAAGACGCCATCTCTGTCCTAGAGGAACTTGGCAGAAAGAGTCAGCAGACACATCACCATAGTACACATGACGAACCTAGACAGCATATTAAAAAGCAGAGACATCACTTTGCCAACAAATATCCGTATAGTCAAAGCTATGGTTTTTCCAGTAGTCGTGTACAGATGTGAGAGTTGGACCATAAAGATTGAGTGCTGAAGAATTGATGCGTTCAAACTGTGGTGTTGGAGAAGACTCTTGAGAGTCCCTTGGACTACAAGGAGATCAAATATGTCAATCCTAAAGGAAACCAATCCTGAATATTCTTTGGAAGGACTGATGCTGAAGCCCCAATACTCTGGTCACCTGATGAGAAGAGCCAACTCATTGGAAAAGGCCCTGATGCTGGGAAAGATTAAAGGCAGGAGGAAAAGGGGACAACAGAGAACCAAATGGTTGGATGGCATCACCAACTCAATGGACATGAGTTTGAACAAATTCTGGGAGATGGTATAGGACAGGAAAGCCTGGCATTGCTGCAGTCCAGGGAGTCACAGAGAGTCGGACACGACTGAGCCACTGAACAACGTAGTATGTATGGGATGCAGAGGAGCTGCATGATAATAAAGAAAAAGGGGGTTACAGAGGAGAGAACATTTGAGCTGACTCTTGAAACCTAAGACCAAGTCTAAAAAGGTCAGAACGAGTGTTCTAGGTGGAAAGTGAAGTGTTAAGTCACTCAGTCACATCTGACTCTTTTGTGACCCCATGAACTGTAGCCCACCAAGCTCTTATTTCCCAGGCAATAATATTGGAGTGGATTGCCATTTCCTTCTCCAAGAGACCTTCCTGACTCAGGAATCAAACCCTGGCCTCCTGCATTGCAGGCAGATTCTTCACTGTCTGAGCCACCTGGAAATCCCCAAACTCTGGGACTTAGAAGAAGTGGCTGCTACTGCTGCTAAGTCACTTCAGTCGTGTCCGACTCTGTGTGACCCCATAGACGGCAGCCACCAGGCTCCCCCATCCCTGGGATTCTCCAAGCAAGAACACTGGAGTGGGTTGCCATTTCCTTCTCCAATTTAGAAGAAGTGGAGGGAAGAGTAAATGCAGTGACAAGAAGATCTGGAAAACTTGGGAAGTATTTTAAAGCATAGCATGAGACTCGACGTGGGTCTCAGTGTGAAGGAGAGAGAAGCAAGAAAGATGGGAGAGGGGACGACCTGCAAGCCCCCCACAAACTATCAGCGGGGATACAAAAAACTGTGCTATAGACAAGAAAATACCAAAGTTCATAAGCAATTTTTTAAAAGCCAAGAATCTCCTATTTGAGTTATTAGTAAAATACTATCCAACATGGTTTCCCGGCCAGAAAGGAAAGGGGGTGGGGTTGGCCTTTGTGGGAGGAGAATATGCATATTAGCCAGTGCCCTGGCTGAGGGCTGGCAAGAGCTTGAGAATCACTTTGCAGGAGAATCTCCCTGGTGTAAAGGCTGTGCACAGCTGGCTCTGAGGGATAAATCCATTATTTCACTAACAAGGTTGACTCCCAAGGTGGCAAAGGGAAGAGATTTCGAGGTTGTGGGTATATAGCCTGAACTGGGGAGCAGGGACGCAGCCAGAGACCCCACCTAGACCACCACATGGGGAGAAAGACCACCAAAACCTCCATTTCTTAAAACCCCAATGAACAGCTGAAAATTACTTGCCCCTGGGAAAAAAAAAAAAAAACAAATTCCACATTATCATTTCAATGGCTCCTCACATAAATACCAAAGAATCAGAAAAGCTGGTGCCTCATGTTGCTCCCAGAACCCAAGAAATGGTATCTTTCAGTTATCGGATTTTATCTCTTTGCAGCGTTACATTTTATACATATTTATTCATGCAGAACAGAAGCGCAGCGTTATTGAGGCTGCCATGGGAGCGGAAGGAAAAGCTGTTATACATAAGAATGCACCGCATTTACATCGTAGCACTTTGCGACAATTGAACTATATGCAACTGTTTTTTTTTTTAATAATAAAAAAAAACTCTGGTTTGCATTTAATTTGCTGATTTTTCCCCCCTTTCTTCCTCTTGCATTTTCATATGCCAGAACAGTGTGAAAGGGGGAGGGGTCGAGATCATTGAGGATATGGAGGGTTGGGGGCTAGCGACAGGCAGCCTTCATGGAGGGGTAGGGGATCCAGAGCAGGTTTATAACTATTTCTTTTTTAGCAGATGCAGTTAACTGAATGGCAAAACATTCATCTTCCGATTTAATAACTCCTCCTCCCCGCATGGAGACAGGGGTATTATAGTGTGGGATATTGCTCTTCAGGCTCTTTGAGTGTCAGTGATGAATCCCCATCTTCTAATAAAACACATTTTCATAGTAATTGAAATAATAATTTTTTGGCCCCTTCATTTTCCCAGGGACTTCAAAAGGGGCCTTTGACTTCTTTCCCTTTCCCCTGCTCTGACCTTATTTTCTTTTCATTGAAATTCCTCCAGCCCCTGAGAGGCAGAGTCTGGGTTTCTGGGATGTGTGTTCTGATGGCCTTTATCCTTCCCCCACAGTCATAACCACAAGATGGGCTCCAAATCTAGAGAGTCAGGGGCCTGTGACCTGGAATTCTGGGCCAGGTTTAGCTTTTCAATTCCATTTGCATAACAAGCTGAGCATCCCCAGGGAGGGACGAACATGGTAACCAGGCATCTGTGGGGACCCCAGAGAGGAGCAGAGAAGGGCCTCAACCCCACCAAATCCTGAAACTCATGCACTATGCCAACACTTAAGTCTCTCCTACCACCCCTGAGGTCAAGATCTAGGGCTGCAGCTCCCCATTCTACATCTGCCTCTTAGGCTGCACGTGACCTCATCCCTGGGAATTAAAATAAATATCAGTGTGTTAAAAACAGCACTGCTTCCTCGAGAATCAAGTTTGGGAGGGAGAGGGTAATGGGAGCAATGATGATATTGCACTAAGTGTAATACATTTAATCCACAGGTTATTTTAAATGCTTGCATTCCAAAAATTTTGGTGCCAGGGGTGGGGGCACCAACAGAAAGTCTTTTTTATGTCCCTGCCCTCATTGTCTAGTTGAGCAGGAAATAGACAAGTCCAAAGTATCTGTAGAGCCTCTTCCTAAATGAATCCCCCCATACCCTTACCTAAGGTCATTCTTAAAACTGAGTTGTTTTTTTTTTAACTTTTTATTTTGTTTTGAGGGTATAGCCAATTATGGAGAAGGAAATGGCAACCCACTCCAGTATTCTTGCCTGGAAAATCCCATGGACAGAAGAGCCTGGTGGGCTATAGTCCATGGAGTTACAAAGAATCAGACATGACTTAGTGACTAAACAGCATAGCTAGTTAACAATATTATGACAATTTCAGGTGGACAACGAAAGGATGCAATTGTACAATACATGCATGCATTCTCTGCCAAACTCCCCTCCCATCCAGGCTGCCACATAACATTGAGCAGAGTTCCCTGTGCTATACAGTAGGTCCTTGTTGGTTATCCATTTTAAATATAGTCAGGAGTTGGTGATGGACAGGGAAGCCTGGCATACTGCAGTCCATGGGGTGGCAAAGAGTCAGACACAACTGAGCAACTGAACTGAACTGCCGTCCCAAGCTCCTTAACTATCCCTTATACCCAGCCCACATCAGCTGTTAAAAAGAATGAACTAATACCATTTGTAGCAACATGGATGGACCTAGAGATTGTCATACTGAGTGAAGTAAATAAGACAGAGGAGAAACATCTTTTGGCATCTCTTATATGTAGAATCTAAAAGAAAAAAAACATGATACAAACGAACTTACTTGCAAAACAGAAACGGACTCACAAACTTGGAGATCAAACTTATGGTTGTCAGGGAGGAAGGCCGAGGGAAGGGATAGTTAGGGAAGTTGGGATGGGTATGCTGAGACTTTTGAGATGAGTGAGGGTCATTCCAGAAAAAAGCCCCATCTCTGGCAGAAGCCAAGGGATTCTTTGGAAAGGTGAGAGAAGCCATTCAGAGCCTGCAGGTCTAAGTTGGATTGACCTGTGGCACATTCAATTCTTTGGTTTTTTAGTAGACTTTGTTCTTTAGAATAGTTTTAGGTTCAAGCAACTCTGAGTGGAAAGTACAGAAAGTTCCTGTATACCCCCTGTCTATGCACATGTGCTACCTCCTCTCACCAACATCCTAGACAAGAATGTTGCATTTCATATAGTCAATGAACATATGTGGAGATACGGTTATCACCCAGGGCCCATAGTTTACATTAGGGTTCACCCTTGGGGTTGTACATTCTATGGGTTTGGACAAATGTATAATGACATGTATTCACCATTATAGCATCACACAGGAGAATTTCACTGCCCTAAAAATCCTCTTTGCTCCACTCATAAATTTATCTCTCCCTTTCTGGAAACCACTCATTATTCTAGCTGTCTCCATAGATTTATCTTTTCCAGAATGTCATTTTGGAATCACACAATCTGTAACCTTTTAAGATTGGCTTCTTTCACTTAGTCATATGGATTTGTCTTTATCCATGATTAATATGCATGTCTTTTCATGGCTTGATAGCTCATTTCTTTCTAGCACTGAATAATATAGTATTGTCTGGATATAACACAACTTCTTTATCCTTTTATCTACTGAAGGACATCTTGGTTGTTTCTAAGTTTGGACAGTTATAAATATAGCTGCCATAGACATCTATATATAGGTTTTTGTGTGGATATAGTTCTCAACTTCTTTGAGTAAATACTAAGGAGCATATTGTTGGATTGTATGGTAAGAGTATGTTTACTTTTATAAGAAACTGCCAAACTGCCTTCCAAAGTGGTTGTACCATTTTGCATTTCTATCAGCAATAAATGAGAGTTCCTGTTGCTCCATATCCTCCCCAGCATTTGATGATATCAGTCTTCTAGACTGTGGCCGTTCTAATAGGTATATGGTGGTTTCTCATTGTTTTAATTTGAAAACCCAAAATGATATGATGTTGCATATTTTCATATGCTTATTTGCCATGTGTACATCTTATATGGTGAGGGGTCTCTTCAGGTCTTTTGCCCTGACCTGACCTTAGGTTGTTTGTTTTCTTATGGTTGAGTTTTAAGAGTTTTCGTATATTTTGGATACCAGTCTTCTATCAACTATCACTTTTGCAAAGATTTTCTCTCAGTCTGTGACTTGTATTCTCATTCTCTTGACCCCGTTCAGCTTTGTTCTCTCTTCCTGTGTGCCCAGTGGACCCATAGCTCCTTTTCTCCGAGGTGCTGGGAAGCCCAACCAACTGTGGAGGGGCCAGGCTTCCTAGGGAAGTGGGTGAGCCTGTCACCACCATTCATTTCCAACCAACACATATTTATTCATTCCTTAAATACTTACATTGTGCCAGACACTGTTCTAAGTCCCAGGAATGTATCAGTGAACAAAAGAGAAAAAGCTCTGAGTCTTTCAGAGCTCACTTTCTGGTAGGAAAGACACGTACTGAAGAATACACATAGAGATGTATCTGGAAAATGTGCATAAGCATATTATATAGCTTTCTAGAAGTAAGTACAACATGAAAAAAGATGAGCAGAAATAGGGAGATTGGAGGTGCTGGCACACGGGAAGTTTGCCATCTAAATAAGGTGGCATCATGGGCTGCATTGGAAAGGAACACTTAAGCAAAGAGGATGCAAGAGAGATCAGGCTGAAGGGCCAGTCGGTACAAAGGTCATGAGGCAGGAGTGCACCTGATGAGAGAGAAAGTCAAGGATGTGGCCGGAGTGGAGCAGAGGAGCAATCAGAAGAGAAGCTTCTAATGGACTCGATGTGGGGATGAGAGGAAGAAGAATCACAGACGACACTAAAATTTTTGACCTGGGCCATTGGGAGGACATCATTCACTGAGATGGGGAAGAGCAGGTTTCTGGGGGTGGGAAAGGGGTGGAAGGCAGATATCAGGAATTATGTTTCAGACACGATGAGTTTGTCCTCTTAGACATCTTGGTGGAGACGTCAGGTAGACTGTTGGATAGAAGGGCTTGGAGTTCAAGAGAGTTTGTGTGTAAGACTCTGGGCTGAGAGCTATGAAGAACAGAAAGAATAAAACTCAATTCCTCCACCCCTACCTCTGTCGAGGTATCACTGGGCAGTGGGAGTGAGTTCAGGAGGGCAACACATAACAGAGGCACACCCCTGGAAGGCAGCTCCTGCCAGCTCCCTTGAGGCTTGAAGGCAGGTGAACACAATCCAAGCTCCCCCTGATTACACTAAAGACAAATCAGATGAAGGACAGCCCCCAAACCCCTTGACTGCTCATTTCTAACAAGCTGGCATGAAAGGGAAACGAGGGTGGTGTTTTACCTTGCCCAAATGCAGTAACTTCAGATTTTTTTTGTTTTTTTTTTTTGAAGATTACCATAAGGGTTCCTCCTACTTCATCTGCCTTCCCATTCACCTACAAGGCAGGTAAAGGCAGAGAAGGAAGGCTGAGGGGGGGCCCACCGGCTACAGGGGTAGTCACTTTAGCCCTCCTACTCCCTTAGCTCTGTCCTCCACTGCGTGTCAAACCAGGCTGGGTCCTGTGATCTGTGGCCTGTGCATGCACAGAGCTTGCTGTTTAAAGGGAGGAGAGCTGTGGCTATGGGTTCAACCCCACAATAGACCAGTATTAGGTCAAATCCCTCATATCAGTAACCCAGGTCCCAAGGTTAATCTGCTAGCTGTGGTCCTCACCCTGAAATAGTCAATCGCCCAAACAAGAGCCGTGTTTTCACTTTAAACATCCCTGAGTCTCTCTTGCTCAAGTGGCAGATGGTGAATTTCATGCAATGACGTGAGCAAAGGGCCCTCTATTTCCAGCCTGGAACTCAGAATCTGCAGAGAACCTGCATCTCTGTATCCTGTATTCCTAATGTTGCAGCTCTTGGGGTGGGGCGCGAGGGGTTTAGGATGTGTCTGAAAGGACTGGGTCCAGGAGGGGAAGAGCAATGAACTGGCCTTTGTCCCAGATTCTCCAGCAGGGAAAGGGGAACCCGGACTCTTTGGGCAGCCTAGGCTGGATCCGTAGGACAAGACCTGCCATCCACAACCTGAAAATCTAGTGCTTTAATAAGCCAAGGCTGATATTAGAACTGATTCACCCAAGCGCAGGGTGAGGGGTAGTTACTGATGTAATATCTTTGCAGGCTTGGATCTGAGCGAGAGTAAAACTGTTATGAAAGAGGGCCAGATTAATGAAAATGTGCATGGTAACAGCCATGCAGCCTCCAAGATTTCCACCTGGCTCTTTGGCACCTTCTGACCCAAATATGTTGACCTGAGTCTAATGCCCCACACCCAGCCTTTTCACTTCCAAAAACAGAAGAAGATTTATAACACAACAATAACCTTCAGGAATCTCAGCCAACTCCTAGACTGCTCTCTTAGGTTCCCAAAGGAATTAACCCTTCGGGAAAGGTTTTAGGATAATATTGTAGTTTAGTCACTAAGTCATGTCCAACTCTTTGTGATCCTATGGATGGGAGCCTGCTAGGCTCCTTTGTCTGAGGGATTTTCCCAGGCCAGAATATTGGAGTGGGTTGTCATTTCCTTCTTCAGGGGATCTTCCTAACGCAGGGATTAAACCCGAGTCTCCTGCATTGACAGACAGATTCTTTACCACTGAGCCACCTGGGAATCCCTTAAGCATAATATTAGGGGTTTGGAATTCTCTATTTGAGGGATTTGCCAAGAAATTCGACTGAGGCCTCAGCACCCACACTCTGGCCCCCTCTTCACTCCTATCACATAGACAAACTTCCTGGCAGTTTCTTCAGCCGGCCTGTCCTCTGGCCAGGCCTTTGAACCCTGGGGTACACTGTCCTCTCCCCAAGGGTGCTCTTCCCACACAAGCATCACCATCTTTTGGAAGCTTTGCAAGCAAGCTGTACTTTAATACCATTTATTGCTTTTTTTTCTTATTATAAATTTCATGTTCAATGCAGAAAATATGGAGCTTATAAAAAAAGTGAAGAAAACAAAAATCACCCATCATTTTGACACATATTCTTCTGGTCTTTTTTTTTTTTCCCAAGTGTTTATATGTATTCTAATTGGGAGCATCCTGTACATGCTGTTTCATGATCTGCTTCCCCCCCCCCTCCTCACTTAAGGGTACATAGTTAAGCAAACAAGGGGGGGCAGTTTAGTGTAGTGGTTATGTGTGGGTGGGCTCTGGAGTCAGAATGTCTGGGTTCAAATCCTGGCTGCACAACTACAGTCCTAAGACCTGAGCAAGTTACTGACTTTGTTTCCGTGTTTAGAACAGTGTGGTTTACACTGCATTTTAATCTATAATTTTGTTTTCTCGCTTTCTCACTCCACTGTGAGATCCTTGAGGTCAGAGAGTGACTCTTCCTTTGGTCTTTCTGTCCCCAGCATCTTGCTCGCACATAATAAGCATCTCCAAAAGGTTAAATGCATGAAAGACTCCAAAGGAGAAGGCTTAGAGCTAGGAGTCAGATAAAAGTCCCTGAAATAGAGAATCAAAGATCTGCGAGATGGGCGGCGCAGATGCTGGGCTTTATCTCTATTAGCTAAAGCAGGACCATGCATTGCTTTCTGAGGGTTCTGTTTCATCATTTGTCAAATGGAGACGCCAGGGTGATTATGAGACAAGCAGGACAACTTCGTGGACCTGCTCCACAAACTGCAGAACTTTGCTAGTGAAGTTGTGAGCCCTTAATTTCCTCTCCGGCTCTTAATGGGGACTGGCATGGACCGATGTCCTCAGAAACAAGAGGGAGGCCGGGCTGTGCGCACCGCGGCTCAGGGCTTCCCTGCTCCCCGGGTCAGCATGCGGGCCCCCGGGCGCATCCTCTGGTCCTGAGTCGGAGGAGTGGGTGTTGGGGCGCCCGAGCCCGCTGGGCCTACCTGGACGCCGCCACCGACTCTGGGGGCCCCCGTTCCTCACCACTCCCTCTTTCTCCCAGGACCTATCCTCCCCCGCCCACCAGATCCGGCTATGGGGAATCCTATCCCTCACCGCCCCCCGCGCGCCCCCCCCTCCCCCCGCCTTCTCCGGGATCCGGGCGGAGAAGGGAGGGTGGCGGTGGCTAGAACTGAGTCTTCCTTTGCCTCCTACTCTCCGGCAAAATCCGCTTCTTTTCTGAGCAGGATGGGGCGGGGGCGGGGGGCCGCGTGTGCGCGGGGCGGAGGGAATTCCTTTCCCGGCGAGCTAGGCGCCGCCACCCGTCGCAGCGCCTGCCCTTTTTTTAGCTCTTCCCCGGGGCTCCTTCTTGGAGCGGCCGGGGGGGGGGCGGGGTGGGGGGCGGATGGCGGCGCGCTCCGCCCCGCAGTGGGGGGACCGTCCCCCCCCATGCCCGCCCCGCACCCCGCCGAGCGCCCGGGCTGCTCGAGTGGAAATCGGGCGACGGCGCGAGGGTCCCGCCGCCGCCGCCGCCGCCGCGCCCGTGGGTGGGCAGCCGGGAGACTTGCTGGAGGGAGACCCGGGGTGATTCCCATCCGCCCGCAGCTCTTCCAAGGCTGCCCTGAGCATGGAGTTGTTTCGTCATTTTGAAAAAACACCTTCCCCCGCCCCCAAGGCTGTCTCAGAAATGGCATTGAGTCAGACCTGAGTCACAGGAGAACGTGGGCCCCCTCTCCCCTCCCCGGCGATTCTTCCTGGTCCCTCGCGCAGCCCCGCTCTCAGCACACACACAGACACACACATAGAGACACACACACAGAGAGACACACAGACACACACACACAGCATCCCAACCGTGATGGGGCCCCAGACGCCGCGGCCCCCGACCGCCGCCTCCTCTCGGTGTCTGGGATACCTGTCCCCGCCGCCCCGGCCCAGCCCTCCACCCTGCCCGCCTCTCCACCCCATTCCTTCTCTGTTGCTGCAAAGGCAGTTCTTCTAGGGACAGCGATCCGGTCCTCAGACCGTGTAAAGGCCACAGGCTGCCCCCCTGCCTCCAGGTGAGACGGGCCACCTGCCCTTTCTTGACCTTCCCGCTGCCGGGTGTCAGGCTGAGCAGGGGCTGGGCGGTGGCCACGGTGTCCTCTCCTGCGATAGATCACCGCGGGGCTGACCGCCCTATATGACCTGGTCAGTTTCTTCCACCTCTGGCTACCTGTGTTCTCACCCCTTCCACCCTTCCTAGAGCTTCTGCGGGGAAGGTGCTACACAACTCTATTTTTAGTCCTAACAAGCTGCCTGCCTGTGCAGCTTCCATCTGCAGTTCTCCAAGCCCTTTACAAATGCTAATGAATGGGAACTGCTGCCTCCAGAGTAACTTGGATTCCTCTTCCTCCCTCTTCCCCACCCCCAAGCTTTCCGGGGGTTGGGGGAGGGGGGGGATTGAGGCCGGAGTTAGGGTCCTGGAGGTATGCTCAACCCTGGGTCAGAACCGGAAGTTTCCTGTAGTCTGTTGTGGTCCTGTCTTGGCCAGTGCATTCTGCCCCCTCATATTTCACACTCGGAGGATAAGATAGTTGGATGGCATCACCGACTAATGGACGTGAGTTTGGACAGACTCTGGGAGATAGTGGAGGACAGGGAAGCCTGGTGTGCTGTAGCCTATGGGGTCGCAGAATCAGACAGGACTTGGCGACTGAACAACAACAAAACTTCACATTCAGTGCCAGGTCGTGGATTAAGTTCAGAGATCAGACATTCCCTGTCCTCAGTAAGCCGAAGTTCAGGGGGAGAGAAGAGCATAGAAGTTGATCACTATAGCACAAATAGGTAGACTCACAGAGCTGTTTCTGTAGAGAACATTGTAGAGGCACAGAAGTTTCCCCCAGCCTGATGGGGAGGGAGGGTAGCGGGGGTTAGTGGAGTTAGTGGCTTATTTTATAATCGGAAATGGCAACCCACTCCAGTATTCATGCCTGGGAAATCCCATGGACAGAGGAGCCTGGTGGGCTACAGTCCATAGCGTCACAAAGACTTGGACATGATTGAGCGACTTTGACTTCACTTTATAATCTGGGAAGCCTTCCTGGAGGAGATGACTCCCTGAGCTGAGTCTGTAATTGAGAATTGGAGTTAATCCAGAAAAAAAGAGGGCATTCTGGGAACAAACACAGGGTGGAAAAAGAGACAGATCAGAGTTGCTGATGGTGGAAATGTTCCATGTGCTGAGGTGGGAGGTGAGCTGGGAAGGATCTTGGTGCAAACAGGAAAAGGACCTGGTCAGGTTGGAGTTTTAAATACATCGTTCTGGAGGAGGGCAAGCTTGATGGGATAAGAGTGGAAGCGAGGAGACCAATTAGAGGTGATAAAGGCCTGGCCTAGGTGCTGTGGAAAAGACAGGGTACATGAGACATATTTGACAGTTACCTAATAAGAAATCCACGCGACACAATCTTTATTTTTTTCCTCCGCCTCTGGCTCACTGTTAGACTGGCAGGGCAAACATCGTCCCAGGAATTGAACCAAATATCACCGCCCAGGTGACACCCTTCTCTTTTGAGCAGGATGTCTGGACCTCCTGGAGGGCAGGACCTACCCTCTGTCTCTGTCATGGCAACTAACAGTGATGCAGACAAATCTGTGTTTGAATGTTGGTTCAGTTGATCAGTTAAGGGTAAACAGGAGTGGGAAATTACCTCTCTGCAACAGTAGGTATAAGACCACAGGACCCTAACCACTGTTCATCAGAGTTCGAGCTGCCAGCACACTTCCACAGAAAGCTAGCCCTCCCTCTCCAGCTTTCATCCTGAATCAGACAATGCTGCCAACTGCTATGAACGCAGCTTCAGAAACTGTAGGAAGTCTCCTTACCAGTTTCAGGGCCCTGCTTTCCAACCAAAAAATCTTGGAGCACCTAAAATGCATTTCCTGTTGGAACAGGCTGTGCAGAAGATGCACGTGTGTGCTGGCCCTGGGGATACACAGACCAGGAGGGTGACATGGAAGGACTTACCCATATCAGCAGTTTTATATGGTGTGATGGCAGGAGTTCAAGGCAACAGGCCTTTGCTCATTTAATTCTCCATGTTGTCTGTGTCATGCTGGAGAGTCCTCCTGCTGCGCATGCGTGCTCAGTCATATCCGACTCTGTGACCCTATGGACTATAGCTCACCAGGTTCTTCTGTCTGTGGAATTTTCCAGGCAAGAATACTGGAGTGGGTTGCCATTACCTCCTCCAAGGGATCTTCCTACTGCTGCCTTTCACTGCAAATAGCTTCCTCCAGTCACTTCCCAACATTAAATCCCAGTACGTCTGCTGTGGCAATAAAGATCAGCATCGTAGTTAAGAGAGTGGACCCTGGTCCAGGCTCAAGTTCCATCTCCTCCACTCCTGCTAGCTATGTGCCCCTAGAGAAGTTAAGTGACTCAACCTTTTGAAACCTCAGTTTTCTCATCTGATAGATCAGGTATAATGTTAGAGATACTGTGAAGTTTGAAAGAGTTGACACCTGTTTAAGGGCTTAGAACAGTGTCTGGTACATGGTAAGCCCTCAGTAAATATTAATTCCTATTAATATTGCCAGAGTCCTCTCTCTTCTATCTGAGATGATTGTACTTCCAGCTCCTTTTACCAGCTGATCAACCCATGTTGTTCTTTTTGAAGTCTTCCCTCCATCTCTTCTTCTATTTTAAGTCCTGGATACTTAACCATTGACTCTTTAATTGCTGAATCACTCTTCTGGGGGCAAGAAAATATATTTCATTTAGTAGAAAAGACCCATATCTTTTGTTTGCTAGTTTTTTAATTTTTTTAGCCGTGATGCACAGCATGTGGGATCTTAGTTTCCTAACCAGGGAACCCCACCCTGCATTGGAAGTGGAGTCCCAACCACTGGATGGCCAAGGAAGTCCTGAAAAGACACATTTTTTTAATTGAAGATGAGATGTTGTTGTTTAGTTGCTAAGTCGTCATGCCCAACTCTTTGCAACCCCATGGACTGTAGCCTGTCAGGCTTCTCTAGCCATGGGATTCTCTGGGCAAGAATACTGCAGTGGATTGCCATACCCTCCTCCAGGGGATCTTCCCAACCCAGGGATCGAAACTGTGTCTCCTGTGTTGGCAGGTGGATTCTTTACCACTGAGCCACCAGGGAAGCCCCTGAAGATGAGGAACTCTTGTAAAAATTGACTGGGATATAGAATCATAGAATGTTAAAGCTGGAAGACATCTGGGAGGTACTAATTCAAGCTCACATTTTTCACAGATGCAGAAAGATGGAGTCACTTGTGTAATCAGTGACTGCTGGAGGGTGGGAACCGTGGCTTCCTAATCCCAATGCTTCCCCACCGTCACTGCTGGCTTTCCCAGGTTCTCTCTCACCCACACCTTCAGGCCACCCAAATCTTTTTGGCCTTTGCTCTCTCCTCTCTCCTTTCTCCTCTCTGCCTCTGGTCAAGCCTTCTCTTGTCTAGTCCAGACCACACTAGTGGTCTGTCCCTGTGTCAGTCAGGGTTCAACCGCAGAAACAGAACCAGTAGGAAATATATAGCAGAGGGGTTATTGCAAGGAATTGGCTTACAGAATTGTGAAACCACCTAGGCAAGTCCCATGCGTGGTGTAGGCCATCAGGAACGGTGAGCAGGGAACTCTTGGTCAGGAGCTGAAGCTGGAGTTCACGGGTGGAATTTCTTCTTCCGGGAAAATTTAACTGATTGAATTAGGCCCACTCAGGTTATCCCTGATGCTCTCCTTCACTTAAATCAGTTGATTATGGACATGAATAACAACTACAAAATACCTTCACAGTAATACCAGTGTTTGAATAACTGGATTCTGTAGCCTTGCCTACCTGCCTTGGCTGCTTGCCTGTGCATGCTGAGTCCTGTCTGACTTTTTGCGAGGCTATGAACTATAGCCTGCCAGGCAAGAATACTCGAGTGGGTTACCATTTCTTGCTCCAGGGGTTCTTCCCAACCCAGGGATCAAACCTGCATCTTCTGCACTGGCAGGTGGATTCTGTACCACTGAGCCACCCGGAAAGCCTGTAGCCTTGCCAAGTTGATACAATACCAACCACCACAGTCCCCTAGTGGACTTGCCATTTCTCCTCCCACTTAAAACCTTCCAGTCTAGATGAACCTGTTGACTTAGCCTCTGAACCATAGCCATCCCTGTACCCTTCCCTCATCCAGCTGCTTCCCACTGCCCCAGCCCCACCCCTCCCTTTAAGGCCATTTTGTTTGGTTCCTGCCACAAAGCTCCCCCATCCACGCCGCTCATCGCTGCAACAGCCCTTCCATCTCTCCCTCCAGCGCCAGAAGCATCTGTTCTCTGCAGCCCTCACTTGCTGCTTAGCTAAACAAGCGGGAGAGATTAATTCCAGTTGCAGAATTGGTAGGGAGATGGGGAGGGGACTCACTACCACTGCTCCTCCTTCCTCCCAAACCAGCCAGCATTCTGGTCCAGCCCTAACATTTTGCGTCTAAGATCTTACTACTAAAGTGAGAGGTATGGTCCAGCCTAGTCTAAATGGCAACTGAAACAATTTTCTCTCCATTTCTTATTTGTCCTGCCCACTACCTACCCCATACCTTTCTGTCAAGAGAAGTCCTTGATATTTCTTCATAATTGAGTTGATATCCCTTGGACATAAGGAAATTCAGAATGCAAGACTCTGGACCAGCCAAAACAGAAAATAGGTCCCTGACATAAGAAAGAACCTCCTTTAATGTTCTAAGAGATTCTCCAGTGGATTCTGCTGAACATAATCTATATAAAATCTTTTTCTTAATTGAAGTATAGCTGATTTGAGGGGTTTCCCTTGTGGCTCAGCTGGTAAAGAATCCACCTGCAATGCAGTAGACCTGGGTTTGATCCCTGGGCTGGGAAGATCCCTGGGAGAAGGGAGTGGCTACCCACTCCAGTAATCTGGCCTGGAGAATTCCATGGACTGTATAGTCCATGGGGTCGCAAAGAGTCCACGACTGACATAATTCACTCACATAGTTGATTTACAATGTTAGTTTTAGATGTACAGCAAAGTTATTCAATTATACATACATATATACCTGTTTTTTTTTTCAGATTCTTTTCCCTTATAAGCTATTACAAAATATCGATTACAGTTCCCTGTGCTATATAGTAGGTCCTTGTTGGTTATCTGTTTTATATATAGTAGTGTGTATATGTTAATTCCAAACTCCTAATTTATCCCTCCTCCCCCCTTCCCCTTTGGTAACCCTAAGCTTGTTTTCTGTGCTGTGGGTCTATTTCTGTTCTGTAAATAAGTTCATTTGTATCATTTTTATACGATATTTCTTTCTCTGTCTGGCTTACTTAGTATGATAGGCTTTATGTCCATCCATGTTGCTATAGATGGCATTATTTCATTCTTTTCAATGACTGAATAAGGTTAAAGTGAAAGTCTCTCAGTCATGGCCAACTCTTTTTGACCCCATGGACTATACAGTCCATGCAATTCTCTAAGCTACAATACTGGAGTGGGTAGCTGTTCCCTTCTCCAGGGGATCTTCCCAACCCATTGCGGGTAGATTCTTTACCAGCTGAGCCTCCAGGGAAGCCCTAGAACATTGGAGTGGGTAGCCTATCCCTTATGACTGAATAATATTCCATTATTCCATTGTATATATGTACCACATCTTCTTTATCCATTCATTTGTTGATGGACATTGAGGTTGCTTCCATGTCTTAGCTATTATAAATGGCGCTGCAATGAACATTGGGGTGCACATGTCTTTTCTAATTATAGTTTTCCCTGGATATATGCCCAAGAGTGGGATTGCTGGATCACATGGTAGTTCTATTTTTAGACTTTTTAGGGACCTCTATACTGTTCTCCATAGTGGCTGCACCAATTTACATTCCCACCAACAATGTGGGAGAGTGACTTTTCTCCACATCCTTTCCTGCATTTATTAGTTGTAGACTTTTTGATGATGGCCATTCTGACTCGTGTGAGGTGATACCTTGTAATCTGCACCAGATCTTGGCAAAGCAAGATGTCCGTATCAGCAGTGTAGTGTGAAGAATTTGCCTACCTGGGTTTGCAGGCAAGTTTCTGGCAAATCTGATCATTTCCTTGTGGATATGGGCTAAAGTATTTAGCTTCTCTGTGCCTCAGTTTCATCATTTGTAAAATGGGGATAGTGATAGATATTTGCTTATCCTACATAAAATGTATCCCTTGAGTTTATGGTGGGGATTCAGTTCATCTATGGAAAGCACTGAAAAAGCCTGGGACATAGAAAGAACTCCATACATCTCAGCCACCACTATTATTAGCTACTGGGCTTCCTGGATAGGTTAGTGGTTAAAAAAAAAAATCTGCCTGTCAAGCAGGAGAAGCAGATTTGATCCCTGGTCTGGGAAGATTCCACATGTCACCAGGCAACTAAGCCCGTGTGCCACAACTCCTGAAGCCCGTATGCCTAGAGCCTGTGTTCCAAAATAAGAGAAACCACCACAATGAGAAGCCTGCTCACCACAACTAGAGAAAGCCCACAGCAATGAAGACCCAGCACAAAGTGAAGTCACTCAGTCATGCCCGACTCTTTGCGACCCCATGGACAGTAGCCTGCACCAAGCTCCTCCATCCATGGGATTTTCAAGGCAAGAGTACTGAAGTGGGTTGCCATTTCCTTCTCCAGGGAATCTTCCCAATCCAGGGATCAAACCCAGGTCTCTCACATTGTAGACAGACAATTTATCGTCTAAGCCACCAGGGAAGTCCAAGACCCAGCACAGCCATAAATAAATAAATAAACAACAGCAAAAGAATGGTTACGATGGCAAATTTTATGTTATGAGTGTTCTAGCACAACTGAAAAAAAAGGAAAGATGGGAAGGGACCTGTAAGAACAAAGTTGTTAAGAAAAGTAGAGGCAGAGAGTGTAGGATGTGTTCAAGGAAGGATGTGGCAGGAGGTGAGGTCAGATGGAGGCCATGTGTGCCTTGAATGCCATGCCAAGGAATATGGAGGCCAACATTTTGACTGTTTTCATATACTGCTGAGGTGAGTCTTCTAATATCCTCTTCAGCCTCGACTGCCATGTAGATCATCACGGGACTCTATGGGCCCATGTGCCACACAGTTACCCCAGTTCTACACCAACCCACCTATTTTGCTAAGCAGACCCAGGCTCAGCTCACCTGGGTCTCCATGGCACCTAGGTGCCTCTGGGTGCTTCCTCTGCTGCTTTGGGTTTGGACTGATCCTCCTGGGAGTGTTTAACCTCCAGCTGCTCCAATAGAAACTCAGTGAGATCCCAGTCAGATTTATCTGACTTCTTTCCGATTGAATATTCATAAGCAACCTCAGTGCTGCAGGCGCCACACTTGGTCTGTCCCTGGCTCTGAATCAGAAGACACTTGAGTTTCCCACCCCTGACTTCCTCCCATGGCACTGGCTCCACAGGGAGGTGGGGTGGGCGGGGGTGGGGGTGGGGGGCAGTGTGATGCCTTGTAATCAGGTTACCCTGCAGAGGCTGCCTAATTTTGATTTGTAGGCTGAGCTCTTCTCTAAGACAAAAGGCTTCCTTGTTGAAAGTAGAAATGAACCTACCTAGAACATTTTGGAGTTCAGTTTGTTGTAATATTTAAGTATTTGGATGTCACAGGCACACCGGGGCAATGCTGATTTCTAGATGGAGCTGTGACCTGGATAGCTCAAGACAGCCCTCTCAGTGTAGCTCTGTGACTTATTTGACATAAGATTTTAAAGCTTCAGTTATTTTCTCGTGTGTGTGTGTGTGTGTGTGTGTGTGTGTGTGTGTGTGAGTGTGCTCAGTCGTATCCAACTCTTTGTGACCCCATGGATTGCAGCCTGCCAGGCTTCTCTGTCCATGGAATTTTCCAGGCGAGAATACTGGAGTGGGTTGCCATCTCCTTCTCCAGCGGATCTCAGTTTTTTCATCTCAAAAATGAATACACTAATCCCTTTCCTGCTTTCTGAGGATATCCGGAAGATGAACGGGGGACATGTTTTGAAATCTGAATGACAAGGTGAACACATGATACTGTGCATTCTCCATGAATGCTGGGACTAAACCTTGGCCAGTGAATATGTATTGCGTATGCTCCTTATCCCTGTGTTTACCAAATGGAAACAGAAGAAGGAGATTCTTGTTCTGAGGTTGACAGTAAGCCTTAACCTGAATGGTTATTCACTGAAAGGCAGGCTGAGTCCCTTCCTGGGGCACAGTGCTAGAAACAGTTCAGCTCCTTGGACGTCCCAGCTACTTTGCTGCCCAACATCTGAGAAAGGAACTTGGTGGGAAGAAATGCAGGAATCTAGATGATTCTTTTCACCATTTCCTCACCCACACCATCCTGCTTTGATAGCTGTGTCTGTTGGTTCACGGGAAGCTTCGCCTTCTCCCTGGGAGCCAGAGAGGAACCCTCCTTATGTTATAACAGCAGCAAGAACAAAGAATATCTTAGGCCACCCTGGTCACCTCAAAGAATTCTACCACATGGGCCCCCATGCTCCACAGAACAGTGTTTGTTTTCTTTTCTTTTGATGCAGAGGGATTATCCATTTTTGCATAATCTACTCCATCACTTTTTTTTCCGCTATGATTTCCATTTTCATGTTATTATTGAGAAGCTTTGCCACTCATTGGAACATTCTTTCTTGTTCTCTGCATCCTTGGAAAATAATAATTCAGGCTATTTTATCACCAGAATCCTGGCCTTCAGGGCTGCATTTCCTCCCAGGGTTAAAAGCGGGGGAATATGGAAAGTGTAGATCTGAACACAGACCCCACATCTGATAGCATCTCTGAAGGCTGGCAGGGGAATTTACAGCTGACCTATTGTCCTGGTTACAGTCTGCCAAGTCCAGACTCTGCTTGAACTTCCCTAGTTCTCTCATCCATGGATTTAACCTCTTACAAATCTTTAGACTAGGTCCCTGGGTTCAGAATAACTTCAACAGCTTCCCAAATGCCCCTTCCCAGGAACTCCCGGTGCCATCAAACTGGGTGGCCTGTGCTCTGAAGTGTCCACGAGGTGCAGGGCCAGAAGTCACCCCATATAATTACAAGTGGGAAAGAGAACGAAGTGGGTCATCTCTTCACTGTTAGGGTGGCAATGCTCTGCTATCAGCTATGGAAACCACTGACCCCTGAGCGTCTGTGTTATCCACACCTGGGTTGTGATACCTCTTCCAGAGTTTGAAAATGCCTTTCTTTTCTGTGTGTGTGTAAGCACACATGTTCACACTCACACAAGCTTGCAGACACACTTTCTAACTTCACTCTTCTGCTGGTTAATCCTAAATGGGAAAAGCCATCTCTGTAATTTTAAAGAGGAGAGTAGGGGCAGGGGAGTGAACGAAACCCTCAGTAGAAAAAGTAAGAAAATGATGGGCATTGAGCATGTGCAGAGTAATTTTTCCTCTGCATGCCTTATTAAAGAATTATATGACATAATTACACGTTATAATGTCTTTACACATATTTATGGTAATTACGTCAATGCATACTTGATGTTCTGTAATTACAGTAAATATACAACAATCCTGACAAATCGCTTGATCAAGAATTCAAATTCCCTAAATGAAGACTGGGAGGAAAGACATTAACCCTTCTGCTTCCTGATGGCCCCAGCGCCTGAGTTTTCCTCGGGCTTTTCCTGACAGCATTGAGGATTCTTTTTGTCCCTGAGTGTCACCAAGGAACAACTGCATTTGTTTCCATCAGGAATGTTCCTGAAATAGGTCCCTACAGCAACACCACTTATTTCTATCATTGTTTTCCCTACAGTGAGCTTGTGTATGCTATTCACGTAGGAGTGGGTGCCAGGCCCTTTGGGGCCTCAAAGGCTGGTAGGTGGTGAATGTGTGTTGGTGAGTCTGTAGTGAAGAGAACTGTCCTGGGAGGGGTGGGAAAATCCAAAGAAAATTGCCAATTGGGCTTCATCTTCTTTCTTTTATTTTTTTGGCCGTGCTGCGTGGCTTGTGGGATCTTAGTTCCCCGACTAGGGATCAAACCCATGTTCCCAGCAGTGGAAGTGCAGAGTCCTAACCACTGGACTGCCAGGGAAGTCCCAGGATCTTTCTTATTATGGAATCAGGGCCCCATGGGCGGAACAGTGAGGATGAATATCGTTCAGTTACCTGTAGGCTATTGTTAATCTCCAAGCCATTTTGTCACTCAGTAAACTCCTAATGAGCCATGTTTAATTCTCTGGAGCCTGGAGTCATGCACTGGGATTTTTCCTAGCAAGGCCCTGATGTGTGTGTGTGTGTGCTGTGCTCAGTCATGTCCAACTCTTTTGTGACCCCGTGGACTCTGGCCCAACAGGCTCCTCTGTCCATGGGATTCTCCAGGCAAGAATACTGGAGTGGGTTGCTATTTCCTCCTCCAGGAGATCTTCCTGACCCAGGGATCGAACCCACGTCTCCTGCATCTCCTGCATTGGCAGGCGGATTCTTTACCTCTGAGCCACCAGGGAAGCTTTAAATAAATGTCAGGAATTTGTGGTAAATTCTCCCCTGTGCCCAGCGTTGGCCTCCCTTTGTGTGGAGCAGGAATAACCCTCCCTGTTCGCATCTGCTGATTTTATCCCACCTCTGTGACCCAGAGAAGCTAATTATCCCTGGCACAGGTGGTCCTGAAGGGAAATTTCACTTGCTCCCCACAGGTAGAAAAAACAAATGTTACACTGGTTCAGACCAGTGTGGGGCTGGCTAAAGTGAGGGCTGACTAATGACTCCTATATGTAGGCAACTTATTGACTGATATAATTCTTAGTCATGAAGCCACCACAGTCCATACATCCTGAAATCAAAACAATTACAGATTTCAATGAAGCTGGAGTCCTTAGTGCAGAAAATGGCTTGTTTTAGCCCAAGATGGGGGCTTGAGGTGAGTGATCCCTTACTCCCGCGATAATGAAAGAACCTGGCAGCCCGCAGGCTTCTCAGGATGGTAATTGCTGGGGGCTGAGGTGGGCATCTCACCACACTAATGAGGCCCTTTTGGTTTTTTGAGCTCTCACTCCACTTTTCACGTAGCATCTAGACTGCCCAGGAATGCAGCACATCTGAGCCTTTTGCATTTTTCAGAAACGTTACCATCATCTCTGTCTTCCTTCCTTTGTTTCTCCCTCCCTCCCCCTCTCTTCCCTCTCTCCATTTTCTCTCTTCTTCCCTCCCTCCCTTCCCTCCTTTCTTTCACTGTTAATCATTTGTGTGCATGCATGCTAAGTCTCTTTGGTCATGTCTGACTCTTTGCGACGCTATGGACTGTATCCCTACCAGGCCCCTCTGTCCATGGGATTCTCAAGGTAAGAATACTGGAGTGGGTTGACATGCCCTCCTCCAGGGGATCTTCCCAACCTAGGGATCTAACCCGTGTCTCTTATGTCTCCTGCATTGGCAGACAGATTCTTCACCACTAGCACCACCTGGGAAGCCCGTTAATCGTTTAGGACCTGGTAAATTTAGACCAGTGTCTCATCCATGTATTGAAACATGTGAGCGAGTGAAATGGAAACAGATGCAGCATTTTCTTTCTTCCTCTTTTTTTTTTTTACTTTTTAGTGAGGACTTTGCATGGCCGGGAACCATAATTCATATTTTCTTCACACTCACAGAAGACTGTGCTGGAACCAAGTTTGTGTTGGGAAACAGACTTTCCTAGGCTCTTTCTGGTTAGGCGTTGTGGTAGTGTGTTTTTAAGTGCTATTCATTTACCAACTCCCAGAAAAGGTCGGCTCAGAGGGAAAGCGGACCAAAGCTTGCCTCTCTGTACACGGGTTCGAAAAAGAAATCAGGAGGCTTGTGCTCTTGTGAAGATATTTGAAGGTGGGGAGGAGGGGACCCCACAAGATGTATTCGTGTAAATCAGAGCCAGGCCATTTCACAAAAGCAATTTCTTGCCTTGGCACAACAGGTTGTATTGGGTTGCGGGGTGGGGTAGGTGGGAAAGAAGAAAGAAAGAAACTCAGCTCTTAACTTTCTAAGGGTTGATGCTTTTGGAGGTGGAGGGCAAGAGTTTGAAATTAAATATTCGGAAGAGAAAATCAGCAAGAGACAAAGTCTTCAGCCAAAGATGTCCATTAACTTCCAGTGATGGGATTGCTGATAAAGTCCCTTTCAGCTTCCCCCTCTTCCTTCCCTCCCTCTGCCTTGTCCCCACTAGCACGTTTGGGAGTTCAGTAACTACCCCCACCCCACCCCCCGAGGGACCACGTGCTGTTCTCTTCAGGTCTGCATAATCCTTGGCGGCTGAGCGACCAACTGCAGTCCCTAGGGATTGAAAATTAATTTCTTTCCCTGCCCCACGCGGCTGATCCCAGTTGGCCTGTGGCTCAGCTGGGAGCTGGGGTCAGATGCACGAGACCACCGGGTGCTTGGAGTAAATGATCAGGCCTTGGGCCGAGAAAGCTTCTAACAATACGGAAATGGCATTTTCCACTTAACTCAATTGCTGTGCGCCTGGCTGTCTCTCGGCACCAAGATTCAATTATCAGGACCGAGGCGTGTTCCCCCTTCCCCCGCCCGTCCTCACCTTGCTTTCTGGGGAGCTGTGTCATGTCCTCTTTTTCTGGCAGCTGTGGGTGATGGGATTCCAACAAGCAAGAAAGAGAGGGTTTCCTGCTGGTTGTCAGCTTCAGAACTAACTCTGATGTGCAGGGGGTGGCACCGTAGAAGAGCACTAGAGTGTTGTGGTCGTGTGGCCTTGGGCGATCACTTAACCTTCCTGAGCCTCCATTTCCTCCTCTGTACAACAATAAAGTTATACCAGATGAGCTTTGGTCAAAGGGTCCAATTCTAAAATCCCGAGGCATCTATCTTAGTGTATTTCATTGAAGGTCCTAAAGTACTTCCTTGACCAGGAGTGTGTTCAGTCTCAAAAATTAATTTAGAAGAATCTAGAATACAAAGCCACAAATAAAGGGCATTGTGGGACCCAGGAACTGATGCAGCTGAAACTCAAGCAAGGTATTCTAGCTTCTAGTCAGAGTCTTCTGCATCCCTGTCCTCAGGCGGCCCAGTGGTCTCAGTGGAGTCCTGAGTGTTAGAACTTATGGCTTCCTAGGTAGTGCTAGTGGTAAAGAACCCACCTGCCAATGCAGGAGACATAAGAGACATGGTTTGATCCCTTGGTCAGGCAGATCCCCTGGAGGAGAGCACGGCAACCCACTCCAGTATTCTTGCCTGGAGAATCCCATGGACAGAGAAGCCTGGCGAGGGTTACAGTCCATGGGGTCACAGAGTCAGACACGACTGAAACACCTTAGCACAGCATCCAACAGAGAGGCACCTTGGAGGCAAGACCTGGATGGGAAGGAGGAAGTGGAGACTGTCACTCAGGGCACAACTCGCTTGGCATCACCCCCTGGAGGCTGCCTTTCCAGGTCCACAGCCTCTCGCTCTCCAGCTTGCAAAGCTTTCAGTGGAAACCGGATCCAAGTGTTGCTGATTCAATGATGTTTGCCCAAATGCTGTTTCCCAAGAGCTGTTGGATGCCCAGGATGCCTTCTGAGTCTTTTCTTTTTCCAACAGGCCCGTTTCTTTTCCTGGAAGTGGGACGTGGCATGGAGCCGGTGGAATCCAAACCCCAGTCTATTCCAGCTCCTTTCTAAACTTGGATCCCATTGCAATGAGAGGATCTGGGAACCCAGCAGAGTCCCCTTCCTCCTGCCCCTCCCCAAGGGTCCTTCAGGCAGAGGCTGTTAGTATGCACCCAGCAACCTTCCTGCCTATGAGCCAGGCACCGTTCCATACATGTGTTCATGTCATCTTCAAGCCACATTGGGAGGAAGGCATTAGAGCCTCCATTATACAAATGGCAGATGCTACCTTCAGACTTAAGCCCATAGCCCATGCCCTTTCTAACATCACACACACACCACACACGCTGTGAAGGATGTGCTCCTTTTTAGACCAAGGAGAACCCCTCCTAGGTGGCACAGCTTTGAATCACTTTGTTAAAAAGGCAACCCCAAGTCCTGGGCCAGATCCGAGCTGCTGTCTCATCATTGCTTATCTTGCTGGCTGTTTGAATACAACTTTCTTTTTTGGCTTCGCACTTCTCCCAAGCAGCCTGGCTCGATCCAGGGAGGAGACCCTGGCTTTGTTCCTTTCCCCATTCCTGTCCCTGTCCCTTCCCACTGCTGGCCAGTCTCTTTGTCTCGTTAGCCTTATTCGAAACACTAGCCAATAGGCTCAAACCTCCATCCTTCCTGGGCTTCCCTGATAGCTCAGACTGTGAATGGCAACCCACTCCAGTATTCTTGCCTGGAGAATCCTGATGGACAGAGAGCCTGGTGGGCTATAGTCCATGGGGTTGCAAAGAGTCGAACGTGACTGAATGACTAACACACACCCCCCATCCCTCCCACCCTTCACAGTTGCCATCATTTTCTGCTGTGCCCATCCACCCTGACCCTAAATCAGGGAGGCTTTGGAGCAAGAAGAGCAGCGACCCCAGCTTTATCACTCAGTGGCCCGTGTCCTTCTGACCACTGCGTATTCCTTCTAAGACACAGACCTCTTTGTCTTCAAAGGGGATAATCATGCCTCTTCTCTCAAGGGTTTCTGGGGAAGTCAGTGAATCAGCATTCGTGGAGAGACTTGTGTATGTGTGTGCTTATGTGTTCAGTCGTGTCTGACTCTTTGCGACCCCATGGACTATAGTGCGCCAGGCTCCTCTATCCATGGGGTTTCCCAGGCAAGAATACTGGGGTGGGTTGCCATTTCCTTCTCCAGGGGAGGGACTTGGTGAACAGCAAAGCACCAGGCCAGACCAACTCCCTCTGTGCCCATTCCGCCCACCCTCTCTTGCTCATTCCCTGTTTCTTTATATTCAGCCTTTATCAAAGGGACACCCATGCCACCTCCTCCTCAGAGTATACTCTCTCCCAGTCCCCTGCCCAGGCCAGTTGCATCTCACGACAACAAAAGATGGACTAAAGCCACAGACACAGGGATGTCTTGGGTTGGCTTCCTGCAGAAGAAATCAGAAACACTGGATTTTGACATCTTTTTTTTAAAACAAAAAAAGTTTTATTTTGCATAAAAAGTAGATGTGAAGAGGGAAAAGTCATAGTAACACCCCAGGCCAAGTAGCACATTCAAGACAGCATGGCAGGTGACACGCAGGATGTCAGAGATCGTGACAGCAGCAAGGGGAATGTGAATAGCATAATGTCACATGTCAGCATCACCTGAGGAGCCAGTGTGGCTCCACAGCAGGCATGGAAACACTGTCTGGGTCAGAGAGGCTGGGAAGAACCCCAGTGTATGAACCTTAGCCCAGCAACACTCGGAGCTGCACGTGTTTGACCCCCACCTCGCTGCCTTTTTGTTGATCCCAGGTTGGTGGGCTTCTTTCTACCCCGCTCATGTGGTGGGATTCCCACCTTCATATTCACACTGTGAAGCACTGTGGGGGCCTTTGGTCTCCACCAGGTCCCAAATATGTCTGTAAGTAGAAGACATGAAGTACCTTTTAACCAATCAACAGCCATAGTCTTTTTTTTTTCTTTAACTCAGTGCCTCAGCTTCTCTACTTGTAAAATGGGAGGATAATTCTAATCCTCTTTTTTTTTTTAAGTTTATTTATTTATTGGCTGAACTGTGCAGCATGGGGGATCTTAGTTCTCTGACCAGGGATCGAACCTGTGCCCCCTGCATTAGAAGCATGGAGTTTTAACCACTGGATCACCAGGGAAGTCCCCCCAGCCCTCTTTTAAAGGAAAAATGTAATATCCTTGGAGTGCGTTGAAGCCATTTATTAGACCTGCCTTGTGCTCATCTTCATTTTTTCTTTTTTTTAATATTTGCTTTACTAATTTATTTTTGGCTTCACTGGGTCTCAGTTGCGGCACATGGGATCTTGGTTGTTGCTTGTGGGCTTCTCTCTAGTTGCAGCTCACAGGCTTAATTGCCTCGAGGCATGTGGGATCTCAGTTACCCAACCAGGGATAGAACTCTAGTCCCCTGCATTGGATGGTGGATTCTTAACCACTGGACCACAGGGAAGTCCCTCATCTCCATTTCTGATGATAATATTACCCATCCACTTTTGCCTACAGGCACTGTCAGGAATGAAGATGTTTGGTCCTTTCCCGATCTCTGCCTATGGACTGTGTTAGGATGAAGGGGAGTAACAAAGCTCTGACTCTCTGTGACACTGGCTAGAGCTTCTACAAAGAGACTAGGGGTGAGGTGGGACACTTTTGTCTTTAAAGAGACATGATTCCACTTCCTCAGCTGTCCCACCTTTTTGCCAAACCTCTGCTTTCTTGGTGACACTCATTGTTTCTTCCCTAAGAACAAGCGGATGAAAGGAAATTTCTCCTTCCTCTCTACCTCCAGTTGCTACTACCCCAAATCCACTCTCTCCATCTTCTCCTTTTTCCACCTGTCTTTCTTTCTCTGGCTACCAGGCATTCGAGATTGATCTGTTTCTCACGGCTTCGAGTGGAATTTGACTCTGTGCATGGAAACAGCCAGGCAGAGCTGACAGCGCTGTCAGACAGTGAGCACAGCTCCTGACATCCGTGCATGGGAGTGAGTACATGTGCACGTGCATGTGTGTGTGCGCACACACACACACACACACACACACACACACACTTCCCCATAGGATTCCCTCTCCATCCCTCTCTGGCTGGTCCCACTTGCTCATCCTTCTCTGCTCCAGCCCACAGCACCACCATGGGGCCCAAACTCCACTCCAGGCTGGCAGACAGCCCTCCCGCGCCTCCCCCCTCCTCACTAATCCAGTCCGGGGGACCAGGAGAGCTGCACTCGCTGGATAATGAATTGAGAACTTACAGCCCTTAGTCTCTCTCTGGCTGGTGACTGACACAAATGGAATTCATCTTTAATCATCTGTTAACTCGTTGTCTATTATAGCTCTTTAATAGCACCATAGATATTCTTAATGAAGCATGATTTAAGGTATTTACAGCCCATGGACCGACAGACATCACTCACGGTGTGCAGGTAATGAGGCATAAAACGGCTTTTGAATTCCCCCCAAAAGAGAAAGTGACAGAGAGAGAAAGCTTTAGCACTGGGGCAAAGAAAAGAAAAATTAAAAGCCTTAAGTTGTAAGGTTTGTTTTAAAATGTTTAGGCATTTAGAATCATTTTAGCTCTTTTGAGGTGTTTGGCTCACAGAGTTCAGCAATTTACCCCCACGGAGAGTGCAGACTTGGGTCTCGATGTTTCGCCACAGCCATCTCTGCCCAGGCCTCTCGCCTGGCGCATTGCAGGGGTCTGGGGGTGGCACTCAGGCCCCAAGTTTTCTTCTATATGTGAAACTGGGTCTTCATCTGATTTCCTGCACTCAACCCAGTGTTCCCTGATGGTGTTCCGAGGTGCTGCCCGGTTGGAAGGAACAGTGGTAGAATGGGTGGTGGTTGGCCCCACAGAGAAGGGGACAGGCTGTGGTCACCTTCCCACCTGGTGGACAGGTTGCCTGATGCTGGCGCCTCTGCTCTTGAACGAACTTTAAAGTCAGGCCTGGGACTTCCCTGGTGGTCCAGCAATTAAGACTGCACCTTCCAATGCAGTGGGTATAGGTTTGATCCTTGGTGGAGGAACTAAGATCCCTCATGCTGCATGGTGCAGCCCAAAAATAAAATAAGTTGCTTTAAAAAAAAGTCAGGGGACTTTCCTCATGGTACAGTGGATAAGAATCTGCCTTCCAATACAGGGGAAGTGAGTTCAATCCCTGCTCTGAGAAGATTCTACATGCAACTAAGCCCATGTACCACAACTACTGAGAGCAGGCCCTGCTTGCCACAAGTAGAGAAAGCCCATGCACAGCCATGAACATCCAGTGCAAGCAAAAATAAATAAATAAATATTTTTTTTAAGTCAGGCCTAAGACAATAGAAATAAAAGAAAAAAACAAACGGGACATAGTCAAACTTATAAGCTTTTGTACAGTAAATTAAAACCATAAATAAAGCAAAAAGACAACCTACAAACTGGGAGAAAGTATTTGTAAATGATGCAACTGACAAGGGCTTACTTTCCAAAATATATAAAGAGCTCATACAACATAATACAGAGCTCAATAACAAACAAACAAACAACCCACTCAAAAACTGGGCAGAAGACCTAAATAGACATTTCTCGAAGAAGACATACAGATGGCCAAGAGGCACATGAAAAAGATGCTCAACATTGCTGATTATCGGAGAAATGCAAATCAGAAACACAATGAGGTATTAGCTCACACCTGGAAGAAAAGCCATCATTAAAAAAAAAAAGGTCTGCAAATGGTGGAAATGGAAATTGGCGCAGTCACTGTGGAGAACAGTATGGAGGTTCCTTATAAAACTGAAAATAGTTAGACTTTCCTGGAAGTCTAGTGGTTAAGCCTCTGTGCTTCCACTGCAGGGAAAAAACTAAAATTACAGTTACTATATGATCCAGCATATCCCACTTCTGGGCATATATCCAGAGAAAACTAATTCAAATAGCCACACACACCCCAGTGTTCACTGCAGCACTATTTACAATAGCCAGGATGTGGAAGCAACCTAAATGTCCACCAACAGATGAATGGATAAAGAAGATGTAGTGCATATATAGAATGGAAAAATGGAATATTAGTCATAGAAAAGAAAGAAATAATGCCATTTACAGCAACATGGATGGACCTAGAGATTTTCATACTGAGTGAAATGTCAGACAGAGAAAGCCAAATATCACATGATATCACTTATATATGGAATTTAAAATATGATACAAATGAAGTTATTTACAGTAGCAGACTCACAGACATGGAAAACAAACTTATGGTTACCAAAGGAAAAGGAGGGGAGGGATCGATTAGGAGTTTGGGATCAGCAAACACAAACTACTATATATAAAATAAACAACAACATCCTACTGTATAGCACAGGGAACTATATTCAATATCCTGTAATAAACCATAATGGAAAAGAATATGAAAAAGAACATATATATGAAACTGAATCACTTTGCTGTATACCACAACACTGTAAATCAATTATGTCTGTGTATTAGTTGCTCAGTCTTGTCCAATTCTCTGCAACCCCATGGACTGTAGCCCACCCATCAGGCTCCTCTGTCCATTGAATTCTCCAGGCAAGAATACTGGAGTGGGTTGCCATTCCTTTCTTCAAGAGATCTTCCTGACCCAGGGATCAAACCCAGGTCCTGAATTGCAGGCAGATTCTTTACCATCTGACCCACCCAGGGAAGTCCAACTACACTTCAGCTTATAAAAAAGTTGGGCCTGAGAGATGAGGAGGACCTATCCTATCACCTCATTCAACCCTTCCTTTCACTGATGAGGGAGCTCAAAGTTATCCAGACTGTTAGTGACCAAACCAGAGTGAAAATTGAGGTGTCCTCTCCCTGGGTGATGGATGCTCTGTCCACCACACAGCCATGCTCTGCTGTTCCTGCAGACAGACCCCATGAAACCAGAAGATGAGGATTTAAAGACAATGAGGGATCGAATGGGGTGGGTTGTTCCCAAGGATATGCTTTAAAGTTAGAAATCCCCAAAGCAAAAGAGACCCCCTTGGAGGGCTGTGTGCCAGAATCTCACAGCATCGAAACTATAAGATCAGGCTTCCAGCTCCGAGTTTTGTTTCCCTACAGGGCCTTCGAATGGACTTCCCAACCTTCCCTCTTCCTTCCTCTCTGCCCCAGAGGAATGGGCCCAGATCACCTTCCCTACAATCAAGGTACTACAAAAAGAAAATCCATGACCTGGGGGACTTCCCTGGTGGTCCAGTGGCTAAGACCCCTCACTGCCAGTGCGGTAGAGGGGGTTCCATCCCATCCCACATGCCACAGCCAGACCCGGTGCAGCCAAAATAAGTAAATATATTTTTTTTTTAAAAGAAAATACATAAAAAAAAAAGAAAAAAAGAAAATACATGAGCTGGGGGCTCAGGGGTGGAGATAAACACTCACAGGGGGTAGAAGCGGTGTTACCTGTTCATGCTGCCTTTCTGCTTTCCACCGTCACTGTCACCCACACTCACTGTCTGAACTTGGCCTCAGCCCCAGACTAGGGCTGAGCTGGCACTCCATGTCCACATCCTGCATGCCCCGTCCCCTTTCTGCAGCTGACAAGTGTCGGCCACTCAGTTCACGGGAGATACTAAAGGGGACCGGTGCCCCCCAGGCCCAGCAAATTCCCCTCTTTTGCTCCGGAATCAGTTCCAATCCCTTTATCTGGCTTTCGGGGGCGTTGACTGGGCCTCCCCACTCCTCTAGCCCTCTCTCAGAGAAAGCAAGCTGTGAGAGCCACAGTGGGGGCTTTCAGTCACCCCCGACTCGGCAGCCAGAGGAGAAGGTGGGCCTGCAGTGGGGGTGAGGACAGCACAAAATTTCCTGGGATGGGGTGGCGAGGATGCCCATGTCAGTTTGACTAAGGTTACCAGATTCTCCTCCCACTGAACCAATCTGCCTCCGCGTCTGCTGCCGCTTCCCATGCCTCTGAGGAGCTGGTGACCATGGGCGTGAGCCAGACACCTTGATCTGTGTGTGCGTGTGGTGCAGTGACACTCTGAGGACACAGAGAAGGAGGTCCCTGACGCCCACCCAAGGGCGGGGTCCACGTCAGAGAAGGGCATTGAGCTCAACTGAAAGGGCGTTTGTCCGGCATTTCTACCCATTTCCACATGGTCCTCCCTGTCCCAGCCTCTGTGATCTGAGCAGGGAGCCTGCGTACCCCGAACCTTGCTGACTCCACATTTACTAGTGTGTGGATTCATGCCCTCATTCCATGCCCCGCCAGTCATGGTGCCAAGTTCTGAGGGTAACTGAGCCGCTTGCCCAGAGGAGCTCAGAAGACAAAGCCCTACACAAATGAGGTCTCATGATGGCTTGGAAGTGGTGGGGGCAGTGACTTCCCAGGTGGCACCATTGGTAAAGAATCTGCCTGCCAATGCAGAAGACACAAGAGATACGGGCTCGATCCCTGGGTCGGGAAGACCCCCTGGAGGAGGGCATGGCAACCCACCCCAGTATTCTTGCCTGGAGAATCCCATGGACAGGGGAGCCTGGCGGGCTACAGTTTGTGGAGTTGCAAAGAGTCGAGGGGCAGTGAGAGATGTTTCATGGGACAGGAGAGCAGAATGAGACTGAGTGGAATAACCATGATGTTTAAGATGGATTCTCACCCTTAAGGATGGCAAAGCATTTTCACCAATAGGCCACAGAGCTGGATCCAAATGAGATCCTCATTCCAATATGTATAGACTCATGGGATGTCAGGATGGGAGATTGTCTCCCAGTTTCCCCTAAGACATCTCCCCATGTGATGGTGAACTTACACTTTTCCCCTATCCTACCCCTGCTCCCAAGCAGCCCATTCCATGTCCGCCCAGCACTTTAGATATTCCTCCTTCGGCCACATTGAAATCTGCTCCTCTGGCCACTAACAAGCCTGCTTCTACCCATCAAGTAAAAGAAGGCTCACACGTGGGATTCTTGAGGACCAGACAGAGAATGGAAGGCTGGTGGGCCCCCTGGGTCCTGGAAACAGAGCTCTGTCTGTGCCACCATTCTCACCCAGGTCATTCTGGCCCCCCAGGAATCTCACCCACATATGACTCTGATTAGCCATGACCCTGACCTCTTCCTCCATCTGCTCATGCCCCTTGGTTCAGAGTACTGCTCGGGAAGAATAGAAGCAGCCCAGCCCAGCTTTTCAAGCCAGAGCACACACTGGCCAGTTTATGGATTGCCTGCCCCAACCCACCATGATCCAATCGACTAAGGACCAAGGCTTGAAACCAGAGAGGAATCAGAGTCAGGATTCAGACACACTGGCCTCCTGCTGAAGATGAGGGCAGCAGACATACCAGAGGGTGAGGAGCCCGCTTCCAAAACCTCTTGATTAGAAAGGACTTCTCTCCCTCTGAACACTTGGAGCCAGTCTTTGTTGCTCAGTCAGTCAGTTGTGTCCGACTCTTTGCAACCCTGTGGTTCAGCACTCCAAGCTTCCCCATCCCTCACTGTCTCCTGGAATTTGCCCAAGTTCGTGTCTATTGTTTTCATGTCCACAAGTAAGTATTATCCCTATCATTTTTTAAACAGAACAGAGAATAGAGAGCAGAACACAATTCCCTGAAAAGGGAGAGAAAAACCTGCACAACTTCATTGGAATACTTGAAATTTTCTTTTTTAAAATATTTATTCATTTATTTGGCTGCATTGAGTCTTGGTTGCGGCACACGTGATCTTCACTGTGTCATGTAGGATCTTTTTTTTTTTTTTGCATGTGGAATCTCTAATTGTGGTGCACAGGTTAACACGTGATCTTCACTGTGTCATGTAGGATCTTTTTTTTTTTTTGCATGTGGAATCTCTAATTGTGGTGCACAGCTTTAGTAGCCCTGTAGCATGTAGGATCTTAGTTCCCTGACCAGGGATTGAACCCACGTCCCCTGAATTACAAGGGGCATTCTTTACCACTGGACCAGGGAAGTCCCTTGAAATTTTCTATTCAGGCAAAGCTTTATGATGTGGGACTTCCTTGCGGCACGGCCTCATAACTTAGAGTAACTTCTCTCAGATGAAAAACACCAGTTGATAGCTGCATCAGTGTCTGTGGAGAATTTCTGGGGGCTCATCTTGGTTTTTCTTCTGTGATTATTTCTGGAGCAATGTGAGTGACTGAAGTTAATGATTTCTGTAGTATTTTTTTTTTCTTTCCCCACCGTGCCAGTAAGGACTCTGCCAAGAACCTGCCCCTTTGTGCTTTCTAAGGAAGATTTGAGATAAATGGCTCTGAAGATGGAGAAGCCGAGGCTCCCAGGAGTGAAGTGATTGTTAGAAATGTCACGTTAGCGTGATGATGGGAGAGATGAGAGGCGTGGAGAGGCACAGCCTGGCCCAGGGTTCCTAGGAGTATCTGACTGTATGTTTGTCCTCTAGTATCATCCTCACCCTTGAATCAGAATCTAAGCTTTTCTAGCTTCCCAGAGAACTCAGGAGTGCCCTTGTCATAAGCGAAAGTCATTACTTAAGAATGTTTCTGAGAAATACAAATAAATGTCTGGGAGGAAAGGAGAAGGCTGCTGTTCGACCCCAAAACACCTCCTTGAGACCAGGCCCACGAAGGCTTATTTTTTCCACTTCTCTAGATGATTCCACTAAGGGGCTGGCTGAACAGCAGGTCTTTGAGCAACGTGAAACGTGCCCCAGGCTCCCCTGGGCCCGATCGCTCTTGTTTTAGTCCCTGCCATTAAGAAATGCTTTTAGCAAAGCATGTGTGTGACACTTAGATGGAGCAACTAGTTGCCTAGGAAACTGTCCATTTTACATGTGTTCCACTTCCTGGTGTCGTTTGGATCCAGCTGCCTTGATTGGCCTTCTTCCTTGACCTGCCTTTGACACACCCGCCCCCTCCACATTGTTAGACCAGCTGAGTCACTCCTAACAGGGACCAACTACATAATTTCTGGGGCCCAGAACAAAATGGAAACACAGGACCCCTAGTTGAAAATCATGGAGAATTTTAAGACAGTGACAAAAGAGCATTAAACCAGGCCCTGTCTTTTTCAGTGCCCCATGGGTCACAGACCCAGGATGCTATAAGAGGGGCCCTGGGTAGGCTTCCTCTGGCTCCAGAGAATTACTGGGGTCCTGGTCTGGTGACTGAGCCACCCCCTTCCACTTTATCATAGTAGCGTTCCAAAGCATCACGCACACAATCACCAGATTTTTAAGGCTCCCCCTGTTGACACCTGAAAAGCAGGGCTCATATAACTGTAGAAACCAGGAATGACTTAAAAATATACATACTTATTTATTTGGCTGCACCAGACCTTAGTCGCAGCACACAGGATCTTCGGCGGCATGTGGGATCTACTTCCCTGACCAGGGTTCAAACCCCGGCCCCCTGCATTGGGAGCGCTGGACCACCAGGGAAGTCTCAGGAATGACTTTTTGTAAACCATACTCAGTCTTCTCAGAATATATGCATAACATTTCTGACCTACTTCAACCCAAAAAGAGCATCAGAATTGGCACCCTGGGTGGAAACAAACCGCCCTCTGGGCATGTCACCTCTGGACTCTGCCCCCAGAGACTTTGAACACTCCCAGTTCTCCTCTCTGCCACTGGGACTTAAAGATCTTGTCCTTAAGTCACAGTCTACCCAAGAAGCCATTGTAAAGCCATAGCCCACAGGTTTCTCCACACCTTTTCAAGAGCAATTTGTGTGTCCAACCTTTCTCACCTCTTGGATAATGAGGTAGATGAGTTCAACACTCAGTGTGTAAGTTAGCAATTCCTTTTCTTGGTCAAGAGCTCTTGACAAAGAATTGCTTTCTTTTTCAAGCGTCAAGAATTTCGCCTAGTTCCGCCTTCTAGGATTTGGTGACCAAGACTGTGTTTGGACATGTGTAGCCTTAGTCATTTGAAACACTTTGCTTGTTTCTTCTCCCGCCCTCCCCTGGCCTCTCTGTCTCTCGTGCCTTGTATTGGACCATTATGGTGGCCCCTTTCTGCAGCACTCAAAACTGAGGACAGCGCCCCCACGCGGGTATATGATGGCTCTGCCCCAAAGCACAACGCTAATTTATGCACATTTCCAAGACCCCTGGAGTAGGAAATAGCAACCCACCCCAGTTTTCTTGCCTGGAAAATTCCCATGGACAGAGGAGCCTGGCGGGCTACAGTCCATGGCCTGACAAAGAGTTGGACACGATTGTGCAGGCATGCCTCACACCTTCTAGTTAAGCCTGACCTTTGTTGTTGTTCCGGAGAAGGCAATGGCACCTCACTCCAGTACTCTTGCCTGGAAAATCCCATGGACGGAGGAGCCTGTTAGGCTACAATCCATGGGGTCGCTAAGAGTCGGACACGACTGAGCGACTTCACTTTCACTTTTCACTTTCATGCATTGGAGAAGGAAATGGCAACCCACTCCAGTGTTCTTGCCTGGAGAATCCCAGGGACAGGGGAGCCTGGTGGGCTGCTGTCTATGGGGTCGCACAGAGTCGGACACGACTGAAGTGACTTAGTGTAGCGTTTGTTGTTGTTCTGGGTCACAGCAGGTCTCTAGGGACCAATCTGTAGCAAGTACAATATCCTTTTCTGAGCTGTCCTTTCAGAAGTACCCAGGATTTTTTCTGCCCAGGCCTCAGCCTAGACTGGACCTTCCCAGGAACGCATGTGCCCATATTTCTGTCCTCGCACAGCCTCCCATAGTCAGCCTGGATTTGTCCCCATCCGGTGGCATTTCCAGCTGCCCAAGGATTTCCTGATCATCTGATGGCCTGAGAGTTTTATTGCACACTTCCTCTCCCATACAAGTCATGTAAATGTGTAGAATACAAGGCCTAGAATTGAGCCCCCAAAGAATTTAATTGAGACATGAATGTGAATGGAGAAAGAGATCGTTTCATGGCTTTGTTTGTGGCTGTCTCTAAGCTGCTCCCTATCAATGACAAAATATTTGGCACCAAAGGTTTTTGATTTTGAAAGCAACCTTGTCAAAAGCTTTTGAAAGACTAAATACAATTTTCCTTCCCACTAATTTTTGTGCCCCCTCAAAGAACTGTAACAGACTAAAGAGGCATGATTGCACTTTATAGAAATCCCATTTCTTTCCCTCAAAGGGCAGTAGAACAGAAAGCTTTAGAGCCCCAGCTTTGGAATCATACAGGGTTTGGTTTTTGCCTTTGTCACTTACTCATAACGTGTCCTTGGGCAAGTTACGCCATTTCCCTAAGCCTCAGTTTTCTCATCTTTAAACAAGAATAAGAGTACTAACTCCGTATGTTGGCTGTGGATTTGGAATGGTAGGGCTTCAGTGCTATAATTTGTTTGATAATCTTTTATTACCAGTTATATCAGTTTGTTCATCCAGGGTTTACTTTTGCTGGAAAGGCATTTAGTTGGTAAATTTCTTTGCTGTTGGAACCACTAGTCACATATTTCGTTCATGTATTCTGCATGCACATTACTGCACATCGCATGTATGTAAAGGACAATAGGAGCCAACTGCCAGTCCCCAGCCTGGAGGGGTTTGTAAGATGATGGTGGGAAACAAGCACACCAAAAACTAATATAGTGTAACTAAGTGGCGCTAGTGGTAAAGAACCCACCAGCCAATGCAGGAGATGCAAGAGACACTGGTTTGATCCCTGGGTCGAGAAGATCCCTGGAGGAGGGCATGGAAACCCATTCCAGTATTCTCGCCTGAAGAATACCATGGACAGAGGAGCCTCGTGGGCTACAGTCCATGGGGTTGCAAAGCGTCGGACACGAGTGAGGTGACTTACCATGCACACTTACTCCTCCCTCGAGGAACTGATTCACATTCTTTCCAAACAAGTCTGTGGCAGAAATAGCTCAAAACTCTTCCCTTCCCATTTTCTTAATATTCTCTTATATTAAGAGAACTAGCTACTTTGAGGACATCCCCTTCCCCAGCATATGAGGCCACATTTCATCCACACCTTGGGACTTACCTGGTGGCTCAGATGGTAAAGAATCTGCCTGCCAAAGCAGGAGACTTGGGCTCAATCTCTGGGTTGGGAAGATCCCCTGGAGAAGGAAATGGCAACCCACTCCAGTATTCTTGCCTGAGAAATGCCATGGACAGAGGAGTCTGGTGGATTGTAGGTCACTGGATTGCAAAGAGTCGCACACAACTGAGTATACCTGCATGTATTTTGAAAAATCTTAAATAAAGGCCCAACAATCTCTTTGACTCACTGGGTCTAGTTTTAAAGTAGATCTAGAATATGCTGATCCATTCTGAGGGTGATATGAAGTGAGAAAGAAAGTTCAAATCTATTCAGTACCTGAAAAATATTTTAGACTAGCATCATCGTCAGAAGATGCTCCCTCTGAATCTCCACCTAAAGCCTTTCCACAATTTAAAAAAAAAAATCATTTTATGGATTTGGAGTATAGAATCCAGCGAAAAAAAATTCTTTTCCCCAATTCATGTCTTACTTGCAGCTGACCAGTCACATTCCCTGGGTTTCTTTTCAATGAAAATACTTCTTAGAATTGTAAGAAGACTTAGAAATCACATGGCTGTATTCCCTTCATTCACTGTCTCCTTTCACCACCCAGTTCACTCTTTCAAAAGCTCAGCAGTGCCTTCTTCTTGGCCATTCCAACGGGGGCGTAGTCTAGGGGGTCAGAGCACCATTTTCAGTTTCACAGAATGTGATGGGCCCCCACATGGATGAGCTGGGTAGTGAGAAGACAGACTCAGGAACAAAGACCCAGCCAGTCGTTGTCCTCATAGACGTGCCTCGTTCTATACTCCGTGGAAAGATGAAAACCCCACACACAACCTTCCAAATCAGAGTGCTTCGGATCCACAAGTAGTGCATTTGCGCTTTTATTATTGGGTTGGCCAAAAGGTTTGTTCGGGTTTTCAATAACAACCTGCAGAAAACCCTGAATGAACTTTAAAAAAAATAAACCTGCAAACTTTTTTTTATTTTGTATTGGGGAATAGCCGATTAACAATGGGTAGAATGTAAAAAGAAATGATACAAATAAACTTGTTTACAAAGCAGAAAGAGACCCACAGAGAATGAATTTATGGTTGCCAGGGGAAGGATGAGGGGAAGGGATGGTTAGGGAGTTTGGGAAGGTCATATACACACTGCTATATTCAAAATGGATAACCAACAAAGACCTATCGTATAGCAAATGAAACTCTGTTCAATGTTATGTGGCAGCCTGGATGGGAGGGGCGTTTGGGGGAGAATGGATACATGTGTGTTGAGTCCCTCTGCTGTTCACCCGAATGAACTTTTTGGCCAACCCAATAGTTATTATATTCTATATACCACGTCTTAATTGTCCTTTGTAGTTAAACCCTCTTTCAGAAGAATTGTTGACATTTTGTATAATCCAGCCCTTCAAGGAAGGAGGTCATTAAGATCATCCCTTCCATTTTGTACATGGAGTAACCAAGGCCCAGAAAGAACCAGCCATTTGGCTCAAAACCTCCACCTCCCCACCCGCCCTTCTCCACTCCAGCCTTTTTCCTCCAGGCCTTGATACCTTCCAGCGCCCTTGCACCATCAAAATGCCCCAGCTGCAGGTTCCTAGGGGCCCCACCCCTCCCTAGCATCCCCTCATTGGGTCGCCTGTCCAAGGGGCCACCACCTCAACGGGGGCCAAATCTCTGGTGAAACCACAGCACCTCCCAAAGCCTGAGCCATCAGCCCAGCCACTCACCCCCATCTGGGCTCGGTCACCCAGAGCAAGTGTGAAAACGCCACCTTTGCAGGCCGGAATCCGCAAGAAATTGGAAACCTGCTGTCCGTTCATTCCCACTTCTCTTTTCATGTTTGCTGTTATTTTTTAACACTTTTTTTTTTCCTCATAAAAGCACTATCCTCTTCCCCAGAGCTTGCCTGTAGCGAAGGCATGGTCTGTACAACTGCAATTATTTCAGAGAACAGATGGAGTGAGGAGCAGAAAGTCTGTTAATAGTAATAGAAATGCTACATGTTAACCTGGACAGCACACGATGACAGTCCCATGACTACCCGTTCTGTTCCCACCAGCTGGGCCACCAAAGTAGGAATGAGATATTCACAAACACAGCCATCAGCCACGTAGCCACCTAAAGTTAGAACTCGAATTCCTTCACACCAGGGGCTTTGGCGACGGCAGAGGCTCTGGCCGAGAGCAAGGGAGGCCAAGCCCCCGCTCCGCACTAGGTGGAGCACAATTGGCCCCGCTTAGCTTCAACTGCCCAGGCTTCCTGGGTCAGCCGAGGTCCAGGCCCAGCTTTCAGGCAAACGCTGAACTCTCTGGTCTCACCCATGAGCCAATCTAACCAGCCCTTTACTTCAGTCTCTTGGATGGGAACATTAAGCCCAGCTGAGCTGATCTTGACTTCCTAGGGGGAGTGGGTGAGTGGGAGGCCTGGCTCCCCCAGGCAGAGGCCTGAAAGACAAAGGGCAAGCGATACAGCATCAGGGCCAGGAGTACAAAGGGCTTGTCCATCTCTGGGCCAGAAACCTCCTCCCCCTTCTAGAACATGGAAAATAAGCCAATGTCTTATCCTGACAGAGGAAATGGGTCAATTTGCTTCAACCAATATTTCTTAAGCACCTCCTATATGTGCAAAAACATATGCCGGGTGCTTCAGGAACAACAAAGAAATCATAGTCCCCACCTTCAAAAAAATCACGCTCTGAGGGACTTCCCTGGTGATCCAGTGGTTAAGAATCTGCCTTAAGAGTCTGCCAAGGGGATGCGCCTTCAATACCTGGTCAGGGAACTAAGACCCCACATGTCTCTGGGCAACTAAGCCCACATGCTGCAACTAAGACCTGAGGCAGCCAAAAATAAAAATAGATAATTATTTTTAAAACAAGAAAAAGAAAATCATACTCTAATAAGAAAGACCAAGAGATTTCTGCCTGAGTATAACTAGATACATAACAGATGTTGACAAGCACCCCTCTAAGGTACAAACAAAATATGTTCTCGGGGTTCAAATAGGAAGGACATCATCTCTGGTTCAAGAGGTTCAGAAGTCTTCACAGAGGAGTTAGGTAGTATTTGAGGTATGTCTTAAAGAAAGGAAAGGATTTTCCAATGAGCAGAGAGACTGGTGGCAAAGAATTTGCCTGTCAAGCAAGAGACGCCATTCAATCCCTGGGTCAGGAAGATGCCCTGGAGAAGCAAATGGCAACCCCACTCCAGTATTCTTGCCTGGAGAATTCCATGGACAGAGGAGCCTGGCGGGCTACAGTCCATGGGATTGCAAAAGAATTTGACACGACTGAGCAACTAAACAACAAGAGAGAGAGCAGTACAGATAAAGGTGCAAAAGTAGGGAAGGGGAATCACAGGGGAGATGGGAAATATGCCTTTTTTATTCCAGTGTCTGGCCATGGTGGGATCAGCTGGGCAGGATGACTGACAGCAAACAATCAAAGGTCTGATGCCAGGGTGGGGAGTTTGTGTTAAGTCATAAGTCCATGGCAAGCTGTTCTTTAGACAGATGTGTGCTGGCCAGAGCCAACTCTGTGCTCCTCTTGCCAGTCTCATTTTGGCAGCTTGGATGGGCCATGGTGTGAATATTTACCATGGAAATGGGCAAGAGCCGCAAGCCAGGGCTTGTTTTTGTTTGGCTGTTTGTTTGTTTTCCAAAGAACTGGTCTACCAAGTCAGCGCTGGCTTACTCTAGTACAAGCCAGCAGCACATGAGTAGGAAGGGAGACAGAGAGAGAAGAGGGCCAGTTAAGAGACTATTGAAATAGTAGAGGCAAGAGCTAGTTTCAGGGACTTCCCTAGTGGCCAAGTGACTCCGTACTTCAAGTGCAGGGGGCGTGGGTTCGATCCCTGGTCAGGCAACTAGGATCCCACATGGCTGGGGTGGCCAAAAACTCAATCAATCAATCAAATCCTTGCCTCAATGAACCTTTGAGGAAAAAAAAAGCTAGTTCAGACCTTACCCGAGGGTGTCAGAGAGAAGGAGGAAAAGTGAGCCTGGGTTCTAGAGAGAACCTAAACTTAGAAATCAGAAAGAATGGGGCACGATCGGAGAGGGAAGAGGCAAAAGATGATTCATCTTTTTCATTTGGTGGCTGACAAAATGTCAGGGCCATTCATAGAGAAACAGGCAAGTCAGAGGAGGAACTGGTGAGCAGGATGGAGGTGAATGTGGCTTTGGAGATGAATATGGTCGTCCGGGAACCACTTTGATTGAAGAAACGAGCCACCTGCTCGGTATTGCTTATGAGCCCTCCTTCTCATTCCCTCCCTTCAGTTCCCTTCTCTCCCTCCCACCCTCCCTCCCAGGCAGCTCAGATAATATCTCAATTCATCACTCAACAGGCAGGGATCTCTGTTCCTGCTTCCCTGCGTGTGAGGCTTTGACATTTAAATAAGTCCCTCAGCTTTACAAAGACAGAAAAGTGGCAGTGGGCCACAGTGGGGGCTTTGGTCAATGGGTAGAGCACAGTGAACTGGCCAGGATTTGAACTCACCCCTCGGCACAGCGCCAGGATCCCAGGCGCCTCCCCTCCCCCAGCCATCTTACGCGGGCAGATGCTGTGGAGGGACTGCGTCCCTAGAGGACTGGGCAGCACAGTGGCAGAAGGCACTTGATTCAGAGATGCCGGAACACGTTGCCAACAAGCACATCTTTGTAGTATGTATGTTTTAAATTACACAAGCGATCCAGAGACCTAGGTGCAGAGGAATTTGCAACATCAAACAAATACCATATTGTTATGAATAAAAGTCAACATCAAATCTGTCCCTCTTCCTCCAGACCTGTGCCTGCCCTTCTGTACAGGGAAAAGAGGGTAGAACTGGGAGGTGATGGAGATGGTTTTAAATCCCAGAGAAACCATTCCATGGCTCACAATGGCTGGCATTTATTGGTCGCTTAATTTGTGCCAGGTGCTATTCGGGGCCATTTAACTCACTTAATGTGCATAGAAATTCAAGAGGAAATCACTGTGATTATTGTGATCTCTCTTTTAGAGATAATAAATCTGAAGCCCAGAGAGTTTAGGCAACCTGCCCAAGGCCACACAGCCATGAGTAGAATTCACATGGCTAAAACATATTTCCTCAGACAGATGGGCTTAATCCTTCTGAACTTCATTTTCCCATCTGTAGACTCAGAATAATAATTTCTATTTAGCAGATGTTCCCTCCAGTGGCTCCTTGTTCCTAGTCATGTGACTGGCCACAGCAAATTATGGCCTTAACCATCGGCATGCATGCTAAGCCATTTCAGTCATGTCTGACTCTTGGTGACCCTATGGACTGTAGCCCACCAGGCTCCTCTGTCCATGGGATTCTCCAAGAAAGACTACTAGAATGAGTTGCCAGGCCCTCCTCCAGGGCATCTTCCCTACTCAGGGATTGAACCGGTGTCTCTTACATCTCTAGCATTGGCAGGCAGGTTCTTTCCTGCTAGTGCCCCCTGGGAAGCCCATGGTCTTAAATGAAAGAAAGTGAAGTCACTCAGTCATGTCCAACTCTTTGTGGCCCCATGAACTGTAGCCCACCAGGCTCCTTCATCCACAGAATTTTCCAGGCAAGAGTACTGGAGTGGATTGCCATTTCCTTCTCCAAGGGATCTTCCTGACCCAGGGATCAAACCCAGGTCTCCCGCATTGCAGGCAGACTCTTTACCATCTGAGCTACCTGGACCTGTATCACCCGCCACCTCCCATCTCCACATTCGGCTGCTTAAATCATCCTTTCTTTTCCCTCACTGACTGCCGCCTTCTCTGTGAAGACTGACCTTCTCACTACCACCCTACTGGGCCTCGACATGCTTGGTTCCCTGTTCTGTGTTCCCAGAGCCCTTTGTTTAAGTGTGTATCCCAGCCTGTCATGGTGTACTGTAGTTGTTTACATGTCTGTCTCTCGTGGTGTTTTGTGAACCATCCAAGGGCATCTCTGTAGACTCAGTGTGGGGTGCAGCCCCAAGTAGCTGAGGAAACAGGGCCCTTCAGCCTGAACAAAAGGTCACTGTGAGACTGTGATCCTTGCTTCAAATGTCTGAAGGGCGGCCATGTACAAGAAAGACAGGACTCATTTTATGCCAGAAAGAATAGCTGTGAGTTTTAAGGGCAGCTTCTGGCTCCATGAGACGTAGCCCTTTCTAACAATCTGAGCTGTACTTGAATGAGTCGCATCCCCCCAACTCAGGGAGTGAGGGACACCCACTGCTGGGAGCGCCATGGAGTTGTTAGATGTTTGCTGGCTAGATTTGCTTAAGGAAACTTGGCCCATTTCCTGCTGCATTCCAGGGTTCTGTAATCTGTCCCACTCCCAGGCAAACTTAGTCCCTTTGGGAACACAAAAAGAGGGAGAGTTAGAAGGAACAGTTGTCTCTATATGCACTAGCGTCCCTGTCCAGAGCTAGATATGTGGAGAGCTCAGCCTCTCTGTCTCCAGACAGTTGGAGACAGGCCTTGAGGAAGCAGTCTTCTGGCTGTGAAGGTAACTGCCACTCCAGGGACCATTGAGAACAAACTCTGAGAGCATTTGTTCACAATAACAAAACTTGACCCATGGACATTGCTTCACGGTCTTAAAAATACTTTCACACCTTTAACTCATTTTTATTTTTAGAATAACCCTGTGGTGTGGGACACATATTATCGCCATTTTGCAGATCCATAAACCGCACCTTGGTGTGCATAAATGACTTACCTCCAAATGTACAGCATGTACAAGCAACAACTGGGGCTACAGTCTCTGTCCTCTATCATTTACTTGAGTAATCTTTTCACAACATCAGGATGCCTCTCTGAAATTCAGCCTCTGACACTCAGTTACCAAAACCAGCACCAACAACTGATGTGCATGTCAGGTAGGAATGTGTTTAGGTACAAGGAAGACAAACCCGTACCATATGAACTTACAGGGTTTATTTGTTTTGTGCAACAAGAAGTCTAGGGATTGGCAATCGTGGGCTGATTCAGCAGCTCAGGGACCCAAGTTCTTTCTGTCTCTCTGCTTTGCCATCTTGAGCCTATAGGTTGAAGTAACCTCATGTTTGTCCTCTCTTGGCCACAGAATAGCTGCTGCACATCCAACATCACATCTACATTTCAGGCAGGAAGAAGGAAAGGGGGAAAGGGGAAAAGGCAATGAGGGTCTTCTCTTAGTAAGTCTTTGCCTTTTTTTCCGGAAGAGATCCCTTTCCAGGGACTTTCTTCTACCTCTTCCTGGCCAGAACATGCTCCCTTGGTGCAGAAGAAGCTAAGGGATCCAGTATCACAGCTTTCCAGCCTCTGTAGTAGAGGGGTCAAGGAAGAAGGACAGCTGATCCACAGTGACTACACAACACCTCCTCCCAAATATGTCAAAGCAGGGCATGAACCCCAGCTCCCAGGGGCATGAGCCTCTGTCCACACAGTCAGGGAAGTGTCTTTGTCAGCACCTCTGGACAGAAATGTTGTTCTTCTGGATGCCAGCCTGAAATGTGAGTTAGTCCTCAGGGATGAAAGGCTTTAGGCTCAAGGGCAACTCCCGGCCTGCATCCTGGTGAGCCCATCAGTCCTGGTGAGGAACAGCTGTTACACTCAACCTCCCCCAGGAAGAAGGCTCTTAACTAGATTTCCCATACAGAACTGTGTGGAGGAGGTTCAAACACAACCAACCCACCATAGGCTAAATTTGTACTCCAACCAACCTCATAATGAATAGTAGGAGACTCGTGTTTGTGACTTCAGCTTCTAGATTCGGCGCTCCAGCCCCTCAATCTGCAGGGCCCCAGGCACCAGGGACCCCGGCCAGGATCAGGGGAAGCCCGCCCTCTGTATAGAGAGGGCACATGGTCTTCCTTGAGTGTACACTAAGAAGAAGGAGGGAAATCTGGGTTTTTTTCAGTCAGTGACTGATTTGGTCAAGGACTTGGGGGAACCAGTTTTCAGGGCTGTGGTTCTCACCTCTAACTCTACATCAGTGTCACCTGGGAAATTTCCACATCGACGCTAATGCCGGGGCCTCTCCACCTTGGCAGTTTGGAAAATCTGATATTCTGATTCTGATATTCAGGCAGGGGTAAGGAGTACTGCTTTGGAGAGGATGGCTCTCCATTCAACTTGACTGTGAACCCTTAACCTTAACAGATCAGCTCAGTCCTTCATTCTAGGACAAGTGAGGGCTGTAGGCCACAAGCCACAGACATAATGAATGAAAGTCACTCAGTTGTGTCCAACTCTTTGCAACCCCATGGAATAGTCCATGGAATTCTCCAGGCCAGAAGACTGGAATATAGCCGTTTCCTACTGCAGGGGATCTTCCCAACCCAGGGATAGAACCCAGGTCTCCTGCATGGCAGGTGGATTTTTTACCATCAGAGCCACCAGGGAAGCCCAAAGCCACAGACATAATCATATCAGAAAATGAGAAAAAATGCAATGCTAGCTACTCCCCAGTTTCCTATAGTCTTCAAATGGGCTTGGTGGATATCTGAGTCACAAGAAGTCAAGGGCCCCACTCTAAAATGTACCTGGGGTTTGTCGGTTTGTTTGTTCAATATTAATTTATTTATTTGGCTGTGCCAGGTCTTAGTTGTGGTATGCAGAATCTTTAGCTGCAGCTTATGGAATATTTTTTTAATATATATATTTATTCATTTGGCTGCCCCAGATCTTAGCTGCAGCACGTGGGACCTTTGACCTTCGTTAAGGCATTCAAGATTTATTTATTTTGGTTACAGCATGCAGGATCTTAGTTGTGGCATGTGGGATCCAGTTCCCCAAGCAGGGATTGAATCCCAGTGCTGGCAGTGCAGAGTCTTAGCCACTGGACCACCAGGGAAGTCCCCTGGGATTTGTTTTCATTGGCTAAGATAAGATATGCAGATGGAAACAGTGGTCATGAAGGGAGCAGATTATACTCACAGATCCCTAAAGACGGGAGTCACGGCACACCACACAGGGCCACATGGGGAAGCCCTAAGGTCCATCAGGAGGCAGAGGGAACAAGGAGAAAGCATGGATGAGAATGCTTATAGTGATTTTTGTGGCAAAAAAAAATTGACGAGGGAGGTAGACACGCAGGGTAGACACGCTCGGGATTGGCTGGTTTGGATAATTCCGGCCGACCCTGAAGCAGAGGAGCTGACCCTGATTGTCTGGAAGCTGACCCCCAGATGAGTAGGCCTGAAGGATAGTGGCTCGGCCCGATAAAGGGGAGGATGTAGGCTCTGAATTAGTAGATTTGCACTTGAAGAGCCTGCTCTCAGTTATGAGTGTACTGTCTCTGGGAACCAACAGCCTCTCCAGGGACAGCAAGGTGCCAGAGGTCAAACCATCAGAAAATAAAAGATGTGATTAATATCAGCTCCACCTTCATGGCACTTCTAGGACTCAGGACTGTTTACTGAAATCCTATCATATTCTGTCCAAAGAATACTTTCTAATTCTCCTCTCTGGGAAAGGCAGGCACACACAGATTCTTCAAATGGCAAGGTGGAAAGAGGGGTCCTCAGAGACCCCAGAGCACGCCTGCCCATCAGGAAGGCCCCTCAGCCTGGGCATCTCTGAATTCCAGAAGGTATGGCACGCTGGCCTGCCTCTGGGAATGACCACTCTTGTGCCATTCTGTGTCCCATCCCTCACATGAATCAGCCTAATCAGCCCTCATTGGATGTTGCTGTACCCCCTAGGGTCCACCCCTCACCCCACCACCTGTCTCTAAGTCACCCCACACCCCCATTCACAAGCCTCCTTGGCATATAGGACCTGGCCCATCTGCACTGTCAACCCCCTCTGGCCCCCTCCATTGCCCCGCTAGTTCTCTGTCCCTCAGCCTTGGGGACTCCGTGCTCAGACACAGAACGACTTGCTATTGCCTTTCATGTCTCCATGGCTTTGTACATGCTGCTTCCTTTGCCTGGTGTGGCCTTCCATCCTGGGCAGACTTCCATTCCTCAGGAGCCAGCTCAGAGGTGCCATTCTCTGTGAGGCTTTATTCAGTCACCGCATGGCAGAGTTGATAACCTCCTCAAGTTTGCTTCTGCGGGCCCAGCAGTGTGCCTGCTGAGTCCCAAGGGTGCTCAGATTCTTTGCATGTGTATCTAGGTCCCCACTAGGCTACTGTCTCCTCAAAGGTAGTGGCCACGTCTATCTCATTTCTTACCCTCAGCAGCCCCTCTCATGGTGCTTAATGCATGATAAGGGCTTAGTCAGTGCTTGTGGAATGAATGAATGAATGAATGGGTGAACAGCTGAACCCCTTGGGCCAAGTGCAATCATTATTTCAGTTACTCATTCAAAGATATTTATTGAGTGTCTTCTACTTGCAGGACCCTGTAATCTATGCAGGTATAGAGGTAAGCAGAAACAGACACAATCCACACACTCAAGAAGGTCTTAGTCTTGTGGGGAAGTGAAGTGTTAGTCCATTAGTCATGTCTGACTGTTTGCAACCCCATGGACTGTAGCCCACCAGGCACCTCTGTCCATGGGATTCTCCAGGCAAGAATACTGGAGTGGGTTGCCATTCCCTTCTCCAAGTCTTGTGGGGACACAGATGTGGCAACAGGGAGCAAGGACAACTCCTGGGGTTTAAGGGGCATGAGAGAACACATGCCAACACCGGAGGGCGCTAAGGGGAAGAGGCCCTGAGGGGAAAGGCAGGCAAAGGCAAGAAAGTAGAGCAATTTACGGAGAGACAGAGGATGACGTGGCTTGTTATTTAGCAGCATTTCCAGAGGGCAGCGTGGAAGGGTTTGGAGGTGGAGAAAGAACAGAAGAACTCTTTTTCTTGACTCCAAGAAAGAGAAAGAGCATCTGGAACATGATGGTGTGGTGAGGACCAAGGGCTGGGAAGGAGATAGTGGGGAGGGGGAGGTCTTTGAAAAGATCTGGATGGCAGGCAGGGAAATTTGGGCTCAACAGGTTCCCTGAAGGAGGCCAGTGGAGCAGGGGCCCGAGAGCCTGGGCGTGGAGTGTCCAAGGGTGCTGTCTGCTCGCCTGAGTTCGTGGCTATCCCTGTGGTTGATATTTCCCTACTGGAATAATCAGAGTCATGGTGAGTCACAGGAAGAAGACAGCCCCAAGTACAGATGATGGTTGAGGGCAGACACCAATGGTTCAAGGATGAGGCAAATCCAGTCCTGGCCACCTTCTTTCCTTCCTTTCCATTCTCCCCACCACTCACATTTCCCATAACTCTCGATTGGGATACAACTACTAAAATTCCTTCTAGAACAATAAGAAGATACATTTTAAAGGGACAAAAGATTTATACAGTCATTTCACCAAAGAAGACTTACAGATAGTCAAGTAAGACATGAAAAGATGCTCAACGTCACTTGTCAGGTAAAGAATCTGACTTTGATTCAGGAGACCCATGTTTGATCCCTGGGTCGGTAATATCCCCTGGAGAAGGACATGATTACCCACTTCTGTATTCTTGCCTGGAGAATCCCACGGACAGAGGAACCTGACAGGATATAGTCTATGGAGTTTCAAAGTCGGACATGACTGTGCAACTAACACACTGTCATTAGGAAAATATAAACAAAAAACTCAATGCGATGCTGCTTTACACTTGCTAGAATGGCTATAATCAGACAGACGGATGATAACAAGTGTTGGTGAGGATGTGGAGAAATTGGAACCTTTATACACTCCTGGTGGAATTGCAAAATGGTGAGACCACTTCGGAAAACAGTTTGGCGTTTTTTTTTTAATATTAAGCATAAATTTACCATATGTCCTAGCGATTCCACTGTAGGTATTTTCCCAAGAGAGCTGAAAACAAATACCACACAAAGACCTGCAGCAAATGTTCATATCAGCTTGATTCATAATAGTCCCAAAGTAGAAACAACCCAGATGTCCACAAAGTGGATAAACAAAATGCACACCAATACCCACTCAATGGAATACTCTTTGGCAATTAAAAGGGATAACCTGTTGGTATATGCTACATGCAAAAATGTTATGCTGAGTGAAATAAGCCAGGCACAAAAGACCACATGTTCTATGAGTCCACTTATCCAAAATGTCCAAGAAAGGCAAAAAGGAGATTATAGGGACAGGAAATGGATTGGAAGTTGGCTGAAGATAGAGGCAGAAACAAGTAGTGATTGCAAATGACACCAGGATTGTTTGGGGGGTGATGAAAATGTTCTAAATTTAGTGATGATTGCACCACTCTATTAATTTACTAAAAACTGTTGAAATGTGTACTTTAAAGGGGTGAAGTTTGTGTTAGGAAAATTATACTTCAATACAGCTGTGTAAAAACCTCACTTGGACAAGCACAGATCTAATGCTCCTCCTGTGTTGTCATGATCATGCCAAAGCATGTGATCTGTTGACAAGGCTTCAGGTGTCTCTCTTCAAAGCCCAGGACGTTGGTCTGCCCTGCACCTAACTGACCTCCAAATATGCAGTGGGGATTCCCTGGGCTCTCCCTACCGTAAAGACAGAGCCATACCTCTTTACCTCCCAGCCAGATAGAGGGAGATGAGAACTAACATCTCTAAGATAATGCTATGTGATTACTATACATTTCATTTGATTTTATCTTTTCAGTTTATTTTTAGCAGGTAATACATTCACATGGCTGAAAAATCGAAATGAAAGAATAGGCACATAAGAGAGATTTCCATCCTACCTCTGTTCCATCTACCCATATCCCACCACCACCCACATCTTTTTTTTTTTAAGTATCTTTCCAGAGTTTGTTTATGCAAATACAAACCAATGTGAAGAAATAGTTTATTTTTTCTTTCTTATGTAAAAGTAAGGTGCTAGATTAAACTGTTCTGCACCTTGCTTTTTTCACTCATTTATCTTAGAGAGTCTTTCAGATCAAATCTGAGAGATCTTCATTTTTTTTCCCAGCTATAAAGTGTTCCGTTGTGAGTGTGTATCAGTGTTTATTAACCAGTCCCCAGCTGATGGATGCCTGTATCATTTCCAACTTTTGCTATTATAAACATGGCTGCAATGAATACCTTCTACAAAAGTCACTTCATAAATGTGCAAGCTATCTTTTGGGGAAAATATTACAGAAATGGGGTTGCTGGGTCAAAGGATAAATTGGCCTCGTTTTTGCATTCCCATGGCAATGTAGGAAGCTTCCTCACAGCCTCGCCAGCAGGACGTATTGTCCAGATCTGGGATTTGCAGAATGCTTCATAGGGGTGTTGATTCCATCCTGCTTTCTTCAAGTGGGATTACTTTCTATTTTATATCTCAGCTTGTGGGATCTTTGTTCCCTGACAAGGGATCAAACTGGAGCCCCTGGCAGGGAAAGTGCCAAGTCTTAACCCCTGGACCTCCAGGGAATTCCCTTTCTGTTTTAATTTAAAGTTTTATCTTTTTTTTATGTGTGGTAAGAACATGAGATCTACCCTCTGAACAGATTTTGAAGTGTACAATACAGTGTCATCAACCACAGGCACAGACTTGTACAATGGATCTCTAGCACTTATTCATCTCATGCAATTCATACTTTGCACCTATTGAACAGCAACCCCCCATTTCCCTCTTCCCTCTGCCCCTGGCCACCACCTTTCTGCTTTCTGCTTCTATGAGCCTGACTGTTTTAGATACCTCGTGTAGACTGAAGGCTTCCCAGGTGGTGCTAACGGTAAAGAAGCCACCTGCCAATGCAGGAGATGTAAAGAGACGTGGGTTTGATCCCTCGGTCAGGAAGATCCCCTGGAGGAAGGCATGGCAACCCACTCCAGTATTCTTGCCTGGAGAATCCCCATGGACAGAGGAGCCTGGCAGGCTACAATCCATGGGGTCCCAAAGAGTCAGACATGGTGGAAATGATTCAGCACACATACACACACACACAACCTTACTACATACCTATGGTATACTCAATTTCTCGCCTCCCCAAATGACTACTTCACAGCTTCTCTGTTCCCAGACTTTCTATAATCCCTCTTCACTGATGATCTTGCCTCTGATTTACTGAGAAAATAAAAGTAACCAGAATCCAATTTCCTCATTCTTCATCACATCTCTCATGCCCTAACATCCAAACCTGTATCATCCACCGATCAAAGTCTAGGTCCTACACTTTTGCTCTGGATCCTGTCCCCTTCCACCTTCCCAGAGTCTTGGCTCTTGCAATAAACCCCTTTCTTCTCTCTGACATCTATGCCTCGCTTGCCACTGGATCACTTCCGTCAGCCTGCAGACACGCCTCACTGTCATCCTTCTTTTTAAAAATTTAAAAAGAAATAAATCTCTTGACTCTTCCTTCCCATTTAGTAACAGCCACTCTGCATCTTAGCTGTCCTTCACACTACAGTTTCTCCTTTTATCATCTTTCATAACTATCTTCAGTTCCTCACCTCCCATCTCTTCACCACCTGTTCCAATCAAACATCGTCCTTTCTACTCCACTGACACTGGTCTTGCCAAGATAACAGAGATCTCCATGTTGTCAAGTCACGTTGCCACATCTGTGTCCTTGTCTTGCTCTGCCTTTCAGTAGCATTCAACATACTTGATCAATTTCTCCTCCTTGACACATTTTCTGTGTCAGCTTTCATGATACCTTCATTTCAGGTGGTTCCTTGTCTCCCTGGCTACAGTCTCCTTTGCTAGATCCTCCTCTCCTCTCAGTGTTAGTATGTTCTAGAGTTCACTCATGAGACCTCTTTTCTTCCCCAAGTCTAATCTCTCCATGAATCATCTCATTATTCTGCGATGAATTTAAGGACCACCTTCAGTCCTTGGGATTCAATGACTTAAAAATTCATATATCCATCCTGACCTCTCCTCCAAACTCCTAACTCTGACTTAGATACTTGTTTGACTTCAAGAGGCATTTCAAACGTAACATGTCCAAAACAGAACCCTCAGGATCCCCCTTCAAACAGTCTCCTCTGCAAGTCTTCTCCGTGGCCTTAAATGGCTCTGTTCATCCAGTTGCCCAAGCCAAAACCCCAAGTCCTCCTCCATTTCTCTTTCCCTACCCTCTCCTCCCTGCCCTACTGTCCAGTCCACCAGCAAGACCCACTGATGCTCCCCAAAAATACTTCCCCAGTCCACCTACTGGCTTTTGTCTCCATTGCTACCATTCTAGTCCCTAAGCCATCATCTTGCCATTTACCACTGCAGCAGCCTCCTGTCTGGCTTCCTGCCAACCATTCACTCTCCATCCAGCCATCAAGACCACTTTTAACAGTGTAAACCAGAGCATATCACTGTCCTGGCTAAAAAATACCCTCCAGTGGTTCTGCATTGCACTTGGAATAAAACCCCAGCCTCACCCAAGTCTGCAAAGCCTTCTGTAGCCGGAACCCCATCCATCTCGCCAACCTCGTCACTCTTCTGGCTTGCCTCTAGCCACGTGGCACTTTTTCTGTTGCTCAAACCCTCACTCCATCAGCTTCATGTGACATCATGTGATGAAGTAGTCACACATCAGTCACATGAAGGCCTTTTAGAGGTTGTTTCCCCTTCTTAGAAAGCTTACTCCCTCCACGTCATGTCCAGCTCTTTGCAGGGTTAAGCAATGCATGCATTGCACAAGGGCCCCCAGGTGAGAAAGCGGGGCGTGTTGTTGTTGTTTAGTTGCTAAGTCTTGTCTAACTCTTTCCTGACTCTATGGACCGTAGCCCACCAGGTTCCCCTGTCTGTGGGATTTCCAGGCAACAATACTGGAGTGAGTTGCCATTTCCTTCTCCAGAGGATCTTCCCAACCCAGGGATCAAACCCGTGTCTGCTGTATCGGCAGGCGGATTCTTTATCACTGAGCCACCAGGGAAGCTCTTACTCCCTCCAACCCCACTCTATTTTATTTTGTTCATAGCACTAATCCCACGTTGGCATTTCCTTGGTTTTTGTTGTTTAGTTTGTGTGTGTGTGTGTGTGTGTGTGTCTTACCTAGAGTAAAATCTTCCTGAAAGTATGGGTCACACTGTCTTGTTCTCTGCTGAACTCCCAGTACCTATAACAGCTTCTGGCCCATAACAGGTGTTTAGAAAATGTTTGTTGAAGGGATGAATGAATCTGAGCATTCCTTGCGATTGGTACAGCTCCTGACATGGATATACTAAGCTCACGTATTTGCTGAATTAATGGACAGGTTGCTCCAACTCTGTGTGTGAGCTTCTTGAAAACAGAAGCCCTATTTCCTTTCTTTCTTCCCCAGCTCCTGGCATGATGCTAGGGACTTCCAGGTGCTGGGTAAATATGCTTGCTTGATTGATTGTTCTTCATAAAGGGAAAGCCAAACTATTAAGCTGCCAACCTAATAGACCAGTTCTCTGAGAATCAGCATGTGACACAAGAGGAAAGTCATAAGAATAGGGCTGAATCAAGTAGAAAGCTCCAGGGGTGGGTCAGCCACTGTTGGCTGGAATTGAGGTAAAAGGAGTGTCTGCACCTTGTAGATTTCCTATCCGAATTCTAGCCACGACACTACACTTGTTTCTGGTGCATATGTTACAGGATGCAGCCTACATCCTGGTGATGGTGGACCCCGATGCCCCCAGCAGGTCTTCTCCCAAAGCTCGATTCTGGAGACATTGGCTGGTGTCAGATATCAAGGTAAGCAGTGCCAGAAGGCACTTTCAGACTCAGCGGGCACTGGGGCCAAAAGATGGTCATTCTCAGCTCTCACTTGGGTTCTCAGCTCTCATTTGGGAGGGTCAGGGACCCTGCTGAGCCAGGACTTCTGTGTCAGGTCGCCCCCAGCACCCAGCTGTCACAGCCTTGCACTCGTTTTCTAATAATTTCAGAAAATATCCCCGGATCAGTGATACATAGGTAAGCAGGTTCTCGGGATAAGTAGGGGTGGAGCCCCAGTTTGTACTGTTTTCCTGCTTTCTGTATTGTAAGGACTCCCACTGTCACCAGTTTCAAGTTACAGTGATTTCATAACTGAATCGCAAATTTTCTGAAACTGTAGCAATGGCTTCAGCACACCACTGCCAGGGGCCTGGGTTTAGGGGGGCACCAGGTGATTCTATGTGGTCCTCATGGCAGGGGACTCCTGCAGGATCTGCTCCTGATGGGCCAAGGGGCATGGAGGGGGCCTGGTGATCCATCTCTTTTTCTTCATACGGAAACAAATGACCTTCCCTTATTTTCCCTTTTGTCATCAGCCATAATTAGAAAGGTGCTTGGCTCCGCCTTTCCAGAGTTGGTCTGAGGAACACAAATCCGGTGGCTTGTTAAAGGGGCATTAGATGAAAAAACCAAAACCAGAAAGGCTCTATTTCCAGGCAAGTTTTGGAGACTCTGGGTTAAACTGCATTAATCCCATTCCTCACTGAAGGGCTTTTTAGAGCTTTTAATATCCTAGTATGCGTTATATAACATGCATCTATTTTCCCATCTCACTTGACTGTTGAATCTTTTGTTCACAAGCACGTGGCAATGCACTAGGGGAAAATCCACACTATCATCAGACATCCATGTATTTCTGCCTGGAAAGCCTGCCGATGGCGTTTGCATCACGTGTGCAAAGGCATCAGCCTCGTAAGATGGTGGGAACCCAGACCTAGAAAGACTAAGTCTGGATCCAGCCTGGTTCCCAACTCAGTGATCTCCTCCATGTCGTGGAGACCCTCAACGGCATTTCATCTTTATCCGTAAGATGAGAACCATGTTAACTCTTCTGTAGAGTTGTCATGATCCTCCAATGAGAGCGTGTACTAAGAGCAGTCTCTAAAACACAGCACATACCACAAATATAGGGACTTCGTATTTTTCCTTCTAGAGCTGTGGGGCAGAGGGAGGGGTATCTGTCTGAACTAGCTGTTGACTCTCCTGGTCAAGGCAGGGCTTTTATAACCGCTGGAGTGGGGAGGTGGTGGGAGGGTTACCCTGGCAACCAACCTCCGCCCAGTGACCACAGATCCTTCGCAGGATGCTCAGGGGGACAGCCAGTTCTCAGGGGCAGCCCCAGTGACAATCTAGGTAGTGGCTCCCTCCAGGGAGACTTGCAACAGTGGCTTCCAGAACAGAACACAAGCAGGGCTGAAGAAGGAGGGCAGAAGCAGTGCTCCCACACCCTCCCCTGGCCAAGCCCTGCTCTCCAAGAACCTTGGAAACACCATAAACCTGTGAAAGGGAAGAGCAAGGGGAGATTCCTGCCATCAGGGGAGGGAGGGAAGCTGAGAGCACGAAAGGGAAAGATACTGGATCCTGCCGCAAACTAGAGCAGAGGCTTTGTGTACTCAGGACTCCCCAGCAGCCACGAGGGAGTGAAACTCTCAAGAAAAGACCATCACACTGGTCATCATATTTACAGTCTGCGCCCCACGCATAGGGCTGCCTGTAAGAAGGTTCTGTGGGCAACTCTGAGGCCCGATTTCAGAAGCTGGAATGTAACAGAATGTGATAATGCATGCATGTTCAGTCGTATCCAACTCTTTGCGACCCCATGGACTATAGTCCTCCAGTCTCCTCTCTCCATGGGATTCTCCAGGCAAGAATACTGGAGTGGGTTGCCATGTCCTCTTCCAGGGTATCTTCCTAACCCAGGGATCAAACCCATGTCTCCTGCATCTCCTGCGTTGGTTCTTTATCCACTAAGCCACATTTCAGAGTAGAAGGCTCCTTAGGGTCATGAGGTTGCCTCTTTTCCAAGCCTGAAGTCTCCTCCTGCCCACTCCTCTCCCCCAGTACAGGACAGGACAGTTTTTTCACACCAGCCTTGTGGTGCAAATGTGGTTTCAGCCCTTACAGCCCAGCTTAGAAGCAGAACAGGTGGCAGGTGGCAGCTGGCCGGCGGGACCGCTAAGCCATAGACTTACCAGGGCCACCTGCCCGGGTACAGCCCTCAGCCCTCTCTCTCGGGCTGGAGGAAGCTTGGGTTTCCGCTGCATTGTCACCCACTTGCCCAGATGCAAGGGTCCAGCAGGAAGCAGCAGCTCTCCCCAGTTATGTCCACTCAGCCTGACCACCGGCCCCCGTGTTCCGCCAGCTGCACAGCTGGTATAAAAACCAGACTGGGGTAGGTCTCAGGCCGTGGATCTCAGCCAAAAGAAAAGAGGGCGCTGATCAAACTCAGAAGCACTTCCTGTGTGTTCCGCTACAGCTGAGTCGGTCCCCAACATTAAAGCACATTTAGATCAGCTAGCAAGCTTGTTAAAATGCAGATTCCTGGGCACCCCTTGGGTCAGGAGGGAACAGGACATCCACACTCCACAGGCATCCAGGAGGGGTTTAGCAGCTGGAAGGAAGACTGCAGAGCTCAGTGTCAGAATGCCCAGGTCCTTGTTAATATCACCCATTTGTGCAGCAATTTGCAAGTGAAAAGCTCTTTTAGAACTTCCTATTTGTTCAGTTCCTGGGTCAGGAAGATCCCCTGGAGGAGGAAATGCCAACCCACTCTGGTATTCTTGCCTGGAAAATCCCATGAACAGAGGAGCCTGTTGGACTACAGTCCATGGGGTCAAAAGCGTCAGATATGACTGAGCGACTAACACTTTCACTACTGTTTTTCTCCATTGATCCTTTCAATCACTTTGTGAACCAGACATTGTCCCCATTTTACAGATGGGGAAACAAAGGCTGCAGAGAGGAAATGATTCCAGTCTCTCAGCTATGAGTGGTAGAGATGGGTCTTCAATCCTGGTACCTCAGCTCCAAACCACCATCCCACATCTCTTGCATCAACTCCACTGTGGCCAAAGGCGTGTCACCATGCCCTCCCTGTATAATGGGAAACAATCTCTGTGGTTCCCTTGTCATCCTGGGGCCCTGTTTCTGGTTACGTTTTACAAGTGGATGCTTCCAGGGACCTTCCTGAGGGAATGCTGTCTTGGTAAATAAAACACTCCTGATAAAGATCTTGAACCCCATAAAGTAAACCCTACGTGTTATCATAACCCTCAGTAACAAGTGGCGTCAGCAATAAGGCATGCCAAAAAGTCACTGCAGATACAGAAAGACAGTAGCTCTGTGATTCACAATGACCCCAGAGGCAAACTTGGTGGCACCTAGGCTGGCCTCATTAATAGGGCATGAGTGTGTTCCAAGTCACTTCAGTCATGTCTGACTCTTTGTGACCCTGTGGACTGTAGCTTGCCAAGCTCCTGTGTCCATGGAATTCGCCTAGCAAGAACACTGGAGCGGGTTGCCATGCCCTCCTCCAGCGGATCCTCCTGACCCAGGCTGCGTCTCTTATGTCTCCTGCATTGGCAGGCAAGTTCTTTACCACTTGCGCCTCCTGTGGGACTCAGACCTAATTAGGTGGTGGGCTGCACCATGGCCATGGGAGCCCCTCAGGAGAGATAATTTTTTGGACTGTCTGTCCAGGTTGAAACAAGATATAAACCACTTCTTAGGAATACGTGAAATATCAGCAGCCCCTCCAATGAGAGGCTGGTGGGATCTGGGACAGAGTAGGATAAAGCTTCAGTCCTTAAAGAAAAACTAGGAGCTAGAGAGAAGTCCATCAGAAAGGACTAGGCATTCACGGTACTCTTTGTTCATTCAACGCATATGGATTGGCCATTATTTGCTATGGCCTAGGGTTTCAGGGCGAGAAATCTGGAGCCAGACTTGTGGTTTGAATTTGAATCCACAAGTGTTAGCTTTGTGATTTTTGTGTGGAGGCTGTGGTGCAGGGAGGCACATGTTCTTCAACCTGTGTTTTTACTTGCTCTCTTATAAACTGGGGATCCTGAATGTTCCTACCTCACACTGTTGTTTGTTGCTGTTGTTTAGCCACTAAGTCGTGTCTGACTCTTTTGCGACCCCATGGACTGTAGCCCACGAGGCTCCTCTGTCCATAGGATTTCCTAGACAAGAATACTGGAGTGGGTTGCCATTTCCTTCTCCAGAGGATCTTCTCAACCCAGGGACGGGATCCACATCTCCTGCTTTGACAGGCAGATTCTTTACCCCTGAGCCACCAGGGAAGCCCCCACATTGTAAACGACAGGTTTACTTACTTAAGGGTGCTTAGAACAGGACCCAGAACTCTGTATAATATGTTGCTGTGAGGTTATCATGATTGCTCCAAGTCAGGCCCTATACTAGCCCCGGGGTTGCAAACGCAAACAAAACAGGGGGCCTCCCTGTCATCAGAGGGTTTCTACTCTAGAGAGACAGAGAAAGGAGGCTGCAGTGGGGTTACCAGGGCCTCCAGAAGTTGGCTGGGTTCAGAACTCCCTATACCTGTGGGTTCCCATTTGCTCAGGGATAACACTAGACTTTAGTCCCCAAACCTGGCCAGACCTGGGCAGGCAGGGACTGATACATAAATTGTACTGTCTTTCTGAGTCCCCTGTTTGAAAAACCTCTCACTGAGTGAAAAATATTTCCAACAGACTGTTGATACATAACATCCTTTCTCTTCCACAGTGCTACATCCCTAGCTTTTCCTTTAAGATACTTTTAGTTTTAACTCAATCTAATTAATAATCTTTGTGCTCAAGCCTAATTAAGGTATTAATTAATTTGCATCATTCATTTCAGAAAGAAATGCTTATTGGTGGTTCATCTTCTATTTGTCTCCGAAATTAGTGCTCAGGGCTTTTCAGGCAGATACTTTCATTAGGTTTATTTTTATTGTTAATGGGAATATTGAACACAGGGAGATGGTATGTTAATACTTTCCACAAAGACTATCATGACTGGTGACAAAGAACACAAGAACAATTAAGGAGGCAAGGGTGCCTTTCTTCTTCCAAAAGAGAAAATCTTCCTAGAAACTGTCAATGATTCTAAAATTTGTCCTGAAAATCTTTTTTGTTTTAAGAAAGAAAAGGAAATGGCAAGTTCATGTTTCCCTTTCATTCAGTGCCCTCAACCTTTGGCAGCTGTAAGTGCAAGCAATTCTGGGCTGAATTGAAAGGACTTTAAGGGTTCATTATTCTGTCTACATTTCTATAGAATCGAATTTTTCCATAATGAGAGATGCTTTTTTTTTTTTTTTAAGGACCTCTTAGTGTGTTTGGTGAATAAGATAAATGGGAAACCCAACAAACAGAGCTGGGATCATAGATAGCCCCTTGCTTTCCAATTAGGTGCTTAGCATGTGTCAGGACTCCTCTGTTGGAATTATTGGTCCAGCTCCTGAGAAATCTCAGGCAAGTTACTTGACCTCTCTGATACTGTGGCTTCTTGTCTGTAAAGCTGAAACAAATCCTTCCTCTTCAGGATAGAGACAGGAAAAGGAAAATTACATATGCAAAGAGGTGAAGCCTCCCTAGAGAAAGGCACTATATAAAGCGGCAGATTCATCTTTGTTCCTAATCAATTGAGCAGTAGATTCTGTAAAAAGTTTAATATATATATAATTATATAATCTAATTTTCTATACGCTCAGAAACCAGCTAATGGTAATAAAAAGAAGAATAAATGATCTCTATCGGGCCCTCAAGTTCAGGTGAAGAGGTCAAACCAAGAAAATAGGATTCATTCATTGTTTCTTTATTTAGACCTGTATTTTTAGTTCTGTTGCTACTATTTGTGCACTTGTCCATGTATGCTTTGCCCTGCCCCATGAGGGTCCATTTTAAGTAATAAATACCTGCAAAGCTTGGCTTATGCTCCCTAAGAGCATGTTGGTTTGGATCTAGGAGCCCTAAAGAGCATTTGGTGATGCGGACAATGCAGAGGCCCTGGCCATGAGGGAGGCAAGAAAGAGCCTGCACTTTGGGGTCAGATGAATTGGGGGAGGCTCCATGCACTGCCACTTCTAGTTGGGAATCTCTGAGCTTCAGTTTCTCCGTCCTTAAAATGGGCATGACAATAATATCTATTTCCCAGTGTTTGATGAGTTTAAGTTTCATAACATAGAACAGAAGAGTAGGACCTCCATCAATGTGACTCTCTCCCCCACCACTCCCAACTTCGAGATCTGACCACAGCTGCTACTTATGATGTAGCAACTTCCCTTAGGCTGTTGGGCTCCTGTTTTGCAAAGTAAGAATTCTAGGCAACACCCCAACACACAAACCATGTGGTAAAAGCAGCTCATCCTTTCACCTCTCAGTCTAGATGGGTCCAGGCCCAGCCTGGAGGTACCAAACTGACCCAAGCTTGCTTTGGTGGAGGAAGTAATTGAGGGGAAGGATGTCTGTCCCATCATTCGTGTGCACTAAGTTGCTTCAGTCGTGTCCAACTCTTTGCGACCCCATGGACTGTAGCCCACCAGGCTCCTCTGTCCATGGAACCCTCTAGGCAAGCATACTGGAATGGGTTGCCATGCCCTCCTCCAGCAGATCTTCCTGACTCAGGGATTGAACCCGTGTCTCTTATGTCTCCTGCATCAGCAGATGGGTTCTTTACCACTAGTACCACCTGGAAAGCCCGTCTGGTCATTCAGCCTCTGGGAATTGCCCTGTGACCCTCCTGGACCAGACCAGGGGCTCCTGGAGTCATCACAGACCACAGCCTGCATACGGGCCTTGGCTGCAAGCATCAGTCAGGGCTACAATGTGCCTCCCACGGGCAGGGCTACACTTCATCCCCAATACTTCCTACTTTCTATTTATTATTTTTTGTGCCTTGCAGCATGCAAGATCTTAGTTCCCCCACCAGGGATCATACCTGTGCCCCCTGCATTGCGAGGACAGTCTTAGCCCCTGGACCACCAGAGAAGTTCCCCCACTTTTATTTTTAACATGTCCCAGCACCCTTCACCGTTTCCTTATCGTTCACCATCCCCACTTGGCTGTCATTGTCCCACCACAGGGACGCCTCGCTTCCCATTCAAAATAATTTAAATAAACTGTTGCTACAAAGTGGAATATTATCTTCTGATGAATGTTTTTAAAGCCCTTAAGGTTTTCATGGTAATTTGCGGTGTAAAATTATTTGGAGATAAGAGCCAAATTAACTCTCGGATGCCGAGGTCGCTGTGTCCTGTTATCCATGTGAGCACTGTTTAAATATAATCAGCCCTTAGACTAATGCAGCATAATTGTTCATTTGAAATAGCTTTTTTTACTCCATTCAATGAGTCATTAAAATATTCAAGGGATAATGCAGTGAATTGGAAATGAATTTATCATATTATCCCATACATACTGTAGTGCTTCAGGTAACTAAGGAGAAAGGGGGAGAGGGAGGGAGAGAGAACGTGGATACAATGTGCACAGGCAGGAAGGGGGCCAGGATACACGGGGATATGGGAAACAAAGCTTTTGGGGTGCTTTATGGCAAGTGTGTATAGAGAGGCTGACCAGGAGGGGTGGCAAAAAAGGGAAACGCTGTCCTTTGAAGAGCTCACTGACTCTCTCTCTCTCTGCACTCTGAGAATCTGTGCTCCACCACAGCTCCGCTGTTAACTTATTTTTATCAAATATGTTTATATCAGAAAGTCGTTATGGAAACCAATTCTGCCATCCAGGAGAATTCCTGGATCAGGCAGAAAACTCTTTCTTTCTCTCTCTTTCTCTCCTTTTCTCTCTCTCTCTCTCTCTCTCTCTCTCTCATACACACACACACATACCACTCGCGCACGCACACACATTTATAGACACCCCAAAGGGAACAGCAGTCTTGCTCACCCAATTCTGAACTCAGCTCTGACACAGTCAGAGGGTGGCACCCTGGCTCCCCTTCGTGGGCAGAGCTGTAAAGTGGCTGAGACTGAGACCAGCTGTCCAACCTCACCCCTTGCCCTGACCTTGGGAACCTGGGCTGTGGCTTTAATTCCTCATGGTCCCCCAGACCCAGAACCCCCACCCCAAGCACATGCACTAAGGAGAGACAAGAGGGCGCCGGTGGCAATGTATTTGACAGGGCAGTTCTTCCTCAACCAAGGGAAGGTCCCATGGGTGTGTGTGGCTTGTACTGCACCTGGAATACCATCTTCTGTTCTGGTCACAGCATTTCAAGAAAGACAATGAGCAGCACATGAGCAAAGCAGCCACAGGGACAAGGCTGTGTAGAAACCAGGAAAGCAGGGCTGGCTGGCCTGCCAGAACCCCCAAGGGCAGCCAAGAGGACTGACTTTAAGAAGTCTTTAAAGATTGCTTTTAAAATTGGAAAAACTCTATTTGGAAAACAACAGGGAGGCCTGCTCTCCTCTTCTGGGGAGAATTAGAACCAGTGGGTAAAATTTACATGGACATCAGTTTGGGCGCCATGTAAGAAAACACTTCCTAAGAATTTGAACTGCTTAAGAACTGAGCACATACTCCACAGAGGAGGGAGTACTTAGCACGGAAAGTACTTATTCACCAGTGACTCAGGAATGGTCCCCAGCACAGGAGGTAGACCAGATGATCGGTTAGATATACCCTTTGACATCCATAGTGTTTCTACCTACCATATTTCCCTTTCTGGTTAAAGATACTCTTCTTAGAGCTTATACCCTTATATTAACAATGACAATAATAATTTTAAAAGGAAGAATAAATGGAAAGAGAAAAAAGAAAGAGAAGAGGAAGAATGAAAAGAAACAAAACATTTATACATTAGCATGTTGTGCTGGGCACTGTGCTTCATGAATTTCTCATTTCATCCTCACAAAAGCCCCAGATGAAGGTAATCTAAACCAGAAAATTAAGATCTAGAGGGGTTAAGCAGTTGTCCAAGATCTAGCTGGTGAGCAACTGATTGGGATTTGAACCCAGAGCAGGCATGTATAATCATGATGCCACAGTAGGTCTCCAGAGTTTAGGTAGATTCTACCCCTTGCTACCCATGCCCAACAAAGGTCCGTATAATCAAAGATATGGTTTTTCCAGTAATCATGTATGCATGTGAGCGTTGGACCATAAAGAAGACTGAGTGCTGAAGAACTGATGTGTTAGAATTGTGGTGCTGGAGAAGACTTTTGAGAGCCCCTTAGACAGCAAGGAAATCAAACCAGTCAACCCTAAAGGAAATCAACCCTAAATATTCCTTGGAAGGACTGATGCTGAAGCTGAAGCTCCAATACTTTGGCCACCTGATGCGAAGAGCCAACTCATTGGATAAGATTCTGATGCTGGGAAAGATTGAGGGCAGGAAGAGAAGGGTGTGACAGAGGATGAGATGGTTAGATAGCATCACTGACTCAATGGATATGAATTTTGAACAAACTCCAGGAGATAATGAAGGACAGGGGAGCCTGGTGTGCTGCAGTTCATGTGGTTGCAAACAGTCGGATACAACTTAACAACTGACTGAAGTGACCCAAGCCTGGATTCTGTGACAGCTTTTGTCAGGACCAGGTGTGGCGGCTGAGAGGAAGTGGTGCTGGTATGAAGGGTGCAATTTGAGCTTCCTGGCCTCCTGCCCTTTACCTCCATTCTTGGCCATGCCCACCTCAACCATAGTGCAGCCCTGACCTGGGCCTTAGAGCAGGGGCCTGGGAGACAGCTTCTCCAACTTACTGTGAGCAAATGATTCCCCACCCTGAGTCTATTTCCTCAACTGTAAAAGAGGACATTAGCAAAACTTTAAAAAAAACAAAAAGGAATTTTATAAGCCACATAGTTGTTGTTTAGTTACTAAGTCATGTCCAACTCTTTTACAACCCCCTGGACTCTAGCCCACCAGTCTCCTCTGTCCATGGGATTTCCTAGGCAAGAATACTGGGTGGGCAGCCATTTCCTTCTCCAGGGGATCTTCCTGACCCAGGGATCAAACCCACATCTCCTGTATTGCAGGTGGATTCTTTACCATTGAGCCACCTGGGAAGCCCAAGACACATAGGCATGTATGAAAAAAAAATCATTAAAAAAAAATAAGATGAATACACTGGCATCAAACCACAAGAATGTTGTTGTGAAGACATAATGAGATAAAATGTGTAAAGTACCCAGCACCCAGCATTAGATGCTACCTATTTGCTATTTCGCTACTCCTTCCATCTACTATCTCCCTAACTCCTCTACTGGAAGCTTAGACAATTGAGCCTTTGATGGTAAGGAGCTTACATCACTTCCAAGAGGCAGGTCAGAGCCTGCCAGGAGAATGAGCTGCTCTCATGGTTACCACTTAAAAGACCCTAAGGGAAAAAGCCACCACAGACATAGGACTTAATCAGGAGGTGTTGGGACCAACTCTTTAACCTGGCCTGTGCTCAGCACTGCAGCTATTAAAAAATAATAATGTAAGACCTACAGAAGATAGATAGATAATTTGATGAATTTAACATTGTGATGAATTTAAACATTGGATGAATTTAAAATGTGTTTTTTCTGTTCCCCAATTGGAAAGACAGGGCTAATGTGTAGGAAACAGAGAGTAGAACTCATGGGATATTAGCATCAACTCTAACTGGGCCCTTTAGATTCAGATGGCTTTGAGAGTTCAGATCGCTCTCCCCTCTGCAGTGAGGTAACGCCTCCTCCTTCAAGGCTCAGCTCAAATGTCACCTCCACTGAAAGGCTCTCTCTGAGGCCTCCAGACTGAGTTAGTCAGTCCTGCCCTGAACTCCTACTACACTGAGTCAAACCTCTGTTAGTGTCTTTATCACATGGTTTGTTATTATTTATGAGTCTCTTTTCTCTGTTAGACCACGAGTTCCTGGAGGGTAGAATTGTGTCTTATATCCTGAGCATTTAGCACAGTGCCGGGAACACAGAAGACCCTCAATCAGTGTTGAATGGATCAGTGAATGAAGGCATGAAGGGATGAATGGATAAAAGAATGAAGGAATGGATGGATGGATAGTGGCTGGGCAAGTAGAGGGATTGATGTATGAGGTGATAGTACGTTGTGATGGCTTCACAATGGAGACAAGAGCTGTGCTGGGGCTTGAATTGTGAGCAGGCCCAAAAAAGTCAAAGGATATGAGATTGTATTTCAAGAAGAGAAGAGAATAACTAAAAGTTCAGGCATGTGAATGACGTAGAAAGAAGAATTATAAACATAGAATTAAACGTCAAGACAGCTGAGTTAATTAAGGCCCCCTTTATCACCTCTCCCTGGGTGGTTATTGCAAAAGCCATCTAACTGAGCCACTTCCTGTAACCTCATCCCTTGCAAAAGTATCTATCTGTCACGCGAGTGTATGCTCCTCGGTTTTTGTCTCGTTACAACAAAGATTTGGAGTGACGGACATTAAAGCCCCCCCGGCGTGTTACAGCTCTGGGGTCTTGGATAGACAGTGTTATAGCTCTCAGGTCTCAACAGACCATGTTATAGCTCTTAGACAAATCAGTGTTACAGCCCAGTGTTACAGCTCTATTTTATCTAGAAGATAGGAAAATCCATCTTTGAGGCGTAAGGGCATGTCGATACAAAGACGCGAAGAGAAGAGCACCCCAGCGCGCCGGGGAGAGAGAGAGAGAGAGCTAGCTTGGGCTCCTCTTTTTATATGTTTTTCTCTCCCTGGGCCTGTCCTATGTAAATTGGGCCAGCCAGGAGTGTTGTTTGTTTTACCTGAGGTCCTCACTCTGGTCCTCGGACCTTCCTTGGTTCTATTTTCACGGGCTTTTCCCTTCCTTGCCTTTTAGCCACCACCATTTTGGACTCCTTTTCCCTATTCTACCTAACACATCTTTCCTTCATGGGTTGATGTTTTCTAAAATTGAAATATGATCATATTACTTCCCTAGTTGAAGCCTTCAGTGACTCCTCAGTATCTCAGGACAGACTCCTATATGGTCAGTATACTGTATTGTTTATTTTAAAAATTTTATTGAAATATAGTTGATTTACAATGTTGTGTTAATTTCTGCTGTACAGCAAAGTGACTTAGTTTCATACACACACACACACACACACACACACACACATATATATTCACACAAGCATTCTTTTTCATCTTCTTTTTAAATTTATTTTATTTTTTGGCCACATGACATATTGGATCTTAGTTCCCCAACCAGGGATCAAACCCATGTCCCCAGTAGTAGACGCCCAAAGTCTTAACCACTGGACTGCCAGGGAAGTCTTCTATTCATCTTCTTTTACATTATGGTTTAGCACAGGATGTTGAGTACAGTTCCCTATGCTATAATAGGACCTTGTTTATCCATCCTGTATACAACAGTTTGCTTCCTGGTCAGCATATTATTTAAGGCCTTTGGCTCTGGCCCTTCCTGCCCCATCAGCCCTGCATGGTGCTCTTGCCAAGCTGCATGTGGTGTCTCAAACCTTCTGTGTGTCTCAGGCCACTGTGGACCATTAGTAGCTCTGGTCCCTCTCCCTAGGAAGCTGTTCTGCAATCTGAAAACACTTAGTTGCTTTATAGAAGTTAAGATCTCTAGATGAATGACACCTTCAAGGTCCAGAAAAAGCTGAGACTTAGGATCACAGAGTCACTTCCAGAAATAGGAAAGGAAAATGTGGATTCCTGAATTTAAGATGGTGAGTGTAATATCCATCCGCATCAAAATTCCATAACAATTAAAAAGCAGATGGTCTGAGACAGCAGAGGAAGCATTGAACACTGTGAGTCTGCATAAGCTCACTGAAAACAAGTCACTCCTGACCACTCAGATGTCTTTACTGATGAATGTACTGGTCCAGTGGACCAGGAGAAGGTGCTAAGTAAGCACAGCGTAGCTTAATTGACCAAGGCTTTAGACCAAGTCAGTCATGGTAAACTGTGGGCAAGGAGGACAAATACAGCTTCAATTTATGACTATTGTGTTCAGTGGGTTTGTGACTTGTTAGCAAACCGCTCCTGAAGTGACTAGTAGATTGTGCTTCCCTGTTAGTTCAGACGGTAAAGAGTCTGCCTGCAAAGCGTGAGACCCAGATTTGATCTCTGGATTGACTCCAGGGAAGACACCCTGGAGAAGGGAATGGCTAACCACTCCAGTATTCTTACCTGGAGAAATGCTGCTTCAATTTATGGCTATTGTGTTCAATGGGTTCAGGATTTAGTTAGCAAACCATTCCTAAAGAATGTTGACTAAAAGATTCACATCAACCTCCAGGGCAGTCCCTAGTGACAAGCCACGGGATTCTGCCAAAGGGCCTACCTTGTTCAATATCTACATAGATAGCATGCTCACTGAATAAAGGGCACCCAATAAGTTTCAAGGAATTGCTAACACGCAGAGTGACACAAAACAGTTAATTTTGGCAAATTTGGAAGGATGGGCCTACAATGAAAAAAATTAAACTTAATAGAGATTAATCTCAAATTCTATATTTAGGTTCCAAATCAATTGCACAAACACCGAATGGGGAAGACTTGGCATAGCAGAAGTTCATGAAGGGAAAAGATCAGAGCACTTTTCATTAATTTTTAAGCTAATTTTAAGCTAATAATAGAATGTCAAACCATAATGCAGGAGTTAAGAAAGTTAATATAATCTTAGCTCCATCAATAGAAGTAGAGGTTTTTAGATGATTGAAGATTATAAATCCCTTTTTTCTGCATCAGTCAGACCACCTCTGCTTATTCATTCATTCAGCATGCGTTCAGCACATCCTAGGCCATAGGTTTCATTCAAGCACCACACATCAAATGTTTATAAAGTCAGATCCTTCCAGTGAGGAGTGCCCGGTCTGGTGAGGGGAGCAGAGAAGTCAATCAATGATTATAGTACATAGTGGAGAGGGTTAGGATGAAGTTAAGCCCCAAGAACCATGGGAGAAGAGATGGTGCGCAAGGGGGAGGTCTCCACAGAGGAGGTGACCCTTGGATAGACCCTTAGACAGAGTAGAATCCACCAGGTGAGCAAGTGAGGAAAGGGCCTCTAGGCAGAGGGAACAGCAAGAAGGCCAGTGCAGCTGGAACACAGTTATCAGGGGGGCAGGCAGGGGAGATGAGCTCAGTGAGGGCAACCAGGAGGCTAGGGAGCATGGAGGCTCAGAACCCTGACCACTCACCCCTTAGAATCACCAGGCGGCAGTACCCAGACCAGCTAGGTCAGAACCTCTGGGAGTGGAGTCCAGGCATCAGCTTATTCAAGATTCCCAGGTGATGCAGATGATATGCATATGGGTAGCAGCAGAGGGAAAGGGGGGGTTGTCATTCAATGAGTACATGGTTTCAGTTATGCAAGATGACTCATTTCTAAGGATCTGCTGTACAACATCAATACTTGAAAATTTTGTTAAGAAGGTAGATCTCATGGTAAGTGCTCTTATCACCATAAGAAGAAAAAAGAGAGAGAGGAAGAGAGAAAGGAAGGAAAGGAAGAAGGAAGGCAGGCAGGAAGGAAGGAGGACCTCCCTGGTGGCCCAGTGGTTAAGACTCAATGATTGCAATGCAGGGGGCACTGGTTCAGTCCCTGGTCAGGGAACTAAGAGCCCACATGCCATGCAGCACAGCGGGGAGAGGGGAGCACACACACACACACAAAGGAAGGAAGGAAGGAAGGGAAGATGCACGTGGGATTGACAACCATTGTTGTAGGGCCTGGTGTCCAGGCCTGGGCACGGAGTTTGGTCCATGGGCTGTTGGCGGACTATAAATAGGAGGATGAAAACTGTTTTGTGTTTTTAACGACCACTGCCTGCTGCTAGTGTGGTTACAAGAGGCCCTTTGCTCCTCTGGGAGGGACAAGAATGACATGTACCTGTGAAGGTACATGTACATGTGAAGGCTGTGGACCCAGAGAGGACAGCATTGGGTCTTTATTGATGCTTAGAGTCAACAGGACCTGCTGATGGATTCAAAGTGGCAGGTGAGAGCTCTTAAATCTGGAGCCTGAGTGAAGGGCCTTCACTTAGACGGGGAACACTGGAGGGTGGGATATGTGGGTGGAAAACTGGAGGTGTATCCTAGGACTTCCCTGGTGGCTCAGATGGTAAAGAATCTGCCTGCCAATGCAGGAGACCCGGGTTCAATCCCTGGGTCAGGAAGATCCCCTGGCGTAGGAAATGGCAACTTGCTCTAGTATTCTTACATGGAGAATCCCGTGGACAGAGGAGCCTGGCAGGCTACAGCCCATGGAGGATACAGTTGTCTCCTAGACATGTTAATTCTGAGACGCTCTTTAGGTCTCTGAGTGCAGATTTCAAGTAGGAGATTGAAATGAGTCTGGAAGTTAGGAGAGATGCCCAGAGAGGAGGCCTGGCTTTGGAGGGATACTTCAGTTGGCAGAGGGTGGAGATTGACAGCCCTGGGGCTGAGAGGAGGGAGGCGATGCTGAAGAAGAAGCCATCTGCTGGGGACTGGGCAAGATCTTGGGTGTGACGGTCTCTTGGATGCTTCCTCCAGCTCTCAGCTACTGGGCTTTTATACATGAGTCTGACACCAGCCGGCCTGGAGCAGAGCATCACGGGAGGAGAGGAGACAGGCAGCGAGGCCGGGGTGGGGGAATGCAGTAGGGGGCCGTGAGGAGTCTGTTCCACAAAGCAGGAGACTGGGCGACACTTTGGAGACAGTTTGGGACCAAGACTCAGAAGACTGGCATGCTAGTTCACTTGCTGGCTGGGAGACGTTGCTCCAGGGTCTGCCCGTCTTGTGGGTCTCAATTCTCTCATCTGCAGGATGAGACAGTTAGATGGGCGATAAGGACCAGCACGGGGAGGCTATGATTCCACACTTGATCCTCTAATCAGCAGTCCTCAACCTTCCTTTGTGTCAAAATGTTATTCACATGCCTCGCACAGTCCCCTGGGCCTTCTCGCACGTGAAACAAGCTCCAAGGTCCTCGCAATTCCCAGGGCACTTGCCCTCCCAGTCAACAAAGTGTGGGAGATGGTAGCATCACTAGAAAGGGGATGTAGAAGCTGATCCCATTTATTTTAAAAGGTAAATCACTCACGGGAGCTTTCTCATTAGCAATGCCCACTTGGAACCTACTTCCCTGTGATTTATGACCTGAGGCTGGGATCCATGTCAGGTGGATGTTGCAAACCTCAGCTGCACACCTTAGGGACCTGCGTGGGCTGGTGAGCAGGGTGGGGCCCGAGCAGCTCTGGTTGGGGCAAGTCAGCCAGTGGCCTGCTCCTGCCCTGGGAGGAGGATAGCCGTAGCAGGAGGCTAGCTGGTGGTGGGGGTGGGGGCGGCACCTGCAGGAATCCAGGCCCCGGGGTGAGCCACGGGCCCTGAGCAGGGTCAGCGGGAGGGGAGGTGAGCCTGGTGCATGTCCCACAGCTCTTCTGCCAGCCTTGGGCCAGAAGGACATGGTGAAGTTGATGTGGTGAGATCAGAGGCTGAGGGGGCAGGAGAAAGCAAACCCCCTCCCTGCAGTGGGCTCTGTCACTTCCCAGAGAGATGAAGAGGAGGAAACACAGTCCAGAATCCTGGGGAAGTCAAGCAGCTAAGCATTAGCTTTCTCCTTTCAAAGAGAGTGGAAGTCACTGTTTTCTTGTCTCGGTTTGATGAACAGATTCTGGGTGGCAGGAGTCACCATAGAAACAGGTGCTATCTTAAGCAAATGAGCCTTATTAACCTTAAGAGTGGTGGAGTTTTCACAAGATTGCACATATAGGGTAGGAGGGAGAGCGAGGTTTGGTGGGGGGAGGGCCGCCGTGGCTGAGGAGCCAGGCTGCGGTGGCTCTGGGCGTGGATGCGGGTATGCACCTGTGGGCATGTGTGCATGCAATGTGGGTGCAGGCCTACATGTGCTTTTGCAAAACTGCCTCCCAGGGAGTGAGCTCAGGTTCTAGCTTTGCCCTAAGACATGAACACATTCCCCCACAGAAACCTCAGCCTCCTAGGGAACTGGCCTTAGGGGAGCAGAGGTCAGAGTCCTGCCTCAACCCTTGACTCTCTCTCTCTCAGTGCTGTTTGCCGTCCCTGCGTATCAGGGGCAGGTGCCTCCCTGAGGGCCCTCCAATGCAGGAGGCAGTGTGGTGCCACCATGGGAGCCAGGAATACAGGCACGGGGTGGGTGGGCCTGGGTCCCTAAGGCTGCTCTGGAATTCTGAGCCAATGAGACTACCCTTCATGAACCCCAATCTGTAAAAAGCAAAAAAAAAAAAAAAAAAAAACCCACACAGGTTTCCCTGGTGGCTCAGCGGTAAAGAATCCTCCTGCCAAAGCAGGAAATATTGATTTGATCCCTGATCTGGGAAGATCCCACTTGTCTCAGTGCAACTGTGCCCACATGCACAATTACTGAGCCTGTGCTCTAGAACCCGGGAGCCACAACTACTGAAACCCTCAAGCCCTAGAGCCCTTGCTCCGCAACAGAGAAGCCACCGCAAGGAGAAGCCCGAGCACCACGACTAGAGAATAGCCCCGGCTTGCCGAGATGAAGACCCAGCAAAGCCAAAAATAAATAAATTTAAAAAAAAAAAAAAAAAGGCAAAACACCACACACCTCACAGGGCTGACGAGGGGACCTGGGCTGATACAGAGCGTCTCCTCCAGCCCTCCCCCTCCGTGTGCGGACCACCTTTCTGGGGTGAGGAAAGGGATGTTTCCCTCAGGCACAGCTGTGACCTGGCAAAGGTTTTCCAAAGTCAAGGTTAATCTTTCCCAGTATCCTCTCATCATGTAAGTTTCTAGTCCTACCTACTGTGGTTTTAGGACAAAGAGCCTGCCCTCAGGGAGGTTACCATCTTTTGGTGGGGAGGGGAAGGATTTTTAAACTAAGAAACACCACCAGGAAGTAGTGGATTGGGTAGAGGAAGAGCTATTTACTACTATTGCTATAGTTCACTCTTCGGGACACTGTGGACTGTAGCCCGATAAGCTCCTCTGTCCATAGAATTTTCTAGCAAGAACGCTGGAGTGGGTTTGCCATTTCCTCCTCCAGGGGATTTCCCCAACCCAAGGATTGAACTCATGTCTCCTGAATTGGCAGGCAGACTCTTTACTACTGTGTTACCTGGGAAGGCCAGAGAGAAAAGCTACAACAGCTCAAAGGGAGGGGGCAGCCCAAGAGGATGGGTGCGGGTTTGAAGGCCTAGTAGGACCCAGTAGCAAAGAGGAAATGTCCAAGAAAACAGAGTGTATATTCACCCCTGGAGGCAGACTCAGCCAAATTCTGGACCGCTTCTACGGTGCGTGAAAGGTAAATAAGAAATTGGCACTCTCCCTTTGGATCCAGAGTTATGCATATTGGCTCCAAGAAGCTTGTCTGCTGCCCTCTGCAGCCCCGCCTTGGGCAGGACACTCAGCCAAACCCCGTCTGGCTCCAGCTCCAGGGAGTAAACCTGAACCACCATCCCACGAGCCCTGAGGACCAGTAGGATGTCCCTTGAGGCCCTACCGCATGTAACCTGCAGGCACAGGATGGAGCCAGCCTGCCCAAGGACTATGCCCTCCTAAGGACAATTTTCCTCTGCCCAGAGGAGTAAAGGGTGCTGACACAGGTCTGAAGCTGGGGTGGCAGCCTGGAGGATGGACTGTTACCTGCTTTAGATTTCTTGATCTCCAGCGCTGGAAGGGCCCTCAGATTTATGTGGTCCTGCTTCTCCATTTTGGGCTTCCTGGGTGGCTCAGTGGTAAAGAATCCATCTGCAGTGCAGGAGATGCAGGAGACTTGGGTTCAATCCTTGAATCGGGAAGAGTAGGAAATTGCAACCCACTCCAGTATTCTTGCCTGGAGAATCTTGCCTGGTGGGCTACAGTCCATGGGGTCACACAGAGCTGACACAACTCAATCAACATAGCAGACACAGTCTTCCATTTTACAGATGAAGACGCTGAGGCCCAAATTCATCTAAGCTCTATGTTGCAGAGTATGGACCAGAATTGGAGAGTCCCACCTTTTAGTCCCACGGCTCTTTCCTGTCACTGTCGCAAGCTTGCTGAATGAGAGAATATCAGCGCTGGAGATCAATGAGAGACTGGCAGTTGCCTAGGTGGTTGTGTTGGGTGACTAACCGAGTCCAGGAAAGGAGAAAGAGAAGCTTTACACTGCGCTCCCAGCTCTCACAGCCTTTCTGTCTCAAAATTAAAGCTTGGCATTTTGTGAGCTTCACCTGGCCCCAGCCAAGGACCACAATTTTAGTAGTTCCAAAAACATTCTCTCAGTCCACCCATCCCTTCCTCCCAAATTTTATTCCCCATTGGCTTTGTTGTTCAGTCTTTGCAACCCCATGGACTGCAGTATGCTAGGCTTCCTGTCCTTCACGATCTCCTGGAGTTTGCTCAAACTTACGTCCACTGAATCAGTGATGCCATTCAACCATCTCATCCTCTGTCACCCCCTTTTCCTCCTGCCCTCAATCTTTCCCAGCATCAGAGTCTTTTCCAATGAGTCAGCTCTTCACGTCAGGTGGAGAGGTACCTGAAATTCCTTAACAGCAGGGAAAGCATCATATCACAATCGAAGGTGAGGCTGAAAGGACTGCTTATACTGGGACTGACTTAAGGCTCAAACTCTTAAGTGGCAGTAAAAAATATATATATATATTGAAATTTGACTGGGCCACTCGGAAGAAAACAGAGCAGGAGGTCACTGGGCAGTGAAGGAAAATGAGGTAAGGGGGAGATGGAGCAGGAGGAAGAGTCAGAGGAAAGGAGGGGGATCTGAACCTGGTTGGAGATCCCCCACCAAAGACCATGCTATTTCCTCTGCACTGGCTGCCCAAGCACTAGGGCTGTCCCCTTTCCTAGTGTTGTGGTTGTTTCCAAGATTTAATATATAGAACTGACTGAGTCATGATGTGGAAAGATCAATGCCATTAAAGGAAGTTTTATTACTCAGTTCCCAAGAGAAGGGGGCATGCCTGGCCATGCAGGGCCACATGGGGAAGCACCAGTGTCAGTCAGGAGGCAGAAGGAGTGAGAGACAAGGATGGCCCAGGGCCTACACTGTGGTTTCTGCGGGAAGGAATGGGTAGGGAGGGTAGGCAAGTTTGAGCAGTTTTAGCATTGGAGAGTTTGAATAATCTCGGCAGGCTCTAGGCTGTGGGGCTGGTCTTCAGTTGCCTGATACCTGGCCCTAGGGTCATTAGGACAAGAGAATATTGACTTGGTGTTGAAATTGAGATATAGGAAGTGGTTGGGGATATGGCCTTGGGGTTGGTTGGTTTGTAAGTGAACAGTGTATTTTCAAGCTAGTATCTGTCAATACAGGAGACATAAGAGACGTGGGTTCAATCCCTGGGTCCAGAAGATCCAGTATTCTTGCCTGGAGAATCCCATGGCCAGAGGAGCCTGGAGGAGCTACAGTCCATGGGGTTGCACAGTCGGACACAACTGAAGCAACTTAGCACTCACAGAAATTGGCTAGCCCTGGAGGGGCAGTCTCCCCAGCATCAGCAAACCCTCGGGATGTCAAAACATCAGAAAATACAGAAAATGAAAGACATGATCAATACACCCCTCTTCTCTCCAAAAGCTGCTCTTTTTTAAAAGTTCTCTCAAAATCCACCTTGTTCGCCTTGCTTCCCTTCAGCTCCAAGACCCCTCCCTGTCTCTGGCCTCTCACGTAGTGCTTGGTCTGGGCTGCACAACTGAGCACCGGATCCCACGCTGTCTTGTTTCCTAGTGGTCCCAGGGCACGTGCCCTAGTTTCCCAGCCTCCGGGGAAGACTCTACTTGCCCTCCCCCTGCCCTGGTACACATCTGGCCCTCGGCCCAGAGCACAGCCACTCTTCTCAGCTTCAGTCCTTCCCAGCTACCCTCCCGGCCAAGGTACACACACTCACCACCTCACCTTTCATGCTTTTATCCCCTGGCCAGGTTGTCATGCTACGCTGTAACATCCCACCCACGGACAGCAGCAAAGCTCTCTTCCTCTGGTCCTCTGACCACAGAGACCCCACAGCTGTCTGCCAACCACCTCCTCCAGCAAACACACACCCTCCACTGACTGCTACTCCTGCTCACCACTGGTGACATCCTCCCACCTTGAAACCTCTTTCTTCCCATCCTCCCCATGAGAAGGATCCTCTCCTTTATCCGCTCCCAAACCAAAGCCTCCTCGATTTCCAAACCCTGCTCAAAGCCCAGCATATCACCTCTGAATCACACTGAACTCCTTTCAACTAGTTCACTGACTTTGAGTAGAATCATTGATCTCCCTTGGCTTTGGTGCCCTCCCAGGTAAAATGAATACGTGGCCAGCATGATCCCCTAGGTCCCTTCAAGCTCTTAACCATCTGGGGTACCGACATTTTTCACAGAGCCATTCCTTGATACATGGCAAGCATTTCTTCTTGGGACACATGTAGGCAAACAGGGCTCTTATGCCTAGAATGTCCTTTCCAAGGAGCAAAATCCAGAGAAAGCTTTCTCATCTGCTTATTAATAACCAAACTGTCCATTGTTACAATAGCTAGAGAATTCTGTTCAACTCAACCATGATTTACTGGGCTTGCCTTCTGAGTTCAGCTCTCTGCTGGGCATCCTGGAAGCTCTAGAAGAATAGGATTAAATTCCTGCCCTCCAGGAACTCAAAACTCAATGGGGAGATTAATTACACATATGCATACCTACACATGCATTTGGGAATTGCCAAGGGAACTGGGTGCGTTTATAGGTTAAAGAGCCAACTTGAGTCACTGCTTTAAATCCATACTTTAGATTTGCCAGTTCTTGACTCTAAATATCTGACAATAGGCTGATGTTCACATACATGTTCATATAAATATTGAGTGTCCACCATGGTGTGGGCACAGTAGTGACCACCTCAGGCTCAGAGATCACACCTTTGGGATTTGACCAACATGTTTCCGATTTTAAATATCCCCACCTTCTTGCCCTCTTAACCATAAAAATGTCAGGGATTCTCACATTTCAGCACATAAACTATATCTCCCTAGTGTGTGTGTATGTGTGTGTGTGTGTGTATGTATATCAGTTCAGTTCAGTTCAGTTCATTTGCTCAGTTGTGTCCGACTCTTTGCGACCTCATGAACTGCAGCATGCCAGGTTTCCCTGTCTATCACCAATTCCCGGAGTCTACTCAAACTCATGTCTATCAAGTCAGTGATGCCATCCAGCCCTCTCATCCTCTGACGTCCCCTTCTCCTCCCACCTTCAATCTTTCCCAGCATCAGGGCTTTCCCAGTGAGTCAGTTCTTCACATCAGGTGGCCAAAGTATTGGAGTTTCAGCTTCAGCATCAGTGCTTCCAATGAATATTCAGAACTGATTTCCTTTAGGGTGACTGTTTGGATCTCCTTGCAGTCCTAGGGACTCTCACGAGTCTTCTCCAACACCACAGTTCAAAAACATCAGTTTTTTGACGCTCAGCTTTCTTTATAGTCCAACTCTCACATCCACACTTGACTACAGGAAAAACCATAGCTTTGACTAGACGGACCTTTGTTGACAAAGTAATGTCTCTACTTTTTAATATGCTGTCTAGGTTGGTTATAACTTTTCTTCCAAGGAACAAACGTCTTTTAATTTCATGGCTGCAGTCACCACCTGCAGTGATTTTGGAGCCCAAAAAAATAAAGTCTGTCACTGTTTCCACTGTTTCCCCATCTATTTGCCATGAAGTGATGGGACCAGATACCATGATCTTAGTTTTCTGAATGTTGAGTTTTAAGCCAATTTTTTTCACTCTCCTCTTTCACTTTCATCAAGAGGCTCTTTAGTTTTTCTTCGATTTCTGCCATAAGGGTGGTGTCATCTACATATCTGAGGTTATTGATATTTCTCCTGGCCATGTTGATTCCAGCTTGTGCTTCATCCAGCCCAGCATTTCTCGTGATATACTCTGCATATAAGTTAAATAAGCAGAGTGACAATATACAGATTTCTCAGGGGGCAGGTCAGGTGGTCTGGTATTCCCATCTCTTTCAGAATTTTCCACAGTTTGTTGTGATCCACACAGTCAAAGGCTTTGGCATAGTCAATAAAGCAAAAGTATATGTTTTTCTGGAACTCTCTTGATTTTTCTATGATCCAATGGAAGTTGTAAATTTGACCTCTGGTTCCTCTGCCTTTTCTAAATTCAGCTTGAACCTCTGGAAGTTCACAGTTCACGTATTGTTGAAGCCTGGCTTGGAGAATTTTGAGCATTACTTTACTAGCATGTGAGATGAGTGCAATTGTGTGGTAGTTTGAACATTCTTTGACATTGCCCTTCTTTGGGGTTGGAATGAAAACAGACCTTTTCCAGTTCTGTGGCCACTGCTGAGTTTTTCAAAATTGCTGGCATATTGAGTGCAGCACTTTAACAGCATCATCTTTTAGGGTTTGAAATAGCTCAACTGAAATTCCATCACCTCCACTAGCTTTGTTCATTGTAATGCTTCCTCAGGCCCACTTGACTTACCATTCCAGGATGTCTGGCTCTAGGTGAGTGATCACACCATCATGGTTATCTGTGTGGTTATATGTGTTATCATAATGAACATTATGAACAATATATATATATATATATAGTTTTATATCTGTATCTGTGTGCATGCTAAGTCACTTCAGTCATGTCCAACTCTGCAATCCTATGGGCTATAGCCCACCAGTCACCTCTGACCACGGGATTCTCCAGGCAAGAGTCCTAGAGTGGGGTTGCTGTGCCCTCCTCCAGGGGATCTTCCTCACCCAGGGATCAAACCCACATCTGTCTCCTGCACTTGCAGGTGGGTTCTTTACCATTGGTGCCACTTGGGAAGCCCACATCTCTATCTATCTATCTATATCTGTGTTAGTATTTCTCTGTTCTCAAGATAGGAAAAGACTTTTTAACACATATTTGCAAAAACAGAAGTGAAATAGTTGATCAATTTTGCCTCATAAAACCTGGAAGTCTCCATGGATCAAACTTCCTCAGACAGAATTAAAATGCAATCAACACATTAGAAAAATTGCGATATAGACAACGAAAGATTACTATCTTTAACTTATGAGTCACTTAAAAATCAGTAAGATAATACTGCAATTGTATGTTACTCATGAGCTGTTGGAAGTATTGAAAGAAATAAAGCAATGTAGAAAGTACCCAGGGCGATGCCTGACACACCCTCAGTAAATGACATACACTCAATAAATGTGAGCTGTTATTAGTTTATTTTGTAATAAACAGAAAAACTGGCAAAAGTACAGAAATAAAAAGGTCTTTAAAAAGAAACACAAAATAGACATATGACAAATGAAGATCTACACCGGTAGTCAGAAATGCAAATGAGAAGAAAGTGTTGACCCCTCTCCCTCCCCTATACCAACTAAAGCCTTTATTCGGCAATATTTGGAATTCATTTCTTTTTAAAAATTAATAGTGATAATAATAACACCAGTGTCCTCTTACATAGTACTGATCAGAGTGTAAATTGTTTCTAAAAACTCTTTTGCAGGGTTATTTGCCAATGTGTATCAAACATCACATGTCTTTAAAATGTGCATAGCCCATGACCCAACAATGTCCTTCTAGAAATTTATACTAAGAAAATTACATCATATGTGAGCAGAAATTTATTCACATAACAGCGTTGCTTATAAGAATGAGAAGTTAGAAGCAACTTATTTGTCTAAGAAGCTATGATTGGCACATATTAATAAATTGTGGTCTGTGGAATGGCACCCCACTCCAGTACTCTTGCCTGGAAAATCCCATGGACGGAGGAGCCTGGTAGGCTGCAGTCCATGGGGTCGTGAAGAGTCTGACACGACTGAGCGACTTCACTTTCACTTTTCACTTTCCTGCATTGGAGAAGGAAATGGCAACCCACTCCAGTGTTCTTGCCTGCAGAATCCCAGGGACGGGGAAGCCTGGTGGGCTCCCGTCTATGGGGTCGCACAGAGTCAGACGTGACTGAAGCAACTTAGCAGCAGCAGCAGCAGTGGAATATTATGCAGCCATTAGAATGACTGAAGATCAATGGGTAAAGATATCAATAAAATGCTTGTGCCAGTTCTCACATGACATGGAGAAGAAAACTAAAAATAATTATATAGTGCACAATACAAAGTTCCCCAAGACATTGGAAAGAATGCACACCAATATATTCATAGAAGTTAGTTAGGTCTGGATAGTAGAGTTATGAGTGATTCTTATAGTCTTTTTTGAGTTTAGTTCTTTTTTTAAATTTTCTATAATATGTATTTTTTATAATCAGATGTTACATGCTGGTTTTTTTTTAATTACTTTGGCTGCACTGGATCTGCGTTGCGACTCATGAACTTTCTCTAGTTGTGACTCACAGGCTTAGTTGCCCATATGACCAACCTAGACAGCATATTAAAAAGCAGAGACATTATTTTGCCAACAAAGGTCTGTCTAGTCAAGGCTATGGTTTTTCCAGTAGTCATGTATGGATGTGAGAGTTGGACTATAAAGAAAGCTGAGTGCCGAAGAATCGATGCTTTTGAACTGTGGTGTTGGAGAAGACTCCTGAGAGTCCCTTGGACTGCAAGAAGATCCAACCAGTCCATCCTAAAGGAGATCAGTCCTGGGTGTTCATTGGAAGGACTGATGTTGAAGCTGAAACCCCAATACTTTGGCCACCTGATGAGAAGAGCTGACTCATTGGAAAAGACCCTGATGCTGGGAAAGATTGAGGGCAGGAGGAGAAGGGGATGACGGAGGATGAGATGATTGGATATCATCATCGACTCAATGGACATGGGTTTGGGTAGACTCCGGCAGTTGGTAATGGACAGGGAGGCCTGGCGTGCTGCAGTTCATGGGGTCTCAAAGAGTCGGACATGACTGAGGGACTGAACTGAACTGAACTGAACCCAGCCAGGAATCAGATCTGTGTCCCATGCTTTGGAAGGTAGATTCTTAACCAGTGGACTACCAGGGAAGCCCCTAAATGCTATATTTTAAAAAAAATTAAATCTCAAAGCAAGAGAATATGATTATCCCAGCAATGAGGAATATAAAGAGAGTTAAAGTACAGTCCCTGTTCCAAAGAGTCTGTGGCTTCCTTGGAGAACATTTAAGCATCACCTCTGATGCAGAGCCTGAGAACCTCTTCGCTCCCCTGCCATCCCCCCACCACCTGCCCCCATGGTTCCCAGTACACACTTCCATCATATACCTGGCCCACGTAAAGGCAGATTTGCTCTCCTGTCCTCTTACTAGTTTTTGAGTTCCTCATGGGCAAATCCCGCATCCTTCATCTGTGTGTCCCCCAGAGCACAGGGCCAGACACTGAGTAGAACTACCCCAAGTGTTCTTTGAAAGAGCAAAATAAGCTTAGAACAAAAATCATAGCTATCAGCATAAGGCAAGACATATTAAGTGCTGGTGAATTGCATAACAGTAGGGTAAGGTCATAAAAAGGAGACTTTGGTTATGATTGGGGTGAGCACAGAAGACTTCATGTAGGAGAAAGATGTTGAAAAACACCCAGAAGCATGGATAATTGGATATGCAGGTCCCATCCATGGGTCCTACCCACCCTGCCCCTGGCTCTTTTACCTCTACCTTGAAACCACCCAAAAGTACTCTACTAGGGCTTCCCAGGTGGCGCTAGTGGTAAAGAACTCGTCTGCCAATGCAGGAGATGTTAAGAGAGGAGGGTCCATCCTGTGTTGGGAAGATCCCCTGGAGAAGGGAATGGCAACCGACTCCAGTATTCTTGCTTGGAGAATCTCATGAACAGAGAAGCCTGGTGGGCTTGTCCATGTGATCACAAAGAGTTGGACACAACTGAAGCAACTTAGCATGCATGCAGGGCATGGCTTTGCCACCGTGCCACCCTTCCTCGCCACTGTTCTACTCAGACTGTCTCTCTGGTATTAAAAGGACACTGACCTATTGGCATATTCCACCAGCTCACTTGATGACTGTCATACAGATTTCAGCACATTTGTTGGAAACCAGTGGATTTGAATGTTAGCCCCTGGAGGCAGGGGCTTTATCTGACTTGTTTATCACTTAACCCCCAGGGCCTAGGATAGTGTTTAGTGAGTAGGAAGTGCTAATTAAATGTTTGTTGAATAAATTGAATATGATAGCTTAAATACTGGCATACAGGACTCTGCGTATTACACATATATGTGATAAATACACACATACATATATATATATATTTCCATAGCTGCCTTGTGAATATGCATTATGTGTTTGTACATCAGATAAATAGAGAACCCTAAAACAAATGTGCACACAAGAGCACACACACGCATGCGCACACACACGCACACAGAATTTGGGAAAATATCAAAAGGAGAAGCCCACAGCTTTCTCAGGAGTCAATCGCCTCCTCTGAGGAGAGGCTTCCGATAAAATAGAATTTGGATGGTGTCACGGATAAATTTGCCTTTCTAAAACCTCCCAAATTAAAATTTGAGAGAGGCTTGAGCATGATAACAGGATGGCAATGACTCGATATGAATTTGCTTTATTTGCGTGGCTCAGAAAGCCTCTCCATACCCTTCGGGTTGAAGGGAGAAAGCAGCAGGTACAAAGTGCCAAGGCTCTCCTGCCCCCAGCCTCCTTCTCTGCTCTGCTGCCTAAGGTTCTTGGGGAGCCCATGGGAATGCAGTCCCTTCCTTGCCCCGCCCCACAGCCCACCCCCAGAAGCCCATGGAATTAAGCCTTCTCTGTGGAGGGGGGGTGGGTTGGGGAGGCTGGTTGTCTTCATGAAGGCAGTATTTTAGGTTAATGGTGCCTGTGAAATTACCCAGCTTAGCTGACTATTCTTCTGGGCCTCTGGCCAATCAAAGGGCGCTGCCTGCACCCTCCTCCACCAGCCCCCACCCCCCACCCTACCCCCAGTAAAAAAAAAGTCATTGCCGTCATATTGTTCCAGCATCTTAAGCCCTGGGGATCATTGCGTGTCCCAGTCACTCACAGATCCCAGCGCCTCCTGCTAAAGACTGTATTTAAGGGTAATATAAACAGTTTGATCTTTAAAGTACCCTGGATGCATAATATCTATACATAGTTCTTGAATTTTTATTCTAAAAACAATTAGCCAAAAAGCCCTTTTTATATGATATTTGCAACTACACTGACAGTAACAGCAATTAAACCCCGTCTGTTGGCTGAGAAGAGAGCCAACTCTCCAATTCTCCAGAAGCCTGTAAAATGTACAAATTCAGAGCTAGAAAACTCAGCCTTCAAAGGTAGCCGTGGGACCCTTCAAGGTCAGACTCTAGCCCGGTTTTATTTCCCCCTTCAACCCCCACTTGAGCCTGTCATTCTAACCAGCCAGTCACACTTGAGTCCCAGCTTAGTATTTGCTGAAATGTTTTCCTTCCTCTTCCCTCTCTGAACCCACTGATCCTTCAGGGCATTTTTCAGATGCCCCTTGACTTATGAAGACGCCCTGGTCCACCTCCTCTGATTACCATGCCTGCCCCTTTCGAGAAACTTCCACTCGTTTGCAGAGCAGTCATTTCCACGCATGCCCACTTCCCTCTGAGCTGCAATCTCCTTTGAGTGCAAAAGTAGATCAGGCTTTGTGCTTGCGTGTGTGATGAATAAATGAATGAGTGAGTGAGTGAATGAATGAATGAGTCATCAAACAGTCCATACAATAGAAGGCTACACTGAAGGCTGACAGAAGGAGGCTTCCAAATACGTGGAATGAACACTGTGCTTCCAAGGCTGAGAGTCAGGGATGGGGGTGTGGGGCAGGCAAACTTTAGGCTTCATTCATGGTTTGTTGTTCAGTCACTCCGTCGTATCCAACACTTTGCAACCCCATGGACTGCAGCACGCCAGCCTTCCCTGTCCTTCACTATCTCCCAGAGTTTGCTCAAACTCATGTCCATTGAGTCAGTGATACCAGTGTGTTTACCCCTAAACATTCAGGTGCCTCTCACTGAGAGCTATCTTAAATTTCCTCTGCGTGCTTTCCTGATGGGGAAATGTTTCCAAGTTCTTCACGTTTACCCATTTTATGCTTTTGTTTGACAGATATATTTTAAGTGGTTGCACTGCATCCCTCTGTAGTAGGCACTCTGGATGCAACAGTACATGAAACTAAGATCCCTCTCCTCATGGAACTTATTTTCTAGAGGAAGGGGACCAACAAGCGACAATAAGCTTCATACATAAATAAATGATTTGGTGCATTAGAAAGCACTGGGCTTCCCTCATGGCTGTAACGGTAAAGAATCCGCCTGCAGTGCAGGAGACCCCAGTTGAATCCCTGGATCAGGAAGATCCCCCGGAGAAGGGAATGGCTACCCACTCCAGTATTCTTGCCTGGAGAATCCCATGGACAGAGGAGCCTGGTGGACGACAGTCCATGGGGTCACAAAGAATCCGACAATGACTGAGCAACTAACACTTTCACTTTTCTTAAGTACTGGGGGAGAAACACAGAACAGGATTGCTGGGTGAAGGTGATGCACAGTTTGCAGGATTAGATCTGTGCCCAGGAAGGGGCTCATGGAGAAGGTGAGATTTGAATGAAGACTTGGGGGAGGTGAGGGAGAATGGCATGCAGAAATCTGGGAGGAGAATGCTCCAGGGAGCGGGACCAGGAGATACAAAGAGCCCAGGGCTGGTGCACACCTGTTGTGTCCAGAGGAGAGCTGAGAGGCCAATGCGGCTGCAGGAGGGCAAATGAGGAAGCCTGGGAGAGGAGTTCCGGGAGGTGAGGGGACAGACAGGCAGGGCCTGGTACGGGCTCAGGTTTGCTCCATGTGTATTGTATACTGGGAGGCAGTGAGTGGGGCAGAGAAGCAGAGCAGGAGCGTGTTTTATTTGGGTTCGAGCAGAGTCTCACTGGCTGGTCCAGGTGAGGGGTAGTATCAAGGAGACTCGTCAGGAGTCTATTGCAATAGCCTGGGCAAATCAAGACCATGATGGCCAGAGGGTCATAGGGCCAGAGAAGAAGCCAGACCTGCCCCTCTCACCTGCATTAGAAAGAGGGTACAGTGTTACTGCATTAACATGAACAGGGCGCGTGCAGTCATTTTCCCCCAAGTTCAGCTGGGTGATAATGAAATGCTACCGAAGCTCAGACAGCCCTGCACCCCTCGAGCAATCTTGAGCTGTCCAAGCCCCCAGGCTTGCAGAGAATGGAGGAGTCCAATACACCTACCCCCAGAGTACGTAGGAATGTAGTCACCTCCTAAACCTCATTGTAGGGGGGTGGGTGTGTGTCTCTGAAGGCCGCATGCAGCCATAAACTTGAGGTTGTTCAAGGCCCGGCCCCCTCAACCCCATCCCCGATTAGTGACTGTCCTAGACTTCCCGCTCAGCTTGAATTCCTTCATCTGAAAAGTGAGGTTGGGCCCCCTGATCTCTAGGGTGAATCCCACTTCTAAAATTCTCCCATTTCAGAATATCTCCACTTCCTTGCTTCTGTGACAGCCTACTTTCTATCTAATGACTTCCAAATTCACATGAACACGCTTGGTGTACAACTCTGTCTTTCTGTTTAGTTTTTTTAGTTACATTATTCCAGATAATACTCTACACGCTTGCCAAGAGAAGGAAAAAATGACATTAATTAAAGATTTGGTCTGTGTCCTAATCAAAAATTTTAAAAATGAATGTATCATACTGTACATTCTGTAATGTAGCCTGCTTTTTTACTTAGCAATATATCATTAACATTTTCCCATGTCAACACATATTCTTCTACACCATGATTTTTAGTGCAGAAGTAGTTTACCATATGGATGTACTATAATTTACTCAGCCGATTCCTTACTATTGGACATTAGGTTGTATCTTTTTTTCATATATATATATCTATATGTTATCACAAACACTACAATGAACAAAGTTGTGAATACCTACTTAGTTTATTTACTTCGATTGTGACTTTGTTAGAGTGAATTCTCAGGTCAGAGGTGTCACCCATTCAAAGGCTTTTTGGTAGGTATTATTGAAACACCACCCAGAATTTAGAATTTGTATCAATTTGGAATCCATAGCATATGAACAAGCATCAGGACAATCCAATTCGAGAGCGGAAAGGAGACCTAGTACTGCCATGGTCCAGGCCCTTCCTCTTCCAGGTGAGGAAACTGGGGCCCTGGTGGCTATGGCAACAGGTATGTGCTCCAGGCATCGCTGCAAGTGTGTGAGAGACTTTGGACCCAGCTGGGAAGCACTGGTTGCTATGTGTGCCCCAACCCAGCGCTGCCAACCTCAGTCCCCACCTCTGCAGGCTCCCAGAGACCCCCAGCTCCAGCCACAGCCACTCCACCTCTCACCCGCCTTTCCAGCCACGCTGCTTCTGAGCGCGGGCTCCGCGTGCAGTTTCTCCTTCACCCACACCTCCTGTTCCTCCGATGAAGGCTTGTCGGTTCTCATCCCAGTGGCATCTCTGTGACTGTTAGATGACGTCTCCTGTTTTCTCATTTTTGTTTTAAACAATTTTATTTATTTATTAAATGTATTTGGCTGTGCCGGGTCTTAGTTGCAACGTGCAATATCTTTAGTTGTGGCATATGGGATCTAGTTCCTTGACCAGGGATTGAACCCAGGCCCCCTGCCTTGGGAGCTCGGAGGCTTCGCCACTGGACCACCAGGGAAGTTGAACATCTCCCATTTTGAAACGCGCCTCTTCCATGATTTTCCTCCCTAGTTCTCCTAGCATCCCTTTCTCATTCGGCCCAGGAGGAGCCCGTCCATTCCCACCACCTCCAGCATACCCCATTACCTCTTCCTGAGTCCAGACCTGGCTGCCCATTACCTGTGTGTCTCTCTGGATGCTCTGCAAGCTCACTCTCAATGCATTCAAATTGAATCGGAGTATCTTCCCCTCAACTAGTGGTGAAGAACCTGTGTGCCAAGGCAGGAGGCATAGGAGATGCAGATTTGATCCTTGGGTTGGGAAGATCCTCTGGAGGAGGACAGGGCAACCACTCCAGCATTCTTGCCTGGAGAATCCCATGGACAGAGGAGTCTGGCAGGCTACAGGCCATGGGGTCACAGAGTCAGACATGACTGAAGTGACTTAGCATGCACATGTGTACGTATCCTCCCCCTCCACTTGGCCCTCCTGCCCTGCCCTCTTTTCTATAGCATCACAGCCACCCCAGGCAGAAACTGAGACTCGGCCTGGAGCCTCCCTTCTCCCCAGCCGCTCTCATCCTCCCATCCAGCCACTGCCTCACATCTCCCAGGTCTCAGGGGTGAGGCACTGGCTTTCTCACTGGCTATCTGTTTCTGGCCTCTGTCTCCCCAAAGTGTTCTCCAGAGAATCTTCCTAAGAGTGGCTGCTCCTGGCCAACCACTCCCCTTCTAAGCCCCTTGACGGTTTTTGTTTGTTTTTAGAATTAAAAAAAATTATTTATTTATTTTTGATTGCGTTGGATCTTCGTTGCTGCATGTGGGCTTCCTTTAGTTGCTATGCACGGGCTTTTCATCATGGCAGCTGCTCTTGCTGTGGAGCATGGGCTCCAGGCACACAGGCTTCAGTAGTTGCAGCACGTGGGTTCCGTAGTTGCGGTACACAGGCTTTAGTTGCCCTGTGCATGTGGAATCTTCCCAGACCAGGGATCAAACCCGTGTCCCCTACATTGGCAGGCGGATTCTTATCCACTGCACCACCAGGGAGGTCCTTAACCCCTTGACTGTTAAATACATACAACTTGGCAAGGCCAGTAGGGCCCTCCCTGACCTGCCCCTCCTCTTCTTCAGCCTCATTTCTCAGCAGTCCCCACACAAGGGCCCCCCCCACTTCCACCCCAGCAGTATCAGCCTTCCTGTTCTCCTCCCAAGCAGATCATTTGGGTCTTCCCTTCCCAGTCCTCAGCTCAGCCCCATCGTTTGCCAAGGTTATCTTTTAAGGCTGAGCTTAAATGTGTCACCTTGTACAAGTTCTTCCCATGCCAACCCTAAGTCCATCTCCTCTAGGAAACCACCATGGCTCACCTGTTCCTCCATCAGGGAACTTAGCTCAGGAGTGCAAATAGCAGCAACAACTGTAGTAGCAGTAGTTTATTTCTCTGACTCTCCAACTAGACTCAAGTCCTTGGGAATAGATGCCATGTTGAATCCTTGTCTCCAGTGTGAATTTGTTGATTGACTAGCAGGGGCAGAGGAAAGCAGATATTATCAATTACTAGTTAATGCCTCTTTGCCAGCACCGGTCAACTGGGAATCTGAATGAAGCATAATTTCTGGCTAAAAGGAGAGGCTGTGAGTGCTATTGAAACAAGTGACCTAACAAAATGCTGGTATCTCCACTGCAACTACTCCTGCCAGTTCCCAGACCTGTAGAATGTCTATCAGTCAAGATCAATTTGAGATTTTAAGCCTCTGTGTCATTCTTGCCCTTCTGACTGTGTCTGAAGTACAAACACTGCATGCTAACTTAGCTGACATATCTAAAAACAGGTGCCAACTCTTTACATCCACTCCCTGGGTTCCATTCTTCTAGAATCCTGCCCTTTCTCCCACCCGTGCAGATTCTGCACCCCTGCCAGAGAGGCATCTGGAAAAGGTCCCTGGATAGACTCACCCTTGAATTAGGCAGCAATCCCCAACATTTTTGGCACCAAGACCGGTTTCATGGAAGAGAGTTTTTCCAGGGACCTGGGAGGGGGAATGGTTTCAGGATGATTCAAACGACCCCATGGATAGGCTCCTCTGTCCATGGGATTTTCCAGGCAAGGGTACTGGAGTGGGTTGCCATTTCCTTCTCCAGGGGATCTTCCCAACCCAAGGTTTGAACCCGGGTCTTCCACATTGCAGGCAGACACTTTACCATCTGAGCCACCAGGGAAGCCATGATTTAAATACATTATATTTATTATGCACTTTATTTCTAATCTAATGCCGCTGCTGATCTGACAAGAGGTACCAGTCTGTGAGCCAGAGGTTGGGGACCCCTGAATTACAGGAACCAGCCCTCTTCCCTTCACATGACTCCTGGGACATTGGCCTTCCACGCTCCCTATTGGCTCTTTTCCATGCTGCCTGCCATGGAGCAATGTAAGGAGTATGCACTCCGATGAACAACCTTTGATTAGTGGGTTGAAGACCTAAGTGTTAGAGGGACAAGAGAGAAGGAGATTGCTCTCCCTCTGCACCCTCAAACTGCCATGGCCTCTTTAAAAAAGCCAAAAATAGATGGGTTTTCAAGTTCAAGATTATATCTAGCCTTTTCCCATGAAAAGTGAAAGTGTTAGTTGCTCAGTCGTGTCCAACTCTTTGGGACCCCATGTACTGTAGCCCGCCAGGCTCCTCTGTCCATGGAATTCTCTAGGCAAGAATACTGAAGTGGGTTGCCATTCCTTTCTCCAGGAGATCTTCACCCGACCAGGGATCAAACCCAAGTCTCCCATATCGCAGGCAGATTCTTTACCATCTGAGCCACCAGGGAAACCTGCATAGGTGGGCTACTTATTAACTTGCTACTTCTAAGCATCCTGCTTCTAAACATGCCCCAAGTATTCTAATGTGCTCAAGTACTCTTTCCTTGGTAGCTCTAATCCAGAACCCACCAGAAGAGATGGTTTAGCTGTTCTGCTGTTCTCTTCCTGGAAGACAAAGATGGATGAAGTGAGTGGGAGGGAGAAAGAGAAGGAGAGCCAGGATTTATTCCCTTTCTACTCTGTTCTGGGCACTTTCTACACACCCATTATCTCATTCCATCCTTACCCAGCACAGGGAGATGAGCACAAGTGCTAATGGACACATGGGGAGACCAGGTTTGGAGGAGTTAATTCCCTTGTTCAGGGTCACATAGCTGGTAAACAGCAGCTGAAATTTTAAGTTCAGCTCCAGGTCAACTTAAAGCTGCAGCAAGCCTAGTAAACTCCATGTTTGCCAAACCTGTCACTGCCTTCTCTACACACTCATCAATGATTTACTGATGTCAGACAGAATGTGTCGATGTTATCTCTTAGGGTCCTCACGGGACCCTGTGTGCTAGCTATTGTTCCCATTTTATTTTCGTTTTTTAATATTCATTCATTTATTTGGCTACACTGCATCTTAGTTGTAGCACAAAGGATCTTCAGTTTTCACTATGGTGCACAGGATTTTTTTTTTTTTTTCTCCTAGTTGTGGCAAGTGGGATTAGTTCCCTAACCAGGAATCGAAACTGGGCCCCCAGCATTGGGATTGAGGATTCTTAGCCCCTGGATTACCAGGGAAGTCCCTGTTCCCATTTTAACCTTTTTTTTTTTTTTTTTTTCCTGGCTATTCTGGGTCTTTGTTGCTGTGTTCAGGCTTTCTCTCGTTGCAACAAGAGGTGGGTACTCTCTTGTTGTGGAGTACAGGCTCTAGGCGTGTGGGCTCGGCTCAGTAGTTGTGGTACTTGGGCTTAATTGCCCCACAACATGTGGGATCGTCCCAGACCAGGAATAGGACCTGTGTCCCCTGCATCGAGAGTGTGGAGTCTTAGCCACTGAACCACCAGGGACGTCCTTTTTCCAATTTTAAATGAGGAAGCAGGCTCAGAGAGGACACATGACTTCCCCTGGTTACTCCACCTGTACCACTGCCCAGCCCCACCTCCTTAACCAGGCTTTCCTCTCAATCCCCTGCCCAGATACATAGCGTCATGTCCATGGTGGGGCATCACACAGCAGACTTGTCCCAAACCAGACTGCACCTCAATGCTCAGCTGCATCCTTGCCTTTTTGGTCTTACCCCCTCCCAGAGATGTGGCCTTCTTTAAATGTCTCATTGGAGGATGCTTGGGATCGTCATGGGTTCCCGGGTGGCACAGTAGAAAAGAATCCATCCGCCTACCAATGCAGGAGACTCGGGTTCAATCCTAGGTCGGGAAAATCCCCTGGAGAAGGAAATGGCAAGCCACCCAGTATTCTTGCCTGCAGACTCCCATTGACAGGAGGCAGTAGGCTACAGTCCATGGGGCTGCAAAGAGTTGGACACAACTGAAGTGAATAAAACAACAACATTGATATCTTGATAAGGCCCTTGTTCCTGGGTGCTGGGCAAGAGGTAAAAGGAAAGATCTGGGACATGTTCCCGAAGGTGCCCCAGCAGGACAGGGAATACAATGTGAGGACACGGCAGCTCCCAATTCCATCGCCTAAGGCCTGGTGACCTTGGTAGTGGGCACTTGCAGGTCAATGGCTTTATTCTCAAAAAAACTAAAACCATAGTCAAGACATCACTGACTTGGGCCCTTGCTCCTACTTCCCCATAAATTGAAGGAAATACATAGAGACTTTCCCTGATTAAAACTGACTCCCTGGGGAGGCTGGTTCCCCATGGGTCTATGCTAAACTGTTCTTTCGTCCCAGAGCAGAGCCAAAGTGGATGACAAAGTGTTCTGAGCACACTGGGGCCCTGAGGCAGTGGGCCAAGCCGCGACTCAAGCCCGCAGGGCCTGTTCGTGGCCACAGGCAGATGCCCCACGGCCCACGTTGGCCCCCTGGCCTGGGCTGGGTCTCCAGCTCCCCCCAAAGGGGATGGAGCCTCAGATGGGGTTCAGAGCATCTCTGACGGCTCCTCCCCTCCCGCTCCCTGCCTTCTTCCTGGTGTCATCGCTATTGACAGAGGATTATGTAACCTCCAAGGAAGGGAGGCCTGGAGTTCTCCCCAAAGCAGGCGAGTGAATCTGTTCTCACTGCCGTCATTTTCTCAGCAGGAACCTGCTCCATGCCGACTGGATTTAGGGGTTTTTCCTGGATGCTTCTGTTTCATTTAACATGCAAGGGCTAATAACTTTTCACAATTCAATAAGGCGGTGGTTACAAACACCCGGGCGGCTGCTTATTTAAATGCAGGTTTGTTAATTAGCTTCTCCTAACAAGGCGTGCGCTAAATCAGGCACCCGGCTGGCAGCACCCAAGCCTGTCATGTCTCCCGGGATGCAAGGTTGGCTACGCGGGTCACATACACTGGCTGCAACAAGGCCAGAACTCAAGCTAGGAGGTCCGTCCCGGCCACTCCTCTGCCTCAGTTTCCTTAAAACAAGACACTGATGAGAGATCTTTAAAAGCAAGTACAGGGTAGCTATGGTCTGCCTCTTCTGCCTGCTCTGGTCCTTTTTTTGGCCTCAGAGTCCTGAGTGCATCCTTCCCTCCAGGTGTATTCTTGTCTTTACTCCTGTTGTCATCCTTCCTGGCCACCACCTCTCTGCCGAACCTTCCGTCACGTGTTTCCCAGCCCTCTCTGATGCCCGTCTCCCCTTATACATCCCTCAGTTCTAGTTTTGGTGGTGGGGTCCCAGTGATGGGAACAGAAGAAACAGAGCAAAGCTGGAGTGCCTGTTGCATGCCAGATGGGCATGTCCCACGACCCGTCTCTGTCATTCTCACCCCAGCGTAGAGATCAGGGGTCCTCATCCTCCTGGGTCCCAGAGAGGCTACCTCACTCAGCAGTGAGTTGCTCTGGGCCTGTCCTTTCAGGCATGGCTCTGAGACCTACCCCTCTCCACTCCTGGTGCACACGACGTGCTCAAACTGCAGGTAGTGAAGTGAGAGGTCCTCATGCCTGCATCTCGGTGACCTCTCCTCTGAGATCCGGTGGAGCACCCTGACCCTGGTGGAATCTTGGAGTTTGATTTTATCCAGGGCCTTCTGGCCTCTCCTGGGCACCAGAACACCAGCCACAAGAAAGCTGAGAGAGTCCACAGAAGCAGCAAGGCCACCACTCTTGGAGGGCCCAGCCCTTTGCACACCCCTCCAGGGCGCCTCGGAGGCACCTTGGCCTGGTGAGGAAGCTGAGGTGGGGCCGTGGTCAGAAGGAGAGGGCATAGACACCCCAGGAGACACTTCTGTACACTCCAGCCCTCTTGATTGGATGGCCACGCCCATCTCTCTTTCCAGGGAAAAAGGATTCAAAGCACAAAGAGAATTGCTTGGCATCATTCACTTATTCTCAAGAAAGGACTGAGAAAAGATCTAAATATAGAACCAAAGCCAAAGTGTGGTTAGAATGGGGAAACAGAGCCTGGAGAAGTCCCAGGCTGCCCAGCCCTTCCCCAGAGAAGCAGGAAGTCCAGCCCACATCCCCGGACCCAAACCTGGGCAATCCTGGCTCAGTGGACAGCGCAGGTGTGCCTGGTTTATGAAACTCCCAGCCAGTGCTGCTGGCTGAGGTTGGACCTGGGGCCTGAGCAGAAAGGTTGGGGGAACCAGGGGGGCTTCCCATGGTCCTGGCAGAAGTGAGCACCAGGATCCTGGAAGCCAATCGCTAGGACATAGGCACTCAGCACTGACCCCAGGTGTGCTGTGGTAGGGGACTGTCACTCTCAGACGCCCTAAAACAAGCTGTTTCCACTGCTGAGCGGGCCTCTAATAACAGAAATGATCCTTAATCCTTGGAGGATCATAGACCCCAATGTTATGAAAGCTCTGGGCCTCTGTCTCTAGAAAAATATGCAGGCAAGGATGCACAAACGTATTGTTGTTGTTCAGTCACTCAGTCATGTCCGACTCTTTGCAACCCCACGGACAGCAGTACGCCAGGCTTCCCTGTCTTTCACTATCTCCCCGAGTTTGCTCAAACTCATGTCCATTGGGTCTGTGATGCCATCCAACCATCTCATCCTCTTTCGCCCCCTTCTCCGCAAATGTCTAGTTTGGCAATCTCTGGACACTTATAGACCCCCACGAAGCAGTTCATGAATCCTAGGTTGAGATCTCCCGCTTAAAGAAGTTCTAAGAGATTTCGCTCCTAATTAAGACTCCTGTGTGTCAGGATGAGATTTTCTGTATGTGATCCAAAGAAACCCTGTCTGATAACTGAAGTGCTCTAAAACTCTCTGATGGATGGTGTGGGTATTTTCATGCCTTGAAGGCAGAGGTCTGGACCTGCCAGTTTGCACAATGCTTAGGGCATAGTACCTTCTCTGCAGATTTGCGGTGAGTGAATGAGCGAGTTTGCTACCTGCTGTGTGATTTGGTACCATGTGGTTTTTATAACTCAAACGATCGTCCTTCAGAGGTGGTACTGAATCCACGAATCAGACCTTTGTATCATCAGGACTGACATCAGGGTCTTTGAAAGAGGATGTGAGAGGACATGCCGGGCACCTCTGCCTGGTGTTTCCAGTTCCCACCTCCAGAGAACCCCCACCTCACCTCCATCGCATTGGGGCATCTCTGTCCCATGAAGGCGGACCTGTGCAGTAGGGAGGGAGTCAGAGGGGACAGAAGGACATGACACCCCTGCCACAAGACACGGAGAGTAAGCAGGGTACCCTGGCCCGCAGGCCCTGGTCTTAGGACGTGGTGGTACCCGAAGGTACCTGGACCTCGTTAAGGTGGGCCACCTCCCCCACCACCACCCAAGGAGAGCAGTGAGGAGAGCCAGCCACGTCTAAAGTCAACATGGCGCTTCCAGAAACGAGCCGGGAACTCTAAGCTGGGCCCAGCCTCCAGGCCTGAAAATGTGAGGGTCTAGAGCTAGAGCGGGGGCTGACACCAGGCAGGGCGCTCAGTCTCCCAGATTTCTCCGGGTGGCTGGGCCACATGACATCGCCAACTGAGGCGGGGAGTGGCTGTGTGGGAGGCCTGGGTACAGGGGGAGGGAACTCCTACCCCCGCCCAGGCCTTGGATCATTTGAAAGGCAAATGTGCTGGGTTGCCTAGGGAACGGAAGAAAAGGGACTTCCCTAGCACCGGTGACTAGTAAGGGATGGAGAAGAGAGCTGTGATGCTGAGAAAATTGTTTCCAAAAAAAAAGTAAAAAGCGGTGACTAAGCAGCCCTGGTTATGTAAAGCGATCCCTGAGGAAGTGTGGGGAAAAGCCTGGAACCCACCCCCGGGGCCCTCCTCCCCTCTCCCAGCCTGGTTCCTGCTGCCATGGGGAGTTTCCACCAGCCTCTGCCCCCTCCCCTACTCCCCGGAACTCCCTGCTCCTCCTTAGGACCCAGGAGGAGCCAGCCCCTAGCCTGAAGCTGGGCTCTCGCTGTCAAGGGCAACCAAGCCTGATGGGTGGGACACAAAGAAGGGGATGCCTTCCTTGATCCCTTTGGGGCAATTCTGGCACCTCTGCTTAGAACAGAGCACCCCGGGTCAGCCCAACAGGTGGCAAAGGGTCATTTTGCCAACCCAGAATCAGGGGCAATTCCACTCTGAAGACCAGAGTTCCACATTCAAGCCCCAACACAGCTGGTTGCTCACTGGGAACCTGGGCAAGTTACCGAACCTCTTTGAGCTCGTTTCCTAGGTTGTACATGGGAGCTGACATCTACCCCCAAAGCTACTGGAGTAATGAGCTAGGTAGGACAACCCTTGTTCAATTCCAGGCATGAGGCGGACACATGGCGGGCACTCAACACGTGTTAATTTCCCATCCCCCTAGACAGGAGCCCTAGAGATCTTCCTATCCTTTTCTGGAAGGGAAAGTCTGCATCTGGTCACTAGATTTACTGGGGATCCAAGGAGTCCAGCCGGCCCTTCAGTGCCTCTGTCTGCTTTCTTCCAGCTGATGAAGGGCCACTGACCCAGACACCTTCTCTGCCTGGTGGGTATGTGACAGGTGAACCTGTGCCTTCAAGCCTCACATCTCCCAACCTGGATATTCTTCCAGTTCCCAGGACCCTCCTTCTGGCTGCCTGGGGAACATCCTCTCCAGAGCAGCCCAGGAAATTAGCAGAACCTCAAATCGTTGATGTTGAGAAGAAAGTGGCTATCCACTCTAGTGTTCTTGCCTCAAGAAACCCATGGACAAAAAAAAAAAAAAAAAAAGAAACCCATGGACAGAGGAGCCTGGTGAGCTACAGTCCATGGGGCTGCAAAGACTCGGACAAGACTGAGTGACTTTCACTTTCACCTTCAAATCATTGATGAGATGTTGACACCCCTAAAATCCCCACCTGCGGTTGAGATAGAAAAGCAAATGCCTCTGGTTCCCCCATTCTCTCTACTGTGCGTCCTTGCAGGCGAAGCAGACCTTTGCTCTGGACAAATGGATTTCAAGGCATAAACTACTCTGGGTCTCAAAAAGCTAGGGTAGGGTCTGGGGAACAAGGGCCTCTGTCACCACTGAAAGTGACCAGGCCTGAGTGGGGAAGGAAGTGGTAATCCATCACCTCCCTCGGGGTACACGGGAAGTAACCCCACTTTTAACTACACCCAGCAGACTGCTGTGTTGCACCCACTCTCAGGGGGTCACGGGTCCAATCGAAATCCCCTAGCCTGTAGCCCAAGCCCTGTGTCCTCTCACGTGTCCTCCTTGGAAGATAACAGCAGCTCATCCCCTTCTGTAGACGTATATTTCATCAGTCCAAACTATGAAGAAAAATGTCACACAGGGCTCGAGACCTGAAACCTAGCATTTCCCCAGAAGCCTGAAGGGTTGAGAGGGGCCTTCATTCCTTTTTAAACACCGTACCCAGTGCTTCTTTTGAAAGGGTCTTTGAAAGGGTCCCCTGGGTCATGGAGACAGAGCATCAGGCTTCTGGAGCCACTGGGCTGACCCTACAGCAGAAGCCCAGAGGAAAGAGCCGAGACCCCTCAGCAGAGACTGTGGCCACCTCGGACCCCTTACGGCCCTCCCTGCAGCTCTTCACTGCAGGTCCTATTCTGCTCTGCCCCACACTGTACTTATGCCCTAGTTCAGTTCAGTTCAGTCACTCAGTCGTGTCCGACTCTTTTCGAGCCCATGAATCGCAGCACGCCAGGCCTCCCTGTCCATCACCAATTCCCGGAGTTCACTCAGACTCATGTCCATGGAGTCAGTGATGCCGTCCAGCCATCTCATCCTCTGTCATCCCCTTCTCCTCCTGCCCCCAATCCCTCCCAGCATCAGAGACTTTTCCAATGAGTCAACTCTTCCCATGAGGTGGCCAAAGTACTGGAGTTTCAGCTTCAGCATCATTCCTTCCAAAGAAATCCCAGGGCTGATCTCCTTCAGAATGGACTGATTGGATCTCCTTTGGGCTCAAATGCACCTTCTCCCAGGCCCAGCGAGGCCAACGTAGGATTTCTTTTGGAATCCTCAGTACCTCTTCTGCTTGCTGTCAAATTTCAGCTCAACCTCTCCTTTTAGAGCCCAAGCCTTCCTCACCTGTTCCAGTTCTAAGTGCTTCAGTTCAGTTCAGTTCAGATCAGTCGCTCAGTCGTGTCCGACTCTTTGCCACCCCATGAATCGCAGCACGCCAGGCCTCTCTGTCCATCACCAACTCCCGGAGTTCACTCAGACTCACGTCCATCGAGTCAGTGATGCCGTCCAGCCATCTCATCCTCTGTCGTCCCCTTCTCCTCCTGCCCCCAATCCCTCCCAGCTTCAGACTCTTTTCCAATGAGTCAACTCTTCGCATGAGGTGGCCAAAGTACTGGAGTTTCAGCTTTAGCATCATTCCTTCCACAGAAATCCCAGGGCTGATCTCCTTCAGAATGGACTGGTTGGATCTCCTTGCAGTCCAAGGGACTCTCAAGAGTCTTCTCCAACACCACAGTTCAAAAGCATCAATTCTTCGGCGCTCAGCTTTCTTCACAGTCCAACTCTCATAACTGTACATGACCACAGGAAAAACCATAGCCTTGACTAGATGGACCTTTGTTGGCAAAGTAATGTCTCTGCTTTTGAATATGCTATCTAGATTGGTCATAACTTTCCTTCCAAGGAGTAAGCGTCTTTTAATTTCATGGCTGCAGTCACCATCTGCAGTGATCTTGGAGCCCAAAAAATAAAGTCTGACACTGTTTCCCATGAAGTGATGGGACCAGATGCCATGATCTTCGTTTTCTGAATGTTGAGCTTTAAGCCAACTTTTTCACTCTCCACTTTCGCTTTCATCAAGAGGCTTTTTAGTTCCTCTTCACTTTCTGCCATAAGGGTGGTGTCATCTACATATCTGAAGTTATTGATATTTCTCCTGGCAATCTTGATTCCAGCTTGTGCTTCTTCCAGCCCAGCGTTTCTCATGATGTACTCTGCATATAAGTTAAATAAGCAGGGTGACAGTATACAGCCTTGACGTACTCCTTTTCCTATTTGGAACCAGTCTGTTGTTTCATGTCCAGTTCTAACTGTTGCTTCCTGACCTACATATAGGTTTCTCAAGAGGCAGGTCAGGTGGTCTGGTATTCCCATCTCTTTCAGAATTTCCCACAGTTTATTGTGAAAATGAACTAAGTGCTTGCTGCTGCTGCTGCTGCTGCTTGGCCTGCCATAAAAAATTGATAGTCGTGTATGGATGTGAGAGTTGGACTATAAAGAAAGCTGAGAACTGAATTGATGTTTTTGAACTGTGGTGTTGGAGAAGACTCTTGAGAGTGTCTTGGACTGCAAGGAGATCCAACCAGTCAATCCTAAAGGAAATCAATCCTGAATATTCATTGGAAGGACTGATGCTGAAACTGAAACTCCAGTACTTTGGCCACCTGATGCGAAGAGCTGACTCATTGGAAAAGACCCTATTGCTGTGAAAGATTGAAGACAGGAGGAGAAGGAGATGACAGAGGATGAGATGGTTGGATGGCATCACCGACTCAATGGACATGAGTTTGAGCAAGCTCCAGGAGTTGGTGATGGACAGGGAAGCCTGGTGTGCTGCAGTCCGTGGGGTTGCAGAATCAGACACAACTGAGTGACTGAACTGAACTGAATTTGCTGGGCCAATGAACATTCCCGGTTGGGACTCTGCCTGGCCTCCCGAACAACTCCTTCTCCCAGTGGAAAGGTAGTGGATGCCAGAATGTAACCCCAGCCCTCACCCCTTGGTTTTTTAGTCCCCCTCATATAATGGGGCAGGGGGTGGGTGGTGCTTCCCAGATGACTCAGTGGTAAAAGAATCCACCTGACAATGCAGGAGACTCAGGTTCAATCCCTGGGTTGGGAAGATCCCCTGGAGGAGGAAATGGTAACCCACTCTAGTGTTCTTGCCTGGGAAATCCCACAGACAGAGGAGCCTGGTGGGCTACAGTCCATGGATTCACAAAAGTGTGGAACACAGCCTAGCGACTGAACAACAACAACATATGATGGATCGGGGGGAGGCTTGTGGCCTGAGCCCTACATGAGCTGAAGAGACCCGCAGGGTTCTTTGTGCAGTCCTGAGACACACATGAAAACATGCAAGTCTTGCAGTCAGAGACACACATGCACCAAGTCTGACCTCCCTCTTACCCAGCTGACCTCTAGCAAGTAAGCCCTTTCCTTCTCTGCTCCTCAGGTTCTCCATCTGTATATTGAGGCCAATACCAGCGACCTCAGGGTTGTGGGGAGCTGGGATACCTGAGACATCTGAAGGCCTCAGAAAAAATTAGGGCAAATACGGGGCACGTTGGACCCCACAGTCGTGTAGAGTTCTCCTGCAGGGACCCTGGGTCCCCATGGTTCTCCTTGCCCTGGATAATGCGCACAGGCAGCCAGGCAGCTAACTCGGTGAGGAAACCCCGGCCCCTGCCTCCCCCGCCTCCCCTGCCCGCCTTCCCACCTCCTCCTCCCCAGAGGCTCATAATTGGTGTTGTGAAGATTAGTCACCGAGACAGCGAGAGTCTGCCTCCCCGACAGCCCGGGCCCCCTACACAGGCAGACGGGCTGAATGCTTAATTGGAGTTCCTCACACCTCCGAGGACAGCCTCCCACCAGTTGACAGGGACACAGAGTCGTGCGCAGGCCCCGACCCTGGAGGAGGGCCAATGAGGAGCCGAGGGCTTCACTGCCCCCCTCCCACAAAGGCCCCCTCCTGGTGACCTCACCAGAACTGGGAGGGAAGGCTAGGAACCTGTGTCAGTGCCCTGAGCCCCAACAAGACTGTGCTTCCAGAACCTTCTCCTAAGAGGCTAGCTGGGAGGATCTCCACCCAGGCCTATTTATCTCAGCAGAAAGGGCGGCCCAGCCCAGCTCCATCAGCAGGATCACAGAAAAGGAATGGGACAACAGGAAGGGAAGGAGAAGATCCCATGTGCAGGGCCCTGGGTGAGGGCTGCTGGGGGCCTCCACAGCTGCCCCCCGCCCCCGAGAAGCCTGAGAGAGAATCGCAGGGGCAAAACATGGAGGATGCGGGCTCACTGACTTGTCTTCCCCGGAGAGCAGGAGGTGTTGATCCAGGGGAATGAGGTCCCTTGTCACCTTATCGATGCTGAGCTGGGTGAGGTGGACACTCTCTGGAGATCTCACTCAGAACAAGCAGGAGGCCCAGGTTCAGCTGGGGAGCAGCCCGGAGGGGTGCAGGGGGCGACCAGGGAGAGGACAGGAAGAGTGGAGGCTTCTGCCCTGGGTGTGCAGCTGCCAGAGGGGACTGCCTCATCGGGACTCTGTTTTGCCAAGGGGGGAACTGTCCTGCCCTGAGTTAGGAGGGGCTGGGGAGTAGGGCAGTGAGCGGGGTGGTGGGGGTGGTGCACGGGGCTGGAATGAAGGATCCAGGCTGTGATTTCTCATGGGGAAGCCAGAAAGCTCCAAAAAATCTTCTCCCACACGCCCTCAGCCTCCCCATCTAATTGGATTTTCTCGGCCTCCCACAAGGTTATCCTTAGCACCAGGAAAATGCCTCATGGTTGGATTCTCCCCCCCAGTCTCCCCCCACCAAAGGAAGTCTGGGGCTCAGAACAGCTCTGCCATTCACAACATTTTCCCGATGGCGCCGCCGCAGTCACTGCCCCCAGCTGTGAGGGTGACAGGAGTGCCTGCAGGGAGGTGAGAAGGGGAGCTTCTAAGGGCAGGGCCAGAGCGGGCTGGGAGCTGGGGATGAGCTGCCACCGGAGGCCCTGCCCATCTTCTTCAGGGTCCGCCTCTCCCCTGGGGGTCCTGGGGCCACATTCCCCACTCTCCTCTCTGCCCTCTAACTCCCCAGGCCAAGCCCCCCTTCCTTGGCTTCAGTAGCTCTCAGAGCCTAGAAGGATCCCACCCATGGCCTCACCCTCCCCAGTTTAATCCCTGTCTTCCAGTTCACTCCTCCCCAGAATCCACAAAGCCAGGACCACAGCTTCCTGGTGGATCTCCTGCAGCAACAGAGGGCTTGGCCCCTGCTAGAGAGTTACCCTGAGCACAGGGCCACGCCCTGAACCCTCTCTCATACCCCTCATGGGGCTGGGCTCAGGGGAACATTTAAGGGGTTGGTCAGGTGCACTATTCAGGACTCAAGGCCTAGACTTCTGCCCAAAGGGTCTTCTTAGCCCTGCGCATCTCAGAGATGTGGAGTTGAGAGCCCATCTCGGGCTGGGGGCCAGCTCCTCCTAGGTCCTGTGGAGGAGCAGGGAATTCTGGTGAAAAAGGGAGGCGGCAGGGACTAGTGGAAACTCCCCAGACAAAGAGGAGCTTCTTCCTATTGACAGGCATCTTGTCTAGGCTAGTCCCAAGAGGGCAGGGTTGGTGCTGGGTGGGGTGCGCGTGACACCTGATGTCACGTATCAAGGGTTCCACACAGAGAAGGTAGGACATTGCTGCCCCTCTGCCCTGTGGTCCTTGCAGTGCGACTGATGTCCATGAGGACCACTAACCTCAGTCAAACCTCTGGTCATGCTTGCCTTTCCCCCAGTATAGCCTGGTGCCGTGTCCCCACCAGCCCCAGCGGCCCTACATGGAGCAGACCTAAATGTTTTCTGGAAGCATCGTCCACAGTCCCAGGTCCAGAGAAAAGGGTCAGGCAGAGGTGCCAGCTGTGCCCAAGCCACACGTCATTCCCCTGGCCCCGCTCTGCCACCATGAGGCACTCACCCGTCTGAACCCCTCAGTGTTTTCAAGCTTCTGGTCTGATAGCGTAAGTTCTGATTTATCCCCTGGACTCTCAAACGTGCCCTTTGGGCGAAGCCTGCCCCACATTTTAGTCTTCACCCTCCTTGCCTTACAGCTAATTTAAGCAAATATTGTTTAAAAAAAGAAAACACCAAGATGCTTGCATATGGCCTGATTTTACCATTTTAATAGTCTCATTGCAGACACACCTCTCCCTCCTCCTGTTCTCTCCTCCTCTTCTCCTCCTCTGATCCCTTCACCTCTCTGCTTCCCCTTCCCCTCTAGCCCTTTCCTCAATCCGCTCTGTCTTCCTTGCATTCTCAGTGGCAGCTGCGGGGTGGGAGGGGCAGGGGCACGTGAAGTAGAGGAGAGAGAGGCCAGGGGCTGCAGCAACCAGAGCACAGCCCCCCTATCCTCTTGTGCAAACCCATGTGGTCCTTGTGGTCCACCGAGTGGTCCTTGTTTTGGTGTTCTTAGGAGTCATATGGCTGGGGTTCCCTAGCCACCACCTCAAGGGCCTGGATCAGAAAATATGCCCTGCCAAATACCCTGTCTGTCTCTGGTTCCATAACCAGTTCCTAAGCTCATGGCCAAGGATGGTGTTTGAACCAGTTGGGAAATAGATGGTGGGATCCAAGCTATGGAGGAATCAGCATTTGCAAATGGGGAAAGAAACAGCATCAAGAAAGGATAAGAGAAAAATGCAGAAAGGACTGGACTGATGATGGAAGTGGTGGTGAAGGAGGGTGCGGGAGGATGGAGCAGCCACGGGGATGAAAGGCCAGAGGTTTGCAGGCTAAGGGCAAGGTGGCTGGCTCAGATGGTAAAAGAAACCTTCCCACAATGCAGGAGACCCAGGTTCAACCCCTGGGTCAGGAAGATCCTCTGGAGAGGGTAATGGCAACCCACTCCAGTATTCTTGCCTGGAAAATTCCATGGAAAGAGGAGCCTAGTGGGCTACAGTACATAGGGTCGCAAAGAGTCGGACACAACTGAGTGACTAACACTAAATAACCAACTAAAACGAGTGCATCCAGCCCAGCTGCTGTTCAAAGGGTCTCATGTGGGGCCAGGAAAAGCCCTGTGTTGCTTTTGAAAGACTGTGTCTTTGTACCTTAGAGAACTTTCATGTTTTCCATCATCCATGAGAAACAGGAGAGATGCAGGGATGACAAAAGGTCTGCAATGGTCTCTACAGACCCAGGTACCCCCTCACCCGAAACCCCTTGGTGGGGGGGATCCCCAACACCTGAGCTCCAACTTCAGCGTTTCAGCATCCAGTTCTTCAGAGAAACCACTGCCCATGAGGCTCTCCAAGTGCTGCTCTGGCGTAGGGGTGAAGAAGGGTGGTCCCCAGGCCCTCCTGAGGGAGGTGATGGCATCTGCCCTAGGCAACCCTGGCCACTGACCCACCTGCCTCCCAGGCTGGAGATGCCCCTGGGGGTGCCTATGAAGCCCCATTGTTTTTGGGGTGCACCCAGATGACCCTGGTCATCCCCTATGGGGAAAGATGGGTGGGAAAATCTCCCCGCCAGTGCCTCCAGTAAGGGAAAGCCCGCAAGAGCCTAGGAGTCAGGCAATCCTTCCTGCCCACTCAGAGATTCCGGAAGCCCTTCAAGTCGGGAGAACCCGCCTCCCCAACCTCTCTCTCTCTTCTCGCTTCCCCTGTCTGTCTCCTTCCCGCGACTCCTGTGAGTGCACAGGAGGGCTGAGGGAAGCCCCGTGAGCCTGTGATGAACGGAGCTAATTTCTAGTTTGCTGGTATGCCGCAGAGAGGCTGCTGCCTCCGTTCCCCTCCTTCCCAGCAAACCCTCTCCCACACACAGACAAATAGGCTGCATATTTAATTGGAATTCCTCACACCTACAGGGTAAAGCCTTGTCAGTAGAAATAGAGCCCACAGCCAGCTGGCTTCCCCCATTCCACCCACCTTGTCTCTTAAAAAGAAATCCCCCCCCCCATACGTGAACACCCACCCACGGTCCCTTACACGTCCCTCCCAGCATGGTTGTAAAGGAAGGATTCATTGGCAGTGACGCTCCTTTTCTGGGCGGATACAGCTGGGCCCACCCGGCAGAGACCACCCAGAGGCTCCTCCCTGGCAGATGGGCCCTGGCTGCCTTGTCATCACCCACCTCAGGAACCCCTTGGCCAAAGCTCTTAAAGCTCTGGGGTCCCTGGATGCTGCTGAGAGGCACTGGCTGCTTGGGTATCAGAGATCTGGTGATGTAGGAGGAAGGGGAGCCAGGAAATCCTAGAACATCACCTAGAAGCGTGTGCATGTATGCTGAGTCACCGCCAACTCTTTGGGACCCCATGGATGGTAGCCCGCTAGGCTCCTCTGTCCATGGGATTCTCCAGGCAAGAATACTGGAGTGAGTTGCCATGTCCTCCTCCAGGGGATCTTCCCAACCCAGAGATCAAACCTGCGTCTCATGTCTCTTGCATTGGCAGGCGGATTCTTTACCACTAGCAACACCTGGGAAGGCCCATCATCTAGAAGAGACACAGCCAAACCTGGTTCTCCACTCCTGGGACACTGCCTTGCCTCTTTCTCCATGGAGTCTCTCCCCAGACAGGGTGGGGGTGGCACACAGAAGCTGGCAGGACTGAGGAAGATGGGGCCCAGGGGAGGAGAAGGGGAGAGATGGGAGGGCCCAGAAGTGTCGGCAACGGAGAAGGGATGAAAGACCCCAAGGAGTCCTTCCAGGGGAGAGTCAACTTTGTCTATTTCCCAAAGATAAAGGCAGAGATCTCCTGGGGAGGCCACACTCCTCTGGACGGCCTCAGAGATGCCCCACCTGAGCTCTGCCCAGGAGCCGCATCCTGGTGGGGACAGATGGGCCAGAGCTCACCACCAGCACCCCCAGAACAGGAACACCCCTCTCCCCACTGAAATCCCGGGTCAGCAGCCTCAGCCGGGTTTGCAGGACCTCCTCTCCATTGTCGGGGATTTTCCCCTTGGCACCTATTCCTTCCTCCCCTGGCGCCCGGCCCCACCAAACCTGTGTGTCAGTGAGCAGACAGATGCCTATGGGGCTTGGAGGAACGATGTGACATCCTCTTTCTCCCCCACAAAATATCATCTCAGTTTGCCTGAAAGTTCACCATTAGTGACTCATTTCTTTGGGTTAAACATAGCCCTCTCTTTTGAAATGCAGCTGCTCGAGGAAAGGGTAACTCATTGAGTTCTCAACATTCTAGTGTGAATGAGGATAGAGATGCTATCTCCGAGTCTGCCAGGAAGGGCAGAAGAGGAAGTGGAGAAGGAGTCGGAGAGGAGGAAGGGAAGCTATTGAAGCAGAAGGGACCAAAGAAAGGACTGGAAAACAGCAGCTCTGTTCTCCCTTGAGTGCCAACACGCCAACAGTGAATCAGAGAAGCCCCTTTGTTTAGGCGATTTCCCAGGCGGCTCAGTGGTAAAGGATCCACCTGCCAGTGCAGGAGATGGGCGTTTGATTCCTGGGTCGGGAAGGTATCCCAGAGAAGGAAATGACAACCAGATCAAGTATTCTTGTCTGGAAAATTCCATGGAAAGAAGGAGCCTGGTGGGCTACAGTGCATGGGATCATGAAGAGTCGGACACGACTGAGCAACTAAGCACACACATACACGGGTTTATATAGGTAGAGCCTCTGCGATTGACAAAGGACTCGCACACCCACCCCCATTCCGTCCTCACAGCTTCTGTGAAGCAGAAACAGGGAGGTTGTTGTGCCCATTTTCCAGGTGGAGAGACTGAGCCTCTTGGACTTTGGAGGACTTGCCATCCAGCTAGTGAGCAGAGGACCTGAGCCCTCTACCTCCTTTGTACAGAAGCTGCCCTCACTGAGTTCACCTTCTCCCTAACTCACCAACGGTCTCTGATCAGAACAGGAAAGGTGCTGGTAGAGGAACAAGAGAGGGAAAACGGGGCCAGGAAGGGGTCAGGGGATGGGGAGGGCAAATGCAAGACAGTGAGGGCAGAGAGCATACTCCAGGTCCTGAAGCCTCTGCCCCAACGTAGAGAGGAGATATGGATGGAGGGCACAGACCCTTCCCCCACCACTGGTGACAAGTCTGATGCCAACATCTGGGACATCCCCCACACCCTTCAGTTGGCAGCTTCACTCCCCAAGCCTCCACGCAGAGGCCAGGAAGGCCCGAGAAGGGCTTTGCTGGCCTTAGGGGTGAGGAGGAGGCCAGTTGTGGACAGAGGGGTGTAGGCTGGACCCAGGAAGGGTCTCCAAGGAGACAGGGGAGCAGGAAGAGACCCCAGGAGCCCTGCCAAGACCACGCTCCCACCCAGGGGCTTCCACGCTCAGCTTCTCCTCCTCCCTTCCTGTCCCTTCTTCTGTTTCCACCTTTTCCCCTCTCACAGTCCTGTCTTCAAGACAAGTCACAGTTGTGTCTTCCAGCTTTCCACCCTGCAGGAAGTGGTTGGTCCACCATATTGAAACTGTCCCCCGCGTCTCCTTCTTAATGAGCCAGGTTAAATATGCTGTAATCAGAGTAATAATACACCTGGGCTGGTTCTCCAGAGAACTGCCTTTTGTACGGCAATAGGACATTAATAGCAATTATTCTGCTTTGTAATTGGAGCTTTAAATACTAATTCAAACAGCCAGAGGAAAACCAATTAGTGCTAATTTATCTCTATGTGTTTTCCAGAGCTGGTGTCTGTCACACTGTGAAGAAATAGGTTGGTAATTAGTACAGTTGGGTGGTAGATAGAAGTAATTATCAGATTCTTTCATTTTTCTTTGGAAAAAAAAAAAGTGGGTGGGGGTGGGGAGGGCTGGGGTAGGTAGGTTCTGTAAAGTCTTTGTTCCCTTGGAATTTAAAGGGAGGGCCTGAGCTGATTCTGAGATGCCAGCCCTGAGCATCTCAGCTGTACAGGTATTTCCAAGGCCGGTGGGCTCCAGTAGAGGTTGCCTTGAAGGCCTTGACCAGGAGCCTCCAGCTAATAGGCTCGTAGAAGTTCCGCCGGCAACATTACACGAAGCAGAGCATTTCCAGGGAAGGGCTGATGAGACCCAAATCCAAGCTGACCAAAGAAGTAATGGGACAGGGGGCCCTGGTGCCAGGCCAGCTGTGTGACCTGGATGGAGGCACTAAACCTCTCCGAACATTGGTCTCCCCATTTGTAAAATGGACAGAATAATGCCTATCTCACAGGGTCATTGTAAGGATTGAATCAAAGAAAATAATGCTTGTAATGAGCCTAAAACCCAGTCACAATAGGTATGAGTTACTGAATGCAAACCATTTGCCCAGGATTCTTCTAATGATTTTGTATATATTATTATTATCTCTAACCCTCCAGAGCCATGGGTTGACTCACTCTACTAGTTCAGTTCCGTTTCCTCTCCTATCCATACCTTTCACCAAATATGCAAGAAGAAAAGTTATTAGTCTCAATAAGCTTCGGTTTCCTCATCCATGTAATAGAGGTGAAATAGTACTTCCCTTATGATGTAATTATGACAATTAGAGACAAAGATTCTAAAAGCTCTTAGCAGGGGTCTATTATAATTATCAATATTATTTTTTAAATATTTAAAAAATATTTTTACTTAGTTATTTGGCTGTTCCAGATCTTAGTTGTGGCACACAGGATCTTCCATCTTCGCTGTGGCTTGTAGGATTTTTTACTTGTGGCAAGCAAACTCCTAGTTGCAGAAATCAGGATTTTTAGTTGCAGATGGATCTTTAGTTGCAGGATCTTTAGTTCCCTGGCCAGGGATGGAACTCAGGACCCCTGCACTGGGAGCATGAAGTCTTAGCCACTGAAGCTCCCGGGAAGTGTCAATTATCAACATTATTAAATTATCACTTCATTGCTGGTAGTTTTGTCATCACCTACACAAATCCTCTACTGAAAGATACAGCACTATTGGTACATTTCATTAACTAATCCTCGAGGACTCATCAAACGTCTGATATATACTCACTACTGTAGCAAGCCTGCTCGCACCATTTCAAAACATAAAGTTAACACACCCTGAACAAGATGGGAAGACAATGGCATTTCACAGAGCTTCACTGTTTATACAGTGCCGTCACATGTATCATTCCAGTACCTTTTCACAAGTGGGCAGGTGGAGATTGACTTCATTCCCATTTTACAGGTAGGAAAATGGGGCTCAGAGAATTTGTGACTTGCTCAAGAAAGTGGTAGAGTCAGAACCAACTCCCAGGCTTTTGGCAGCACAGTCTACCTAGTCACTCACTAAATGCTTGTTGAATGAATAAGTCTGCTTTCTACTAAACCCGATCGCCTAAGCCGCCAACTTAGGGATATCTCATTCCATTGCATGAGAGGCAAGGCTGATCAAGGAGAGGTGAGACGGAGGTGCAGAAATCTTCAGGGGGAGATGGGCCGTGGCAGGGCTGGACAGCTTTGCTCAGCCTAAACCAGGCTTCTGAACATGTTGAATTAGTGTTGGTGTTGTTGTTCAGTCGCTAAGTCATGTCTGACTCTGAGACCCCGTGGACTGCAGCACGTCAGGTCTCCCGTCCCTCACTGTCTCCCAGAGGTCACCCAAGTTCATGTCTGTTGAATTAGTGATGCTATCCAACCATAGTATTGAACTAGTAGGTAACATTAAAAACTAGGGAGACTGCATTTAGTGACCTGGGTGAAGATCTGTCAAACTAGACCATCTCCTCTTCTCTCAGGCAGCATCCCACCCACACAGGGGACCCGCCTGGACCCTACAGGCACATGAGGTGTGACTGGGCTGGGCCTCTGTGTACAGCCATGTGAGGTAGGGAGAGTGAGCAGGATGTAGAGCGTGTGGCTTTGGCAAAGACCCCAGGAGGGGCCAAACACAATGTTCGAGAAGCAGGGGCTAAACTGGCCTAGCAGCTCAAGAGCGTAAGTGCTGGGGAAGGGAGAGGCCGTGGTTGGTAAGATAGAATTGGCCATAACACAGCAGAGAGCCCTGGAGAAGGAAATGGCAACCCACTTCAGTATTCTTGCCTGGAAAAATTCTTGCCTCCACGGACAGAGGAGCCTGGCAGGCTACAGTCCATGAGGGTCTTAAAAGAGTCGGACGTGACTTAGTGACTAAATAACAAAAGAAGAATGGCAGAGGACAAGTGTGACCAGCGCTGCTGGCTAGTTATTCACAGCTCCCGTAGAAGGGACAAATGGGCGGCCTTTACCCTGCCCATCAACCACTCACTCAGTCCAGGAGCTGCCTCCTCCTTGAAGAAGGGGAGGCCTTCTTTCTTCTTATATTTTTTAAAAAATATATTTGTTTATTTTGGCTGCACTGGGTCTTAGTTTTGGCACTCAAGATCTTTAGTTGCAGTAAGTAAACTCAGTCGTAGCATGTGGGATCTAGTTCCCTGACCAGGGATTGAACCTGGACCCCCTGCATTGGGAGTGTAGAGTCTTAGCCACTGGACCACCAGAGAAGCCCCAGGGAACCTTTTTTCTAATCACTCACAGGCACCCACCATATGCTCGTCAAGTTGTGGGCTTCCACTCAGAGGAGCACTGGTTTCCTGTGGGCCAGCAGCTGACCAAGATTAGACGTGTTTCAGAGGCAGTGCTTGAGAAGGTGGTAGAGGTGGCAGGGTAGACAGAAGGGGGGTCAGAGAGGCTGAGGAAAGGCAAGCATAGATGACGTGATTGTGGCAAGAATGGGGAGACATGAAAAAAAGAAGAGGGTGTGGGCATGTGGGCACAAGCAAGAGACGACCTGGACATATATAACAATAATATATGCTATGACTGGAGGCTGACGGATAATTTTAATCATATTCTTTTTGGTTATTGGTGCTTTCTAAATTTTCTACATTGAGCATAGTTCTCTGATATACTAAGAAAAACAATGAAACTTATTTTTTTAAAAAGGAAGGGACATATGCTGGAGACATTCAGAAGGAGAACTGACAGAATTTGATAAGTGATAAGATAAGGCTGATAAAGGAGAAAGATGAATCCAAAATAACTTAGAGGTTTTGAGACTGGGTGATTGGGAGAATGTCAAGGAGAGGGAAGTTAGGTGGAGGGTTAGAGAGTGGGGACAGTACCCTTTCAAGTGAGGCAGTGGAGGGTTTTCATTCTTGCGGCAGAAAAGGAAGGAATGCCCCTGAGAGGGTCCCTGCTCACAGGCTGCAGGCTACCCCGGGGTCAAGAGAACTAGGGACACCCTTACCAGTGCTCCATCCAGAGCTGCAGGCAGATCTGCCTTTTTAGGCAGAGAATTAAATAGAGGGCACCCAGGGACTTTCCTGGCAGTCCAGTGGTTAAGACTCTGAGCTTCCACTACAGAGGTTGGGGGTTCAATCCCTGGTCAGGGAACTAAGATCCCACATGCCATGTGGTGTGGTCAAAAAGAAAAAAAAGCACTCAGACAAGACCAGGAATAGACCTGCCCACGACCAGCAGGCCTTCTCAGCCTTGGGACTGGGCTGCTTGTGTCGTAGGGGACCAGGACAAACTCAGTGCATGACAGGGAAGGGGGCTGCGAGGCTGCAGAGGATGGAGCAGGCTGGCAGGGAAGCCCCAAGAGTCCCGGTGTCATTGGTGATGGCTGGCCGTGGAGGAGTGGAAAGCGGCGGAGCTCATCTCTGCATTCCAGAGCCATTCCTCACATGGAGAAGGGTCCTCCTGAATCTTAGCTCCCAGCCTACTGCCTCACCCCCACTTGTCCACAGACACATAGTTAGCCCCTAGAAACCCGTTCTGCTGCTCCTTCCTGACTGGTCTGCAGGGGCTTGGGACCTGCCAGAGCCTCAGAGACCAGCTGTCCCAGGCCCCACAGACACCCAGGACGGGAAAAGACTGTTCCCTGTTGTCTCGAGAACCATCTGCTTCGTATCTACTGGCGACTCTGCCAAGGCTGGGTCTCCTGGGGCTCTAAGGGAAGACTCGCACCCTGCCTAGCATCCCCCCAGCCAGCCCGCAGCGAAGCTGCTGCCTCTTCCACTGGGATCACTTCCTCTCCCCTTCCCCAATCGGCCCTGCCCCCTGTACCCCGTGTGCCAGCCCTCCCGGCTCCAGGGCCAGAGCCGCTTCACTGAAACACCATTGCCTTAAAAGACTCCAAGCTGACTGAGCCCGAGGCCCCACCCGAGGCTGCGTCACCGTTTCCTTGGCAACCGAAAGGGGTGGGTGAAAAGTATCACACAAAGCAAACAAAATGAGCTCCACGTTGGTGGCCAGGAGAGTCACCTCAGGATCCGACGGCAGGCAGTGTCTGCTGGACTCTCTCTCGCCGAGGCTGCTCCGGGGGTGGGGGCGAGCTGACAGCCCCCCAGATCCTAGGCCAGGAGCACTTCATAACACACCATGGCCACAGGCGTGCTCTCCCTCCCCCGGGAGCTGTCTTTCTAGGAGAAATGAGATTATCTGGTGAGGGTCCCACCTCTGCACACACTGGGCGCTAATGAGGCTGAGATGTCAGCCCCAAAAAGTTGTCTTGTCAGCCGGGAGGAGCACAGAGCCGCCGGAGAGACCTCGTGGCCAGTTGCTGCCTGCCTGCGGCACTCCCAGGACTCCTACAGTGAAGGTCCTTCTGAAGGGTGCTATAGGAAAAGACTGACAGGTGTATGCCTGCAATTCCAAAGTGCTTTTCAAAAAAAAAAAACTTTGAGTTATAAATATATCCATCAGCTATCTAGATCTTCAGTGTAAAACTTCATGGCTTTTACTCATTGTCTTAGTTCTGGCCACTAGGACAGAATACCATAGACTGAGGGGCTTATCGACAATAGACACTTATTCTTCACTGTCCTGAAGCCCAGATGTCTGAGATTGGAGTGCAGTATGGCAGGTCCTGGTGAAGGCCCTCTTCTGGGCTGCAGACAGCTGACTTCTCCAATATGCTTACTTGGAGAGTAAGGAGAAGGAGAAGCCAAGTCTCTCTGACTCTTAAAAGGCCACTAACCTCATCATGGAGGCCCCACTCCCCTGACCTCATCTAATCCTAATCACCTCCCAAAGGCCCCACCTCCTAATATGTCAGGTGGTAGGTTTTCAACATATGCATTTTAGGGGGACACACACATTCAGTGTATAGACAGCATATTAAAAAACAAAGACATCACTTTGTTGACAAAGGTTCGTATAGTCAAAACTATTTTGACTATAAAGAAGTCAAAAGTTAGACCATAAGGTCTAACTTTATGGTTAGACTTTATGGTCTAACAGAGTTAGACCATAAAGAAGTCTGAACGCTGAAGAATTGATGCTTTCAAGTTGTGGTGCTGGAGAAGACTCTTGAGAGTCCCTTGGACTGCAAGGAGATCAAATTAGCCAATCCTAATTGAAATCAACCCTGAATATTCATTGAAAGGACTGATGCTCAAGCTGAAGCTCCAAAACTTTGGCCACCTGATGTGAAAAGCCGACTCATTGGAAAAGACCCTGATGATGAGAAAGATTGAAGGCGGCAGGAGAAGGGGATGACAGAGGATGAGATGGTTGGATAGCATCACCAATTCGATGGACATGAGTTTGAGCAAACTCTGGGAGATGGTGAGGGACAGGGAGGCCTGGTATGCTGCAGTCCATGGGGTCGAAGAGTCAGACACGATTTAGTGATTGAACAACAACAAATTCAGTCCATAACACCATGTAACCACCACCAAGATCAAGACATGGAGATTTCCTATGCCCCCAAATCCTCCCTTTTCCAGTCAATATCCCCATCCCAAAGACGACAGTATTCTGACAGCTGTCACAGTCCATTAGGCTTGTTGTTGGCTTCAAGTAAATGGAACCATGTAGAGTGGGTGCCCCTCTGTGCCAGCCTGACTGCTGACATGGTTTTCCGCCTTGGAAGTCAACCATGTCAGGGCAGAAGTCAGGGACTCCTTCTTTCTCTTGCTATGCAACGTACCTAGTGATTCTAACTGTTCCCAGGGCTTTTTTTTTTTTTTTCACTCCCTATTTATTTGTTTATTTATGGCCATACTGGGTCTCTGTTGCTGTGCGAGGTTTTCTGTAGTTGCAACGAGTGTGGGCTACTCTCTGGTTGAGGTGTATGGACTTCTCTTGTTGCGAAGCACAGGCTCTAGAGCACACAGGCTTCAGTAGTTGCAGCATATGGGTTCCGTAGTTGTGGCTCCCAGGCCCTAGAGCACAGGCTCAATAGTTGTGGTGCATGGGCCTTATTGCTCTGTGGCACGTGGGATCTTCTCAGACCAGGGACTGAGGCCATGTCTCCTGCATTGGCAGCCAGATTCCTTACCAGAGCGCCACCAGGGAGGCCCTCAAGGCCTTCACATTTGCATTCTTCTCCAGGTCCCTAACTTGCCACTGTTATTTCCACCAGGCCACGTGTGACTGGGGACACCCATGCCCAAGCACACCCAGGTGGTGCCCAATCCTGGGTGTGCCCTTCTCTACCCGACACGAGAAGTCACATAGGAATGAGCGTGTGTATGACCATATCCTGGGAACAACCTTGTATTCCCCAGAAGTGGCGGGGCGTAGGGGGTGGGTATTAGAAAACTGTGGCATTTCATTATTAGTAACATATTTGTGATACATCACACAACTGCTGGTACCACACCAGCATGTCACAGCTTTTAGGCTGAGAACTGCTAGCCTAAGTGGTGTGATTTCAGAAGTAAAGGCAGGCCATTTCCTGCCCTCAAAATATCTCTTTACCCCACACCATTGCTTCTGTAGTTTCTGCCCAGGCAATTTATTGTGCTTTATCAAACAGCAAAGTGTCCTCTTTTAAAATGCAAGGACTCCTTTGGGGAGAGAACCATTAAACCCACAGCACCTTAGAGTCCTTAGAGTTTGGGAGCCCTGGAAAGGAATGCGTGCGGGGGGCTGGCTGCACGTGTGGTGCTCTGGGACCTTTCCCCGTGCCTCTTCTCCCCATCCCCACAATGAGCTCGGGAGGAGGGTATTCTTAGCCCCATTTCACAGATGAGGTAACGGGGGCTCGGGGAGATGAAATAACTAGCCTAAGACTACATGTCTCTTAGGTTGCAGAAGCAATCATTCCAGCCCAGTGCAGTCCCCTCTAAAGCCCAGCTGAGTAGGTGGAAAATACCGGGTATTTGTGAGCAAGGAGAGAGAAGAGCCTAGAAAGGAGAAAGACCTGATGCTGTGCTGAGGAGAGAAGTGACACCCAGGTTGTAAATCAAAGTGTCAGAGGGAAAAAGAGAGTCCCTTCATACTGGACTCCACGTCCCCAGGCTCTGCTGGCCCAGAGCCAGCAGCACGTGCACCCTCGAGGCAGTCTGGCCCCATCGGCCCCAGTGCCTCCTCCAATCTGGGTGACCACCGAGGGATGTGTCACAGGCACCAGGTCACAGCCCTCCAGAGATGAGCACAGGCCTTCCTGATTCCTAAAGGCCAGGAAGGCCTTTTATTGTTAGTGATTGAACAACAACAACAACACAATCAGTCCAACAATAACACCATGTAACCACCACCAAGATCAAGACATGAAATATTTCCTACACCCCAAAAGCCTCCCTCTTCCAGTTAATATCCCCACCCCAAAAGCAACAGTATTCTGACTCGGGGTGCAGAAGAACACCCATTTAGAAACTTCAGGAAGCATTAGCTCCCTGCCAAGTATCCCATATGCACCGTTTCAGTCCACACAGCAACCCCATGGTGTGGGTATACTGAGGCCCCATCTGTAGATGAGAAAGCCAGTGTTCAGAGGTCAGTGCATGGCCACGATGCTGTAAACTCCATGCGGGCAGAGATCATGTCTCTACAGGGCATCACCTCCTGCCAGCACCCACCACTTTGCCTGGAATATACAGAGTGCTTTTCTCCTTGGCACGGCATCAGCCCCTATTACCTATGGGTCCTTCAGCAGTGTATGGCTGAGTCTTCAGACCCTAAAGAGGACATCCTATCACCGGATGAGGTGCACTGTAGCAGGACTGGTCAGAGACCCAGGGGAAGGAGGAAGAAGGCCTGACACCAGGAAAGGAGGCCTGGGCTTCAAAAGGAAGAGGGTATACTAAAGGAAATTCCATGGACATAGGAGCCTGGTGGGCCACAGTCCATGGGGTCGCAAAAATTGGACACGACTGAGTGACTAAAGGGCTTCCCAGGTGGTACCAGTGGTAAAGAACCCATCTGCTAATGCACGAGACATAGTTTGATCCCTGGGTCAGGAAGATCTCCTGGAGGCGAGCATGGCAACCCACTCCAGTATTCTTGCCTGGGGAATCCCATGGACTGAGGAGCCTGGAGGGCTACAGGCTATGGGATTGCAAAGAATCAGACATGACTGAAGCACTTTAGCACGCACACATGAGCAACTAAATGACCACCATCAAGTTAGGCCCAGAGCTGGCTGCCTGTATCTGTTGGCACAAGGCAAAAACACATCCTCAAAAATAGCAGCCATCCTTCCACCAGTGTGTGTTCACTCCCTCAGGTCTCAAGCACCATGTTAGGCTGTGAGAGAATAACAGGTGAAACGTAGCAGTGCCCTGAGGGTCCAGAATAGGAGGGGTGCAGAGCACACGATGGTCACGGGTTGTGGAGGGAGCCCTCCTGCTTGCGGGGCGGGCCCCCTCGAGGCCCTGAGAGCAGCACCAGGCATGGAGCCATGGTTACACACACACAAGCTCACAAGCACAAGGGCCGGGGGCTAGCCTAGGATCATGAAGTAGACGGGGAGTCTCATGGGAAAGGGTGTAGCAAGCGAGTGACATGGTCCCGTGTGCTAACTGCAGCAGCAGCAGTGATGGAGGGATAGACGTGTGGAGGGGGCAGGGGGACCGACTGGTGACACTGGGCATTCTGGAGGAACCACACAGCACTGTTGGCACCCTCCCATAGTGGGTAATACCTCAGCCAAGAATACCCCGGGTTTGAGGAGGGATGCCAGGAGTCAGCCCCAGGGACAGGCATGTCCCTCCTCAACTTACCCAGGGTGGGGGGCTGTGGGTGTGCCGTTGTGGGGTGCACACGCACATACACACAGATGCCCACACATACACACACACACGCATTAGATTTCAGAATGATGAGCTTTATCAATGTTACATGGCAGCCCGGAATGGAGAGGGCTTTGGGGGAGAATGGATACATGTATATGTTTGCTTGAGGCCCTTCACTGTTCACCTGAAACTATCACAACATGTTAATCACCTATACAACAGTACAAATAAAAAGTTTTTTTTTTTAATTGAAGAGCTTTAAAAGAAATAAATAACAACCCAGGGAGTTCACTAGTTTCCTAGTGGTTAGGGTCCACTTTCATGGTGGAGGCTCGGGTTTGATCCTTGGTTGGGGAACTATCCTGCATTCCACAAGACTTGACATGGCAAAATTCAGAAAAAAAAAAAAAAAAAAACCCATACCTGGGGGCCATCCACCCAGTGAAACCCCAGTCTTGTGTGTTTGGATGATGGACACAAGGTGTGCCTTGGACTGAAGCTCAGATTTGCTGCCATTTTTCCTTCATCCCTGATATATATATATATATATATATATATGATTTTGCATAAGGGAAATGGGTTGGAAAAAGTTAAATAAGGAACATATAGAGAAACTGAAGAGCATATGCCCTGGGCAAGAGAAGCTCTGAGGAGAAACTGTAGATTCTTCTGGGTTGTCAACTCTGTGAGGTCGGGGTGCAAGCTTTTTCCCATGTCTCTGACCTCTCCTGTCCCTAGGTGCCTGGCATGCAGGGGTCATGCAGGGATGGCTGAGCAATGAATGAATGAAAAACGGTTGAAAACAGTCCCACAAGGAGCAAAGTGAATCTTATTCCGTGGGTCACCAGGCAAAGCTACAACTGTGGCAGTTATGCCAGGGATCTTGACGAACTTCCTAACAATAAAATAGCTAAGCTTGATGAGTTTAACAGGGTGGACACTGCTTGACATGTACAGTAAATCTCCTACAAATGAACCTTCAAGTTGCAAACTTTCAAAGATGCAAACATGCGGTCCATCAACATCAGGTGGTGAACCTGCAGCTTGCCCTCTGTTTCCTATTGCTAATGATCCTTCAGTTCTACCATCTCCCGCCTCCTCTCCCTCCTTCAGTCAGTAACTCCTCTTGCCTATTCACTCGATGCCAGCCCCTGAATGCCAGCTGTTGTACTGGACTACTGTACTTTTCAAAGTACTGTACTGTAAGATTAAAAATGTTTTCTTTATTTTTGCTTTTATTTTTTATTGTTTGTTTTTTATGTATAATTTGTGTGAAAAGTATTATAAGCCTATGACAGCATGGTACTCCATAGCCAATTGTGTTAGCTGGGTACCTAGACTAACTTTGTTGGACTCACGAACAAATTGGACTTACAAACTTGCTCTTAGAACAGAACTCATTCATATGTAGGGGACTTACTGTATCATCTGTCATCCTCATGAAACCTATAGGGCTATTGCTGCTAAGTTGCTTCAGTTGTGTCTGACTCTGTGCGACCCCATAGACAGCAGCCCACCAGGCTCCCCCGTCCCTGGGATTCTCCAGGCAAGAACACTGGAGTGGGTTGCCATTTCCTTCTCCAATGCAGGAAAGTGAAAAGTGAAAGTGAAGTCGCTCAGTCGTGTCCAACTCTTAGTGACCCCATGGACTGCAGCCCACCAGACTCCTCCATCCATGGGATTTTCCAGGCAAGAGTACTGGAGTGGATTGCCATTGCCTTCTCCGACCTATAGGGCAGGCATTCATATTTTTCTCATTTTACAGAGGAGGAGGAGACAGAAGCAAAAAAATGTTAAGTCCCCTATCCAAGATCATAGACCTGGGACTTGGCAGTGCTGGATTTGAACCCAGACACTCTTGCTCCAGCGTGCACTGTTCTTAAACACTTACTTAACTGTGAGAAATGCACAGAGATGGTCTGACACTACAGGAATGGTCACCAACCCTCCATCCCTGGAGGAGGAGCCAGAACCAAGAATGAACAAGTCATGGTTGGGGACATCATGAAGGCAATTCAAGCAGCAACAGAAGGGTTGGACTAAATGACTTTCCAGACTTCTTCCAGATCTCAGAGAAGAAAATTCTGTGTCTCAGGCCATTTGGACTGTTATAACAACTGCTGTAGACTAGGTGACTCAAAAGACAAACATTTATTTCTAAGTTCTAGAGGCTGGGAAATTCAAGATCAAGATGCCAGCAAAAGGACTTCCCTGGCGGTCCAGTGGTTAAGACTCTAATGCAAGGGGCATGGGTTTGATCTCTGGTCGAGGAACTACGATGCCACAGGCCACATGGTGCGGCAAAAAAAAAAAAAGTGCTGCACATCCAGTGCTGGACAGTTGCCCTCTTGTTGTATCACATGATCAAGAGAGCAGAGAGAGGCAGCAAACTCGATTCTGTCACTCTGTATCAATATAAGGGCATTAGTCCCATCAAGAGGGCTCCATCTTCATGACCAAAGGCCCCACCCTGACATACCACCACATTGATCCATTAGGATTTCAACATGTGAATCTGAGGAGAACGCAAACATTTAGTCCATAGAACTCTGTCATTTGATTCCTTTGCCCTTAGTCATTTTTCTGAGGGAAGAGTTCCTTGGATTACTCTATTTGAAGTAGAAAGAGTGCTGGCTTGGGAGTCAGGACCCCAGATTCCAGCTTGAACTGCGGGCAGCTCTGTGCTGTGAATTATGAGGTTCCTTCAGCGGAGGTTCCTTAGCTATAAAACAAAGATGGCGGAGCTCTAACCCCTTCAACTCCGAGATCCCACAGTTCTCTGATTGGGTGTAGGGGAGGAAAAAGAAGACCACAGAAGGGAAAGGGGACCCTGCTTCGGTCCTGCCACAAAATTAATTCTACCTTTCTGGGTCCTCTTCATCACTGGAGGTATAATTAGAGGCCTGGCCAAGAAGAAACCAGTCAGGTCAGGATGAGGCTGTCAATCCCTGTGGAACTTGGCATTTTTCTCCCTTTAGGACTGAGAACCTGACAATCCAGGGCATCTCAAATTTGATCTTGCTTTTTCACAACCATGGGCAAGGGCTGATGTCAGAAATGTCCAGAAAAACTGATGGAGCAGGATTCTGGCTACATCTGCACATAGGCATTTTGAAGGGTCACCCTGCGTTTTGGCTGGACTGCTCCCTATCTCATGGTTTTCCACCTCTCTGTTGCTTTCAGAGATGCATATTTACATACGTATAAATATCTCTTTCCCTGAGGGACAATGAAGCTCAGCCAAGTGGGAATTCACTGTGATCCAGTAGCATTTGTTATGAAGGAATTTCACCAGGTCGGGGAGCAGAGACTGTCTATTCTGGACATCACCTGCTTAATAAAATATTGCACAGCTCACAGAAACTCATGCAATTTCCTTTCTTATTTTTCCCTCTTTAAATTAACAAATGGTATGCTGTTTCCCCCATTTTTGCCAATCTATATTGCAATATTTTTTTTTGAGACAGTAAGCAAACACAATAAGGGTTAAACAATTTGTTAAAGGGTCTGGGGGTAAAGAGGAGTTGGGGTTTGGAAAGGGGGTTGGGGGGACTGAAATATGCCAGCAGCAGCAATAAATGCAGAGTTATGCCTCAGGCATAATATATCAAAAAATATATATAATGCATCCAGCTTAAAACTAATGATTGCCATATAATTAGATGAGAGGCATTGTGCTATAAATGTGTATTCTTTAGCGTGCTGTGATTTTACTGTAAAAAAAAAAAAGAGAGAGAGAGAGAGCAAGAAAGGAGACAGAAAAACACAGAGCCCAGCAACATACTATAAAAAGAACCTTCTGTTGACTTCTCTACTGTTTAGTATTCCTTGGCTGTTCTCCCTTGGGAGTGTGTAATTAGTACTTTATGAAGAGTACATTTAAAGCAGTTTAATATTCACCTCATTCAATCTGAAACAATGTGATCCATGCTTAGACAAATCAGTGCTCCTTGCTGACATAAGCTGTCAGAACATTACCTCTGAAAAGACCTTTCAAGAGGTTTGGATGTTAATTAGTTGTCTATCATCTATAAACAGAGCAGTGAGCAGAAGGGGCTCCGACAGGCCAGAGGGATACGTCGGGAAATGCATTTTGTATGAACGCGACTTGCAGGGGGGTCTTCTCGCTCTCCCCGCCTCTCTCCCTCCCCCGCCCCCGCCCCCGTGTCAGCAGCCATGTATGCTTTGGACATCTTCCGGGCAAGAAAAGAGCTTTCCGGTGGCTTCCAGGGGCACCGCCAGCCCCTAGAGGGGACTGAGGATTTAACAGGGTTCCCCACACACCACCCCTGCCCCTGACACCTGCTGGAGCCCCAGGACAGGGCCACCTGCAGGTGGGGCAGGAAGCGTGACCTCACCAGCCCACTTGGCTTGCTGGGAGGCTTTGGGGCCTGGCTGGTTCCGGCCTCCTGTGGGTGGGGAGAACGCAAGAGAAAAGAAGAGACGGAGGATCCGGTGTGCTCATGCCCATCTCCTCACTTACCTGAACACTCTGCTCCTCTGGGCGGCAAGTCTGCTATACACAGAGTTGCACGCCACAGTAGAGGACTCCCCGACATGGGAATTCACGCAACTTCCTGTGACACCCTAGCTTCTCAAGGGGCCGGCAAGGTTTAAAACCTGCAGGGCATGGAGTCCAGACCCGCCCTCCAGCATGAACTCCCCAAGCACATCCTGCAAGGACCAGGGTCAAGACTGCCTTTATGAGCAGTCCAGGGATTTGAACTAGCTGTCCTTTATTCCAGACTTAGAAGGCCCTTGTGTGAAGCACTTCCTGGCATACTGAAGGTGCTTGCTAAGTAGTGTCAGGACATCATTCTGTTCCTTCCAGGCTCGTAATTCCAAGATGGCGTGGCAGCTGGCCGCAGGAACCTCCTTCCATGCTAGGGTCAAGCACCCCCCACCCACTCAGCTGCTTTCCCCGCTGGTCTTCCTTTCCCCCTTCCCAGCACCTCACCTTCCTTCAGTGGCACCAGCCCCCGCAGCCTCTGCATTCAACTTTCATTCCATCAGCAGGCACTAAATCCCTAGTATGCACATGGCACTATGCTTCATTCTAGGGGATCAAAGATGAGTAAGTCGTGGTCTCAGCTCATGGGGCCTTTCAGATCAGATCAGATCAGATCAGTCGCTCAGTTGTGTCTTTGCGACCCCATGAATCGCAGCACGCCAGGCCTCCCTGTCCATCACCAACTCCCGGAGTTCACTCAGACTCACGTCCATCGAGTCAGTGATGCCATCCAGCCATCTCATCCTCTGTCGTCCCCTTCTCCTCCTGCCCCCAATCCCTCCCAGCATCAGAGTCTTTTCCAATGAGTCAACTCTTCGCATGAGGTGGCCAAAGTACTGGAGTTTCAGCTTTATCATCATTCCTTCCAAAGAAATCCCAGGGCTGATCTCCTTCAGAATGGACTGGTTGGATCTCCTTGAAGACCCATAAACTTATTATTACAGTTTGGGGTAATTATAAATAGTGTTAGAGAAGCAATATAACTCAGTGGTTAGGCGGGAGGGCACTGGGATCATACTGCCTGGATTCAGATCCCAGCCTTACCCCCTTAACACCTGCCCAGCAGGTTTATTTAGCTGCTTTGAGCCTCAGTTTCCTTATCTGTAAAATGGGGATGAGACTATTTCATAGGTTTTTGAATGTTAGATGACATAATTCAGTAAAGTGCTTAGCATAAGGAAGTAATAAGTGTTCAGTTAAGGTTTGTGCTTCCCCCCCAACACCCACCCACCCCACTCCTGCAATAGAGGGCTATCAAAATCCCTGAAGGTGGAAGAAAGAGATATTAACTGTGCCTGGGTAGTCCTGGAAGGCTTCCTGGAGGAGGTGACATTCGAGCTATGTTTTCAAGGAATGAGTAGAAGTTTACCAGGTAAAGAAGTAATGGAAGGACTTTCTAGGTACAGGAACAGTGAATTATAGGTTAAAGGGGGCACAGGAATGAGTAGGGTGTTTGAAATATGAAGACACAGCCCCCGTATGCCGTGTCACACCCCTGAGTTCCAGACTGGGAGGCTGGTCCCAGGTGACCCTTCAGAATCAGCGAGTGGATGGCACCGGTACACAGCAGAGAGTGCTCTGGGTTCCACAGCTGGGTCGTGATGGGGTTCTTTTAATATTCATTTTTATTTATTATTTATTTGGCTGAGCCAGGTCTTGGTTGTGGCTCTTTGATCTTCGTTGTGGCATGTAAGATCTTTTAGTTGCAGCCTGCTAGATGTGATATCTAGCTCCCTGATCAGGGACCCAACCCAGGCCCCCTGCATGGGAAGCATGGAGTCTTAGCCACTGGACCACCAGGGAAGTCCCCTGGTCACTTTTATTATTAATGGAAAAATACAAGTGTGTGTGGGGGGTGGGTGGGTTTCAGAACTTCTTCCTTCTCTAGCTTTTAACTTGACCAGAAGCCAGGACTCAAGACAATCTGGGAGTCCCCGGGGCCCTCTCAGCAAAGCCCCCTTCTGTGTGTGGGGGCCTCTTCTAGACCCGCAGACTTCCAGGCCACCCTCCCTTGAAAACAAAGCTGGTGGTAGAGCCAAGGTCTCCCACCCCACAATCAGCCACTCAACATGACCCAGGTCTTCCTTTCGTCATGAAACCTTGGGCCTCTTCCTATGGAGCAAAGCCTTGGCCACCTTATAAACTATCCCAGATTCTGGGAGGGTGCTATCTGCCCCGCCACACCCAGGACAGGGCAAGGTGCCTGCTGCTGGGTAGACAGCAGGCACCTCATATGTAGAACCCTCACAACAGTTCTCCGAAGTAAGTAGGCATTATTACAGCCATGGGGCAGACAATTCAGTAACCCTGAGGGAGGTTACAACATGATCCAAAGGCCTGCAGGCAGGCAAGCAGCAAAACTGGGGATCTTAACCTTGCTGGGTTGGGAAGATCCCCTGAAGAAGAGAATGGCAATCCACTCCCATATTCTTGCCTAGAGAATCCATAGACAGAGGAGACTGACACTCCATAGGGTCGCACAAGAGTCAGACTAAGACTTTCAAGACTTTTCTATTTCCAAACTCCCTCACCCCAACACTTATTCTAGGCCAGGGCAGCAAACTACAGCCCATGGGCCACACTGGCTGTTTTTATAGGATTTGTGAACTATGAATGGTTCTTACTTTTTTTTTTTTAATTTTTGGTTGCATTGGTCTTTGTTGTTGCGTGAGGGCTTTCTCTGGTTGTGGCATGTGGGGCTATTCTCTGGTTGTGATGCATGGGCTTCTCATGACAGTGGCTTCTCTTGTTGCGGAGCACAGGCTCCAGAGTGCCTGAACTTCAGTAATTGTGACACAAGGGTTCAGCCGTTGTGGCACATGCAGAGTTGCCCTGAAGCAGATGGAATCGTCTCCGGCCAGGGATCAAACCTGCATTGGCAGGCAGATTCTCAACCCCTGGGAACAGGAGGGAAGTCCTCCTGTTTCTTACATTTTTAAAGAAAATAAAGATGGAGTAGGAAATGGCAACCCACTCCAGGATTCTTGCCTGGAAAATTCATGAACAGAGAACCCAGAGGGCTACAGCCCATAGGGTTGCAAAGAGTCAGACATGACTAAGCGACTGAAGTGCACACATGCAAGAAAAGAAATAAATAAAGAACTTGTGACCAGAATCGCATGTGGCCCATGAAGCCTAAAATATTTATTGCTACATAGACCTTTGCAAAAAATTTTCCAACCCTGCACTGGAGCCCATGAGGCCACCCAGGGGACATTTGATTTGGTACCAGATATTGGGTACCAGAGATTCAAGTCGAAAAGCCACAGTACAGAAGGCAGATATTTGATCAGTACAATTTTGCTCTGTGATCCATCACTTCAAAGCTATTTTTAAAACATATTTATTTATTTTTATCTATTTGTCTTCACCGGGTCTTAATTGCAGCACTCGGGATTTTCAGTCTTCGTTGCAGTACCAATTCAGTTCAGTCTAGTCGCTCAGTCCTGTCGGACTCTTTGCAATCCTATGGATTGCAGCACGTCAGGCTTCCCTGTCTATCACCAACTTCTGGAGCTTGCTCAAACTCATGTCCATTGAGTCGGTGATGCCATCCAACCATCTCATCCTCTGTCATCCCCTTCTCCTCCTGCCTTCAATCATTGCAGCATGTGGGATCTTTAGCTGTGGAATGTGGGATCTAGTTCCCTGACCAGGGATTGAACCCAGGCTCCTGTGTTGAAAGTGTGGAGCCATAGCCACTGGACCACCAGGAAACTCCCAAAAGCCACTTTTTAAAGCTGATTTTATTTATTTAGTTAGTTAGTTTTTATGTTTGGCTGTGCTGGGTCTTCATTGCTGCACGAGCTTTTCTCTGGTTGCAGTGAACAGTGGTTACTCTCTAGTTGTGGTACTCAGGCTTCTCACGGCAGTGTCTTCTCTTGCTGTCGAGCACAGGTAGGCTCTAGGCCATGTGGGCCTCGGTAGTTACAGTCCTTGGGCTCAGAAGTTGCAGTTCCCAGGCTCTAGAGCACCAGCTCAATAGTTGTGGTGCACAGGATTAACTGCTCCGCTGCATGTGGCATCTTCCTGGACCAGGGATTGGCAGGCAGATTCTTTACTATCAAGCCACCAGGGAAGCCCCCAAAGCCATGTTTTAAAAAGTCTTTAATACAGATGAGACAGGGCTGAACGGAACACCAGTAATTTCTCTCTCTGCACAGCCTTTATAGTTGATAATGAAATTCTTCACACACAATGTCTGTTTTCTGTAGTTAGTATTCCCACTTTTTGAGTGAAAAAATGGAAAACTGAGAGGGAAAAAGGCTGATTTAGGGGTACCTAGGAGAAGGCAATGGCAACCCACTCCAGTACTCTTGCCCGGAAAATTCCATGGACGGAGGAGCCTGGTAGGCTGCAGTCCATGGGGTCGCTAAGAGTCTGACACGACTGAGCATCTTCACTTTCACTTTTCACTTTCATGCATTGGAGAAGGAAATGGCAACCCACTCCAGTGTTCTTGCCTGGAGAATCCCAGGGACAGGGGAGCCTGGTGGGCTGCCGTCTATGGGGTCGCACAGAGATGGACACGACCGAAGCGACTTAGCAGCAGCAGGGAATATCCTCCCCAGGCCCCATAACCTCAAGGTCAGTGTTCTTTCTGTCACACCAGGGCTGCTTCTGAGTCCTGGGCATCTGGAAAAGGAGGCAGAGACAGTGCCAAGGCTGACCAGAAGGGAAGCAAGAGTGATGACCATTGGTCCCAGCATCTCTCACTTGGTGTACAGAGTGCCTTTATATGCATCTCAGAGTTCCCTTTGTAACACAAGCCCAACTATCCTGGAGCTGTTTCAACCACTGAGTCAGCCCTCAAGAAGAGTACCCCCAATTTGCTGTGTCTTGGGGGTGATCCTAGCCCACCACTCATCAAGCTCAATAAAGTGCCCTCCAGGGCGGAGATGATTTCCTGTCCCACCAGCCAGCTGTGTGACCTAAGACCAGCCACCATCCCTCTCTGTGCCTCCCTTTCCTTCCTGGGAAATGGAGTCAGTGATCCCCATGCCCTACTCAGCCCACATGGGACTCTGGGAGAGTGCATGAGATCACGTCTGTGTGGGGCTTGGCGGAAGGAAGCAACAGGAGCACAGGAGTATTATTTTTTGGCTCTCACTGGGCAACTGCGATGAAGCTGCAGAGATGCACAAACCTTTCAGAGGCCTTGGAAGCCCGTCCCAGGAATGCCGTGAGAAGGCTGTGTGTCAGCACCAGCCGAGGCTTCCGAGTCACTGGGCAGTGAGTTCAGAGCCCAGCTCAACCACTCACCAGCTTTGGTAAACCACCCAATTGCTTTTGGCCTCAGTTTCCCCACCTATAAAATGGGAATAATCCCAACCACAGAGGACTGGTGTGGTTAAGGATTAAATCAACTAATCCCTGGCACCCATGACTATGATTGCTGTGGACCTTGTCAGGACACCTCTTTGTGTTTCTCCCTGAACTATCTCTAAATAAGCATACATGTCCTCCCCCTGTGATGCCCCTCAGGACGGCCTTCTGCAGCAGGTATAGGCTGGACTTACCGAGAGCCTCCTTTTGAAAAAAGAAAAGTGAGAACTGAGGCAGTGAGCATAGGCCTCTCCTCGCATTTATCACCCAGGCAGCTTGTGAACCTCAGGGCTTGGGGTCCAAGGCCAGGGGACTAGATGAGGCCAGATGTCCTCCAGGGCCTTACCCTTGAGCAGTGGTAGAGAGGGGCCCTGAGTTCTAGACCTAGTAGTCCTGACACTAGCAGCCAAAACTCTTGGCCTGGCCGGCCACCCGAGGAAAGCAGGCCACAGAGCCCTTCCCTCATCACCCTCACCAGGTACAAAATGAAAGGCCTCGCTGAGCCCAGGAATAAATGAGCTGGCTTGGGGCAGACGTGGGCTTCCCAGGTGATGCTAGTGGTAAAGAACCTGCTTGCCAATGCAGGAGACATAAGAGACGTGGTTCGATCCCTGGGTTGGGAAGATTTCCTGGTGGAGGGCATGGCAACCCACTCCAGTATTCTTGCCTGGAAAATCACATGGACAGAGGAGCCTGGTGGGCTGCAGTCCATAGAGTCTCAAGAGTCAGACAAGACCGAAGTGACTTAGCATGCATGCACCCACAGGGGCAGACGAAAATGAACTGTCTTCCTGGGCCTCTTTTTGTAGGGCAGGAAGGGACACAGAGGTGGGGGATTAGATGCCTACAGAAGAGGTCTCAGGTCGGGAGGAGCAATGATGAAGTCGTGGTTGAAGTTGGTCCAGCGAGGGAGCCAAGAGATCCTTCCAGCAGAGGGTGTGAGAACCAGCCCCAAACTGACCTAGGCCTCTTGCATCTCACACCAAAGCTGTCGAGCCAATCGGCCGAGAGAAGGTCTGGATTAGTCACCAGTTTTGACAAGGAGTTAAATCGGTTACGTAACAGCCTCCCTTGCTCTCCACTGGCTCTCCAGAGCTGGGCTCTCTCTCAGGGTAGAGGGGCTGGGGCAGGAAGCGGGTGACATTCTGGGAGCAGTGGAGTTGTTAGGTTCCCGCAGGGGCCCTCCTCCTGCCTGCTTCAGCCCTCCAGGGCCAGAAGGAGGCGCCAGCTGTTCACCTCCTGTCTGAATCGTGGCCACCCTGCCTCCCCCACAACCCACGCTAGCCTTGCAACCCTACTGCTCTCAGCACTAAGCTTCAGCAGCAAGGATGCCCCTGCCAATGAGTTCAATTGTCTCTCAGCTTGTGGCAGCTCAGAAGCACTTGGAGCGCCCCTGGGCCCACTTCCCTTGCTTAATTTGTTAGAAGACATCTTTATAGTAATTATTTTCATCAACATTTAGGTAACACCTTTGGTTGTGCCCTGTTCAAGGCATTGTAGGGGCGCCAAATGTGAATAAGACACAGACACGCGGTAGCAGAAGTAGCTTGGAATTATAACACCTTTCCTCCAGAGAGAGAGCACTTTCAGGTAAAGGAACTCAAAGCCATGGGCCCCATTTCCTGCTGAGGGTCAAATTAATTTTTTTTATTTATTTTTTATACCAATTTGGCTGTGCTGGGTCTTCCTTATGGCACTTGGGGCTTCCCTAGTCTTGGAGCACAGGCTCTAGAGCGCAAAGGGCTCAGTAGTTGTGCTGCATGAGAGCTTAGTGGCCCTGTGGCATGTGGGATCTTAGTTCCCTGACCAGGAATCGAGACCACGTCCCCTGCGTTGGACAGTGGATTCTTAACCACTGGAACACCAGGGAAGTCCTTGAGGGTCTGATTTAATCCCTGCATACAGGCAGAGAAACCAACCTTGACCTGAGAAACACCGGGGACACTGCAGGCTTCTAGTGGCCGGAGTTTCTGGCTGATTAACTCACCCACTGCTTGCTCATGGCTGAAGAGTGTTCAACAGTATTAATAATGGACAATGAGGATGAGGACAATGATGACAAAAGTAATGTTAGAGAAGAGTACATGTGTCCCATTTTGGCCCCAAGCCCACGGGACTTTAATCCTTCCTTCCTCCCTATTGGCACGTCTCTTACACACACAGGATAATAGAAAACAGGAGTAGAAGTTTGGGAAACGTTTAAGAATCATTCACACAGGCCTCTGACTCCAAGCAGGACTTGACTAACTCATCCAGGAAGAATCATTATTGCAGCTAGTGAGTGAATGCAGGAGTCCGTGAGTAGGGCGGGGCCTTCTTGGACCCTTCCTCCCCTTCCCAAGCGTGAAAGTGAAAGTATTAGTTGCTAGTGCTGTGCTGTGCTGTGCTTAGTCCCTCAGTTGTGTCCAACTCTTTGCGACCCCATGGACTATAGTCCACCAGGCTCCTCTGTCCATGGGATTCTCCAGGCAAGAATGCTGGAGTAGGTAACCATTCCCTTCTCCAGGGCATCTTCCTGACCCAGGAATCAAACCCAGATCTCCCATATTGCAGGCAGATTCTTTACTGTCTGAGCCACCAGGGACGTGTAAGTGAAGGGAAAGTCCCCAGCTCAGACTCTACAGGACTGATAACACCAAGGACCACATTCCCTGCTCATCACCCTGCCAGATTTGTGACAATTAGGAACTGACAGAGATCTCAGAGATAGCCTAGTCTAGACTTCCCATTGTACAGATGAGAACACAGAGGCCCAGAGAGGAGAGATGACTTACCTGGGGCCACACAGCAGAGCTGGGACTCAAACTCCTATCTCCTTTTTAAAAAATATTTAGTTTTGTTTATTTATTTGGCTTTGCCAGTCTTAGTTGCGGCCTGCAGGATCTTCAGTCTTCATTTCGGCATGCAGGATCTAGTTCCCTGAGCTGGGGTGGAACCCAGGCCCCTGCATTGGGAGCAAGGAGTCTTAGCCCCTGGACCACCAGGGAAGTCCCCCATCTCCTTTCATTATGCTGTGAAAACCAGACAGAGAAAGGCAATGGAGGAAGCTAGTCAGGGAAGCTATTGTATTAGGTGCCCCTTCTTGCAGAGATCGACATGATCCATAATTCCTGCCTCTCTGGCTCCAAAGCAGGCAAGTAACAGCTTTGCACAGAGGAGCAGCTGTGGTCATGCAAGCGGTCATGATGCCACGTCAGTGTGTTTGCAGAACAATGGGCCTTTCCCCTGTGCTCAGCTACCTAGAAAAGAGTCTAAAGGGGTAAACGACTCTCCGGCCCCCAGGCAAATTCCTGATGAGAACCTGATTCAACTTTTAGCTCCCAAAGATCTCTCCAAGTGTCTACTTGGTATAAGCTGTCCCAGCAATGTTTACAGCCAATTAGAGACAATTAAAGGATTAAGTGGGAAACCTTGGGTTGATGTAGCCCACACAATCACTCACTCATTCAACAAGCTTCTAAGAGTGTCTACTCTGAGAGGATTCAGCAAGGAAGAAGATTGGGTCTCTGAGCTTAGTACACCCTCAGTCTACTAGATGAGACAGAAAAAGGAGGGGCTTTAATTGCTACAATGCAAGACATTTAGGGGCTTCCTTGGTAGCTCAGTGGTGAAGAATCCACCTGCCAATGCAGGAGACTCGGGTTCAATTCCTGGGTGGGGAAGATCCCCTGGAGAAAGAAAGGGCAACCCACTCCAGTATTCTTGCCCGGGAAATCCCACGGGCAAAGGAGCCTGGTGGGCTACAGTCCATGGGGTCACAAAGAGTCAGACATGGCTTAGCGACTAAACAACAACAAAGACATTTGGGAAGCACAGGGAAGGTGAGGAGTCAGGCAGCTTTGCAGAGGAGCCGTCAGACCCTGGGAACTCGGGAGCCACCTCAAAGCGCATGCTGGCCAATGCATCTGATCTATCTGCTCTCGGGTTTCTCTTTGCCCTTCATCCCTCCCCGGCCCCAGAGCTCAGACATTCTGTTTTTCATGGGAATGTAGACCCTCACTAACCCCTAGCTCCAGCCTCTGCCTTCAGATTTTCCTTTTCCATCATTTTCCCCATTTGGGACCCCAACCAAGCCCACACCCTATGGATGGACGGGTAGGCTCGGTGTGGAGGTTGCAGGGAGGGGCCCCACCAGACTTACCCCGACAGATGTGCTCTGTCCCCCGCACAGCTGTCCAGCCATCCCATCTGCACTCACTTCCTGCCTCCCGGCTCCAGCCCCTCACACCTCCCACACAGGGGTGGGGAAGTCTGGTCCAAAAGCCAGTATCGAGCCCCCCCACCCTCCCACCCACCAGCACACCAAAGCCAGTAGGCCAGGAGCCTGGCTCCCACCCTCCGCCCTCCTCCACAAGGAGTAGTGGCCTGGGAAGGACTTTGGCAAGGTGGCCTCTCTGGGGGGCTCTGCCTCAGGGTTCAATCTCAGGCACTGGGCAGCTGCGGGAGCCGCCCAGCTTCTCCAGTGCTCCTAACACTGATTGTCCTCATGAAACTCACTCCAGTGTCACTGATCTGATTTCATTATTTGGTCAAAACTAAGGAGTCTGCTTCGCTCTGGCTAGGTGTCTCCACGGGAAGGAGAAACTATTTTCAAAACAAGTTTGATGTGAAAAGATGTCCCAGCTAAAAGTCTGCCCTGATGCCCTTGCAGCGCTGACTCATTGTTGAAGTCCATGCAGTGACCCCAGTTTCGACGCCGGGAGGTGGGAGGAAACAGGAAATCTCTCGAGGAAGTGACTTCTCTGGAAACCTGTGTGTTCCTGGGATGCGACCAGCTGCCTCCTGATCACTGAGCAGGGCACATACGTTCTCTGGGATGATAAGGATGGTTCAGGCAGCTCTGTGGCTCCCATGAGCTGAAATTATTTAAGGACAGGAACAGCAGCCCTGTAGCCCCAGCCCTAACTCCATCCATGGTAGGCCCTCACTAAGAGTGTGCTGAACCAGGCTACCAGGCTATTCCCTGGCCACCTGCCTCTTGCGTCACACAGGCAAGTGGGGAATCTGATTAACCATCACGGTTTGCTCTTAGGAAACTCAAATTGGGCAATCAGGAAAAGGAGATGTGTCACCATATGTCTCCATGACAGAGAATGGGAACAGGAGAGTACTGGAGTAATGAGAAATTTGACTATAAAATTAACAGGTATCTTCTACTCAACCCAGAGTCTTTTCTTTAATACTGTGTCCCAGTGCATTGGCAGTGAGGGAGAAAGATGATAAATTGTTCCCTTTTCCTAGAAACAAAAAATGTCTTACAAGTATGTGCAAACCCCAGGATCCTGTATCTCTTGAACGGGATTACCTGGGTAGGAACAGGCTTCTCCAGGCAGAAATGAGCCCCTACAACAAGGGCTGGTGCCAAGAACAAAAGCTAAGGGTTAACCCAACCTTTCTAGTTGCAAGAAGGGGTTGTCTTCTTGACCACCATTTTTGAATGAGGGGAAATTCCAATTTGCCCCACTGTTCCCACCACAATCACAGACACACCCAGCCTTTGTATATGACTTTAAGTGAGGGGCATTGCTAGCCTTCCTGCCCAGCTGGAAACCCATTAATGTGGACATCCATTCAGGTTTTTCAAATTGCTCACTCTCACAGCCTCAGATGTGACCAGACAACTGTGGAGTTCGGTTACTTTATTTTCAAAGTGTTTTGCTAAGTATCTAAGAAAGAACCTTTCTTTCACAAAGACATCCATGTCACCGTTTTTCCACTTTACAAATCTGGCCGCCGTAACCATGGCGGAGTCCCTGAAAATTCAGGTCCCAGCCTGAAAACTCTGATCATCTGATAAGTTTGAGCCTCTTGTAACAGAAAGAGAAGGTGGATGAGAGATGGCTGATGACAAGAGGGATGAATGACAGCTGGGCAGGAAGGCAGGCTGATAAGCCCACAGCAGGCAAGGAGCCCCATCCCCACCCAGGGCCTTTGAGGCAGGCTGCTTGGCAAAAGGAGACACTCCTTTGTTTTAGGAATGGTTAATTTATGCCCCTGTGGTTTCAAACAAGAGCAACCCAAAGTTTTCTTTAAACACACACACACACACTCCCCTTCCCTCTCCTCCTCCTCTCCTCCTCTTCCAAAGCGAGGCTCCTCTCCCCTAGCCCAATGATATGGGGCCTCTTTACTTAAGAGAAAGGGACAAACCATATTCACCAGTTCACCCAGATTATTCCACTAGTTCATGGCAGTAGGGAAGCCCTAAGACCACACAGAGGTTCCTGAGTATCAGACCCAAGTTCTCCAAGCCAACGGGATGATGGAAGGAAGGGAAAGAGCTTCATTCTGACCACCTGCAAGGGTCAAAAACAGTCTTGCGGGCCCTCAGAGACCCAGGTTTTACAACATAACAGCCTCTATAGGCCTCTGAATCGAGGACCCTAGCGTTTGCTCTCCTAATCTAGGGACCTCGGTTTAGGGTGGCCCCCCTCACTCACCCCAACCCCGTCTAGAAGCAGGAGGCTCGACCTTGGAGCCCCTGCAGCATGGATTCCCTGGACCAGATTTCACAACGCAGCGCTGAGTTTACTACAAGTTTCAGACAAAGAAGGTGTGTCAGAGCTGAGAGCATGCTTCTGCCCGCTGTGTGGGCGTCAAGTTCAATACCTTCTTGTCAACACTTGAATGTGTTGAACATCACTCACAAGGGCATTCTTTAAGAAACCTATTAACTTAATTACCCAGGCGGTTTCCCGCCCCCCTCCCCCTATCCATGCATCTCATATAAAACTTTGGCTTTCTTCCTCTCTGAGATACTTTTGATGTTACTCCTCTCCCCTTGGCACAATACCATCTTGTTTATTTCTCTAACAGTTAGTCAGGGTGGCTGCACTGGTTAGTCTGACTCCTTGGCTCAGGTCTTAGCGCTGTAGGGAGCTGAGAGAGAGCAAAGTGTGACTCTAGTGATGGAGGAGAGGGTTGTCTGGCATCGTCTTCTCACTGCCTGATAGGAGTGGGAATCTAGAGGAAGAGGGCAGTGAAGGTATAAACCAGTTTCCACAGCATGTGCCTGCAAATGCAGGAGATGCAGGTTTGATCCCTGAGTGAGGAAGATCCCTTGGAGGAGGAAATGGCAACCCACTCCAGTATTCTTACCTGGAAAATCACATGGACAGAGGAGCCTGGCAGGCTACAGTCCATGAGGTCTAAAGAGTCAGACACAACTTAGCGACTAAACCACAACACAGGGTGTGCTCCCTCCTTCTTCTAGAAGGGGAGAGAGGATGCACCCAGAGATGCAGGTCAATCAACAGGCAATTAGTAAACACTAGCCATGTGCCTGGAACCATCCACTTAGATCTTGAAAGAAGAGAAAACTCTGCCCAGATCAGTTTCTCCAAATCCCAACCCCATGCACATCCCAGTCCCTGGGAAATGAAAGAGTTAATTTGGTAAAAGTCATCTCACACTAGAAATCAGGAAAACTAGGTTCCAGAGCCACGCTGCCTATAAGCGGTCCCCTGGATACCAGGGCCCTGAACTGGTTCCTCTGGGAAAGGGAGAGAGTAGACAGCGATAAGGGGTCTCTGGACTCTCTTCAGATCTCATCAGCCACAGCTCATCTGAGCTCCCATGGGCTGTTGGCAGCTTCCCACCCACTCGGGGAATCCCCTCAAAGGAAGGGAAGGAGAGGTGATGTCCAGACAGGGAGGCAAATTGCGACCATCTAAGGGAGTTGATCCATGTGCTGTGTTTGGTGGCCAGGCCCTGGACAGTGACTCGCCTCTCAAGGAGGGAGGAGATGAGGAGAGGCAGGGACTGGGAAGGGAATGACTTTCCGCTCTAGCAGGGTCAGTAGAGGTCATGAGCCCAGGAAGGCAACTGTGCTCCTAGGGCTGACATCACATAGAGGGGACCTCTTGCCCACTAATCTAAGGCCAGAAAAGCTACACAGAGGCCCAACAGACATGTCGGGAAGGTGCCAACCAGCCAGACCTCAGGCTCCCATTCATTGTATTGTGGGAAATCCGGGCTGCCAGCTATGATAAAGGCAGGACACACCCCACAGCTTTCTTGCCAAACCCATGAAGAACCAAAAAGCAATTTTCAGACCTTTCCAACCATCCCCATTCTCTCTCCTCCTTCCAGGGAAACAAGAGCACTGGAGCAAATTCAGAAACTCCAGCAGAGCTCTGTGGGATACCCGCTTCTGTACGCACACCTCAGATTATCCCTTCCCCAGTCCCAAGAGCAGGCCCCCTAGACTCTCCGTGGACTAGTGTGGGTCTGCAGAGCCAAGAGGCATTGGTGTGGTGAGTCCTCTGTGTGGAATTATAGAGTTATAAGGGACCTGATGGGCCATCTGATCCAACCCCCAGCCTCTGGACAGGTCTGCTGCCCAGTCGCTCACTTGCTGTGAGTGGTCCTGAGTGCCCGGTGATGGCAAGTGGTCAGTGCCTCACGGCTTCCAGGCAGGGAGGGCTCATCTCCCGGGAAGTGCTTGCTTGTGGGGAAACCGGAGACTACCTGATGTTATTCCCACCCACCTCCCTGACTCAGGGCTGATTAAAGCCTGGTGACCTCTGATTCACACCATCCCCCTTCTTCACTCACCCCTAGCAACCCCTCCATGTGTGTGCAGTGGTAGAGGGGGAGCAGTGCTGGTGGAGGCCGAGGTTTTGACCCTCAGCACCCTCTCCTCCAAGGCGTCCAGCCTGCAGTTTCACTCTGATGCAACTCTCCGCCAGGCGGGTTCCGTGACCCAAGCACCCTGAGGCTTAGGTACCTTCCCGGGCAGAAGAGAAGGCATCTCCTTCTATCCACATTCTGGCCTTGTCCCGTCACTCACTGGCTGGTGGGCTTCTCTCCCCACCCACAGAGGGTTCCTCTCAGTGGTCCCTTCCACCTCAGCCATATAGGTTTTGAGCCTCCATCATACCCAAAGAGCCTAGGAACACCATCTTTTCAGGGGATCCTCCCTTCTCTAAAGGTGTGGGGAGATCTGCTGTGGCTGAGGCTTGGCAGGAGGGCAAAGCAGCAAAAGCTAATTTATCTCCCTTCCATACCTCCCTATGTGGTGTATACACAGGTGTGTGTGTGTGTGTGTGTGTGTGTGTGTGTGTGTGTCCAAGTTGTTGGAGTTGACTAAGAGTCTAAGCATTGCCTAAGCCAGGGCCCAGGTCCAGGTGAAGCCCCTTCCCCACCACCCCCAGTCTGGGACCGACATCCCCTCCAATGCCAGGGCCCCCGGCTCTGTGGGAGAGAGCACTTGCAGCCCAGGGCTCCTGCTCACACACTCACACATTCCCTGAGAAAGCCCCCTGGGGCCTCCGTGGGAAGGCTTTCCAGGAGACTTTTATGGCAAGAGAGGAAGTCTGGGGCATCATTAAAACAGCTCAAGCCAAGGAGTGGGCAGAAGCCTAGCAGCAGAGTCAGGCCACAACCTTCCCCATCTAAGAAGCCTTGAACTCCTTTCCTAGTCTCAAGCTGTTCAGTTAGGCAAGATCCCCATAGTCTCACTGCTGCCCCTCAAACCACCTCCCCCTTGTGCACACATCTATGTGTATGCACACACACACACACACATGCACAGGTGAATCACACATACACACACAAACACCTAACTGGATGCTCACACTGACTCACCCAGATCTGACCATCGAAGGCTCCAGCCCAAAGAAGCACTGAACTTAGAGCTGCAAGTCTATAAGCAGGAGGCTCGACCTTGGAGCTCCTGCAGCACTTGGAGCTGGGAGAAAACCTTGAGCCTTGGGCACCTTCCTCAAGAAATTATCTTCATTATTTAACAGAAGAAGGCACTGATCGGCTCCCAGATCCAAGGCCCAAGGTCACCCAGCTCCAAGTCCAGAACCCCATGGCCTCTCACAGGTAGCCTATCAGGAAGCTGAGCTCAGAAGAGAGGCGGGTTCCCCTCAAAGGCTTATGGAGGAGGCAGGGCGTGGATGAGGCAGGGGACCTCCAGGGAGTCCAGTGCTAGGTATCATTTAGGGGTCTGATGTCCAGCTCAGTAGCTACTAGCCACATGTGCTGATTTTAATTAAAATTAATTAAAATTTAATAAAGCATTTTAAAATTCAGTTCCTCAGCAACACTAGCCATATTTGAAGTGTTCAAGCCACGTATGGCTACAAGTTACTGTATAAGACAGTGTGGATCTGCAGCATTTTCATCATCACAAAATGTTGTATTGGATGAAGATGTATTGCCGCTCAGGAGAAGGTGAACTAGGGAAGCCAAAATGAAGAAATCAGTTTCCTGATAGAAGGCTGAGGTTCATGTGGGAAGGAGAGGAGGAGAAGAGAGGGGTGAAGAGGAAGAGACTGGAGAGAGAAGAGAGAATGGAAGAGGAAGAGGCTGAAATAAAAGAGAAGGGAAGGGAGGCAAGGGAAACCCTGTGGCCTAGAGCTGACCAGCTGCTCCTAGTCTGGGAGACTGACACTCTCCCTCATCCTCCTCCAGAAAGGCCAGAGAACAGAACCACAGGTCCCGCAGCCAGGGGCCACAGATAGGCCATCTGGTAGTTATCCAGACTGAAAGAGTTCAACCTGTCCCCAAACAGATCAGCCCTCACGTCCAGGCCTCTCTCCATCCCCAAGGGTGGCTTTCACACCAGGACTCCCGGACTTGCAGAGATGGCCCCGCCCCTTTCCATTGTCAGGGGGTGGGGGCGGGGCACATCTAACAGGGATGGCCCTGAGACCCTTTTACAGATCACTGAAGCAAAAATGTTTCTTGGGAAAAAAGAAGGAAGCAAGCAAACTGAAATATTAATGCTGCTTCTGCCATGAGTTGGGTGCACTGTTCAAGTCAAGGGACAACACCTCGACTCAATTCCATAGACAGATAAATCTATCATGTCATGTTCTCCCACATCCTCTGATGTTTGAAAGACTGCACTGAGCTGGATAAAGAGCATCACACCTGTGATCAGCATTATCTGGGTTTAATCCCACTTCTGCCACCTAATGACCTGGACAAATGGCTGCCCTCCCCCAGCCTCTTTTTCCTGCCTCGTGGGGTCATCAGGGTGATCAGGTGCACCGATGAATGTGGAACGCCTGGACCAGGCCTGCACTGAGTGTGTGCTAGTCCCTCGCCTTCAGCCCCAGCCTCTGCTGGAGGAGCAGGAGACAGAGCAGCAGGGGCACAAGATGCTCTGGCAGAGCTCGGGACCAGAGGAGATGCAGAAGAAGCACTTGGGAGAGAGCACCTGAGGAAGGCTTCAGAGTGGAAAAGAAGTGGGAACCAGTCTATAAAGATAAGGAGAATCAGAGGAGGACATCTGAGACAGAAAACACAGAGCCAAGCCCACAGAGAACCTCAACTCTTACTAGTCAAGCTGAGGGCCTGAGGAGAGCTCTCAGCCTCACATGGGTAAATCCTCCAGTCACAGGGTCCCAGGCCCTCCCTGAGTCACCTGCCCACCCCAAGACCCTCCAGATCCCACCTCAAAATCTGGTTGCCAATGCCTCTGCAGAACCTAAGGCTAGGGAAGTGTTGACCCATCATAGTCCAGACCCCTCTCAGTGCTCCCACAGCGGCACTCAGTATCCCCTAACTCCGGAGGGCACTGGAGAAAGTGACCTGCCACTGTCCAAAAAGTTTCCTCCCCCAGGCCAGAAGGAGTGGCCCAGAGGAGATTTAGGAAGATCTGGACTGGTCCTTCAGCCCAATTTGAGCTCATCCAGGGTGGCCCAAGAAATTCCAGCAAAGGGGAAAGGAATCATCTCTTCCCTTCAGCATTGATTTCCTGAACACAGGCCCCCTTTGTTACAAGGTGCAGGCAGAGTAACCTTGGACTCTGAGTCAGGAGGCTTAGATCATGGGCCAGGACACCTGGATTCCATTCTGTAACCTCGGGCAAGTCACTTCACCTGTTGGGAGCTTGTGTTCCCCACCTGCAGATTGGGGTGATAAGCCTTGTCCTTCTGCCTCCTTGGGAAGAAGAGTTAAATGATGCTATGGCGTGAAAGTGCCTGAGAGGCCTCTGGATAGGAGAGTGGCCAACACATGTATCGGATGGTGGTTGTTACTGCCTGCTAACCACGACACCACCTCCAAGTGACTCACCTCACCTGTTGGCTCTCAGAGACTCTCTAAAGGTGCTTTTCCTACTGCGGTGCCCCCCTGCTGAGAGGCCAAGTGGGAAGCGAGGGCAGTGCTTTTTCTGTCTGGCAGTTGTCAGGGGGCGACTTCTCCAAGGCAAGGACACTGAAAATGGGAGGTCGGTGAGGGGCCCAGGAATCTGCCTCTTGGGATCCTCTGCCCTCCTCTGACCCCAATTATCTGCAGATGGCCTGGAGGCAGGGCTAGGCCAGTGCCCAGATGGGAACACTGAGGCTTCAGGCTGACTCATTAGAGTTTCTTACCATTGGAAGACCTTGTAATGATGGCCTGTGGCTCTCATCCAGATGCTGACCAAAAGACCACAGATAGGCAGCTCCGGAACTCTGGGAAAAGCAAATTAGCCTGTCCGTCCATCCTCTGGGGCGTGTGTGGGGACTTAGATTCTGCTCATCCCACCTGCTTCAGATGTTACCAGCCACCACGGCCCCATGGCCACTCCCAGGGGCTTGCCCAGGGCTGGTGGGTTCGATTGTTGATTGTTAATTGTTTTGCCACTTTATCCCAAGTGACTTCATGTTCACCTGACCAATTCCTACAATCAACCTAGGTTGGGGGCGGGGGGGACTCAAATAACAGCTAGAATCTCTCCAGGAGCTAGTCCTGGGAACACAGGGGCAAGTATCTCTTTAAAAATATTCCCTGCATGGCAGGTCACACTGGCCTGCAGCCACAACACCCAGGGCTGTGATCTCACCAAGCTCCAGGAAGCCAAACAGGGTCAGGCCTCCCAAGCAAAACATAGGTGTTGCTGGTGATTCAGCAGGCGAGCCCCGCCCTCCCAAGTCTTGCTCTTTTCAGGTGAAGGAGTTGATGCTGGGATGATTCAGTGAGCTCTTATGGGTGGGGGGTGGGGAGGGGCGCAGAGGAAGGGGGTGTGGTGCCACCAGCAGCTGGTTCTTCAGTGCTCCTTCTCTGCAGCCACATGTTACAAGTGTCGACAGGGTTCTGAAGAATTAGGGTATATACGCTTCCTCCCTCCGCATCCCCTGCCCACTTCCTGAGGCTAGTCACTGGCAGGCATCTCCTCAGACTCCTTGGGCTGTTTCAGCCAGATAAGGGATGGAGGAGGAAAACAGAGCCTCGGAGGCACAAGCGCAGGAACCCAGGGACCACCCCACCCGCTGCCGCTGAGCCAAACAGCTGGGGTCTGTGGCAGCCACAAGGCTCCAGACCTCAGCCCCCGGGATGGTCCCTTCTGGTTTGGGAACAAGTGAGGATAAAAGGGGTCCATTAAATGAGGGCAGTCATTAGTCTGTTTTATGAGCACACAGATATTCATTACACCCCAACCCCATCATTAGAGGCTGCAGCGAGAGTGAGCTTGGGGCCCCTTTTTTATTGCTATAGATACTGAGGGGGTTTCTCCCCCAAAGGGATCATTACTTCTGCTTCCCAAGAGGGGTTCCTGCCCAGGACAAAGCCAGTGGCCTCCACTCATGGCCAGATGCTCACTTCCTTTCCAGTTCCTTCATCCCTAGTCCTCAATCCCCCAGCCACCAGGCAGCCCAAGGGGAGGGCCAAGCAGTTTAAGGAGGAGGTGATAAGGGCCTGGGGCTTCTCATAAGGAGGCTCTGGAAGAGCCCAGGCCTCACAGCTGGAGTCCAGAAGTAGGGACCTTCCCCTTCACTGTCAAGCACCACCATCAGGTGGAGAGGAATTCGTACTTCCTCCAGGAAGCCCTCCATGCCCCACTCTAGGCCCTCTGCAAATCCTCTTAGCACTCATGGTACCTGTCATAACCTCTTTTCTCTCGTGTCTCCGTCAGACTGTCAGCCACCTTCCCGTGGACACAGCACTTGGCACCTAGCAGGAGTTTACTCAGTGTGGGCTCCCTGGCATTAGCCTGGAACCAGGGCAGGTGAACTGGGGTAGGAAGAGGGACTTTCCCCTAGCCCCAGTTCTTCTCTCTGCCCTCTCCCCCAGTGCGAATGATCCAATGGCCTGACTGCTTTCTCAAGGCCACAGTCAGTGAGCAACTGAAAAGCCAGCTACACATCTAGCCATGCCCCCACTCACCTTCTAAATGTAATCTCTTCACAGCAGTCCCACTGGGCCACTCTCTGCCCCCTTCCCGATAGGTCACCAGGGACAGCCTCCAGCGGGGCCAAGCCCTCTCCTCCAGGGCCAGCCCCTCACACAGGACAGGACAGCTGGCTCAGGAGGGCAGAGGAGGCACGGGAGCTCGCCCTCTCCCCCATGAGGGCTGGAAGCGCCAGTGGTAATAGACTGGAGCCCACCCTGCTGGTGCAGGCCATCGAGGCTATGGAGCGTGGCCAGACCCCACAGGGAGGAGCGGGGCTAGAGCTGGCAGATTAATCAGCTGTCATTTGCTTTCATTAAAGGCCCCTTGCTTGTGTACTGCAGCCTCGGATGCCAGGGCAATTAACTGCTCACAGCAAAAAGTTCCAGGGAGAAGTTTGTCTCGGCTTCTTGTGGCATAACCTAGGGATTGGCCTGGTGTCCCGAAACCCCAGACTCCTAGGGTGGAGGGCCTCTGAAGTCCAGACTCATGGGTGGGGGGCCGGAAGGAGGCCCTGGGAGAGCCCAGGAGCCTTGGGAGTCAGAAGTTGTGGAGGGCTCCTTGACCCTCTTTGGGTTCCTTCCCAGCTGTCACCCCATCCTCTTTCCTCCCCTCTCCTCGTGGCCCTGGGCACTGTCACCTGTAAATGCTGGGCCCTCCTCAAGGTTGTGCAAAGACCATTTCAACACAATCTGAGAGCAATGATGATCCTGACTGGGCCCATGGCCAAGCACTACAACTGCCCCGAGCCTGACTCTCCACCTGTTGGGGAGGAGGGTGGGCACCCAGTTCATAGGCAGCCAGGGTCCTCCACACAGACCTCCCACCCAATCAGCTTCTGGGGCTGAGTGACCCTTAATAAAGGAGCAGCCCAGTGATCCAGTGCACTTGGCCTTGCTGGAGGGAATCATAGCTCTCCCTTCCTCTCCCTGGGGTCATGTTAGTTCCCAAGCAATCCAGTGACTGATGGAACCAACCAGGAGGTCAGGGTGGAGTTCATTAAGCTCAGTCTCGGGTGTTTTTTCATCATGATTGCCAAGCTCCCCAGATTGGCATTTGCCTGCCAGGCACTGTAAAAGGTGACACAACAGAATGAGAGTAAGCTCTGGACTGGGCTGACAACTGCTTGTCCCCAGTGGGCTGTGTTCACTGTTCCCTTGGCCTTGACACAGGAGGTAGGGACAGAAAGACGAGGGTAGCCCCGAAAGTTGGTCAGTGATAGCAAGTTTGCTTGGGTATCTGCAAAGGAGAGCTGAGGGGGACACTTGGCTGTAGGCCTGCTTCTAGGACCAGGGAACCAGTGCAGACCCCCCCCACCCCCCCTCCGGCCTCCTGAGCCACCTTACACACCCGCCTCTGGTCCAGGACTGCAAGAAAGAACAATGCTTGCTCTCTCTCTTTTTCAAAATGTTTTGAGTTGTCGATTTCTTTTTTTAATTTATGTATGTATTTATTTTATTTATTTTTGGCTGCACTGGGTCTTCGTTGCTGTGTGCAGGCATTCTCTAGTTGTGGTGAATGAGGACTACTCTCTAATTGCAATGCACAGGCTTCTCATTGCCATGGCTTCTCTTGTTGCCAGTCAAGGCCTCTAGAGCACGTGGGGTCATGAGCTTGAACGAGCTTCGTTGCCACATGGCATGTGGAATCTTCCCAGACATGGATCAAACCTATGTCCCTTGCACTGTCAGGTGGATTCTTAACCACCAGACCACCAGGGAAGTCCATGAGCAGTGCTCTCTTGCCTCCTCCTTCCCCAGAGATTTCTAAACACCTGGAGAGGGACTTCCCTGGCAGTCCAGCGGTTAGGACTCTGCGCTTTCACTGCCAAGGATCCAGGTTCTATCCCTAGTGGGGGAACTAAGATCCAACAAGCCTCACGGCCAAAAACATAATAATAAATGAATAAGCACCTCGGGAATAAGCATTCCCCGCCTCCTCAAATAGGGTTGGGAGTGGGGAACAGGATGGGAAGAAGGAAGCACCAGTGGGTGTGTATCCAACACCCTGGGGAGCACCTAGCAAACAGTGCACCCAGATGTGGCTCCTCAGGGCCCCCTCCAGCAGGAGGGGCTGTCTTGCCCAAGGCCAGAAACACAAAGGTTCCGAATAGTGAGTGACACCAAGAATCACCAACTGGGTCTGCTTTTCATGGCTCCAAGCAGGGGTGCTTACCAGGCCTCATGTCTCCCAGTGCTGGCCCGGCCCCAACCCCTGTCTACCTCCTGTGACCACTCAGGAGCCCAGCCAGTCCAAATAGTCTGCCTTGAGAGCTGGGGTCACCTCTGCACCTGAAGGTCAGGCAGGTCCTGCTCTGGGAAGTATGATCCCCTCCCCTGGGGGCAGGGTGGGGGTGCTCCTGAGCCTGGAAGAGACCAGAAAGGGAACAGTGTCAGAGACAAGGGCTCATGTCACCACCGCTGCCACCACAGCTCTGATTCGGACCCTGCGCTCCCGGTCCAGAGACGCCGGACCCTGGGAGCAGGCTTCCGGGGCAGCGCTTTTCAGATGAGTGTGTACGCAAGTTCTTGTTAAAAGAAAGATCCTGATTCACACCATATCTGGGTGGGGCCCCAAATCCCGCCTTTCTCACAAATTCCCACGTGATGCTGCTGTCTCTCTGAGCAGCAAGGGGCCAGGGACTGGGGCTAAGTTCACTGTCAGTCCCTCTGAAAAGAGTAAGACGTGATTTGAATGAGACAGACTGTTTCTGCTTATTGTCACCCTCTCTAAGGAGCCTGGGGTTTCTTGGAGCCTCCATACCTCGCCGGCATCTTTTCTTGCTCAAAAGTCTTGATCCCCAAGCTTCCTTCCAGAAAGTCCCTCTCTCCTTCCTTCCTTCCTTCCCTCTCTCTTTTCTTTTCTCCTTCCTTCCTCCCTTCCTTTTCACAAGGCAGCCCTGGGCCTGGGCCCTTTGGTGGAGAAGGAGAGAGAGACCCCAAAGTATAGACAAAGCCTTATCTTTCTCCTGAAGCCAAGTGTGGAACTGAAAATAGGGCAAAGGAGGGGGCCACAGCTAAGCTCAGAAGCCTGACTGAGGACCCACCAGCCTCTGGGGCCTGGGTTCTAGGACAACCGCATCCCAGAGCTGGTCCATGGCCAGGACAGAGGAGCCCAGAGACAGCTGGCTGTTTCCTGGTTGGTGGTAGAGAGTAGAACAGTCGGGTTGGGGGGTGGGGAGACACAGGCAAAATGAGAGTAGATGGAAGGGGCAGGAAGGCCAGGATCCAGAGGAAACTGCTGAGCCAGATGCTATGAGAAGCCTTCTTGGCCGTCGGTGATCCCTACCTGGTGAACCTGGGGGAGCCCCCACATAGCTCTCACAACCACTCAGGGAGTGTTCTAGACACTGGTGCTCCCCCTGACCACTCACAAGCCCTGGAGCACTCCTCACCGGGCCAGGGGACAGTTATGGGGTTGCTGGACCCCCTCTGCCCAACTGGGGCTGGGGAGAAAAGGTCTGGGCAGGTTGCCTCCTCCCAGCTTTCTGGTCTTCGCAGTCCCTCCTCTGGGGTTGCAGCCACCCAGCCAGAAAGACTAGATGCTGGAGATTAGAGATGCGGTTGATAAGGGCTGGCCTGAGGAGGTAGCCCTGCAGCTTCTTCCCCTCGGGCTGGCTACAGTTTCTCAAGTCCTGTTTGTTTCAGGATTAACTGTAGTGTTTCCTAATTGTTCTACTGCTTCAGGCGGCAGGCCAGCCTGCCACATCCCACCACAACAGGCAGGAGGGCAGGGGGCAGAGCCGGGACACCCCTGACTCCTAGTTGACCCCCCTCTCCTGCCCCAGCTCCCCTTCCTTCCTGTGTCCCCACCCCTCTGGCCCTCAGACTCTGGAGAGTAACAGAAAACAGCTCAGTTCTTACTCACAGCCCTCAGTCCTAATCAGTCATCCCTCAGTCCTGGTCTCCTGCCAAAGGCCTGGAGATTCCCACACCCCGCTTCTCCTAGTCCCACGGTCCACACTGTAGCCTCACCATCACTGGCCCCCTCCCCAAACACCCCCCACCCTGATGACCCCTGACATACCCACCAGTGAGAGGCTGCCTGGGAGAGGGAGTGTGTGGAAGGTTGTCTGTGTGTGTATGAGTGCCTTGCAAATGTGCATGTGTGTGGGTGTGTGTGAATGTGTGTTAAGTGTATATGTGTGAGTGTGTACATGTATAAAATGTGTGAGTGTGTGGGCATTATGTGTATATATGTGTTGGATAAATGTGCAAGGTGGAGGGCTCTATGTGTATGACCGTGTATATGTGAGCGTGAGTGAGTGTATCTGAGGGTGTTGTGTGTGGGCATGTGTGAATACGTGTGTAGGTGGGGGAATGTATGTGAGTGTGCATTGAATAAGCATGTCATGTGTGTATGCCAGCATGTGTGTGACTGAACACATGTATATGTGAGCACGTGAGGACATGTGTGATTGAATGTGCACAAGTGTGTGTGTGAGTTGAAGGCTGTGTGAGCATGTATACGTGAGTATGCATGCAAGTGCACGTGTTGTGTGTATGAGTGTGTGTGCATCAGTGGGGGCTGTGGATGCGTGTGGCTGAGTGAACTTAACTCACAGATACCTTCTCTGGCTCTCGCCCCTCCTCCCACCCCCAACCCCTGCCATCCCCGCCCCTCGTCTAGCCTCCCTCCCTCCTGCTCCCAGCCAGGGCCAGCCCCTCCCCAGCTCCAGTCTCCTGTCTCGCCCTTGCCGCTCCCCATCCTTCCCACCAGTTTTGGAAAAGTCTTGCCACTGTTTTGTTTCCTTGCTTCCACCACCAAGCACTTTCTGGCCAGATTCCCACCTGACCCCTGAGCCAGCAGCACCCTACTTCCTCCCCTATCCTGGATCCTCTGTCTGACCCCTGTGACTGGACCCCCATCCCAGCCCCTGCCTTCCCGGGGTGTGGGGGGCAACTGTGCCTTCTGTCCCTCCTCCGAGGGCCGACATCTCTATGTGAGTGGGTGTGTGTCTCCACAGGAAGGGGAAGAGAGAGGAATGGGAGAAGGCAGGCCAGGCTCAGATGGTGTCATTAGTAGACACTAATGCTCCTCATCAAGGCATATTAATAAACATCATGTGCCACACGCTCTGCACAGCCGGGCGAGTGCCAGCCCAGCGGGACGGGCCCCACATTCACAGCTGAGTAATCTCTGAGCCCACGGTGCCCCATTAGCTTCATGAGGCTGACCCTGCCAGGAGGCTTCCTGAGTCAATCACAGCAAAAGATAGCCAGTGGGATGGGTTCTGAGCAAGCGGCAGCTGGAGGCAGTGTCCCCTCCCCACTCAGCCTGGGCAGCAGTGACCTCAGCCCTTTCCTTCCACGCTGAACCCTGGGGAAAGGAGGCCCGTCATGATCCTTACACTCAGATGGCACCACAGGATCTCATACTATCCCATTTCCTAATTTCTTCTTCACGAGCCTGTGAGGAAACCAGGGCAGGTATCATTATCGTTGCTCCTTTACAGGTATGGAGACTAAGACGCTGGGAAATTAAGTGTCTTGCTCAAAGTCATGCGGCTAATAGGTAATGACATTGGACCAGTGCCCAGGTTGCCCTTTGGAACAGCTGTGTTAACAGCTCAGTCACTGATCCATGCTTTAACCCCATGGCACCAAATCCCTGGTTCTTGCAGCGCCAGACACCAGACCACGAAGCTCGGCTCTCTCAGCAGGACTGAGGACTTCCGTTCTCTCAGTGGTGGGGGGCGGTCTCCTTAGCAGCAAATGGGCTACAAGGCAGAGACCGGAGTGAGCTAGCTTGCGCCAAGATGCTGGCAAAATGCCTGCCTCATTGTAGGTGCCCCGCAGGAGGTGGTTCCCCTGTCTTTATGTACTGACCGTGACATCTATATTAAATTATTGGCCTGGAGGAGGTTGGAGCAGGCGGAAGGCTGAATGGCCCGTTCTTTGTATTTATTTTTGAACATTGCAGTCTTGTGTTGTTGCAAGGTGAAAAACTGGTATTCACTGACAGTATACCATCATGGTGTTTAAAATTACAGAAGGTATTCTCCGTGTGTGTGTGTGTGTGTGTGTGTGTGTGTGTGTGTGTTGAAGAACACAAGAACTAGTGTTTTAATAAGATCACTATCCAAGATATAATAGTTAAAATGAAAGGAGTTGGGGAACTAAACATATAAGATTTGAGAGACCAGGGAAATGTTCTTATGAAAAATACCCAATTCCCTACATGAGTTCAAATAAATGAAGCATTCTGGCAACCTGTTGTTGGTACCGAAAGCTTCTGTGTTTGTTCCGTGTGTCTGGAAATGGCAGTCTTTAGCCTAAGCTGACAATGATGCATAATAATTATATTTAGCTATCACCTCATGATATTTGCTCTCAATCTATCTTAATATTTCTTGACTGTTTCTAATTGGGACAGGTTTAATGAGACCCTACATTGAGTTCTTTACTCCTTTTTTCCTTCCCACTCTCCTCCTAACCCTACCTTGATGCTACATCCAGAGAATGGGTAACCTGTAGCAGACCAGGGTCAAAGAGGGGGGCAGTCCACTATCTCCTGAGGTCCAAATCAGTCTCTGAGCTTCAGAGACTCAGAGCAACTAGGGAAAGTTTCCCCAAGGAGATGGGCATCCAGCCAATGCCGACCCCAGAAGGGATAACAAGCTCGAAGCTGACACTTGTGTAACAAGAAGCTTTGGGACCCAAATGCAAAGAAGGGAGCCCTGATGTTCTCAGGGCCATTATCTCTATGCAGAGTAATCCCGGGGATTCTTTCTCTCTCTAGTTTTTTTTTTTTTTTTTCTCCTGAGTCTGAAATTTTTTCTGTAATGAACATACTGTACTTTCATGACCTAAAACTGAAAAACTAACAGTCTGCAATGGGGATGGGCTGGAGTTCGAGGGTCCCATACTCACCTGCTGTGAGTGAGGCCATGGTCACAGGGTTCAGCTCCATCCAGATCTGACCTGCCATGTGGGCCATGTCCCAAAGCCTAGTCCCACCCAGATTCTTTCTTGACCAGAGAGGCAGCTGACCAGCCCACTTCAGTGAGGCTCCTGGGACACAGTTGCTGAGTATGTGGAAAACAGAAAAAGTCTTGCCGGGGTCTGTGGATACAAAGTTTGGGTTGTTGATGGCTTTGATTCTCAGATATCAGAAGCATTACCAGACACTGAAGCTTAACCCCAGCCTACATTTCAAGCCTTAACTTGAGCTTCTTCCTGACCCACCTGTTCTTTCCATGCCTTGTTTACATATTTATACCTTGCTTATGCAACTTCCTCAACTTAAAATGCCCCTTCCTTCCCCTATCCAGTCCACTAGAAAATAGGAAAACTCCTACACACCCTTCAAAGCCCAGGTGGAGTACAGCCTCCTTTCAATAGCTTTCCCTGATCACTAACCCCAAGCAGTTGCAATTTCCTTCTTCTATCCTCCTCCAGGATTTCCTATAGACTGCAATTATTTAGATGTATAATACAATTATTTCTTTGACAGTATGTCTGCCCAACTAGATCATGTATTCCTCAATACCATAAAATGTGTCTTAATTCCTATTTCACAGGACTTCTCATTCATTGAGTCTACCCATCTCCCCAGCCAGCATCCCTTGGGCCAACGCTATGCTCAATACTGTCACATACACACAGGTGCAAGACAGTGTGGCTTCTTTGGGAACCACATGCACCTCCACGTGACCTGGAACAAAAAACTTGGACAACCTGTTAGACACAACTTGTTAGACACAAGCAACCTTGACCCAGGCCTTGGGAAATCTTGCCTCTTAACCCAAAGACGTGGAGAGAGATGATGTCCCTCCCATCCCGGTAACTGCTTACTCCAAGAAGCACACCAGCTACACCCCACCTCGCCCCAACCCATTTTGGCATCTGGAGATGCAGGAAAGTAACTGACTCCAGATTTGAAGCCAAACTAGGAATCAAAACCCAAGGGTCCTGTTGCCAGTTGGTGTGATATACCAGAATTTGCTGGCCATCCGTGGGCATTTTCTAATGATGAAATTCGCCATGCAACCGCCCTATCCTTGAAGATGCCAGAGGAAGTCTATCAGGTCCTTGATGCTAACACTTCTTGAGGGAAACTGGTGCAAAGAAAAATTGGCCATCCTACACCCTCGAGTCTGTAAGCACTCAGCTCCCTGGAGGGCTCAGGTCTGTGCTTCCTTCTTACCACTTCCCACGGATTCCATTCCACCCGCCTCAATGGCCAGCCCGTTTTCCCAGCCCCAGGGCAAAAAGCAGGCCACAGGATTAATGGATCGCAGGCTTCCCCTTGGAGCAGGCACAGTCTCCCTGGCTGGGTCCTCTCCAGGTGGGTGTTAGGAGGCCTGGCAGCCGCAGCCCTGGGGGACTTCAGATACCAGGAGCTGTCAATGCCTACCACTCACTTACCCCTTGTGAACTGCAGAATCCATAGATTGCTGGGTAGTACTTTCTAATCTTGTGCCTTTTCTTAGATCCTTTGCCACTTGGCAACTTGCAGGCAGTTGTGCAGACAGCAAGGAGCATCTCATTCAATGCCAGTGTCAGAGCCTAGAACTCTGTCCTATTTTCCCTTCTTTTCCATTCCCCGCTCCGCCACCCCACCGCCCCTACAAGTGCTCTGTTTTGCTCATTTCTCCCTCTGCTCTCCCTTATTTGCATGACACCCTTCTATACCTCACCTTTCAAGTTCAGGACTCTCTCGATGGGCACCCCACCCTCCGACCCAGAGATCACAAAGTAAAACTTCCCACTGTGACAGAGGTTTGAAGCCAGGTGGGAGAAGTGCATCCTCCCGCCCTGATGGGAAGAGGTGGGTGAAGAGACTAAATCATCTTCTCAGAAAGGTGCCGCGGGTCCTCTGCTCAGGGGTTCAGCAAGCCCAAGTACCTGGGACCTCCATGGATGCCCAGTTGGGTGGGCGGTTGCCTGGAGGTCATTGAAGGGAAGTGAGGAAGTGGGACCAGCTTCCCTCCTGAGAGCAGCGCTGAACCAGACCCCTGCCCCGCCCTCCAGATCTCACTACCCAAATCTGGCCACCATGCCTCACAGAGCCCTTAGCTAAGGGGCTCCCCCGGCTGGGGGAGGGGGCATCTCTGGACCCTCCATTCTCAGGGAATGTAGCTCTCCGGCTGTACCCAAGGGGACAAGAAATAAAGGACTGAGGTGACTTTCATCTAGATTGCTCACCTGTTTGTGGCTTTCCAAGGGTTTCATATTTCAGGGTCCCATCCCTGCATTGGGAAAATCCCCTGTAGGAGGACATGGCAACCCACTTCAGTATTCTTACCTGGGAAATCCCATGGACAGAGGAGCCTGGCGGGCTACAGTCCATGGGGACGCAAGAGTCAGACATGACTAAAGTGACTTAGCACATACACAGTATATCAGGGACCAATTCTGTCAGGGAACTCTGGGGCCTGGCCTGGGAAGGCAGAAGGACCCAGGTCCAGACAGTAGCAGTGTGGTCTCATCAGGAGAGGCTAGGACCAAGGGACTTCCCTGGTGGTCCAGTGGTTAAGACTCTGCCTTTCAATGCAAGGGATGAAGGTTCAATTCCTGGTCAGGGAACTAAGATCCCACATGCCACCGGGCAACTAAGCCTGCATGCCACAGCTACTGAGATGGCACTCCACAACCAGAGAGAAGCCCATATACCACAACTAAGACTCGACACCGCCAAAAATAAGTAAACAAAATCAGCCACCTCTGAAAGACAAAGCCTTCATTCATCTCCAAATGTCTATTGGACCCTTAAAGCTGTCTTTGCTTGGGGGTCCCCCAGAAGCAGAGCCTGAGACAAGTATTTTAACACAAGCAGTTTATTTTGCTGGGGACACAAGAGAGCACTCAGTTAGGCAGTGGGTAAGACAGGAAAAGGAAGGTGCGTGAGCATGCAAGTTCCACTGTGGATTCCTGGAGCACTTATACACCAATTCCCATCAGTCATTGGTTAAGAGCTATTGCCAGGGAAGTTTAACACCCCAGCACATCTGCCCTGATGCATGGGGGCTGGGGGTGAAGCAAGCTCTGGAGGCTGGTGCTGGCCCTGGGACCAGGAGAAATAGGTTGAAGGTGGAGCCAGTGAGCCAGGGAATGGGCCAGGGCACTGAGAACATCTAAGACCCCTCCTGTGTGCCAAGTATCTTGAGAGCTACAAAGATAGAAAGGATACAGCCCCTGCCCTTGAGAAGCTGAAGCTCCTCTGGGTTTCTCTCCAGTCAAATGGGGAGACCAATCTCTGCCCTTCCCATACAAGAGCTGCTGTCAGATCCATTGATTGGACAGTACCCTCGAGAATAAATACTAAAAGCTCGTTACAAATGTAAGATGGGATGGGGGGGCAGCTGTCAGCTTCCAGCACTGTGTTTTGTTTTGTTTTGTTTTGTTTTTAATAATTTTATTTATTTAGGCTGTGCTGGGTCTTCGTTGCCTCTCAGGCTTTTCTCTAGTTGTGGCGAGTAGGGGCTACTCTGTAGTTGCGGTACTCGGGCTTCTCGCTCCAGAGGCTTCTCTTGTTGCAGAGCACGGGCTCTAGGGCACATGGGCTCAGTAATTGTGGCTCCCCGGCTCTAGAGCACAGGCTCAGCAGTTGTGGTGCACAGGCTTAGTTGCTCCATGGCATGTGGGATCTTCCTGTATCAGGGATCGAACCTGTGTCTCCTGCATTTGCAAGGTGGATTCTTTACCTCTGAGCCACCAGGAAAGCCCAGCACTGTGTTCTTTACTTGCCCTGAGACAAGCTCCAGTCAGAACAACCCTGGCTGAGACAGCCTGCATCACCCTGGTCCATGAAATGAGGTTCCTGCAACTCCCCATCGAGCCTCAGCTCTTCTTAAACATCTCACATGTCAGTTTCAAACTAGCTCAACAAGACACGATGGGTTCTGAGGTGGGAGAGAGCTGGAAGGAAAGTCTCATGTTCTATAAACCAGGACATTCCTCCATAGGGTCCACAGAGTTGAGCTTCTTCTCTGTGATAGAATAGTATGTGTTAGTTTGTGTGCCACCTAGCTCTGTACACACCCTTCATGCACACGCATGCACATTTACACACACATGGATGTACATATGCACACATCAAGCACCAGAATCTAAAAAGAGGGGAGACTATCTTATATCCCGAGCATTTAAGGGTCCAACTCAGCAATTTCCCACCTCTTGCTCCCCTCCCGCTGCTAAGAGGATGTTGAGTGTTGGGTTCCGCATTTCCAGAGGATGCTGATGAGGAAAGGAGTTGCTGTCCCAAGGCCACTGGGTCCCTGTGACTTCGAAGGGCCCAGAACATCCTCCCAAGCGCACTGACAAAACACCTCCGGTGCTCCCATACTGAAATCCCAGAAAACCCATCCCGGACTTCTCAGTGTTCTTGAGGATTAGCAATCCAACTATTTTCATGCTGTGTGTAATTTCTGTCATTATTTCCTTTTTAAGAATCTGCATTCAGACAAGTTTCTTTTGAAAATGTCCACCTGTCTTAGCTATAGTTAGGGAAAGGAAGTTTTGTCTGTGCCAGTCTTAAAGAGGAGCAGCACGCCTGGGGGCCGAGAAGGGGGTAGTAGGGAAAGAAAGGAAGCCCTCCCCTCCTGAGGCTCTCCTGCCAAAGCTCTTCTCTGCTGACTCGACAGGTGTGGGGTCTGGTCCTCAAATGCTGAGCTTGTTGCCACTCTCAGGGTACTTCCCTCAACCCCGTCTCCTCTGAATAATAGATTTCCCTCTTCTCTTCAAAATTCCCCCGAATCTCCTCCATCTCCAAAGCTTTCCAGCTGTCTAAGGTGACTTTCCTGCTTTCTAAGGTGATGTGCGACACTGTAAGCCATGATGATGCTTTAGGAGAGTTCATGTTTTCACATGGGATGGGGGTGGTGTTGAGGGGGTGCGTAATCATTGCCACAGGAGCCCCAGTCCTCCAGGTAATGTTGTTCAATCACTCAGTCAAGTCCGATTCTTTGCAACCCCACGGACTGCAGCACGCCAGGCTTCCCTGTCCTCCATTAGCTGGATAATACCTGTATACATTAATAATGGTCTTCCTGGGACTTCCCTGGTGGTCCAGTGGTTAAGACTCCATGCTTCCAATGCAAGGGGTGCATGTTCAATCCCTGGTCAGGGAACAAGGATCCTGCATGCCACAGGGTACTGCCAAGAAAAATTAATACATAACGGTGGGTGGCTCAGATGGTGAAGAATCTGCCTACATTGCAGGAGACCTGGGTTCAATCTCTAGGTTGGGAAGATCCCCTAAAGAAGGAAATGGCTACCCACTCCAGCATCCTTGCCTGGAGAATCCCATAGTCAGAGGAGTCTGGCGGGCTAAAGTCCACAGGGTCGCAAAGAGTCAGACATGACTGAGCAACTAAGTCTTTCACTTTTCCCAAAAAACACCTCCTAGAGAAGGAAAGGGATTGTCACAGTGTCTTAGAAGAAGTACTGTGGGTCCAAGGTCAAAGGGTCTGAGGCCCCCTCCTCCTAGAACCTTTGGCATTCGCTCACTCACCACTCGCGTGGTGCTGGACGTGTTGTCTGAGCTCTTTTGGGGACTCAACTTGCTCACCCTTGGATTTGGTTTGCTAAGGCCCCCACCAGGTGTTAGTTCTGTGGTAGAAACGTTAAGCCCCTGAGGACGGTTGATGGCCAAAGGGGAGCTTAGCCAATTCCCAACCCAACTTGAGTAAACACCAACAGAGCTGACCACATTCAGGGACCCTTCTGCTGCCTGGTCTTTTCTCAGAACTTTCCATGGTGCTTTTCCTGCCAACAAGGATTAGTATCTGTCCAAGGACAGGGTCCCGAGAGACCCTCTAGGCTCTCCAGGCCATCAGTACCATCTGCTCACGCCCCCTGGCAGCTGCCTCAGCCGATCTCGGGGGCAGTGGGCAGGGGAAGGCGGGCAGGAAGGGCCGCCAGTGTTACTAAGGGTTTGCATGTGTCCTTGCCAAACCAGCCCCGGCCAAGGAGAAAAAGACTCCCCAGAGTGAAAGGGAGGGGACGGAGAGCCTCCCCACCCTCATGGAGGCTACGATCAGACTTTCCACACTGCTCTGACCCTACAGGCCCAGGGCCTACCGCGCCCTCGCCCCTTCTCTGTGTTTGCACCAGGAGAGAGGCCTGTTTATCACTCTGGGTGGGACCCAAGCCTGTGGGGAATTGAAAAGAAACAGCCGGCCTAGGTTGCTATTGTTTTGTTTAAACAAACCACTGGCCGGGCTGACTTGGGAAGGAATGAGGGGGAGGCTGGGAACGAGGGGGAGGCCAGGCTGGGCTGGGCTTCCCTGGCCTCAGCACCCACCTTTCAGTCCTGCTAGAGAGGCCAGGGAGCTATTCGGAGAAAGCGACTGGAAGGCCTCAGGTCCTCCCCGCCTCTCCTGGGAGAGAGAAGAGTATCCAGGAGAGGGGCCTCCATTTCCCCCACACATCCTGCCACCCCAGCACCTCAGCTGCTGGCCACACCAGGGTCTCAAGCCAGCCCTAGATAAGGCCTGGCCTGATCCTGGGGGAGAGGGGGTAAGCAGAGCTCAGGTCCATCTGAGGGGCTGAATTAGAAGGCTACCTGGGTGTTACTGAGCAAACAAGATGGGGTGAGGCTGAGGGCAAGGACATCAAAAGACATGCAGGAAACAGTGGGAGTGGGGCTCAAAGCGGGGCTCCATCCTTCTGCAGTCTCCTGCCCCTTCTTCCCACCACAGGTGACCTAGCTGGACACGGAGGAGCAGGGGGAGGGGAGGGAGAGGGATATTCTGGCACAAACTTGGACAAACTGCAGCCTAAAGGGGAGAACAGGAAGGGGATGGGGGGTCTGGAATGGAACGGGGCTTGCGTTTTTGTAAAAAGGAAACCACACTGGGGTTTGGGTCACTCAGACTCTGAGAAGCTCTGCAGAGACCTGAGGAGAAATATCGCATGCTCCCCTGCCCCACCCCACCCCTACCTCCTCTCACGGGTAAGGAGCAGGGGCCGCACCAGCAGGGCTGGGTGGAAAGGTGGCCAGGGCACAGTTAGGTGTTGGCAGAACCAGCGAAGAGCCACACTAATCACCATCATTAAGGCTATAAAACCCCACACCTAGGGGCCGCAGGACTCTCTGGCATGGCCCGGGGCCCTGAGCCATGGCACAGACCCAGGGGCCCGCTCCAGCACCTTTCATCTGAGCATCTCCCGGCCCTGCACAAACAGTAATTAGCACCCGCCCCCAGGATCACCTCATTATCTCACAGACACTGAGTGGATGGGAGGGGGAAGGGAAAGGGAGCAAGGGAAGGGGGAAAACTGAGGCTGTCCCAGCCACCCAGCATGGTGGACTGAGTCCCCTCGAGCCTCAGAATCAGGTGGTCCAGCCTCCTCTGGCCCTCCCTTGCCCTGCTAGCTGCTCAGGCAGCCGTTGGCAGAGTATTCTGAAGGTCCCAAAGACAGCCTGAGAGGATGGGCAAGCAGTGAGCATGGTCAGCCCAGGCACTAGATTTAACAGGACCCACAGACCTAGAGGCGCATCCTGGGCTCAGCCTAGGAGCACGGAGGGTGAGGGGGGGATGTCTCTTCCGGAAGGATCCTCTCAGGCTCTCCATAGACCAGGGGGTCCGTGCCTTGCCAGCAGGTCATCCCCAACAATGTCTGTATCTGTCCTCTCTCCCAGACCCCCTGAGGCACCATTCTAAACCCCACAGCCTGTCCTAGCAGCATCCCCCAGGACAGTCAGACCGCTTCCTCCTTTCCCATCCTGCTCTCTCAGAGAGAAAGACAGAACTCAGCAGAGCCTACTGGGACTGAGTGGATGGTGTGGTCTTCCGCTGCCCTGGGAGTAACCGTTGCCCGTGCCTATCTCTTATTTTCAGGGCTCCGACATGAAGATAGGGAAGATTCAGGGCCAGGAGTTATCGCGTGAGTGACACCCTCCAGGGCCCCTCCCCCCAGCCAGGGCAATGACAAGCATCATAGCAATACAGCTTCACGGTGTGGGAAGCACTGATCCCCGAGTTCACTTGGACGTTCTGATTTAATCTTCACAACTGTCCTTTAAGGTCACTGCCATCAACATCTCTTTTATAAAGAGGAGGAAACTGAGGCATAGACCCACCTGTCCCATGTCACACAACCAGTAAGAGATGGAGCCTACATTAACTTACAGGGCTTTTCTGAGACAGAACCCGGAACCAGAACTGCCCCCCAAAATGGGCTTGGTCCCCTCCCTGCTCTCTCCCAGCCCTACTATGCAGCTGCATGGACCTCCCTTTTCTCCAATCCCCTCTTCTTCCCACCCCCATCCTCACCACCAGCTCCCCTCCTCCCTTCCCTCTGGGATCCGCCAGCAAGAGCAGGCCCACCACTCAGCTTGAAGCAATTGCTCCAAGGATGAGCTGGCCCCTGGCAAAGGGTTGAGCAAGAAAAAAAACAACTGAGTTTCATGGTTTGGTGAAGCAACACAGACTCGGGCACCAGCCAGGCCTGGATACAAAGCCCAGCTCCACCACTGACTGTCAACTCAGAGCCCCAGTTTCCTCATCTAGATAATAGCCATAATACCCGCCTTCCCGAGTCGTGATGAGGATTCCGGGGATGCGACAACCCACTCTAGTATCCCTGACTGGAGAATCCCATGGACAGAGAGGAACCTGGCAGGCTAACAGTCCACGGGGTCACAGAGTCGGACACAACTGAGCGACTAACACTTGTGACTAGTGACATGGGAAAGCACCTAGCTGGGGCCTGGCCCCAAGATGCAGCTCAACAAATGTGTCCCATTGTCTTCCTCCTCGTGCCTCTCAGCTCTACTTTTGGAGGGAGAGTTTCTTCAGGAACACCCTAGTGAGAAGAGCTTCCATCTCCATCTCCCCCTAGGACAAATTCCCAGCTGCACAGAACCACTGAGATCCATCACTGGACAGCAGTATTTGTATAAAAAAAAGCGTCAATTTACCCACACGCACACACTGCAGAGCCCCTCCAAAATAGCCTGGGCACACATGCACCAGTTCCTGCAAAACCCACACCCACCCCAGTGTAGACCCTGGTTCACACAACTCACATGACTTCTGGCAGACCCTGGGTTCACACACACACACACACACACATCTGCTCTGCAATGTAAAAACCCAGGGAGGAATGAATAGTCAGGAATTCCCCTGGCTGCGAGCATGCCAGAGGCCGGAAGTGCACCAGGAGGAAAGCTTCCACCGCTCTGAGAAGCAAGTGATTCTCATCTAACTGACAATCAGGAGAGGGAAGTGGCCATCATATGTCAATGCTCCATCCCACTAGCAGCATCCTTGCAAACACTCCATCCCCACCCACCCCTCAGAAGATGCTTGGTTCCTTGGAAAGAAAGATGAAGGGAGCAGAGGGGTGGGAAAGAGGCACCACACTCTTGGAAGGAGGCCCAGCTGGAACAGTCTGCAGGAGTCTGACCCGCAAAACCCCGAGGCCCTGCATAAACTTAGGGGAAGGATGAGAGATGTCCCCACTCCACATCTCCCCCTCAACAAACAGTGCCTCCCGCACAAAGAGCAAAAGGAGGGGAGATGGGCACTCTCCTCCGGAAGAGACTGAGTCAGCTCCCGGTGCCCCAAGCACCCAGATCCTACAGCTTCCATGATCAAACCTTTGAACCGAGTCCCACCCACCCCCGTAACCACTTCCAGATCCTCCGGATCCAGCCAAGAAATTTGCTTCTTTGGGGATTGAGTTCATAAGGAAATGCTGAGAAAATAAATAAAAATCCCCTGCCAAACACACTCGCAGAGGAAGATGGGGTTTCTCTTGAGGCAGGAAATCCATCAGGATAGACCAAAGCGGAAAGGAGACAACACCAAGACCCACTGGTCCGGAAAGGCCCAAGAGTCCAGCCAGCACCCAAGACCTTCAACCTGCCCACACCTCCTCCTCCCCCCACCACCCCAAACAAAGCGCTTCTTAAATGAAGTGACTGAAGATGAGATTCTGCCCAAGATAAAGCCTGAAGGTCTGCAGTATGTGGACCTCCCCCCACCCACACACACACAGCTGGGACCCCAGGAGAGTCAGCGAGGACCATGAAAAGGACCAAGACTGACTCTTTGCCCCCTTCCCAGAGCAGCCAGGAGCCCCTGTGTACTGGGGCACATGGAGCCTACCCTCTCTCCTTTTTCTTCCCATAGCCTACCATCCTCCCTCCCCACCAGCACACAGTGGCTTACATCGCTACCAGTTCTTTGTCTATCTTCAGGAAGGAAGGACCATCTCTCTCTCTCCCAAAGAAAACAAAACTCGAGGTAAGACCTTCCCATTATTCAAAACTGGGGTGAATTCTGGGGTGGAAGTGAATGGTTCGAGTATTTGTGGGCAAGTTGGGACCTTAACTCTACCCATGAGCCTTAGAGTGTTAGTCGCTTAATCATGTCTGACTCTTTGCAACTCCATGAACTATAGCCTGCTAGTCTCCTCTGTCCATGGGATTCTCCAGGCAAGAATACTGGAGTGGGTTGCCATTCCCTTCTCCAAGGGATCTTCCTGACCCAGGGATCAAACCCGGGTCTCCTGACTTGCAGGCAGATTCTTTACCATCTGAGCCACCAGGGAAGTCCATGAGCCTTGGAGGCCAGAGTCAAAGGGTGTGGTGTCTCTTGAGAATAAACCGGGATGAATGTCCCAAAAGAGATGTTGACATCAGACATGGTCTCCCCCTAGAAGCCAGTTCCATCATCCCTGATGGAGGCTTTAGTTGGGTAGTTGGGTCTATAAGGCAGGGTCCCAAAGTGGGTAACTAGAGTCAGAGAAAGAAGCATCTCCTCCAGTAGCTTCAAATGGCATGTGCAGGCAGCTACCCCACAGCACTTCTGCATATAATTGTACCCAGTAATTGAGTCTGATCTGGGCGAGAGGGCCCTGGAATGCCATCCTGCCGGTCTGTCTTCATCGGTCCTTAATTGCTCTGTGCCATCTCAGTGGTGGGACAGAGACATCCCTGGCCATGCCCCCTCTTTGGCTTCTCTGAGCAGCCCTCCCAGCACTCTCCAGAGGACCCAGAACCCGCAGCACCCCAGTGGTTAACCCAGCCTGCATGGCCTTGGTCCTCCTACCACCAGAGCTGAGGCCCTGAAGGAGCTGGGGACACTTGGCTACTGAGATGCGATGTCACAGGTGACTCACCTGACCCTGTGAGGGCCACGCCACCCTCTCTGAACCTAAGATTTCTCTTCATGAATGTGGGAAATAATGTGATCCCTGTGCGCTGTATGTCTCACACCCCGTTTTAGGGAAGGGAAGAGAATGTGGAATGCACGAATGCCAACTTGGGAGGACAAAGGGCACATCCCCCAGGCTGACAGAGGGTGAGGGGGTGGGTGGGCGTCATCAGCCATTTCCTCTCACCCAGTGATCCTAACCAACCTCCACCCACTGGGAAGCCAGAGAAGGTATTGTCACAAGTCTGCCTCGGGCCTCAGAGGAGAGGAGGGGAGTGTGGAGCCCTTCAGATGTGCCGAGCAGGGTCCACCAATCACAGGTGGCTCCAGGCCGCCCTGGAAGTGGAGCTGGTACAACCTTTCTACCGGTGAACCTTCCCCAGATGCCCCGAGCGCCTCACCAATCTGTAAATCTATTCAAACAGCTTTGCCAGAGACATGGTTTCAAGTTTGGCTACAAAGAGAGAAGGGAAATAAAAATGTTTCTTGTCCAGACCAAGACCAGTTTCTCCAGTTCCCTAGGTCCCTGTCTCATCACGAAGCCCCTTCCACCAATCCTGGTACTGCGATTTTCCAGGGGGGCTGGAAACCAGCACCTCAGCCTACAATGTTTATGCGACATGGGAGTCGAATAAAGGAACACAGTGCCTTTGAGGTCCACATTAAACATCAGGGCCTCAATGCCAGTGCCCTGGACAGGATAACGCTCAGACAGTCCCCTGAAGGGGCCTCCAGCGGACCAAGTACTCTTCCAGGGTGAGAGAGGGATGGAGCCGGGAGAAACATTAGGCGATGCCCAGAGGAGCTGCGAAAGGGGCGAAGGAGGAGGACAGGTGCGCGCACCAAAGACCTCTGCCACCCCTTGCACAGCTTGTCCTCCAGAGCCATCGGTGCCTTTCCTATGACTGCAGCAGCAGGCAATGAAACTGCAAGCCCATTGGGCCTGAAACTCATTATTCGTCCCCTTTGGATCTTTGCCAAAGCCACGGTTTTTTGTGCACTCCCAGCAAAACCCTCCTTCCATCTCTGTGAAAACTTTGGAACCGGACTTGCCGCTGGGCAGAGTCCCTTTGGCTACCATATGCTGTTTTGTTTGCTGCCAGCAATGGAGACGGTAAAATTATTCTGGCAGATGAAAGTTTCCAGGTTCTAGTCCCATGGTGTGATGTCTTCCATGTGCCCCGTGCTAAGGTCTTTGGAGGGAACATGATCCAGGGCACAGGGAAAGATCCCTGCCCTCAAGGGGCTTACAATCTCCTTTGGAAACACTCAAATAACAATGCAGAGCAGTGTATAATTAAGCACTTAATTGTGTGTTTCTGGCTGGAAGGACAACGGGAGCTCCAGTGGACTTAGGGACAGTCCTGTCCCTTTCCAGGTTCCCTTTCCCTCCAGGATGACACACCTTCTTCAGCTGGGAAGAGTGAAAAGTATTTTACTGCAGGGTGAGGAAACATTGATTTCTAGTCTACCTAGTGATTTGACGTCTCAGCAGGTCAGCTAATGTCTCTGGGCCGTGATTTCCTCCTCTAGAAAACAAAGAGTTGGATCTTCAGATCCACAGTGTCCTGAGGCCACTTGGAGGAGGCCGAGTGTAGGCTGGCCCTGGAGAAGGAAGAGATTCGAATCCTTGAGTGAAGAGGGAAAGGGTGCTCTGGACTGGGGAAACTGCAGAGGCAAAGCTTATTTTTAAAAGTGAGAAGGGCTTCCCTGGTGGTCCAGTGGTTGGGAACCCGCCTGCCAGCACGGACACAGGTTTGATCCCTGGTCCGGGAATATCCCACATACCATGGAACAACTAACCCAGGAGCCACAACTACTGAAGCCCGTGTGCCCTAGAGCAACAAGATGCTGGATCTTATTGTACTCCACAGCAAGAAGAGCCACCACAGTGAGAAGTCCACTCCCCACAACTAGAGAAAAGCCTGAGCTGCAACAAAGACCCAGCACAGCCAAAAATAAATAAATAAATTTTTTAAAAAGATATAAAAAGTGAGGAGGCCCCCTGTGATGGTGATGAAAGGAGAAAGTGGGAGGTCATGGAGGTTCTCCAAAGCCCAGCACAGGCATGACTTTGGTGGGGGCCCTAGAGAACTACTGGAGATTGCCCATGTGAAGAGTAACACACAAAAGCCACTCTTTAGAGAAAACTGCACCAGAGTGGTGGGCAGCACAGACTAGAATGAGAGGACAGGAGGCCATTGGGGGCCTAGGGGTGTGTGGCATGGATGAGCCCAGGGCTGACTGCAAAAGCAGAAGCTGCTTGTGTGCATTTCCCAAGGCCAGGCAGTCTCTAACATTCGCACAGTGCCAGAGGGTCTCTGGGCACTCAAGCTGGACCAGCCCTCAGGAGTCCAGGACAAGAGGCCTTGCCCATGAGCACAGGCCCTGGGGCTTACTTTGATCTAGTTTTCTTTCCATGGAGGGAGGTGGGGAGTCCCAGGGTATGTGTGCCATAGCCAACCCTGGCCAAGTGACCCCTGGATGAACTGACAGGAACAGCATCCAGAGGCTGGAGGGGAGAGGTCAGTATGCAAGAGCCCATGTAGAAGGGTATCCACGGAAGATGGTTAACTTGACTCAGTCCTTTGGGGTTGCTCCTTATGCTGGAACTTAGCTGTGAATGACAAGATTCAATGAGAATGAAGCATGAGATTATTCTCCATGAACTTATATGACTGTTTTGGGGGTCAGGATTGATGGGGGAGGTGGCATTGTTCAGGGTCAGGGGCCCAACCCTCTCCAGGATTCCTCTTTGTCCTGTGACTCCAGGATGACATACGAGGGGTCAACAGATGGGAGATCTCAACATCCAAATGCTCACTGTCCGACCCTGGACAAACCACCTCACCTCCCTGGGCCTCAGTATCTCCATTATCAAGATAAGGAGTTAGTCTAGCTGGTCTACCCCAGAATGACCCTCAACAGATTTGCTTCTGGTTCATGGAACTCTCCCACCTGCCAGTTTCACCACACAAATCTGGGTGCGACTCCCGCCACCGCCAGTCCTGTGGGCTTCTGGGCAGAGGCCTTTTATCAGATCCAGGGCCACCGGGACCACTGCTGGAAGAGGATCTGGGCCCACCTCACTTCTAGTCGGTGAAGTCCTGCCTTTCCACAGCTCTCTCCTCCCTGTGCCACTTTCCACATCATGATTCAGCAGTGCCTTCTGCATCCATTCAGGTGACGCTTGGTGTCAAGTGTGTTTGAGGCCCCATTCTGGGTGCCGTGGATACAGAAGTACATCCCTGCTGCTGCGGATGTGTGGAGTAACCTGGCGAATCTCTGCAGACACTAGGAGCTCACAGAGAGAGTGGAGGGAGACAGTCACATCGCTTAATGATGTTGTTGTTGTTGTTCATTCGCTAAGTCATGTCTGACATTTTTACGACCCCATAGATGTAGCCCGCCAGCCTCCTCCATCCACGGGTTCTCAAGGCAAGAATACTGGAGTGGGTTGCCATGTGACCACACCCTAAATGGAGGAGAATGCTGAGGCTGATAGAGCCTGAACTGGTGCCCTCTGACAAGGGCTGACCCAGTTTCACTGACATTTGTCCCAAAGGCCACACCTCACCTTTTCAGATTTGGAACTGGCCTTATCTTGGGTCTATAAGACACAGGACTTGCCCCCTTGGCTTCCCAGTTTAGCTCCCCTCCCCCAGGTCTAATCTCCAACCCCCGCCCCTCCCCATCCTCTTCACCCAAAGCCTAGAATCCGGTCTCTGGGTTCATCTGGGTTTCATGATGGTTTCTCTGCACATGGTCTTCATGGCAGCCTTGGATTTGGCCCTAGACTTCCAGATACTAGAGGAACCAACCAAATGCTTTGAGGGGCCTTGTCTGCAGAGGGCCCACACTCGATACCACACACGCTGCCAGAACACCCTTTAACCCCTGCTTCTTCATTCATGTCCACCTGCCCACCAGCTCACCCAGCAATGGATTTGCCTCTGCCTGCCAATCTGGGCAGAACGTTTCCCCCTTCCCCCACAGCAGGACTGCCTTTAAACTTTCAGGACACCAGTCCATGGCACTTCTCTAAGTCCCCCCAAGGGCCCATCTTCTCTCAGTCAGTGAGAAGTCCACCCCTGTCAGTGCCTCCCCTGCCCTCTCCTGCTCCTACTGCACGCTCACATGTGCACAAAACACCTAGTTTTATGTCCTCAGTCACCTGCTTTTCTCTCTTCTGTATTTTTTACATTTTCCTCTTGCCGGCTCCCACATCCACCACTCTTAAGAGCCCCTTGGACTGCAAAGATCAAACAAGTCAATAATAAAGGAAGTCAACCTGAATATTCATTGGAAGGACTGTTGCTGAAGCTCCAATACTTGGGCCACCTGATGCAAAGAGCTGACTCATTGGAAAAAAACCCCGATGCTAGGAAAGATTGAAGGCAAAAGGAGAAGGGGGCAACTGAGGATGAGATGACTGGATGGCATCACCAAGTCAATGGGCATGAATTTGAGTAAACTCCAGAAGATAGTGGAGAACAGGGAGGCCTGGTGTGCTGCAGTCCATGGGGTCTGCAACAAAAAGTCAGACACGACTGAGCAACTGAACAGCAACAATGTCCACCACAAGACTCTCTAGTCTCTTCCTTGAAGAAAGAGCTCAGGTCTGTCCTACATTCCCTTTTTGCCACCTGTCCCTGGGCGCAGCCCTCTGTGAACTTTGAATCAATGAGTGTGTTTGTATAGGAGACAAACCCACAGATAACCATTCACACACACACACACACACAGAGGGATCTGCACATTTTCACACCCCCACGTTCACAAACACACCTCACGTTCAACTTCCTTTAACATCTGCTAAGACAGCTGCTTCTGTGAGCACTGTGCCCACAAATGACCATTTCGGTGCCCACACCCACCCTGTCCCAGCCTCTCTATCAGCCTGCCCTGCCCCTCCCCCACCACCCAACCATGTGGAGTGGGCAGCACAGTAACCACATGCCCCCTACCAACCCCGGGGCAGAGGAGGAAATCAGGGCCCAGAATGGTGAGTGGCTTGCTTGACTAAGAATCTGCAGTTCATAGCAAGATCATTTTCTTCTGCTTTCTGGGCCAAGGGTCTTGGCAACAGTTCACCCACATTCCATCTCCCCTGACCCAGACCACCAGACTTCTGGGCCCTAGTGTGGGGTCTGAGAGGGAGCAAGGCCGTCCATTGCCCTGGGTGTCTTGGTGATGCCCCCACACACCCCTCCTCTGGAGGAAGGCTGCAACCCGGCACCATGTGGAGACTTAAGCTCTAGGAGCTGTGGTCTGTGCCCTGCCACACCTTAGGCACCTTGCCCAGGGGTGCCACAAGCTGGCCTCACATGCCTCAGGGTGAGCTGGGGAATCCCCTCTGCCACAGCTGGCTCCTCAAGCCTCTCCAAGACCACGGGCCCAGAATTGTGCTGCGGCACCATGGGGACTAACAGGCCATGCCAGGCTGGGTCTGCCTGACCACGGAAGCCTGGGGGATCTGCAGGGAGACTTCTTGCAGAACAGGGTGGGAGGAGCAGAAGAGGGTCCCTGGGCTCCAGACCAGACAGCCAGAATCTTGCTCCCCAGCACCACAGGCTGCTGAATGGAGCCGCCTCTGGGTAAGCCACCCACCCACAGGGGTCAGAGAGGAGGGACGGGCAGAGACTTGCCACACCGTGGGGTTTAAGTCTTGCTTGTGGCATCTGAAGGCCTGCGGAGTTCTGTGGGTGAGTGAGGTAAGGGCACTGTGGGGAAATGTTTGAAAGCCCAGGGCCAAGGGCACAAAGGCAGCGTCTACAGTAGGCAGCATCCATGGTGAGGGCCCGAGGCTGGCAGGGGATCCACCAGGCCTGGTGGCAACGAGGGGAGACCTAGTGCAAGCCAGGTAGCAGCGAAGGGAGTGCTGCCTGGAGAGCAGCCCAAATGCACAGACAGACACAAACACACACAACCCACTGCAAAACAGCCCCTCCCCGCCCCCCATGACCTCCCATGGTGGTTCACCTGGCCAGGCCCCAGGAGCCCGGGGGCCCAGCCCCTGAGTCACTGTGTGGGCTTGTGTCAGGCAGCCCTCTTCTGCCTCCAAAGGGCCCCACCCACCTGGCAGAGCGGGTAGGACTGGGGGCCTGGCAGCGGCCCAGGTGAGGCCATGCTGGGCAACTCTCAGACAGGCGCCCTGGCTCGGAACCACCTGCCACCGCCACAGGCCCCAGGCACCCTCTTCCAGAACACACCCCAGTCAAGCCCAGCCATCCCAAGCTGTACTGAACAGATCATCCGGAAACCGCAGATAATCCCCAACTTTCACCCAGAACTCCAGTCAGCCGTCCATCACCACTACCAAGTATTGTAATTGATAACTGGGGGCTCAGTGGACAATTTGGAGTCTCCCCTCTTCTCATTCCCTTACCCACACCTACCTGCCACCCCCAAATTCACGATGGAGGGAGGAGCCCGGTGATCCACTTACTGGGTAATTAGGAATCACACTTCCGCTCGCCAGCTCTCGGGGGTTCTCCTCTCTACCTTGGAAAACCCCCTTGACATCCCCACCCTCTCACTCCCGCCAAAGTCATAGTGGTCCCCTCTGCCCTGAGCCTCTCAAGTCAGCAGGATCAGCTACTCAGCAAATATTCTCCAGGAGTAATTGGATGTGATGGAACGAGGGCTTTTCAGCTCCCAAGTGGAAGTCTCTGGATGTCATTTAACGGCACAAAAAAATAAAAGGCTCAGGCCTCCCGCCCACCACCGCCAGGACATCATTAATCTCATCAGAAAGGCATCAGCGCTCCCCTCACGGCAGCCAGCCCCACGCAGAGCCAGACAAATTACAGACCTGAGCCGGGCACTCAGTGGGACGCTTATTAGGCTGGTGTTCAATTTTTGTCTTTCCTTCGGGGCCACTGTCCCCTGACAGGAAAGCACTTGTGTCCCTGAGCAGAGGGAGGGCAGCCAGAGGCTGGGGAATAGGGTGGCTGCCTCAGTTCAACGCAGCTCACCGGCCTGGGGTGACAGGGCATCTCTGAGCCAGGCACCACGAGGTCATGAGTCCCAGCAGAAGCTAAGGGGGGCCCATGCCAAGGTTTAGAGCCCTGTCCCTTTCCCCAGCCAATCTGAATGGGTGTTTCCTTCCCAGAGAGAGGGGAACACCTGAGGGTCCACTGAGGACCAAATGACAAGGCAGGTGGGAGCAAGGACACACAGGGAGCGCTGCTTCATGCTGTAGGGAAGTCTAAAGAGTGAGTCTGGTGGAGAACTCCAGGACCACTGTGGGGGATGGGAACTCGTCTCCTGGGGCTGCACACTGTGCAGTGGAGAGGCCATCCCACAAAGGCCTAGCTTGTTATTAGTCCAATGGTTTTTTTTGTTTGGTTGGTTTTGTTTCATTTTTTAAAGCAGTTTCTTTTCTTTCTTTTAAATTTTGGCTGTGCTGAGTCTTCCTGCGGCGTGTGGGCTTTCTCTACTTGTGGCACCTGGGCTCAGTAGTTGTGGCACGGGCTTATCGCCCCTCCGCACATGGGATCCTAGTTCCCCGACCAGGGACGGTACCTGAGTCCCCCTGCGTTGGCAGGTGGATTCCTAACTGCTGGGCCAACAGGGAAGTCCCTAATATAGTGTTGATCATCCTGTTATAAAGTTGTCAAGGGCAGGAGTGGGGCCTGGATCAAGTAACCCTCCACACTCCTGGCAGCCCCCAGAAGCAGCTGTCAGTGTTAGAGGGCGCCTGGATCCCAGGGTCTGAGATTCCCTTCAGCTCAGAGTTTCTGAATTCTGGCCCAGGTGCTGTCTACCCAGTTCTCCCAAATCCTGGTGGGTGGGTGTTACTAAACTAGTGTAGCTTTACTTTCTCAGTCTCTTGCATTAGTGCTCAGCCTCTCAGTCCTGTACAGCTCTTTGTAACCCATGTATCGCAGCCCACCAGGCTCCTCTGTCCATGGGATTTCCCAGGCAAGAAAACTGGAGTGGGTTGCCATTTTCTTCTCCAGGGGTTCTTCCCAACCCAGGGATCAAACCCAGGTCTCCTGCATTGGCAGGCAGATGCTTTACCACTGAACCATGTGCCTCTTAAACCCTGACAGGCTGGATGGTGGCAGGGGTGGGGGAGGGTCCATTCCATGTGTTGAACTACTCCCAAGCAGTGAGTGGTAAGCCAGTCCCACAGATCTGGAAAGCTGGGAGTGGAGAGATGGACAGTTAAGACCTGCCTCAGGGCCATTCCCAAACATTCCAGCCTTGCCATTCCGAAGACTCAAATTCATGGGATGAGTCTCTGAAGCTTGTCTCCCAATTGTTGAAGACAAGGGTCACTCACCCCCTCCCAGTGTTTGGTAGAGAGGCTCAGAACACCCCCTCCCCATGGCTTGAGATGAGATGACCTAACTCTCCCCGCTCCCCACCTCCCAGCCCAGGTCTGGAACATCTCTAAGGTCTATTATTGTTGAGTTGGTAAGTTGATAAAGTTGTGTCCAACTCTTTCCAAACCATGGACTATATTATAGCTTGTCAGGCTCCTCTGTCCATGGAATTCTCCAGACAAGAATACTGGAGTGGATTGCCATTCCCTTCTTCAAGGGATCTTCCCAACCCAGAGATCAAACCTAGGTCTCCTGCATCAGCAGGCAGATTCTTTACTACTGGGCCACCAGGGAAGCCCAACATTTAACATATCTCATAGCTAACATCTTTCCCGTCAGCACCACCCAATAAGTGAGCAAACGGCCTCTGTGTGTAGTTGTGCTGGATCAGAACAGCACTCCCTAGGGTTGTGCAGGGACCACCCTGCACACCCTCTGCCACAGCCCCGTCCTGAGGAGACCAGGGACCCCTGTGTTCCAGCCATTGGTTCAGGAACCGCCCTCCTCCTTTCTCCCTGCAGCCGGAGGCCTCGCGCCACAGAGACCTGAGAAGTACACTGGCCAGTCCTGTGGGCTTCCCAGGCAGAGCTGGTCCAGGGTAGGTCCGGGCACAAGGGGCGTGGCCTGAGCCAGCCGGCTGCCCGCCCCTCCCTGCAGGGCAGCCCTCCGGAGCTACTACCATGCAGGATGGGGCTTTCCTCCGGGGCAGCAACCACAGAAGCCACAGCCTCCCAGCTCCTCACACAACCCAGAGGGCCTGACTCACCCCTCTTCCTTCTAGAACTTGCACAGGGTCAGTTCCTCTCGCCTTCTGTGGCAGGAAACGGAGGTGTAAGGAGTCACAGCCAAGCCAGGGGAGGAGGCCACCAAGGCTAGCAGCCCGGCACTGGGTGCCTCTGCCGAGGGATGCGCCTGGTTTGAGAAGCTGCCCAAGAAACCCGAGAACCCCAGGGATATCAGCAATGGGACCCGGAAGGTGCACCCCTGCCCCAAACTCCATCAAGAGAGCAGACTGCTGGGAGAGCTGAGCAAGGTCTCCCTGGGAGCAGGGGGATTTCTTTCTGCCAACTTGCCCTGATCTTGTGATGAGTTTCAATTCCTTCCCTGCCACGGGTTTCCTTCCTGCCGTGCTCTGTGGGGAAGGTCCCCTTGTCTCCGTGCCAGCCACACACCAGTTCACCCATGACCCTTTCCCTGGCGCATACATAGTACGTGTACATATACACTCCTTCTCAGGGTCGTGATAACTACAGTTCTTTTCCAGCCAGCCCAGCTCCCTCGGGGCAGAGGCCACAGACAGGCAAGTACCTGCTCTCTCCTCACTCCCTCCCTCCCATCCTAGTGGAAAGCAGCTCCCCACCCCCTCCCCCCAACCCCCAGCAGTGGGTCTTCATCTCAGGCCACTGCCCGACCCCCTCAAAAAGAAGTCCTGAAACTAGAAAACTAGAAAACCTGTTTTCTAGCCCTCAAAGGCCCAGTTTGAATGCACACAGAGCCAGATAAGACTTGAGGGAACCTATGGTGGCCCTTCTCCTGAAGTGTGTGTGTTAGTCGCTCAGTCATGTCCAGCTCTTTGCAAACCCGTGGACTGTAGGCCACCAGACTCCTCTGTCCATGGGATTCTCCAGGCAAGAATACTGGAGTGGGTTGCCATTCCCTTCTCCAAGGGATCTTCCTGACCCAGGAATTAAATCCAGGTCTCCTGCATCGGCATGCTGATTCTTCACCATCTAAGCCACTAGGGAAGCCCTCCTTTCCCCCATCCATTCCCCTAAAAGCTTTTTCACCAAATCTGGTCCTATGACCCCATTATCCCATCTGTGCATTGAGAATAAAAACAGTCTTCTCCCCTTGTGGGGCTTCCCTGATAGCTCAGTTGGTAAAGACTCCACCTGCAATGTAGGAGACCCTGGTTTGATTCCTGGGTCAGGAAGAACCGCTGGAGAAGTGATAGGCTACCCACTCCAGTTTTCTTGAGCTTCCCTTGTGGCTCAGCTGGCAAAGAATCTGCCTGCAATGAGGGAGACCTGGGTTCGATCCCTGGGTTGGGAAGATCCCCTGGAGAAGGGAAAGGGTACCCATTCCAGTATTCTGGCCTGGAGAATTCCAGTATTCTGTGTTGCAAAGAGTCAGATACGACTGAGCGACTTTCAATTTCACTTTTACTTTTCTTTCCTCATGGGGATTAAATGAGTATGTGTGGAGTTCCTAGAATTGTGCCTAGCACATAGGAAGCACTATATTGGTGTTCTTGCTATTACTTTTTACTTGGCTGCACCAGGTCTTAGTTTCGACATGTGGGATCTTAGTTCCCTGACCAGGGATGGAACCCAGGCCCCCAGCATTGAGAGTGCCAAGTCTTAGCTACAGGACTGTCATGGAAGTCCCCATGTTATTGGTATTATTTCCAAATCATTGTTTTATTTGGATTAAAAATTGTCTTATCCTTGAGAACATCTTTGAAATGCCAACAGCTGGCAGGTGGCAGGTGGCAGAGAGAGGGGACTTGCTTTCTTCATTGCTGAAAATGGAGGTGGATGCAGTCGAAGGGCCACAGGTGGGTGAAGGGGCGGCTCAGGGAGGAATTCTAGGCTGCCAGCCCCCCAACTCATCCTCCTGGTGTGTTAGAGGTCTCTATTAGTTCAGGTTCAGGCTGTATCAGCCACTGTCTAGCCCTGCTCCAGGCAGGGTCTACCTACAGTAATTCCTCTAGCCAGGAAAGGCTGCTAGATTGGGGGTGGGAGAGGGGGTGGGGAGAAGCAGGGGGGCAGGGATAAATAAATATTGGGTTGGCCAGAAAAGTTCGTTCAGGTTTTCTGTATGAGCATATGGAAAAACCAAAACGAACTTTTCGGGCAACCCAATAAATACATTAAATAGGTAAGTAAATGTGTGATCAGTCATGTCCAACTCTCTGCAACTGTATGGACTATAGCCCACCAGGCTCCTCTGTCCTTATAGGATGCTCAATTCAGTTTGAGTTTCAGATAAACAAGGAATAATTTGTTAGTATAAGTCTGGGCCACACAATATGTGGGATGCACTTGCACTAACAGAGGATTCGTTGTTCCTCTGAAATTCAAATAGAACTGGGCAACCTGTATTTTATCTGGCAACCATCCACCAAGGGTGCCTGAGGCCCGGGGTTTGGGAAACAAGAGTATGGGAATATACCGCTGACCACTTCCGTAAGCCCCTCCCCTGTGCCTGGGGCCTTGCCCTCCTTGCCCTGCTGCTAGGCCTGTTCACACTTGCTCTAAAAGATGCACCTCCTTCCCCCCACAGCCCTGTGTTCTCTCCCCCTGGAGAAGGTCCCCTCTGACCTGGGCACACACTGGACTTCCCCAGGGTCCAGGCTGGGATGTCTCGTCCACTCTCCACTCCCCTTCAGGATCTAGTTCCTCAGGGCAAGGAGAAGCAGCCTGGCCATGTGCCTTGCCTTTTATCTGTGTCACCCCCGGGGAAGGAACCCTGTCGCACGATGTCTCTTGGGACTGGGGAGGAGGTGGCCGGGCTGGCATCTGGAGAAGAGATTGGAAGAAATGGCATAGACATTTCTGCCAATCCTAGCCTTGGCAACGGGGGTGACCAGGTATGAAGAAAAGCAGCATTCAGACCACAGTCACGAGGTCAGGGGAACTTGCAGGAAAAGATGGGTGGGAGGCAGAAGTGGGTAGCCCACCTGACCAGGCATTTCCTTTCTGCACACGATGGGAAGGCAGAGTTGTGCCAAATAAAGGCCTGAAGAAAGAGATTAAAGGCCATCCTTGACTCAGTCCAGACTCTTGGTCCCCACTGTCCTCTGGGAAGTATCCTTTCCAGATGCTGCTGATGTCCAGGGCTTCCCCTGCAGCCAGGAGCCAGCAGGCACCCCAGACACCTCCTGCCTTCAGACCAAGGGCCAGGGTCACCACCTGCTATCTCTATTCCCCAGAGCCGGCCTCCCTCTCAGGCCCCTGCCAGTTCTCAAGTCCACAGTTCTGTCTCATCACCTCCCTGTGGTCTGTTTGTCCTTCCAGGCTCTTGGAAAATGGACAAATTTCTGAGCCACTTCCACCTGACCGAACCTGAAGCCAGCACCCAATTCATGACCCAATATTACCTGGATGGGCTAAGTCGCCAGAACCCGGGAGTAGTAAGCAATGAGACCACGGACAAACCTGAACCGAAATAACTGCCCGCCAGACCTCAAGCTCCACACTGCCAGTGTGTCCACAGCGCGCACCACCCATGGTTTGGGTATGGACTCCCCCTCTCTGGGTATGGAACCCCCTTTCTCTTCCAAATTAAAAAAAAAATCATCTAGGGCTTAATGGTTGGATGTTTTATTTCCAAACCTGTCCTCCTTCCAAAACCAAGAGGTGGAAATCCATCGATGTCCAGCACTGGGGCTGGGGTCACTCCTGTAAAATGCAAGGGGTTGGTCGGGAGTGGGGTGGGATGGAGCGACAGGCAGGAGGTGGGAGTTTCTAGCCCTGAATGGTCCTTGAGGCACCATGTGACCTTAAGCAAGTCACTTACCCTCCGTAAAATTCCACTTCCTCAGTTGCGAAATTGAAGGAGGAAGAAGGGACAAGGGTGGTTGGTTTATCACCATGGCCCTTCCCAGTTCTGAACACTCATTTAACAAACACTGTGGGCACATGGTGTGTGCCTGACCAAGGTGCTGGGGATCCACATGTGACGAAGGCAGGCCCAACATGAGGATTGTTCCATGGCGCTTCCAGTTCAGGACGGGAGGGCAAACTTCTCCATCAGATGACCACGGGCAAATTCCAGCAAATGTGGCAAGTGCCATGAGGGAGTAGAGGGGACCTGATTTGTGATGGGGGGTGGAGGGTGGTCAAGGCTTGGGAACGCCTGTCTTTCCTGAGGAAGTCATGTTTCACTTCACAGCTGAGAAGTGGGGTAGGGGTTAACTATGAGTGGAGACAGGGACAGAGAGAAGACATGGCACCTCCCAGCTCCCGTGGCTGATGGGGCAATGAAAAGCCAAAACTTTGGCCACCTGGACAGATGGACAAAGACCGGACAGGTCAGGCCTTGCAGTCATGTTCACATTTTGGATTGTACCCTGGAAGTGACGGGGAATCGTGAAATGACAAATAGATTGGAGGGGAGAAAGCGCATGATCTGATGTCTGCTTTTAGAAAGCTGTGAAGAAACTCTTTGGTCTGCACAGGAAGGATTTTCGGCTTCTTGACAGCCTCTGGATATCCTCTGAAAGTCTCTTGGCTTTCCTACCCCAAAATCCCTTGGAGGCACCTCTGTGCCAAGGTCTCATTCACAGGCTAAACCCTGGTTCCTCAACTCCCCCACCCCCGACTCTAACCCCCCACCCTCTCAACAAGACCCTCTGCTCAGTTTCCCTCCCAAGAGTTAATTACTCCCCTCTCCTTGGCTAGAATACAGCAAGATAGGTGACTCATGCATGCAGAGTGCCTAGGGCCCCAGATGAAAGGGGCCATGGGTTATTACCTTCCTAAAGCCGTGCCCTGCATTAGCCAGAAGGCAAGGGGCCCCGTCCAACCCCTGGGCCCAGCACACTCTTGACTAGTGGGAAGATTTTAGTGATTGTTGTTGTTGCTCAGTTGTGGCCAACTCTTTGTGACCCCATGGACTGCAGTACATCAGGCTTCCCTGTCCTTCACTATCTCCTAGAGTTTGCTCAAACTCCATTGAGTCAGTGATGCCATCCAACCATTTCATCCTCTGTTGCCCCCTTCTCTTCCTTCCCTCAATCTTTCCCAGCAGCAGGGTCTTTTCCATGGGGATCTGAAAAACACCAGGAGGAGGGAGACAGAGTGTGTGATGGGAAGGGATTGGATGATGTCCCCCCCAACCCCCCCTGCCCCCACATCTGTAGATTCAGCTCCCCACCCAGGTGATGGACAGCAAGCTCTTGTTCTATAGAACAGCCTTTGTTTGACACCATCCCAGGTAGTAGGAACTCCCCACTCCATTCTAGGCCACCAGACAGGCTTGTCAGCAGGGCTACACGAAGCAGCCAAAGGAAACGTCAGTTTGCAGTGTCACAAAAGGCAGCCCTTGAAGGAACTGTATGGATGTGTGTGAACCTCCCTCTCTCTGGGCCCTCTCCCCACACCCCTCACTCCACCGAGGCCCACAGTGTAACTGGCAGCTCTGGTCGGTGTCCAGGGCCGGCATAAATAGCAGGTCAGCTTCCTAGAGCAGCCCCAAATTGAGACACATCCTCCCCTCTTCTGCTTTTAATTCCTTGTGGCTAGCATGTTTATTTTGGGTGAGGAAAAAAATCGGATGTTTATCCTTCGAGGAAATTATCGGCTTGCTTTCCTTCCTTCCCCCCGCCCCACCTCTTTTCTCTTCCTCTGGTGTTTTGGGCTTTTAGTTCAGCTGCTGGAGAGACCCCCACCCTCCTGGCCCCAAAACTTGAAAAAATAACAAAACTAGCCCAGGCGCTAGACTGAAGCCAGCCTTGCCAGACGTGTCTGAAAGCCACAGAGAAAGAGCTCCCAGGGGTCGGCAGGGAAAGTCTGGAGGCCAGGAGAACTTGGGGAAGCCCACCTGGCTCAGCTCTCTGCCTGCAGAAGGCTTTGGGCCTCTTGCCCCTTTTCTTTTCACTGCCTCCTCCAGAAAGAAACAAAATGAGTATGGAGATGGCTTCGAAATTGCCAACAAAACAGTTTAAAAAAATGTAAGGGAGTACTGCATGCCTAGTCAATTGTATCCAACTCTTTGCAACCCTATGGACTGTAGCCCACCAGGCTCCTCTGTCCATGGGATTTCCCAGGCAAGAATACTGGAGTGTGTTGCCATTTCCTCCTCCAAGGGATCTTCCCGATTCAGGGATTGAACCTGTGGCTCCTGCACCTCCTGCATTCACAGGAGGATTCTTTTACCACTGAGCTACTTGGGAAGCCCCAAGGGGAGTATTAGTGACCCCTTTACAGACAGGAGAACTGATATTATCATTATCATCATCAGATACCATTTGTTGATTGCTGTCTGCATACCAGGCACCATGCCAAATGCCTGACATGTAACATCTCCTTTAGTGCATTCATTCCTGCCTGGCTTCCCAGCCTACCAGGCCTTCATACATATTCTCTCATCCAATTGTCAAAACCACCTAATAGTGTAGGTGTTGTGATTGTCATCTTATAGATGAGGAAACTGACATTCCGATAAGTTAAGGGACTTCCTCCCTGTTCTGTAACTAGTAATGGTAGAATCTGGTGTTAACTGGGCCTTCCCACTCTCAGTACTCACAGGTAACGTCCATGCATGCTAAGTCACTTCAGTCATGTCCGACTCTTTATGATCCTATGGACTGTCGCTCGCCAGGCTCCTCTGTCCATGGGGATTCTCCAGGCAGGAATACTGAAGTGGGTTGCCATGCCCTCCTCAAGGGGATCTTTTCTACCCAGGGAGCGAATCCCTGTCTCTTACGTCTAATCTGCATGGAAGGCGGGTTCTTTACCATTAGCACCACCTAGGAAGCCCACTTACAGAGTGCTCTCATTTTACCCTCCAGGCTACATAAAATAAAGGTCAGATCTTCTATTTATCCCAAAGCTGGGTAGGCCAAGAAGGAAGGGTAGAAGTTCTAAAAGAACCTAAAGGGAGTCTTCCCTTCCCCTGCTGCTGCTGTTGCTGCTGCTAAGTCGCTTCAGTCGTGCCCGACTCTGTGCAACCCCAGAGACAGCAGCCTCAAGCTATTCTAGACAAAGCATGATTTGTGGGGAGGGTCAGCTCCCTGACGCTGACAGCAATGGCCTGGCCAAGCTCAAGGCCGTTACCACCCACCTCAACCTGCACAAGGCAAATACCCCAACAGTTCACCACCCTCAATCCTTTGCATCACCCCTCTGCTTCCTGGAACTTTGTTTGTGTAATAACTGCTAAAACAGAGATGGAAAAAGACATATAGGAAGAATTCCTAATGATGAAGATGAAAATGATAACATTGATGTTGAAGTTGGTGGTGATGATGGTGGTGATAGGGGTTGACAGTGATGGGTTCAGATGTTAGTGCTAAGCACCTGTGGGATAAGAAGAAAGGCAGCTAGATGCATGAGGTGGTGTAATTTAAAAAGCACAACTTTTCTTAGCACACCTAAGTTCGCACAGTCTCTACCATTTGATAGCTCTTTGACCTCAGGGAACTTACTCAACTGTTCTGGACCTGTGTTTCAACTGCAAAAAGAAAACAGTATAATGAGAAAAAATGGAAATACACATGCCTTCCTTAAAGATCTGTTGCAACAGTTAAATGAGATGGCACGGAAGGCGCCCGGCACAGTGCCTGGTATGCAGGCTGTTCAGTAAATGTGTGTTCTCCTCTCCTTCTCTGCCTGCACCTCACCTGCTGTGCTCCCCAGCTCAGCTGAAGCAAGCATTCAGGCTGAAGGTAATGGGAGGGCTAACCCTCTCCAGATGAGTCTTTCCCAAGAGACCCATTGGAGTGTCGGCAGCCCCAGGGAGAGGGCCAACTGCCAAAGGAGCCTCAAGCCCAGCCCAGCATCCCCCTCCCAAGCTTAGCAAAACACTGGGAGGCTTGGATCAGAAAAGACAACCCAGTTCCTTAGCAACTAACAAGCATTTCCCTGTAAAGACAAAGACCCTTCACTCAGAACGCTCCTTCGCCCCACCTCTCCAGGTATCTGATCTGTTTGCATGAGTGGGGCTAGAGGCCCGTCCACCCCCGCCCCAGGTCTAGAGGCCTTTAGCCCCACCCTCCCAGCTGTCCTAATATTACCTGCAATTATCCCACTGCGTCTTTCATCCTGGCACTAATTAACTTTCCCATTTTCCCCAGGAGCTGCTGGGAGACACATGAGATGCACGCGCGCGCACACACACATACACACACACTTGCATGCACAGACATACACAAATACCTATAGTTCCCCTGCAGAGACCCTCGCTCCATTTTAGAGATCTGGAAACTAAGGTACAAGAAAGGAGAAAATTCCTTGAGGTTCTCATCCGCCTCCTGGGTACTTGGAAGGAGAAATACAAGCTGAAGAGTCTGGCTCAGGAAGAGGGGAGGACAGAGTCCCTGACAATCCTGAGGGATAAAGGACCAGAAAGGAGAAAAATCTTTGGAGAGGACAAATGAAAACTATGCAAAGACTGAGGACTTAGCTCTGAGTACCCCCTTAGTGCCACCAAATGCAAGCCATCGCACTTAACACAGAGAGGGCATTTCAAAGAGTAAAAAGGAAATATTTCAGTCAAATAGGCGAGGAAGACAGAGTCAAAAAGAGATGGGAATTGGAAAGAAAGTTATCGCCATCTGGTCTGATGAACCAGACCAGGTATATCTGAAAGAAGCACTGATCAGAACTCAAGACCTGATTTCAACACCAGGGCTACCCTTCACTGCTGTGCGACCCTGGGCACATCAGCTGCCCTCTCTGGGCCTCAGCTTCCTCATCCATAAAATAGTTTGGTATGAGTGTTCTCTGAGACCCGCCTCCAGCTAAATGTTCTTCAACTCTGTGGTTATTTGGGTGCATGGTAGAGAAAGCCACTACCACTATCCCTTTGGCAGGGTGGAGCAGGAGTGTCAGAGGAAACCACTAGAACAGGAGAGAATGAGTATTCTTAGGATTAAGAATGAAAAAGAGCCCAGTGCATTTGGTGGCAGGAGCCAGAAGACCCTATCAAGAGGTTAAGGAGAAGTCTGCAAATGTGGGGAGATGCAGACCGTAGGATTTCAGGAGAACCCTCTCCCAGGCTCAGTGGCCAGCAATAGAGCTTCCCCTCCCCGGATCCTGGCCTGGGGAGACCCTTCAGGGACCTGGAGGAGGGAGGAGGGGCCCTGGGTCTGCACCTGGTCACAGAAGGTAGAAATATGACTTGGGAGGACCCTCACAGCTGGGAGGGTGGGGCTAAAGGCCTCTAGACCTGGGGCGGGGGTGGACGGGCCTCTAGCCCCACTGGCGGTCCAGTGGTTAGGACTTGGCACTTTCACTGCCAGGGCCCAGGTTCAATCCTAGGTCGGGGATTGAACAGGATTCCACAAGCTGCGTGGCATGGCCAAATGAAAGAAAGAAATATGACTTGGGATCCTCCTGACCTGTCCTGAATGAGGGCAGGACACAGAAGTTGCCCCCTTTATTCCTTGGGAGCTGGAGTCCACACCACTGCTATCTAGCAACCCGGCAGGAAGCTGAGAGCTCAAAGGAAAGAGGCTGAACCTGTCAGAAAGGCAGGCACAGCAGGGCCCTGGGTCCAACTTTCACTTCCAGTCTCATGAAAAAAGCAGACAGTGAGCTGAGGGGGCTTCCTTTAGGGCCTGGGCATAAGGACAAGCCCGGGCAGTGCCCAAAAGGAGTCCAAACACCCTCCGCCCACACCCACACTCATTCACACACACTCAGACCTCCCGCACTCACTTCCATACTCACACATCAGCACACTCATTCATTCACACACACACACAGAAACAGCTGGACGTGGATACTCAAGTCACCATAAGGCAATAGATTGTCTCCACTCGCTGTGACTGTGAAGTCAGAGCCCTGACACTCCTTCCCTAGTATGGATGGAGGCTTGGCCAAGTGCTAAGAATTGAAGGGATTACAAAAGAAGCCTGGAAGTTCTGTCCCTCACCCCCAGCTCCTCAGAGTGGAAGCTGCATTTGCTCACGAGGATGCTGGTCACCCCTATCCAGAGTTTGCCTGTCTTCCTCCCCGAAACACCCTGAGAACCAGGCCCTGCCGTCCACACATCTATGAACGTGTATGCACACACTCACACACACCTCTACTCTACGCATCCTGCACACACACTGTAAATACTCCAGCCCACACAAAATCACATGGTGTACACACCCGCTAGACACTCCAGGGTTTTGCCTCTGCCAAGCTCTTTCTAGACATCCATGCTAGCTGCATGTACATGCAGTGTTCAGCTCAGGAAGTGGCAAACATAAGATTTGCATACACACGCGGTCTCCATGTGTGCATGCCCACTTCATTCACAACCCACTACCCACTGGTCCACCAGTGACAGGGACACACCATCCTTTCAAACTGAGATCAAACCAAGGCCTAACCCCAGTTCTCACCTTTCAGGCTCCTGATACAGCAAGCGGATTTGTGGCGGCAGCTGTGGGGGTTGTGTGTGTGTGTGTGTGTCTGTGTGTGTGAGTCTGTGTGTGTGTGTGTGTCTCTCTGTGTGTGTGTGTGTGTGTGTAGTTTTGGGTGGGGGGTGTGTGGAGAGGGGTGAAAAGAAGGTTCTGGCTGAAGAAGGGAACCAGGCCTTCCCCTGAAGGCCACAAGGAAGGCGCTGAGACACACACCCTCCTCCCAGCAGCCCTACCCACTCCCTGTGCCCTCGCTTGCTGCCAGGCCAGGGAAAGGAGAAGCTAAAAGTGGCCAGTCTGACTTGCTAAATTGGTCTTCAGTGGAGAAAGGGAAACGCGTCAGTTCCCTGGGGAAGTGGCCTAGCCCAGGGTGGCCACAGGCCCCTGGGCTTCTACTCCAATGGAAAAAAAAAACTTGCTCAAATAGATCTGACGCTTTGTTTTCGAACCCAAAATACTCTGTGGCGGCTGCCGGAAGTGTGACCGCTGGAGGGAAGTGGGGCAAGAGGGGAGGTTAGTTTGAGTTTCCATTGCAGCAACTCTTTCTTTCATTTGGGGTCTAGATGAAGCTCTCCTGCCCATCCACGAGAGGGTTGGTGTGAGAGGCAGTGAGGGCTCTGAGGTTCAGGCCTGGGGTACTCACAGCCACAGTCACCCTTGGCCCACTGCCATCCTTTCCCCAGAGGCCGCTAAAGAAGACCACATCAGAATTTTCTCTCAGGCCACCTGGTGGCAGGCGGGAAAGCTGACCAGGGAAGAGGGGCTGTGCTAGGGGCAAGGGGCCCAATCACAGGTGACTCTGCCTTCAGAGACGTGACTTTCCTTAGTGAACTTTGATGTAATCTTTTTAAAAAACAAAGATCTTATTTACACAGAAATTTTCAAAGAGCATCCAATGAATCAGCTGGACTAACAGCACAGACCTCAAATATTCTGAGTCAGTACTTTAGTCTGTGGCACTAATGCCAGCTCCAAATGCAAGCGTTGGGGAAGAATGACTGACTACATATAACAGGATCCCAATGCGCACGCCCCATAACCCTGCTATCCTCATTTCTTTTTCCTCACATCACTTACCACCACCTTGTATGCATTTTCTTATAGCCCCTTCTCACCCTGAATCCTCATTAGGCCTTGAGTCTTCACACAAGCTCTTTTCATCACAGCTGTGTCCAATGCCAGACACACAGTAGGTGCACAAGAGATAAATCTTAAATGTCGAAGGCAATCAGGTGGAGGGGCAATCAGCAAACAGTTCTCTTGCCTGATGAGAACTTGTTAATTCACAAATGCTGCGGCCTGTGGGACTTGCCTGGTGATCCAGTGGTTAGCACTCTGAGGTTCCACCATAGGGGGTGCAGGTTCAACCCCTCCTCAGGGAACTAAGATCTCCTATGCCACGTGGTGAGATCAAAAAAAGAAAAAGAAAATGCTGAGGGCTGCTGTTACACCAGACTGTAGCACTAGGTGGGGATGGCGTGGGTTGAGAGGGGACCATATCAGGGGAATATGTAAAATCAGAAGTGGCTCCTGCCTTTCTGGAACTTGGGGCAGGAGGGTGAGAGGCAGACATCCATCAAAGAATGACACAGACTCATGTGAAAAGGTAGGTAGGACCAGGGCAACCCAGGAGCGCTGTTTGGTGCAGTGACCACTTAGCACTGGACTTGTAACCACCGGACATAGTAACCAACACATGGACCGAGGGTCTCAGAGGAAAGGCTTTTCTGGGTGAGCGGTGACTGAACTGAAGGAAGAATGTCCTCCAAGACACCATGGTCCAGAGAAAACGTCACTGTAGATGCGGGATGGCATTGGGGCCCCCGCAAGTGGTTCCGACTGATGGCGGGGTTAGGCGGGCGTGCTGCACACCTCCTGGGCCTGGGAACCCCCGGCTGCAGTTAGAGGCCGCCGCGCGCCCTCGGTCCCTGGGTGATGTTTACCGTCTCTTAATGACGGCAGGGTAATAATCACCCTAATGAAAAACTCCCTCCGGGCGCGGGCCAGCCAGACTGCGATGAGGAAACCGGGAGGCATTTCGGAGCCGCCGGTGACTCAGGCTGAGTGTGCCCCGCGCGGCCTGAGGGACTCTCGGGTCGCCTCTCCTGCTCTGCGCGCCCCTCCAGTGCCGCCCCCGGAGCGCGGGGAGCTGAGGCCCCCCGCCGGCTTTCCTCCGCCAAGCCACCGGCAAAGCCAATCGCCCACTGCCACCCTCGGCCAGGCCCTCGCCTGAGACTTCTTTCTCTGCCTCTGCGCGGGTCTCCAGCGCCCCCTCCCCATCATTCTTGACCTCGACTCCCCCTCTGCCTGGCTTTGGAAGGGGGTAGCGCTCTGCGGGGCTCACCCCTGCCAACTCCTCCGGGCTCTCCTAACGGCATTTTCTCTGTCAGTGCCTCAGTTTCCCCGACTGAGCAGCAACAGCAGCTCAAGTTTCTCCACACCACCCCCACCCTGCCCCCGGGTGGCGGGAGTATTAATTACAGTTCGTTCCTGGCTTTGAAGATGAAAAATGCCAAGGATCATTACCACTCAATTAACGGGGCTATTACCACTTGAGTTTATGTCTGATGAATCCTACCCCACCCCCAACCTGGGATCCACGTTGCCTTGGGACTCCTCAAGTACCTCCTCTCTCCTAGAGTCCACATCTGGACTTAGCCCCTTTCCTGCTCCTGCTAATAGCACCCCACACGGGACATAGTAGAGGGTCTGACACATTCATTCTCCCACAGATATTACAGATAAAGATGGAGCACCCACATTATGGAGAACCCCCATAAGCCAGGTTCTAGCTAGGGGTACAGCAGTGCAGGTCTGGACCTCAGCCTTTGCCTTCCTGGAGCCTACATTCTAGTAGATGCTCCAGGGTCTGCTGGCATCTCCAGATCCTGCCTCAGAGTGGTCTTCCTTCCCTTCCTCTAGGATTCCTCACTCATCCACAAACTAACAGAGAAGTTCTGAAAGGACAGGGAGTTGGTGATGGACAAGGAGGCCTGGCGTGCTGCGATTCATGGGGTCAGGTCACAAAGAGTCGGACTCGACTGAGCGACTGAACTGAACTGAACTGAATTGAATGGGCTCTAGCTAGTTTCAGAGATTAAAAAAAAAAATTAACATGAAAATAAGGGGTGAATCACAGCTCCTTACACAGAATGGGCTTCCCTGGGTCTCAAATGGTAAAGAATTTGCCTGTAATGCAGGAGACCTGGGTTTGATCCCTGGGTCAGGAAGATCCTCTAGCAAAAGGGAATGGCTATTCACTCCAGTATTCTTGCCTGGAAAATTCCATGGAGAGAGGAGCCTGGTGGGCTACACAGTCCAGTCCATGGGGTCGCAGAGTCATACACAACTGAATGACTAACACTTTCACTTTACACAGAATACCCCTGCCCTTCCCTCTCCTCCTCACTTAGAGGTCTTAGCCAACCCAAAACTCAAGGTCTTGATCAACACCCCCATCAGGTTTTCCTGTCTCTGAGCTTGTCCTCCTGCCTGAACTCCTTGCCCGCACGTCCTCTGAGAACCGATAGGGCCTTGTGTGTGCTCACTTCTACCTCAGCCTCATCCCTCACTTCCCTTTAAACTGCCTGCTCCCTGACACATGGCAAATCCCAGTCTCAAGTCTGAGTCCCTCTACAGGAAGTGCTCCCTGAAGGTATGTCTCACTGAAACGAGAGAATTTAGTCCCAGACACAAGAGCCTCTCCCTTCACTCCAGTGAGAAATAAACTTTGGTAGACAAGGGGTCCCCCATCCTGTACAGTGTGGTGAGAGTGGGTGCTGGAGTGGTAGAACCCATCCTGTATAGTGTAGGGGGGTGGTGTGCTGGAGTGGTAAAAATGCAAGAACAAGGTGGACAAGGGGTCCCCCATCCTGTATAGTGCGTGGGGGGAGTGGATGCTGGAGTGGTAGAAATGCAAGAACAAGGTAGGAAGCACACTGTGGATCCTGAGTCCCTCAAATCGGCCCATGTGGACACTTGAGTTGGGTCAACAACTTCCTGTGAAGCACCTGCTGGGAACAGCCAGGGGAGTGTTAGGGAGGCAGAGGAATCAGACTCAGTCCCTGACCCCAGGGAGCTCAGATACCAACTCTTGTCATCCAGTAACTTTCTTGGTGATCTGAGACCAGATAACTCTAAAAGGCCAAAATAATTCTGCAGAGAGGAAGAGAAATCTATCATGCCCCTTCTCCTTTGCCCATCTGCCCTGAACCCTGGCAAAAAAGCTCATGCCATCAGTCAGGTTGATAGGCAGACTTCCTGTGGGTACCAGCTGGCTAGTACTGTCAGCCCTCAGAGTGATGGGATGGGCCAGGGGCAGTGTCAGTTCTTTACACCAGTGGTTGTAAAGAATTTCATTTTCTAGGAGAGCTACGGCCTAACAAAAGTCAGGAAGCCCTGCCTGGGCCTTCTGGTGAAAGAGGATGCTAACATAACTGAGGACCTCGAATTCTGGGCCCAAAAGAGTCATCAACTGCTTTTCCCCACATCCCAGGATAATTTTTTTTTTTTTTTTTTTGACAACATAAAACAACAAAGAAGAAGCCAAAAGTCGGCCCCTAACTCATCACCTCGGTGGATGAGGCCAAGGGCCCACTTGTTTAAGGCTGGGGAGGGTCCTGAGACTGGGAGCTGATCCGAAACACCAAGATCTAGAGACCACAGCTCTCCGATTCCCCAACGGTTGTCTTTCCAGGGCAGAGAGGAAAGGAATCTGCCAGCCTTTTAGATGCTTGACCTATCACATGCTTGAAGCCTACAGCCAGCAGAAGGCTGGTTTTGCGGGCAAGTGGTAGGGGGCCCCTGCTCTCATCTGTGCTCTCACCTCTCTCTCCCTCCTTTTCTGTCTCACTCCCTGTTTGCTCCCTCTACTGCCTCCCCCACCCCACCCCCACACTCATACCTTTTCTGGTTCACTTCAGATGACAAAGTTCCTCTTTCCAAAAAGCCTCATCCCCCGAGAGTCTTCACTGCAGAGACATCGTCCCTCCCAGCTGAGAAGGGGGCTGCCCCACTGTGGCCCCAGGGGCAATGGCAGACCCCTCCACCCAAGCACATGACTCCACTTACCCTCCATGCACCCCTGAGCTATGATAGCCAAGTTCCCATTACAAGCCCTTACCCCCTGACCCATCCCTCTTCCTCCCTGAGGGTCCTAGAAGCCCAAACTTGGCTGGGAACACGCGTCTCTTCCCAACACTTTGTGCAATAGAATCCAAAACTCAAGGACAACATTGCTTGGAGGAATTTATTCTTTTTAATGCCACAGAATGTATCTTTTATTTTTCAATTTAAACTTTTTGTTTTCTGGTGGGGTGTAGCCAATTAACAATACTGTGATAGTTTCCGGTGAACAGTGAAGGGACTCAGCCATCCCCATACATGTATCCATTCTCCCTCAAAATCCTCTCCCAGCCCTTTCCAAAATAGAATCCAGAACTGGTGAATCAACACTACTAGGAGGAATTTAGAGGTAGGTTAGCCAGTCCAATCCCTCCCAAAAGCCCAGGAGTCAGAGGGCAGCCCTAGGTCACACAAATAATTGATAGTGGAAGCCAGAAGTCCTGATTCCCAGGCCAGGGCCTGTTCTTTCCATGTCCCCATACAGTACACTTTTTCCATGTCTTGCCTTCTATCTGAGATTGGCCTTCTCTCCCTTCCCTAGCCCAGCCCTGCCCAAAATCTCAACCTCTGGACCCCCATAGCAATTACAGCCTGGGACTTGTGTCTGAGGAGGGATCTCCAGGAAGGCTTTATATCCCACCTCACCCCCAGCAAATCTTACTTTGTAACAAGACTTTCTCCCTTCAGTCACCAGCTTCTCCCCATCATTGCTTGAAAAGTAAGCAAAAACACCCTTATTCAACGATTATAATGAGTTTGTTCAAATGTTGGCACAGCAGATGTTTCAAAAGGAAGTGTGCAATTGGCTTGGTGAGGAGCCTGTGACCTCTGCGACAGGGCAGTGGGACCTGAGCTCCGAGGGGACAGATGTTCTTCTGCCTATTAGGAACCCTGGAAGAAATGCTGCTCCTCCCTGACCTGCCTGTGGGTTGGAGCCCCTCCTCTCCCCTGGGAGAGGGCTCCTCCCCTCTCTGCCAGCTGGGCCCTGAGGATGCTAAGAGGCAGATCCTGGTAGGCCTTCTTCTATTCATTGCCTTCTCCATAGGTTTTACACCTCTCCTTCCTCTTACCTGGGCTGCCCCAGCGGCTCAGTGGTAAAGAATCTACCCATAATGTAGGAGCTGCAGGAGACTCGTGTTAGATCCCTGGGTTGGGAAGATCCCCTGAAGAAGGGCATGGTAACCCATTCTAGTATTCCTGCTGGGAAAATCCCTGGACAGAGGAGCATGGTGCCCTACAGTCCACGGGGTCGTAAAGAGTAGGACACGACTGAGGATGCACTCACTTCCTCTTACCACACCTACCATTTCCTTTCTTTCTCCTGACAGCCAGAAAGGCTGGAATTAAGAGCAGTATCTTTGGAGTCACAACACCCTGAGTTCAAATCTCAGCTCAGCCATTTCCTGGCCAAGTACCCTCCAACTAACTACTCAGATTTCTTCCAACTCCTTAGATCTTTCATGAAGGGGAAAAAAAAAAAAACACTATTGAGGGGCAGCCCTTAAAGCTTCCTCACAGAACTGTTGTGAAGAATTAAGCTGGTGTATCTCCACAGGCCACCATCTTTTGTGGGTACAGAAGATCAGCGAGCCGGACGCCTCCAGCAATCCCCACACAACACTCTTAACCAGAACCACCACCCCTCAAATCGTCATTACTGTCAAGTTCCTTCCATGGGCTTCTAGACCAAACCCATCTCACCTCAGAGCTGGCTGTGTGTGTTAGTCACTCAGTCGTCTCCTACTCTTTGTGACCCTATGGACTGCAGACCACCAGGTTTCTCTATCCATGGAATTTTCCAGACAGGAAGACTGGAGTGGGTTGCCACTCCAGGGGACCTTCCTGACCCAGGGATCAAACCCAGGTCTCCTGCATGACCTCTAAAATGCCAAGGAGGTTTGTCCAGGTTGATTCCATGGATGAACAGTCCATCTCTTGTGGGGTGCCCCAAAACAGAAAGCAGTTGGAAGCCCTTGAGGGAGTTATCATTCAGGAGCAATCTCATCAGGGTAGGCTCTCTACATGGGTGCCTGGTGTGACTTGAGGAATGCCAGATGTTCTCTGCACCCCAAGCTTCCAAATCCTTGTCACTGGATCTGACATCCCACAGTCAGACCTCAGCCCATCAGCGTATCTGAGTTCCTACCATTTTCCAGGCACCATGCTTAACAATGGGCTAACTTCCTCTGGTTACACACTACCCTCTTCCAAGCATTTTCTGATAAAAAGGCAAATCTTGTCTGAGATGGTAAGTCATTAACTTGCCAGCACCTTAGTTTGAAATAATTGGGGGCTTCTTTATTTTTTTATATTGGAGTGGAGCCGATCAATAATGTTGTGATATTAATAGTTTTGGTAGACAGCAAAGGGAATCAGCCATACACATACATGTATCCATTCTCCCCCAAATAAGGCCTTCTTTCTTATAAGACAGCAGAGAAGTACTGGATATCTTTAGCAAAAAGGAGCTCAAGTTCAGAGGGCAGAGGTGACTAAGGAGCAAGACAGAGTTCCAACCTGGCCTTTTTCTGTGATGGATTTGTAGGGCCAAGTCCCCTCTTTCCTCCACTCTTTCACCAAGACAAACACACTCATTGCCCCCACAAGCAGCAGTAGCCCCAGAGGTAAGCAGTGGGGAATGGGTGGCCTTGGCCCTGCTACAGAGCCACAGCCTTGCCTTTCACCATCTGCAGGGTGAAGATGCCCTGAACCAGTGCCCTACTCGCTCCCCAACAAGTCTGGGGCTTCCAGTTCAGGTAATTAGGCCCTTGGCAATCTCACCTGAGCCCGCCAATAAAACTGAGACAATCACCCTCAGCCCCTGTTCAGGAGGCAGAGAGGCAATAAAACTGGAGGGAAAGGGAGTTTTTTTTCCTATGCTGAATTCAAGATGGAGCAAGCAGAGGGAGAATGCTGTTAGTCTCTAAGGGGCCACTCCACACCTCCCACCCCAACTCTAATAGGCAGGGTTGCCCGTGCCCACCATAGATCCCTGGCCTCTGTTTGCCACCTTCATCCAGATTGACAGGGGACACCTGTGTGGGCTGTAATCGGACCAGCAGCCAGGCAGTGAGGACCTATGCTTGTGGAGGCAGGCTTTCCCCAGCATGGATCCTTCCAGGATCCCCACCCCACCCTGAAGCCACAGCCATCCTCCATAACATGTCTAGAAGGATGCTCCAGAGTGTTAAAGAGCAACTGAATGACTGCTTGGTATTCTACTTTATGTCGTCACCAGCTACCAAGGGCTCCATCCTTGTCTGGGTTCTCACAGAGTGGGGACCATTCCTTAACCATCTCTGTGATGATGTAAAGCTCACACATAAAACCTTCCTGTATATGATCACACTGATATGTGTGATGAAGGGTATGGAGTTTCCTACCTGGCCCTTTTTACTCCCTGTGTCAACTACACTCACCCCAAAGATACACAAGGGGAATGGGCTTTTCTGTCACATGGTAGGGTGGGGGAAAATAGAGTTTACCAGTAATAATTGCCATTTATTGAGTGCTGCTAGTGATCTAGCAACAGTATTCTATGACGTTATCTAATTTTAGTTCTTCCTAAGGGATTGTTGTTGTTGTTGTTCAGTTGCTAAGTCCTGACTGTTTTTCGACCCCATGGACTGTAGCCCACCCGGCTCCTCCATCCATGGGATTTCCCGGGCAGGAATACTGGAGTGGGTTGCCATTTCCTTCTCAAAGGGATCTTCCCAACCCAGGGAACAGAACCCCCATCTCCTCCATTGACAGGTGGATTCTTTATCATGAGCCATAGGGGACCCTCCCCCTTAAGGGATAGGTACTATTATTATCCTAATTTACAGACAAGAAAACTGAGACCCAGAAAGAGATTCAGAAATTTCCCCAAGATCACACTAAAGTTTTAATGAATACTTATTTTTTAAATACTTATTAATTGAAGGCTCCCATTTTAGGTCAGGGACAAGTAGGGAAGAAGGGGACAGGCATTTTGCCCAAAAAAAGACTCCTACCCATTCTCACCAAGCAAACAGGTCTGGAGCAGGCCTGCAAACTCTTCTTGTTCTCCTTGAATGCAATAGGTCCAGTCGGCCTAAAAGTGTCTGCGGCCCACCTCTGGAATGGCTACACTCCTCTATGGTCTTTGGGGCCCCGGAAGCTTTCAAGAATCCCCGATTCTCCCACCGGCCTCTGCCTTTCCTACTGTGGGTGCCTATCAAACAGGCCCGGGGTTTCCAGCTCCTCAATCTCCTTTCCCTCCCGGGTCTCAACGAGGGTGGGGGGTGCATCATGGTAGGGTCCTCCCGCGTTGAGCTGGGCGGCCGGGAGCGCTCGCACTTCCTCCCCGCCACCCCCGCGGGCTGAGCTGTGCCTCGCGCGGGGAAACATGGGCACTGCAGGCACCACTGGTGTCTGCGGCTCGCCTGAAGGCCGCTAACCTCGCGGCGTCTCTTGGCCCCGGAGAGAAACCCACAGAACCCCTCTCCACCTCCGGGTGCAGGCGCAGCAGAAAGCGCCGCGGAGAGGCCACGGCCGGAACTGGAACGGCCGATGCTCGCCGGGGGTCGCTGCTCCCCGCCTCTCCCCGTCTCTCCCCAGCTGCCAGGCTCTGCGGCCAGAGGCCGGAGCCGCTGGCTAATTTTTCACGCCCCCTAGACCGCCTCCCTAGGTGACGCTACAGCCTGTGTGGTTCCTTTAAAGGCTGCGGGTTCCGTTCTTCTTTCCTTTTCCACTGGATGCCAAAATATGCAAATCCGGGGACCGGAATCTGCAGCCAAATCGAGAAGGAGAAGGGGCGCGGCCGGCGCGTCACCGGATCCGCTCCTTGTATGGCTCTTCCCGGCTTGGCCCGCCGCCCCGCGACCCTCCTTGCAGCCGCCAAGGCCCCTCCCGCGCCCAGCCCGGCTCACACTGCCGCCCACGCCCCCGGGCCGGCCAATCGCCCCCCCCCCCCACCCGCCCGCCCCACCGCCTTGGGAGGGAGCCGGGGGCGGGAGGCGCTGCATGCCCTGATTCCGGCCGGAGCCGGGGACCGCTGCAGAGCGCTCCCTCCCCGCGCCGCGCGGGCGGAGGAGAGCCCGGGGGCGCAGAACCTCCCGGGTATAGGTGCGGGGAGCCTGGCGGGAGCGGCAGCAGGGGCGAGGGAGAGGGGGCCCGCGGGCGGCGGGAATCCCTCCTTTCCTAAGCACCAGAGGAGATCCGGGGGAGACCGGGCCCTCCCACCCCTAGCTCTCCATCGAGTGAAATGGAGGGGAGGAGAGCGAGGTTGTCATCCACCCCCACGACGAGCAGCAGCTTGGGAGTTCCTCCCACACGTCCCCGGCCCGCGTGGCCCTCCTACGGAGTGAGGCCCGGGGATCCTCTCCTCCTCCTTGTCAACACTCCCACTCGCCCTGAGAAATGCACGTTCCCCCAACCCCAGCTCCCGGGCCAGGGACCGCGGGATCCACCGCGCCCACACGGCCACCGAGGAGGGAATCCTCCTACGCCGAGCCGGTGTGATCTGGGGTCGTTCCCCCACGCTCCTCTCCTCTTCTCCCCCTCTCCCGCGGCCGGGCCGCGCGCTCTCCGAGAACAGGCCTCGGGGAACGTATCAGCCGCCCCCGGGATCTCTGCCTCCCCCGGGAGGTGACAGCGCTCGGGGTCGGCTAACAGGCGGCCCTTGACTGCAGGGCACCCGGCACTCAGCCACGGGGACAGCCCCGTGTAAGGCGAGGGGGAGGGCAGAGACCAGGGGAGGTCGCCGCGGTGGTTCGGAGACTGTGGGTTCGGCAGACTCTTGCCGCAACTCGGTGGCGCGCCCTTCGCAGGAAGCACTACACAGCGACTGCGTCTGGGCCTGCTGGGCCCTCCTGCCATCCCGTGGTCAAAGGGGTGCTTGGAACCAATAGGGGATTTTTGGAGGGTTTGGTGCACATGTTTCCTATCCCCTCGACTTCACTCCATCACCACCAAAATTGCACACCCTCGACCTCCCGAGGTGCGGGTTCTCGCCTCCAGCGCAGCCGTTCTGCAGCTACCAATCTCCCCAACACTACGCTCAGCCTGGTGTCAGCTCAGGGTCAGGGGCCCAGGGAGCAGCAGGAATGTGGGCGGCAAACCCGAGGGAGGGCGGCACAAAAGTTCCCGAGGTGCTGGACCGGAGACCCCTCACCCGCTGGAATCCTCCTCAAAGGAACTTTGTCCCAGTCCCAGGTGAGAGGAGTCCTGGACAGGAGAGGAGCCGTGCCGGGTCGGGGTCGGAGAGCACACCTTCCGGGTTCCCCAGAAGTTCCCAGGCTGCAAAGGGAACCCCGCTGTGTGTTTTCAATCCTTTTTCTTCCTGCTGGGGGGAGAGCGTCGGAGGCCACTTGCAAACCGCCCCACCTCACTGCCCCCCGCCCCGCCCTGCGATCCTATAAGCGCGCACTCTCCAAGTGCCGACACCAAATAAACATACTGGAGGCTATTGCTCTTTCGACCCCGCGCTGCGCGCTTTACTCTTCACTTTCAGTTACATCCCTCTTTCCTCTCGCCTCTCGAATTTTCTTTCCTTCTTCTCTTCTATTTCTCTTTTTTTTTTTAAGATCCGCGAGCGGTGCGGGCGCCGCACGTTGGCTGCGGCCCGCTTCCTGCTTTCTAATGTTCCATTGTGAGGAGCTTCCATTGTGACGTCGCGCCCCTTCGGCTGGGCTTTGTCTGTCCATATATGGGCAGCTACGTCACGGAGCTTTCCCGGGGCTCAGATAAATAGGCTGGTGGAGTTCCCTGGCTGGGAGCTTTTGGGCAGCAGTGAGCTTGCTAGGAAGCGGCGGGGCTGGTGCTGGCGGTAGCAGCGGCAGCGGCAGCGGCAGAGGCGGCTGGCAGAGGCAGTGGCGGCGGTGGCGGTGGCGGATTGGGGGGCGGGGGGGCCGCGGGCGCGCGTCTGTTGGTGATATCAATATTGAGGCCGCGTGCGACCCCCTTGGACCGAGATCTCCCCACCCCACCCCAACCCAGCCCCCACCCACCTCGCGCACACGCCCCCCCACCACCACCACCACCACGACCCAGCCTCCTACCACGGCGCCAGCTGAGGCATCCAAGAGGATTACCCACCCTTTGCCCTCTCCCCCACCCACCCCTCAAAAAAGAGAAGATCCCTTCCCCAGGCCCACCCCTTCCCCTCTTCCCTCCCCCCTCCCCCCGAACTTTCCCTCTCGCATGCTTTTCCCCTGCACCACCGATCGCCTCTCGGATGCCGCTTGCCTGGAAGCTGCGTTAGGAGCAAGCGGCGGCGGCGGCGGCGGCAGCTCGGGAGTGCTATGACCGGCAAACTCGCCGAGAAGCTGCCGGTGACCATGAGCAGTTTGCTAAACCAACTGCCTGACAATCTGTACCCCGAGGAGATCCCCAGCGCGCTCAACCTCTTTTCTGGCAGCAGCGACTCGGTAGCCCATTACAATCAGATGGCTACAGGTAAGGGCGGCGGGGAAGCGGCGAGGCAGCGAGGAAGGAAAGGGAGAGAGGAAGAGGAGGAGGGAACAAGCTAGCTACGGATGGATAGATGGATGGATGGATGGAGAGATGGGGGGGGGGGGGGGCGCGCGCTGTGAATTTTCCGGGGGGCGAGTTGCTTTTCCCACCCACTCCTCCCGCCCTCCCCGATCGGGAAGGCTCGGTTGGCGACGCCACGGTAGAGGCTTCGATTCTTCCGGGTGGGGGCAGCCGCCGACCAAAGGGAGGTAGGTGCGAGCGGCTCTGGGGTTCTCCACTTAGGGGGCGCGATCGCCGGGCTGCGCGCAAGGCGTAGTGCCATCGCCCCCTTTCCCGGGAGGAGCCCAACGTCCCTTTTCACCCGCGCTCTCCCCCCTTACTCCCTCAGCCTCCCACCCGGGATGGAGCCATGTGCGGCGTGGAGTCCCCGCGGTGGGAGAGGTACTGCGACGCTGCCTTTTCAGGGCGTTCAGCAAAGCCGTGGGGGTGTGGGGACGGCGGGGAGGGGAGAAGGTGGGGATCCACCCGCCCGAGGGCTGCCACGGGGGGCGATCCCCGGACCGAGGAGCTTGGGAAGAGCGGCCACTCCCGCCATGGAGACACCGGCCGGTTTTCCGCCGCCCTCCACTCTAGCTAAGCTGAGGCTAGGCTTTCCCCCTCCGCAGGAGCCGAAAGCTCCTTCAGGCCCGGAGGAGGCTGGGGCTGGGGGAGGCGGCGGGAGAGCTCCCTTTGCGGGCAGCACCCCTCTACGCGCCGAGGACAAAGCGACGGAGCGCTCCGGGTCAGCTACCCGGGCGCGGTGCGCACAGGGGGCTTCGTCGGGGCAGGAAAGGCGCGGGGTCCGGCGCGGACAGGGCTAGGGGAAGAGGGCCGAGTTGTGTGCGCTGGAGAGCGAGAGCCCGGCGCGCTCCGGGTCTGAAACTACCTGTAGCTGCAGCTACCTGCCCGCCCCACCTCGGGAATAACAACAATGCTTCTCGCTCTCGCGCCTGTGTGTGTGTGTGTGTGTGTGTGTGGTACGGGAGTGTGTGTGTACGGCGTGTGCGGTGTGTGTGCAGCAGCCACTCCACACCCCGATCCGTAGTATTTTGCTGTATCCAGGTTGCGCCCGGGAGCGCGGCACCGCCCGCTTTGCGCTGGGCGCAGCTTTCTTTCCTCTTATCCCATCCTCTGCGCACTCCACGCGGCCGCACCCTCCACACCTGGGCAAGGACCTGGGCGCCCCGGCCCGGGAGCCGACTCGGCTTCACTCACCCCTCCCCTCTCTCCCCCGCTCTCCGCAGAGAATGTGATGGACATCGGTCTGACCAACGAGAAGCCCAACCCGGAACTCTCATATTCGGGCTCCTTCCAGCCAGCCCCCGGCAACAAGACCGTGACCTACTTGGGAAAGTTCGCCTTCGACTCCCCTTCCAACTGGTGCCAGGACAACATCATTAGCCTCATGAGCGCCGGCATTTTGGGGGTGCCCCCGGCCTCTGGGGCACTCAGCACGCAGACCTCCACGGCCAGCATGGTGCAGCCGCCGCAGGGGGACGTGGAGGCCATGTATCCGGCGCTGCCCCCTTATTCTAACTGCAGTGATCTCTACTCGGAGCCTGTGTCTTTCCACGACCCCCAGGGCAACCCCGGGCTCGCCTATTCTCCCCAGGATTACCAGTCGGCCAAACCGGCCTTGGACAGCAACCTCTTCCCCATGATTCCCGACTACAATCTATACCACCACCCCAACGACATGGGCTCCATGCCGGAGCACAAGCCCTTCCAGGGCATGGACCCCATCCGGGTCAACCCGCCCCCTATTACCCCGCTGGAGACCATCAAGGCATTCAAAGACAAGCAGATCCACCCGGGCTTTGGCAGCCTGCCCCAGCCGCCGCTCACGCTCAAGCCCATACGGCCTCGCAAGTACCCCAACCGACCTAGCAAGACCCCTCTCCACGAGCGGCCACACGCGTGCCCGGCGGAGGGCTGCGACCGCCGCTTCAGCCGCTCGGACGAGCTGACCCGGCATCTGCGCATCCACACGGGCCACAAGCCCTTCCAGTGCAGGATCTGCATGCGGAGCTTCAGCCGCAGCGACCACCTTACCACTCACATCCGCACGCATACGGGCGAGAAGCCCTTTGCCTGCGAGTTCTGCGGGCGCAAGTTTGCGCGCAGCGACGAGCGCAAGCGCCACGCCAAGATCCACCTCAAGCAAAAGGAGAAGAAGGCGGAGAAGGGGGGTGCGCCTTCTGCGTCCTCGGCGGCCCCGGTGTCCCTGGCCCCTGTGGTCACCACCTGCGCCTGAGGCTCGGGCCCCCAGATCCCACTTTTCCCCTTCAGTGTCTCCCGGCTGCTCGCCTGAATGCGCAGCCGAAAAGCTAGCTACGGAGGCGCAGGGGCCGCGCCCTGGCCTCTCCATGGACGTAAGGCCCCTTGTTTCCCTTCGCTGTCCCCCGTCTCCACCCTTTCACATCGGCCGACGGTCGGGGGCCAGGGCAAGAGGCGCCTTCCCCTCGCTGCCCACCCCTTAGCCAAGGCGTGGGGGCGGAAAGGTGGCGTCTAGCCCGCTTTGTTCAGTTCGGATCGTCTTGATCCAGGGGCCGCCGGGCCGGGCCAACGACCTGCCGGGGACTGAAGGCGGGGTCCGCCCAAGCCTCGCCGGACCCAAGCACCTCACGGTTCCCCCCACGTGTCCCTCGATTCCCCCTCGAAGACCCGAGAGGGGGAGGGGGTAAGGAGCGCACCAAAGCGCAGAGCTTGCTGCCCGCCGCACGCACGCGCGCCTGCGTGCGGGGATGCGCGCGAGTGTGCGTGCTCGCGTGTGTGTATGTGTTATGTGTGCGTGTGTGTGTTTCTGTGTGTGTGCGCGCGCGCGCACGCGTGTGTGTGAGACTCTTGAGCTGAACTGGGCTGTGTCCACCCTAAACTCTTCCCCACTTCGGGTCCCCAGGCCGCTAGGGAAACGTCCCAGCCTGGGGGCCTGCGCGTGGCGGGACGAGACGGTCTTCCATCTGCTCAGAAATAATGTTTCTTACAGAAATGCCTCGGATGCCGCCGCCGCGGTGCTGCTACCGCCGCTTAGGGTTTGGCCCCTCAGAATCCCTCCTTTTCCGAGCGCTTCCCTCTCAAGGCCTCAGGGCAGTTTGATCTGCGGGGAGAAGGAGCAGCCATCCTTGAACCTGCCTTTTTAGAAATGTGTTTCCTCAGCCCCACTTTTTAAAAATCTGAGTTTGCTCTCTGCCTTCCCCCGCCTTTCCCCTCTAAGCCTTTTACCATCTCTTTCCAAATCTTTTTTCCAAAAAGGCAGGCCTCAACCAGCCACCCCATTTCGCCATCTTTTTGTTTTCTCTCACTCACGTACCCATTTCTCTTCCCACCATTGATTGGAATGCAGCCTTTTTTTCCCCTCTTTGTCATCATCCATACAACAGGTAGAATTCAAATTTAGGTAAATGGCATGTGTGTATGTATGGATGTGTATAAATATGTGTGTGTGTTCACACACACACATATATATACACATACACACATATATATATATAACCTGCACACAGTATGTATTTCTAGCAAAATTAAATCTCTAAGGTACTTGGCAATCCCGTGCAGTGCACTGGAATAAAAAGAACTTATAGGCATATACAGCTTTAAACGATTTATTTTTTATGAAAAAATGGAACCAATGAGACTGTATCTGCCTATGTGTGTATGTGTATGTGAGTATGTATATATGCATCCATAGAAACACATAGACACACATCAGTGTCCAAATTTTCCTCAAGTTATGGGGATGTCTGCATTAATCCATGTTGATGAAAGAGGCACATCTCTTCCATACCCCAGTCTCACCTTCTCCCTGCCCTACCTCACCTCTTCTCAGGCACCCCCTCCTCCCCAGCCTCCTCCGCACAGGGGGAACTATTTGGATGTGGAGTAGTAGGGAAGCTGGCCTGAGACACAGCTTCCAGTGCAGTCTTGCCTGAATGTACTGTTCCCTGTTAGCGTTATTTCTCCTGGGGTCAGTAAGCTGCCCAGAGAGAAGGAAGACAGGTCTGGAGTTTACAGAATGTCTGTTTTTAAAGTCACTTTATGCGTTTCCCACTTTTTTTTTTTTTTTTTTTAAGAAAAAAGCACCGGTTTTTTTGGTGGTGGATAAATAATACTAAAAGGAATCTAGTGAAAGGGGGAAAAGATCATAGAGCAAGAGGATTGTGGATTTCCAGGTACTTGGATTTTTTGTAGAAGAAGAGAGAAGTGGATGAAGTTTGCCAGAAGGGCCCATATTTTTTCAGCTGAAGGGTAAAATCTTTCTTTGCAGAGACAGTATTTTGCTGAATACTTTTTATAATGTGATGATTATTTAAAAAAACAAACAAAAATTTTGGTCACTTCAAAGCTGGAAGGAGGAATCAGATAACCCTTTAATATTTTTTCCTTGCTCCTTCTGATCTATGCATGTCACTGCATGATAATTCTGAGTTTTCCTTTGTTTTAATAAAACTGTTCTCAGACATTTAAACTAAACTAAGAGAAAAATGACTTTGTTGCCAAAAGGTTGTGCTATCCAGATTTTTTATATGTCTGCATGTTTTAAGAGGAAAAAAAAAAGAGAAAATGCACTCTAACTTATGTGAACTGAGAGAAAAAAAAAATCAGGTTTTAAACAGGAAAACCTATGGGGAATGATATTTTTTGAAAGACTTTTGTATAAAGTTGAGTACTTAGAAAAAGACAAACCAGATGTAATATATTTTGTGGATGTTTTTATTTCTTGGATTTATAGTACCTTATACTAAGGTTAAAAAAATATGCTTGATATTGTGAAAAGGTGAAATTCTTCACCAACATTTCATTTGCTCCTTTGTCACATTGTTATGCCAATATAATATAGTTAATGAAAACAGCATTTTTAAAAACCGAAATATTGAAATGGTGTCATGTTGTACCATTTGCACTGTGAGCAAATGCTAATACAGTAAATATATTGTGTTTGCTGACAATCAGCTGGCCTATAAATCTCCTTATTTTATTTCTTGTTTTCATAGCATAAACTTTTGGTTTGGCTTGTGTTTTTGTTTTTTTTTTTTTTTTTTTTGTCTTGTTTTGTTTTTGGCTGGTAGTTGGTTTGATAGGTGGTGCTTGTGCCTGGTTTTTGTGGTTCTTTCTCTGAGACTCTTTACCGTGGAAAGGTGGAGTCTGGCATTATTAGAAGGTGGTCAGAATTTTGTGTGGGGTTCTGGTGTTTCCAGGTCCATGTTGCGTGTTTACTGTGGTTCTCAGAGAATTCCACTGTGGTTCTAAGGTTTCTCCTCCACCCTTCTGAGAGCCTCAAACTGCCAGAGAGATTAGACGAACAGATTAGATAAGCTCATGGGACTCTGGGCTGGACTCTTTCTCTCTGGTTTCTAATGGGTATTTGAGGGTAGAAGGGAGGGGAGCTCCTGGTTTAGGATCTACTTCTCTGGTGGTTACAGTGAGCACCAGAGCCGGACCCAGGGTTGGGGGGTGAGTATCTCTGCAGCCACACTCAGTCATGCTGTAGTTGGAGCTTTTAAAGCTACTGAAAAGCAGATAGAGATTTGAGAGGGGTTCTTCAGGGTTGGCAAGATCACTAGAGAGAGGGAGAGCTCTTCTTGTGGTCAGATAATTGGGAAAAATAAGGTTTAAAAGCTCTACAACTCAGTCCTACTTGGACAGGGAGCAACCTGGAAAAGGGAGTCCTAGTTTTTATGAACTACCCAAGGATCCAATGCTTAGAAGAGAAAGAACCCTGGAATTTGGAGAAATACAGGGAATGTTTTCTATAACAGTAATCCCTCCCATCTTACAATTTCTATCTCCCATAGGAGTAATGGTTTCCCTACCCTCTGAGCTTTGTTCTCTGGAACCTTGCTTTACCTTAACAGACTTTATTTGCCAGCCCCAGAGCTTTTGCCATTTCTCTTGAAGAGACACGTACTCTCCACTTCCTTCCTGTGTTCACATCTCCATCCTGCTCCTTATTTCCCATCGTTTATAGAATCCTTTATCCTTGGGAGGCTTGTTCTAGAACAGTCTTTGGACAGATCAGTCTCTCCCTCTCCAGCCTGCCCCCTGAAACACTCGCTTGCATTTCTTAGCCATGCATTTTGTATCTTACCTGCCTCAGCAACATGTAGGAGCTTGTTGTACCATACAGAGCTGTGTCAGTGTACCATGACATTGTGACTTGGGAACAGCACCTGAGGTGCCAACCGGGCCAGCCATCCAGTGACAGGATGTCATTGTGATGTCCCTGCTTGAAAACTGTTCTATCGTGCCCCCTGCCCTCCATGCGGGCCCATCAGAGTGAAAAATACGGGTGGTATCTCTGGTTGAGAGCAGACCTGGGTGGAGGAGGTGGGCTGTGGCTTAGAAAAGAATGTTTTTGATGTGAGAGATCAATACAGAGAATGCAGTGTGCAGTCTCTCATGTTCTCACCCACACAGCTCTAGGTCACTGGCTGCCATCTTAAATTCCCTTCTCTGGCCCTCATGAAACTTGGAAATTTCCAAGCTGCAACTTTGTGTACAGCTGTAAAGGAGGTATCCTTTTTTAACACAAGGAATCCAAGATGGCCGAGAAGTCCTAGTGATGGAGAATATAGTCCATCTCCTTGCTAAACTGGATGAATCCTTCCAGATTTCCATGTGTTTTTCAAGTGAACATTATCAGAGGAAGAGAGGTCACTGGGTTTCTTCAGAGTTAGCACACAGCCCTACGTGCACCTTCTCCAGTCAAACCCGGCGTTCCGAGGGACACTTTCGTCAACAGTGTACTACGCAGCTTGATTAATAAACTCGCTTCCCATTGGTGCATGTTACTCAGCCCAACCTGGTTCAACCACTGGGCTACTTGGCAATATGGCAGCCCGCCTGGCTGGCACCAGCCCTCTGTGGTGTAATCTCTGATTCACACTTTGTAGGTAGATAAGGCTGCCCCAGATAGCATCACATCACCAACCCAACCTGCCCGAGTTTTGTAAATGTGGGGAGAGGAGATTCAACCCTGAAACTTATGGGTGAAGTGAGGGTGGGGGAGAGGAAAGTTCTGGATGGGGCTGTCATGAGAAACAATCCATGGAGGCCTTGCCAAGAAGAGGCCCGGGAGTGTGGAAACCCCTAAGTTGTTTGGGGGTGAATGAAAGGATGCCCCCCAACACACATACACACCCCTCGGAGTGGCATACTGAAAGTGATGACTCTACAAAATTGTACTTAGTGAACTGGGATTGGGAACAAATGAGGTGATACTTTGTGAAAACCGGGGGCAGGGAATAGGGAATAGCTTATATTTTTATTCAGTGGTGGTGGTGAGTGAGTGAACGAGTGTGTGTGTGTCTATGTATTATTCACAAGTATATAAAAAGGAATAGGAAGGTGGATTCTGGTGAGTGTAGGCAATAACATGTGGCCACTCATTCCTGATCCCCTTTTGCTAGTCCAGAATTTGCTTGCTGGAGGTGAGGGGTTGTGAACAGCCTTTTACTGGCCTCATTGGCTCCCCTTGTGTCCTGGAACAATAAACCTGGGGAAAGTAGGAGGCCTCTGTGTATCCCAAAGACTAGAAATCATACTGGCAAAAATCTTAATGACTAGGAGAAAATGACTTTCTAAAAGGTGCCATGGGGTTTTAAAAATAGGTCGTAATCCTAAATCTATCCCTAGTGGCTCCTTTTAGCAAACCCACTCTTTGTGTGGGGAGGAGTGAATTCCCCAAAAGGGGATGGATCTGAGTGACCCTTGGAGCCCTTTGGTCCCGGCAGCCCCTGGGACAGTCTTTAGGGCAAACCATCACTCCCCCATCTGTCATCTACGAAGGCATGGAACATGTCTGGCCTCATCAGCTTCTCCCAGCATCCTAGCTCTTGAAATTTCACTGCTCCTTTTGCTGGAAAGTTCCCATCCATGCAGCCATCTCTAATATTTTCCACGCTGACCATTTTCACTATTCCCTGCAACAACAGAGGTGGGGGCAGGGTTGGGGGCAGTGCCGTGGGGCTCTCCCCAATTTGCACTACAGTCTCCAATGGGTCATGCCCAGGCAGGAAGGGAGCAGGCCCTGAGCTTCCTGCATGGGATCCTCAATCCCCATCCTTCATGTGGGCTCTGGAATTGGGGTCTTCCCTGCCACCACCACCCCTGCAGGCCACCAGGGGCACAGTGCTCCTCAGCCCCCCTAATGGGCATGAAAAAACTATGTCTTCCTCTCTGACAAACATATAGGTGGTGAGAAGCAAGGTTTCTGAGCAATCTTACTAAGGAGGTGATGTAAACAGATCATGGACACAAAGTGGCAAACAAGAATTAGAGAATACAGTGTTCTAGATGGTGCTGGCTACTCAGCAGAATATGGGGTGGCTTACTGAGATCCTGCTCTGCTCTCAAGGTCTCTGGACAAAGGAGAGACATAATCTCTGGGCTTTTGGAATGTCATTCCTTGATCTCAGGCACCCTACCCTGCTCTTATGGTCTCCTCCTTCATCCATTCCTAGGGGTCTTCAAGACTCTACAACCCTCTAATGCCATCATTACTCCAATTATGTTCTCTTATTTGTGTGGAGCATGATCACTAGCCCTCCAAGTGGTTTCCCATGAGGCCTGCCCAGGGCCTGCCGTCATCTTCACCTTGGACTGTTCACAGTGGTATCACACCCAACCAGAAACCAATGCTCTTTTCTGCTCCAGCCAACAACAGACTTGAGCCCCCTCTGGGGTCTCCCACTGGGTTTCTAGTGAGAGGCTCAAGAATGCTTCCATTTCTCAGCTCCCTGGAGAAGAAGAAATGTCTGACACTGCCGAGGCTGGGGACAGCCCAGCCCTCCATGAGGGAAGTTACCCTTATCTGTGGACCTGTGTTCTGGTCCACCTCAGGGGTTGACCACTTACCCAGAAGTCATCGGGTCCCTGTCTCCACCAAAGGGAGAGAGATTAGTGACAAGAACAGAGCTGGGCCTCCAGGAACGTTGGCTTCTTCTCACCAACACGCTGCAAGAGCTCTGGCACTTTTATTCCTGCGTGCTTTGCCCATCCAGGTGGTCCAGGCACCCAAAGGTCTTCCATTCTTCCTTGTTCCCTTTTCTCTACTGCTTAGGAAGGTCAGGCCCTCTGAGCAGGAAAGAAAAATTTCCTGCTCCTGTATGACCCTCGGGTGCTAAGGAAAGCTTACTTAGGGGCACTTGTTACTCAGGTCTCCGTCCTGAAAATTGAGAAGCAGTTAGATAACCCAGCAGCTACTCTAGCTGTGCCCTTGGGGCCCTTAACTTGTTTTGGAGTCATCATCCATCCTTGATCTGAACCCAGCTCTGCCACTTTCTTGCAGTGTGACTGTCAACAAGTTTCTTGGTCTCTCTGGACATCGCTTTCCTCCTGTCTGATCATTACTGTTGTGGGGTTCAAGTGAGGTGATGTGTACGATGCCTGACTCAGTGTGGGTGCAACATAAATGCTACTTATCTTGCTTGCTCCTTGCCCCGCCCTCTTTCCCCATCCTCCAAACCCAGATGCGAGAAAGAGGCATCTGGCTCCACCAGGGATCAGTACACGGATCCAAACACAGCCAGAGGAACGTGCAGTCCTCAAAGCCACTCCCAACCCCAGCCATCCACTGGACATCTATATTCTGAAAATGGGTCCTCTCCACCCACCCCACCCCCAATCCACCCAGAGAACACAAGTCCTGTCCCCTCTTGGCCGCAGTTGCTGCTCATTGTTGCCATTTCCTGCCCTGGTTCCTGACCCCTTCCCTGGTCCTTTTGTCTCTCTCACTTAGATGGGTGGATGTAACACCTTCCTGATCCAGTATCATCTGCAAAGTTAATTAATGTGTCATCAGGTTGTTGCCTGCTTCCTGATCCTTATCAGGGATTTAAATAAAACGCAGCAGCCCCAGCTCTTCCCCAACCATCCCTCACCCTGGATCTGAGACTTAGTCTTAGTCATCAGTCCTTGACCTCAGCCTTCTGGCCAGTTCTCAGCCTCCAGCCCCAGGGCTGTTGGTGCTGCCCCTGCCCCACCCTAGTTTGGGAACAGAAGTGCCATCCAGGGCTTTAACGACAGTGATGTTCTTGAGGGAATCAGGGTTGCCAGGGCCTTTACCTCATCCCACCCCCTTGGGCGGGTTCCCCTAGGTTTGTAGAGTCATAAGGGACTTTGGAGAAAGAAATGGCAGCCTGTTCCACTGTTCTCACCTGGGAAATCCCATGGACAGAGGAACATGGCGGGCTACTGTCCATGGGGTTGGACATGACTTATTGACTTAACAACAAAGGGACTTTGAGAGGCTATTTAGGCCAAAACACTCCTTTTCAAGCGTGGAGCAGGTCATGATTTGTCCAAGATCATATATATCCCGTAAAAGCAAAGTCAGGATTTCAGATCCAGACTCTCAGCAGATGGTCTCATAAAAGGGTGCTAATTGCTTCACTTATTTAATAAATATTTGTGGAAGGATATAGCCGTGAACAAAGGAAAAAGTCCCTCTGCTCTCAAAGATTCTCTTCTCCAGGGAAGAAACGGGTAAAAAACAAATAAGTAAATACATGTTGTGTCAAGTTGTGATATGTGTCACAGAGAAGAAGGGTAAGAAGAATGACGAGTGTTGGGGAGCTGATTACAATACTATATAGGGTGTGGGACTTCCCCGGTGGTCCAGTGGTAAAGAATCTGCCTTTCAATGCAGGAGATCCCTGGTTGGGGAACTAAGATCCCACATGCCACGGGGCTTACTGAGCCCTCGCTCCACAACTAGAGAGATTGCATGCTGCAATGAAAGATTCCTCAAGCTGCAACTAAGCCTTGACATAGCCCAAAATAAATAAATATATTTTTAAAATATACTATAGGGTGGTCTAGGACAACCAAACAGGGAAGGGGCCTTTGTGCACAGACGCAGGAAATGATGGAGCTGGCCACACAGGGACCTCTTGGGCATTAGCTCTCCGGGCAGAGGAGATGGCAAGTGTAAAGGTCCTAATGATGGTATTCTTAGACTATTAAAGGAATCGCATGGAGCCAGAGTGACTGGAAAGAAGCCAGGGAAGGAGTCAGGCATAGGAAGAAGTCAGAGAGGTAGTGTGGGGACCAGATCACAGAGAAAGCAAACCCGTTCTGAAAACTGATGGTCAGAGAGAGCCCCGTCCCCCACCAAGCCTCTGGGGAGAACACTGACCTGTGCCTGGATGCCCCCTCTCTCCTCTCATGCTGCCTCTCCTTTCACCCTTCAAACACCCTTCCTCTGCTTGGCCTCCTCACCCTCTTACTGCAGTCTTCTTTACCCTTCTTCCACATCCTCTCAGAGGCCACTGATGATTCCTAGACTCTAAATTGTCCAAGGAGAGACAAAGCTGCCTCCTTTGAGAACCACAGCCTGAAAACCCTTTCTCCTCCTGTTGCCATTTGCCTTGATGCCAAGTCCCTAATAAGATGGATGACTCTTTCTGCTGTCCAACCTCAGAATGGGAATTTCCCTTGGCCTCATCTCTGAGGAACTGCTGCAAAGGCAGCCGCCTCCTTCATCTGTGGCTGGATTGGCCATGTTTCCTGCCTTGGCAAAGAGCTGGTGGATGGCCGCTTTTCTCCAATAGGGTCATATTCGCATCCCGTCTCAGCTCTCATCTTGTAAGATGGAACATTCCTGAAATCACTTAATCTGCAGTCTTCCTGGCATAAGTTCCATTTCCCTGGATTTTTGCAAATCTTGGAGCATCATTTCTATACACTCATCTGAGCAGTTTCATTCTGGAGAAGAAAAAATGTCTTCCATTGCCTTTTTTTGGGTCTTCCACTTCATGTCTTTCCAAAAGCCCCCATCAATCTCCGTCTTTCTGTGGCAACTTGGCATCATCAAGAGCTTCTTTTCATCTGATTAATTTGTCCGTTAATTTAGTAAAACCATATCAAAGCAGATCCAGTGCTACTTGGAGGGGAGGGGCAGCAGCAGTACAAAGTCAAACAAGCACAGGACAAAGTTTCTGCCCTCGAGGATCTTCCATTCTATCAAAGAAAAGGCAGACATGTAAACAGACCACTTCCGTAAATTGGGCCTCTTTTAATGTGCGCTTTCCAGGTGGCATTCATGGTAAAGAACCTGCCTGCCAATGCAGAAGACATAGAAGACATGGATTCAATCCCCTGGAGGAGGGCATGGCAACCCACTCCAGCATTCTTGCCTAGAAAATCCCATGGACAGAGGAGCCTGGTGGGCTACAGTCTACAGGATCGCAGAGTCAGACACAACTGAAGCGTCTTAGCACACATGTCGTGTGATAGTAATGCCTGATAGGAAGGCATCTAAATCAGAGTCCAGTGGGAGGTGGGAGAGGTGGGGGTGGGGTGAGAAAAGCTTCCTGGGGGAACTTAGAGCATCCTCTCCAGACCCCACAATAATAATGAAGCCTCAGAGTCACCAGGAACTTAACTACCTGTCAAGTGCTGTGCTAAATTCTTTTGTGAATTATCCCACTGGGTTCTAGGTGGAGTGGATCTACCTGGGATGTTCACCTGGTGGCCTATTGGGCTGCTCACTCTCTTGTCCTTTTCCCAAAGGAGAAAGAGAACATCCCGGTGGCCCACAGGCCCCAGAAAACAACATAGCAGCTTGGCATATCTGGAGCGGGCCCAGCTGGCTTGGTGGAGGTTGTCCAACCCAGATGACACTTCCCTGTGTTACATTCTGGTTGCTTCTTCCTACAGGGCAGACTTTTCTGGGGCTTGAGGAGGGGTTAGGATGGGGACTCGATCTTCAGATTCTTCTTGGTCCATGCAGAGCATCCTTTCTGCTCTTCTCCTCGGCTGTTTCTCAGCTCAGGGCCTGAGATGGTCAGCTGGGAGCCAAGGCCACCCCAGGCCCTCTTTGTTCTGATGCTCAGAGTTCTGCTTCTACAATTCCAGGGGCTTCTCTGGTGGCTTAGATGGTAAAGAATGTGCCTGCAATGTGGGAGACCCAGGTTCAATCCCTGGGTTGGGAAGATCCCCTGGAAGAGGGCATGGCAACCCACTCCAGTATTCTTGCCTGGAGAATCCCATGGACAGAGGAGCCTGGAAGGCTACAGTTCATTGAATAGCAAAAGATTTGGACACTACTGAGTGACTAACACACTTCCACAGTTCCAACCATGGACAGACCTCTGCCTTCCCCCTATCAGCCCACCCACCTGCTTCTCCTTTGCTGCTGTTGGAAGAGCTCAGATCTCTCAGCCAAAAGACCAAAGGCACTCCAATAAATAAAAAAAAAAAAAGCCAAGAAAATTTGAGGAAAAAATTATTTATTAATGACTTGAACTTTCAGATATTTTAGAGTATTATAAGCACTGATAATTCACTATTCTTATAGAAAAAAACATATGTCAAGAGAACAAATAGAAAAATAAAATTTAACTGTTGGTAAGAATTAAAAAAAAAATACCAAAGGCATAGCTTCAGCCCCAGAACTGCCTTTCTGTGTTAGACCATATGTCAACCTCATAACTTGGCTGAGTCTCTGTTTTCCCATCTGTACAATGGGGTTAATGCCCCTACTCTCCACCAGGCTGTTGAGTGGATCTGCTGCATTGTAAAATTGTGAAAAACAGCTCTTCAGTCCCAAAAGCTTGAAGAAGACTGCTGGGGGATGTTCTCCTTCTACAGGTGAATATTCTGGGCAGATGTTCCCAAGAGATCTAGGAGCTAGGTCTGAATTCTTCCTACTAGATCATGTGAAAAAACCATACAGGGTCCAGGTGACAAGCTCAGGCATGGTCCCTGCTTCACAGTTAGAAACTGTACCTTCTGGGTCGTAGAGTGTTGAATTTACACCCAATGAGAATCTGTATCGTCAAACCATTGTTCACCTCTGGGCCCCACTGCATCAGGAGTTAGGAGATCTGGCTACTGGTATTGACTCTGAGATTAGGACAAAACTGTATGATGTTTGCAAAGTCACAGTCCCCCTCTGGATCTTACAGTCTGATCAGGAAAGTGAGTGGTGCTGGTGGTGGATCCATACATCACCTCCAGCTGTGATGTTTTGGGAATGGCAGGCTGGGTCCTATGGGTCCACACAAGACCCAGCCCTCCATCTCAGCAGGGGAAGCTGAGCCAGGGCCAGGCCACAGCAGGTTGAGGGAGAGGCCTCTGCTCTTGTCCTCCTGGGCGCTAGCTTAATGATCCTGCTTCCTTCTGCTCAAAAGCTCCAGCCTCTCTCCAGCCCTGTGCTGGCTCCCTGGGGCCTCTGTTCCCTGACTATAGTTCCTTCTGGCCTGAGTCTGTGCTGGGGGAATGTTCTGGGGCTGTGATTATTTGGGGAATGTGTTTCTTAACCCTTTTCCCCTTGTGGGCTTCCTAAGTCATTTCAGTCATGTCGGGCTTTGTGTGACCATATGGGCTGTTGCCCTCCATGCTCCTCTGTCCATGGGATTCTCCAGGCAAGAATACTGGAGTGGGTTGCCATGCCTTCCTCCAGGGGATTTTCCCCACGAGGGATCAAGTCCATGTCTCCTGTGTCTCCAGCTTTGGCAGGCGGGTTCTTTATCCCTAGTGCCACCTAGGAAACCCTTTGTCCCACTTATTTGCCTGCAAAGTGTATAGAAACTGGTATGGAGTGAGGTCCCCTGGTTTGGGGTCCCAGTCAGTCTAAGTGCTCTCAGAGAGGCCTGAGATGCGTGAATGGATCAGCCTCCCACCTGTGGACTGGAAGACCCCAGAGGGTGGCCGGTTCCTGAGGGAGCCACTGCTCTGATGAGGGAGCAGGAGGGCTCAAGAGCTCTGCCTCTAGGTCTCCATCCTGAAGACTCGCACTGCTGGGAGTCCTCCATGGCTAGATTTTTAGCCCCAAAGCCGCCACCTGAGCCTCTCCCTCTGCTGCCAGGACCTTGTCCCAGGAAAGGCCTCCCAGGAAGTTCTGGAACCTCATTCCTTCTTCTGAACCCCAAAACCCAAGTGTGCTCCTCCCCATCCTCCTCCTCAGCAGGCTGCCAGCAGCCCCTCCCAGCTGGGCCGGGCCGGCACACCCTCTCTCCCTTATCTCCAACATCACCTATTTATTCTAACCCCTCACCCCACTGGAGCGTCTGCTGGGTTTCCCAATCACCCCTGGGTCAAGCCTGTGTCGAATGGGTTGAGTCATTACCTCCATCTCCTCCCCAACCCTCCCAGGTCCCAGGGCTTGGTCTGGTTTAGCAGGCTGGGAGGGAAGACACATCCTTTCCATGAAAGTAGAAGAGGCCTCCCAGGACAAGGATTTCCCTGAGATTCAGCCTAACTTTGTCTTCCCTGGCACAGTACCTGGTGACCTAGGAAGGCCCCATGAACCGCCCCCATCACCCACTGGACCACCCAGGAGCTTGTCTGAGTATTCTTCCTGTCCATTGCTCCTGACAGTACCTCCCCCAAGTATTCAGAGCAACTTGGACACAGCAACTAACTCAACTCTCTGGGCCTCAGATGACACATCTCTGAAATGAGGATAATGATACCTCACCTGACTCAGGCAGGACACTGGCCAGCCCATTTCCCAAGGTCCTCTTTGGTTTTCTTAGGTCTGCTCATTCTCAGCTCTTTCTTACCCCTATATTGAGAACAATACCTCTTCTGCATCCATTTGGGTTTCTTAGCTCACTTTGACCCTTGCTCTGGGGACTAGCTGTCTCCTATCCACAACCCCTACCCTCCAGTCTCCGATGATTTTCTTATAAGAATCTCCAAATCCCATAAAATCTCTGAGAACAGGCCTCCAGACCCGCCGGCCTCCCCACAGAGGCTCAGGTCACCACCTCCCTCTGCACTGCCCCCACCTCATCTAGGGAAACCCAGAGGTTACAAAGCAAGGCCTGGTTTCCCTCTGGGAACGAAAAGAGGATTCTGCGCTCTTTTCACACAGCATCTGGAGGGGCCCTCGGCAGTCCCTTCTGTGTGCAGCCCTCGGGGCACGGCTCTCATCTTTGTATGCTTGCCCTGCACACTTGCTCACAGGTGCCCCACTCCATTGTCCCGCAAGCAGTCTCTCCTGCCCTCCCTCCCTCTTCTCGATTTCTCTCTCTGCTCTGTGCTCCAAGAACACGCCCTCCCAACCCACCAATCCTACACACGCCACTGTGCTCTACAAGCTTCAGCTCCAGAATTTCCCAGTTCTCTGCTCGCTCCTCCACCGCATCCCCTCCAACTCCACCCTCAAAAGGGTGGGCCCCCCCACCAAGACAGAGACACCTCAGCTTCTCTTGGCCTGCCTTCATCAGAGGGAGTCTTTGCAGGCCCCTCAACTTCCTTTCCCCCTGAGAAAAAGCAGCTCGAGGTCCTCAGCAGCCTGGGGAAGCCCCTCCCCAGCATCTGGTGAAAGGACAAGAAGGAAGAACTGTAGGTTCTTTTCCCCAAGACTCCTAGATTTTGTACCAAAATGCAGGGTGTGCTCCTGTTTGCATTTTTTTTTTGTTTGTTTCCTTTCTGAAAATAACCATGAAACTATCATTTCCTCCCACTGCCTTTTCCCTATCTTATTTGGATTAGCAGCAGAGTTCCTGAGAGAGATGGTTTGGAGCCACTGACAACCTTCTCTGACTTGGGTCTGGTGCACTCACAGGTGGCTTTTGAGCAGGTGCTGGGTCCCAAGGTTGGAGCGAAGGAGCCCCGAGGCTGGGCACGGTGGGTCCAGGAGACCACCACTCCCCACCTCCCCCCACCAAAAAACCAATCAGGGAAACCAGTTTTCTGCCCAACCTTGAGGCCTTGACACCAGTGTGGCAAATATCTGGAAGAACTCTGTCCTCTGCTGTAGCTCTTGGGTGTGGGGGAGGGGCCAGCAACTCAACCCCCACTTCTTCCCCGCCTTAACCCCGGCTGACCAGATTGGAGGCTGCTGTGGTTGCGGACTCTCAAAGTAGTTGGGGGGCGGCAGAGGGATCAACACAGAGGCATCTATATTTACGCAAGAAGGAAAATGGGGTCCATACTGGGGAATATATTTCTCTTTTTCTAATTCATTTTCATGCAATATACCTCCTCCAGTTCAATCATTCTGGGCACTCATACAGTTGCACCAACCAAGCCTCTAAAGATGCCGCATCCAGAGTTGTAGGAGGCAGATCAGAGAGGCCCCGGGAGGAACCCTGCCACTCACTGCATCAGAGTGCCCTCAGGGTCCAGCCCCTGACTTTCCCATGGCTTGCTTGAGAAACTGGGTTTGCCCCCCTCCCCTATCCCTCAGCCCTTGCTGTGAAGAGATGCTGGCCCCAAAGGTCTGAAGTTTTCTGTGACACCTCAGAGAAGTCCAGAAGCTGCGGCTTTGGTAGAAGGAGGGCAGTTAGACACAGAGGTGTTGAAGAGCCTCATTTTGGAGGGTGCCCCAACCCAAAGGTTCTGGTCCAGCTCCCAGACTCCAGCCCCCCATGCCTGCATCCACCTGCCTTTACTTCTGGTTGCAGACCACCCTGAGGGAGGGTCCGTGGGGCCCGGGAAGTTGCAGTTACACGTGAGGCAAGAGGTGGCCGCAGGAGGGTCTAAGACCTGTACTGCACACAGACCTTGTCCTAGCTCTGCAGGGTTTGGAGGTGGTGCCCCCAATTCCCTCCTCATACTCACTTAGTCTCCCTTCCCTCCCCATGTGCCTTTTTTGGGGACCCTTTCCTGATCAGTCCAGCGGTGCCCCTGGCCGGGACTTGGGGGGCAGCTGGCCTGGCCTCAGGGGCATCACTGGTTCTTCCTCTACAGCTATGAGCCCCTCTTGACATCCCTGCTCATGCTGGGCACCACCTTCTCAGTGTGACCGGATTTATCCTGGAGTAATGGTGTCTGCCCCATCTAATCCCTCTGGGTCGCCCTGCATCAATGGGGACTCATTCCTTCCTTTGAGAGCCCTTGCCTGCCCAAAAGGCAGAAGCCTTGATGTGGTGAACTCCTCCTCCACTCCCCAAGTCCTTCCAAACACATCCACCCCATGCACCCTCTCAGTCCTGCCCCTTCATCCCCAGTGGGACCCTCCTCCTCCCCCACTCCCTGTGCCAGGCTGAGCTGCTGGGCTATTTGGGGCTCTGAGCAGCCCTGTGGTGTAATCAGTGCCCCGGGATAATTGCCACCTGCTCTGCCGGTGTCTGGGGGCTGTCTCGGCCACAGCAGCAGGGGGGTGGACACTGGGCAGCCAGGCCTGGAAAGAGGTCAGACTGGGGCAGTCCTCCCCACCCCACTCCCCAGATCTGCTCTCACCACCCACAAGACCTGCAAGGATTCCCCAGGAAAGCCATGCTCTCCTGGGGGCTGTGCCCTCCTGGAATGCCCTGTGGCTTCAGCTGGAAATGGGTAGCCATCCCAGCCAGGGGGCAAAAGTCCAGAGGCCACTCCATCACCCAGAATCAACTCCAAGAATATCTCCCCCCACCTCATACTGCCCCCAGTGAGCACCCCTCCCCAGGCTGTAAGCTGACCCCTGGACAATGTGAGGGCTGGAGAACATGCTTGCAGCTAGGACTTCCTCGTGACCTTCAGCAAGACTTTCCTGTGATCAAGCCCTTCAAGGCCTCATTGTCCTCCTCCAGGGGGGAGCCTAAGGAGACACGTGAGACTGAGTCCCCCATAAACGCCGGCTCCCTGCCCTCCTGCTACTTTTACACAACAAGGGGCTTAAACAACCTGTTGTTCTCATTTGGCCTTTGACAGTTCAGCTTCGGTTTCCTCATTGATGAAAAGGAGATAATCAGAGGAGCTGCCTTAACAAGTTACTGTGAAAAAGACACTATCTAATGCTTGCCAAATGCTTAACCCAGTATCAATAAATGCCAGTGGTAGTTATTATGGGGAACTTCAGAGGGCAAAGAATGGGGCTGGGGAACACTTAGAGGCCAGTGGTAAGACACTCAGAAGAGCAAAGCCTGAAGAGTCAGGCCAGGGCTGATGGGGCAAACCACACAGGGACCCCAGCACCTAAGCACCCCCAATGGCAGTGATGGCTCTGGAGGCTGAGACCGAGAAAACCTGGCCTTCTTCCTCTTTCAGTCCCATTTGCTCTAAGGTGGCACATATATACACAGCATATATATATATATATATATATATATATATGCTTCTTGAGATCAATGAACACCAGACCCTGTGGATTTTTTTTTTTTGCTTAATTTTTTATTGAAGTATAGTTGATTTGCCATGTTGTGCCAATCTCTGCCATACAGCAAAGTGACTCAGATATACACACATATACATTCTTTTTTTTTAATACTCTTTTCCATTATGCTTTATCACAAGATATTGAATATAGCCACCTGTGCTATATAGTAGGACCTGGTTTTTTATTCATAAATGTTTTATTTTAAAAGAGAATCAGCAAAATCAAGATGAAGTGCCTTGATCCTGAGAGATGGAGAAGTAAATCTGTTGCTTTTTTCTTTACTGTTAGAGTCCAATGCTAATTCACCCTGATTCTTGGAATTCTTCAGACATCCATGAGTGGCCTCCTAGGGCCACTCAGAGAACTGACTTCTTCCCTGGGTGGCGCAACACCGTGGGAGGAATGGGCTGCAGTGCTGGGCCCAGAGAACAGGATTCGCAGGGCCAGACGCAGCGGAGCGCCATCCCTTGCTACTTCCCGTCTCCAACCAGGCATAGAGCTCCCATCTCTGGCACCCTGGCAAACAGGCCAGACCGGGAGAATGCCTTAGCTTTCCTGCTCCACCAGTACCACAGTGGATGCCAAGGAGGCCACTTGGGTAGAAGGGTGAGCCCAAAGTACTAGATACCTCCCCCTTGGGGATGGAGAGAAAGGGAGCATGCTGAAGAGTGGGGCTTGGAAAGTGCGTACCATCACCACCTGCAGGAACTTCGCAAGCCCAGTCTGAGCCCTGAGGACCCCAGACCAAGGCAGTCCTTAGCCCCACCATAGCCTGGGTACCAGCCCCACATCACAGCCATCACAACTCCACCATGCTCTCCCTCATCCTTGACAGCCAGTGCTCCCTCCCGGGAGCCGCATCTTCAGGGACTTCCTTTGACTTGATCTTGGTGGACCCATCCGGAGGAACAGGTCACCCAAAGCCAACAAGGACTGAGGGGAACCATGGGCTCCCACCAGTTCTCTTTCCAGTGGGTTCCTGCTACTGTGGGGTAAGCCATTGGGGGCTGCCCAGGCTTGACTTAGCATCCCTTGGATTGATGCCTGGGGCATATGTTGTCCAGGGGGGATTGTTTTCCCTCCTGGTGTGCTCTCTCTCTCTCACTCTCATCTCCTCCCTGGCTTCTGTGAGCTAATCAGGGAGCAGGAGGGGGAGGAGGGGGATGCTGCTTGCCTTCCCCGTTATCTGCAGCAATCCACGGTGACTAATGCTCCCAGTTGGTAAAAAGGCAGTGTAATCAAAACACTTTTTTTTTTTAGTCCTTAAAGTTAGTCATTCTCCCAGAGTGGAGGAGAAAAAAAAAAAAAAAAAGCCCACAGCAGGCACCATGAAATGCAAGCTGAGAGACTCATGCTGCAGATGGAACTAAAGCATTGGCCGTAGCAGCTCCAGAGTGGGTCTGAGGCTCAATCTCTCCTCCTCTGGACCCTTGGCTAGACTTCCTCCACACCCTCATTTGTTCTTGCTTTCCTCCATATCTGGGCTGTCTGATCCCTAAAGGACTCCCATGCCAAATTGGGATCTGCCCTTTCCTCTCACCCTGCCAGGTGCTGCCACCTTCTGGTCACCCCAAAGTGGAGGAAGCATATAAAAGCTCCCAGGCTGAGGCTGAGGCTGAATGTCAACTTCTTGTTAGTTAGGTGCCTGGTCATGTGCCGCCCCTCCTTTCACCTCACCCCGGCCATAGGTCAGGTTGCCCATGTTGGAATCTCCATTTCACTACTTACTGACTGTACTTCATGTGGATAATAATAACAGTACCTACCTCGTAGGGCTGTCGTGAAGATTAAATGGGTAAGGGGAGGGGGGTGCTTCCCTGGTGGCTCAATCGTAAACAATCTGCCTGCCAATGCAGGAGATACAGGTTTGATCCCTGATCCTGGAAGATCCCATGTGTCTTGGAGCAACTGAGCCCATGCACCACAACTACCAAGTCTGTGTTCTAGAACCCAGGAACCATAACTGCTGAAGCCCGAGTTCCCTAGAGCCCAGGCTTCACAATGAAGAGTAGCCCCCACTCTCCAAAACTAGAGAAAAGCCTAAGCAACAACAAAGACCCAGCACAGTCAAAAATAAATTAAATAAATTAAAAAAAAAAAAGATTAAATGGGAACTGCTTAGAATAGTGCCTGGCATATCATGATTGCTCAATTAACTCATAAAAATAATAACAACATAATAAAGTGGAATGTATACCATCATATTCCCCTTACTCATCCATGGCAGACATTGCTAGTCAACCAATAGGAAGAATTTCCCCACCAATAGGAAGATTCCCCAGAATCCTCAGCACAGCACTCCAGCGCTCCCTAGACTTCTGTGTGGGGAAGCTGGGGGAGGGTGTATATGACAAACTCAGAGATGAAGGTTAACAGGGAGCAGCTGCTTACCAATTACGGCGTGAAAAACTCCCAAAGAGATGTCAGGTGGCAAAGCTAGTTCTGCTGCTGCTTCATTCGTGCTCATGCTCATTCGAAACCAACTCTTTGTGACTCCATGGACTGTAGCCCACCAGGCTCCTCTGTCCATGGGATTTTCCAGGCAAGAATACTGGAATGGGTTGCCATTTCCTCATCCAGGGAAATCTTCCAGACCCAGAGATCGAACCTGCGTCTCCTGCATTTGTAAGTGGATTCTTTACCACTGAGCCACCCAGGAAACCCCTTAAGCTGCTTTCCTTCTGATAAATAGCTTTGTCCCTGCCACCTGAACACTCATTTAATTTCTGGCTCAGGCTTCTGGGGAGAATGCAGTAGTCACCTGGCTTGAAATCAGTAGCATCTATTGATCAGTTCAGTTCAGTTCAGTCGCTCAGTCGTGTCCGACTCTTTGCGACCCCATGAATCACAGCACGCCAGGCCTCCCTGTCCATCACTAACTCCTGGAGTTCACTCAGACTCACGTCCATTGAGTCAGTGATGCCATCCAGCCATCTCATCCTCTGTCGTCCCCTTCTCCTCCTGCCCCCAATCCCTCCCAGCATCAGAGTCTTTTCCAATGAGTCAACTCTTCGCATGAGGTGGCCAAAGTGCTGGAGTTTCAGCCTTAGCATCATTCCTTCCAAAGAAATCCCAGGGCTGATCTCCTTCAGAATGGACTGGTTGGATCTCCTTGCAGTCCAAGGGACTCTCAAGAGTCTTCTCCAACACCACAGTTCAAAAGTATCAATACTTCGGCGCTCAACTTTCTTCACAGTCCAACTCTCACATCCATACGTGACCACTGGAAATACCCAAAACTACTCCACTCTCTGCTTCCACTTAGAAACTGAATTTGCTCATATTCTAGTCCATCCCCCACCCTGAAGGGCCAGGGTCAACCTGTATCATGCTTGTTGCATGCATGTGTGCTAAGTCACTTCCGTTGTGTCCAACTCTGTGGGACCTTATGGACCGTAACCTGCCAGGCTCCTCTGTCCATGGGATTCTCCAGGCAAGAATACTGGAGTGGGCTGGTTATAGAAGAGCAAGACAAGCTCCCAGCCCTGGGTCTGGAGCCCCTACAGCTGAGTTTCCCCCAACAGTGGGAGGTGTTTGTCCTTCCTTGTGCTCAGTTCCCCATGGCTCAGTTCCACATGGCATGCCATGCTCATGGAGGGAAGCTCGTGCATTCATGGGATAGCAGGATGCCTGTCTGAGCCCAGAATCCACCCTCAGCCCAGCACGCCTCAAGCTGAGCCAATGAGCCACAGTAGGGAGATGGAGCTCTGCTCAGAGCAGACATTCTCCTTACAGACTCCTGGGAGGCCAGCACTTTTCCCAGTAAAGGTCGTGCAGGCTACACGAAAGTTCTGGGGTCAAAGGTAAGCAGTACAACCCCGGGGGGGGGGGGGGGGCCTCAGGCTGAATCCTTTCATTCCAGAAGGTACGGGTTTGGCTTCATCTCCAGACATCGATGATTCCTCAGACCTGCTCACTTCTCTGGGCTTGCCTCTCCCTGCTCAAGCCCCATCTCATATGCCTCTCCTATTCTTCTGCTTCCTGGGGACCTCTGCAGTCAACGGTTGACTTGGAACCTCAAAATACTAGTGACTTGGTGAGGAGATCCATCCACTCATCTCAAAGAGGAATTCAAGGCCCAGAAAAGAGCTGTGACTTGTCTGAGGTCATCTTGGGGTCAAAGAACCAGAGCCCAGGACTCCTCCAGATTCTTAATCCGGAACTCATCATTCTTGCCCTGCAGGATGTGGTTTCCATCCCACAGCCCTGAAACAGACTTCCCCTGGGATATGGTGGTTGCCTAGGCTAATACTTGGACGTTCTTTAGCACTGTGGGGCAATAACCAGGGGAGACAGAGTTTGGGGAAATGAGGAAGCAGGTGGGGGAGCCATCCACAGGTGCTGAAATTCCAGGAGGCTCATAAGCACATCACCCTCCGTCCATCCTGGGCAAAGCAGCAAGGACTGTCCCTTCATTTGTCCACTCTGCCCTCACTGCCCTTTGGTGACTTCTCTTCCTCCTCTCTGCTCTTCAAGGCTGTCCTACTGCTCACTTTGGCCTGTCTCCTGAGGAGTAACATGGTGATGGAGCCAATCTGTGTGATGTGCTTGGGGGCCCACCCTTCACTGGAAAACCTCTGTTGAGTCATATACCCTCAAGAATGGAAACAGAAAATAAAAATGAGAGACTACTCCCTGTGGATGATCTTATGCGCTCCCCTGTTTCCCCTGGTCAAGCCCTCCTCCCTACCCTGGGAGGTCAGAATAAGTCAAACATTCCTGGGGGGGTGTGGGTGGGAGAGAGGCTCAAGAGGGAGAAGATACATGTATACTTATAGCTGATTCACAATGATGTACGGCAGAAACAACACAACTTAGGAGACATAAGAGACTCAAGTTTGATCCCTGAATTGTGAATATTTCTGGAGAAGGGAATGGGAACCCACTCCAGTTCTTACCTGGAGAATCCTGTGGACAGAGGAACCTGGCAGACTACAGTCCATCGGGTCACAGAGAGTTGGACACGACTGAAGTGACTTAGCACTTAGCACAATTCATGTTGATATACAGCAGAAAACAACACAATGTTGTAAAGCAATTATCCTCCAATTTAAAAAAAAATTAAATCTTTAAAAAATCATACTTTTCCTTGCTCTAGTTCAAGGGTATCCAACCCCCATTAGGGGGGCCACTAATGGACCACTCAGCAGAAGGTGAGCAGCAGGGAGCAAGCAAGGCTTCATGTGTGACTCTCCATCACCCACATTACCACTGGAACCATCTGCCCCACCCCACCCCCAGCCATCATCATGGAAAAATTGTCTTCCACAAAACCAGGCCCTGGTGCCAAAAATATTGGGGACCGCTATTCTAGTTTACAGGCTTAACTACTCTCCAAGTAGCCCCAGTAACGTTGAAGCCTATGTGAAGGAGGAGAATACCTAGAGGGAAGGCCCTTGGGGCCCCAAAAGTAACCTGTAGCCTCACTGCCTGCTGCTCTCTCTTCTAAGGCAGGGTGTTTCTGGGGGGTAAGGAGACCAACTTGGCCCAGGCCCCCAGGTAACTTAGCAGGAACTAAGGCCCTGAAATCTGACTTTGGAAGACCCAAGGCAAATGAGTTGCTTGCCTGAAACTCAGTCCTCTTCTCGGCCAGGATAGGTTCCCACTGCCTGCACCTTCACCAAGCCCCGCTTTGGTATCACCCAGCCAGCCTGATTTGCCATCAGGATGTAGCTTACACATTGGGTTCTCCCAGAAGCCTTCAGTAAAAACCCATGTGCAGTTTAGGGGGGCCCCTTACAGGCTGCCACAGTGCCTTGTTCTTTCCCATTATACACTATTATTTAGTTGCCTGACTACCTCTCCCTACAGGGGCTTCCCTGGTGGCTCAGATGGTAAAGAATCTGCCTGCAAAGTGGGAGACCCAGGTTTTATCCCTGGGTCAGGAAGATTCCCCAGGAGAAGGGAATGGCTATTCACTCCAGTATTCTTGCTTGGAGAATTCCATGGACAGAGGAGCCTGGCGAACACTTATATCTGTCTAACTGCCAGGTAGGTAGCTCTAGGAGAGCGTAAACACGGGATCTATACTGTTTTTCCATGGTTGTATTCTTGAAGTTAGTGCAGTGCCTGGCACACTGTAGGAGCCCAGTGAATATTTGTTAGATGAATGAGTAGAAAGACTGGGACCATTCACATCATTTGCGTTCTATATTGGAGCCCAGACGGAAGACTGGAAACAACATTTACTCTTAGTCTTCTTCTGTTGAATAAATCCACAGAACATTCCAACCTGAAAAGCACCTATTCTATTTCTATTCACAGTCCTGTGCCATCTTGGAGGAGAGAAAGATCCATTTATTTCTTTGTTTGTAACAGGTAACTATGTACCCAGTAGAAAATTTAAAAGATACAAAAGACCATACAGTGAATATAAGTTCCCGTCCATCACACCCCCTCCTTCATCCTCGTCCTCTCGCCCTCCCCAACCCCGATCCCCAGACAATTAGTTACTGCTACCGTCCCTGAACAAGAAATCTCTTTACAGACTGAAAAACTAAGGCAATCGGCGGTTATGCAACACGTGTAGTCTGTGGAAGAGAATTTTACAAGTCAGTGTTTAAGGAACAAAACGCACCCAGGGGTCCTCAAGCCCCCGCCACAGCCTAAGTCCTCTGGACCCCCTAAGCCAACGCTTGAGAGTCGCGGGCCAGGGCAACACCTCGGAAGCAAGCGGCAGCGGAAGGGTTAACGCGCCGCGCCCCACCCCCACCCCCGCCCTCCCGAACGCCTCTTCCGGGCAGAGGGGGCGGGGCTACCGTCACTTCCTGGAGACTGGTTGAATCCGGAAGCGATCTCCCAGGACAGAGTTGCAGCTGAGGACCCCGGTGGCAGGGCAAGGTTCGGGATCATGAGTTGGTGAGTGAGGCCAGGCGGCGAGAACCGCTGGAGCCCCCGGCCCGCAATGCGCTTTGCCCTGCGTCTGTCCGAGTTGTGTCCCTTGGTCCCTGCTGCTCGCGGACCCTTCACCCCAGAGCAGGGCCCGACTGGCTCGGGATCTAGGGTCGTTCAAGGGGCCTTGCTCCGGTGCTTGCCGGCAGGCTTCATCTCTCTGCAGGCCTCACCGGGAAGTGAGGCGTGGGATCCCTTTAGCGTGGGATCTTGACGTTTGTTTCCTGACTTTGTTCCAAGGAGCCGGTACCGTCCGTCTTATCTCGACAACGTGAAGGGAGCGACTCTCCTGTTACCTCCTTTTCTAGATATCCGTTGAGAAATATCTCCTTCTTTCTCCCTTCGTGAGCGTCTCTCCACCGCTGCCAGGTGGCCCTCATTCTGACAATCTGAGCCCAGTTTACGGATCAAACCCCCTTGCTTTCAGAAGAGTAACCTTTGCCCCACTTAGTCTTCAAGAGGCAAACCGTGCTTCTTTTTTGGAAGATGCCAGAATTACACACGCACCCTGTCGGTACAGGACCAGACTAGTTTTCATCGTTTCCAGGGCCATTACCCCCTCATTGCTTTCCCTGTTAGCATAAGTAAGTGTAAATGTTATGGGAAGGAGGGAGTCTCAGAGTAGAGTCACAACTAAAGAGCTGGCAGGTGCGTTGCTATGAAACTGTCTGATACTTGACTGGTGATAAACATTTGATATTGTTCAATGGTTGATTTCTTTTGTAAAACTCAATTTGCTTGAAGGACTTCACCCTCAGGCCCAAGGGCCTACGTATTCACAACTCCAAACCTCAGGGCATCCAACCAACACAATAGATGCGCTGATCTGAATGCACTGCTCCCCCCTTCCCCCACCGCCCCCCACCAGAGATGTACAGGATGAATCAATCCTTTTGGAATCCAAGTTCTGTTAGCATAGGGATCATCTTTGCCACTCTCTTCTCAGAGTCTAGTCTGTTTCTTTACCAAAAGTACACGATAGCGAGTTATGAATGAGCAAAGATGGTAGAATATTCTTCAGGAAGGCTCTTGCAGGCTCTCATTTGGCCATCTGTGGAAACTAAGTTCTAGCCACAAGCAGCTGATGTCATTCAGTGTCAAGGACAGATCTCTGGTGTAAAAGTAAGCCATTTCTACCTAACTCCCCTTGCTTCTTAGATGAAGATTGACAAATATAAGACAATCAGCACCAGCACGTGGAGGGCAGCCCGGAGCAATCCTCTAACAAGCCCCAACAGGAGCTGCTCCTTTTCCCTTCACCTTTGCTCCAGGAGGCCGATAGCGGGCTTGAGCCTTAAAAAGCTAATTTTCCCAGCTTGTTATAACCTAATCAGTGACAGGCAAAGTGGCAATCCTTCAGTTCCACTTCCTAGAGGAATTGCTTCCTTAAAGGGTCAACCAGGGTCCCCTTACTTTGTGAGATAGACGTCTTCTTACCTGCGGCATCTTGAATCTTTGGAGTTCTCTTACCTAATTTCCTCAAAGTGAAAAGCACACAGTACAGGTGCTTTACATTGCTTAGACTGGCATTTACAGTTCTTAAGAGTGAATCAATCTTTTTTTCACAAATCGGAGGAGCAGAGCAGAGACCACTGAAGCCAAAGGATTCTGTGGGTGATCTGAGATGCATTGTTTCCACCTGTCTCACAGAACCCTTTTTTTCCTAAAAAAAAAACTAGTAGCCTATTTCCTAAAGCCTTTCAGGCTGGAGAGAATTGAAATTGACAAGTAACTGTCCAGCCAAAGCTGAGATTTTTTCCAGTAGAATTAATTTACCAGTACACACACGTCTTGGCTCCTCCTTGGACTGAGGGTCACAACCAAAAGGGTGGCTTTGTCCCTCAAAGCTGAGGTTCCTTTCTCTTCCTCCTTAGAGGGCTTCTACGTCATCTCTTGCGTGGACCCTGACCCTCTCTCCCTGAGAGGGGAACAGCACGGGCGCCTGGGCACACAATCACACTCAGTTCCTGGCTCAATGGCTGGCAAGAGGACCGGGGCTGGATCCTTCTGATTCACTCCTGGAGTGGTTTTCCTGCTCCCAGAATGAATCCATCCATTCATCTGCGACTGGAATTCTCAGTGGGGGAAGAGACCAGAGTGACGTAGAGCCGTCATGGGAGGCTGATGCCCAAGGTCAAGTTCACCAAGCACATAGGATATGCCAGCCATCATTGAATAAGGCCTAGGGGCACGCAGCCCTTAGTCCCCAGAGGGCAACCATTGTTCTGGGCTAGACTGGGCTTTCAAAATGTCACAGTGAGAAATGTCCAATATTGGTGCCCTTTGCACACTGTGGACTTTGCATGAAGAGTGAGAGCCCTTTGTTCTCTGCTTCCTCAGTGCATACAGCCCGCCCACTGCCTGTTTGTTTAGTGGGCCCTTGCTGCCTTCCTGCACCATCCACCAATCTGCCTTTCAGCAAGGTGGCCAAGTGGTGGGCCCTGCTCTGAGGAAGGCATTTGATGTTCACATATCAGATCACAGATCCACCTCTTGGCCCTAAGCCAAGTGCTTCTCTCTTTCCCCTTCTCTTCCCCATCACTCCCTCTCTCCCTGGGTGTGTGTGTGTCTTTATTATGATGTGGAGGAAGAATTAAGTAGTATTAAGGATAGTGGCCTTAATCTTACTCATCTGTCTTCCTTGGAACCATACACCTTGACAATGATGTTAGGCTTCAACGACAAGGAAAAAGGAGCACTGCTGAAGGAAATCGGCCTGTACCTAGAGGCTCAGGAGTTTGACTCAGAAGAAAGGAAATTAAAATCAACACAAATAAACTTGGTAGGAGTTGGCGTGCTGAGTTCAGGCTCTGGTTCCCTCATTCACAGTATGGCCTGGTCAGGCACTTGATCTTTCTCCATCTTGTTTTCTCTAGTGGATACTTTCAACTGACACTTTGTCACCCAGATCTGTTGTGAAAAGAATGGAAACCCTGCAGATCTGATTTTTTGTGTTTGTGATTCTTCTGGGTTTTTCTACCTCTTTCTGCCCCCTTAAACATTGGTATTCCTCAGGGAACATCTTTTTTTCACCCCCTGTTCTCACCCATCATCTTCAGGATAAAGGGTTAACTCTGTGCCATGTCTTATAAGGCCCCCTGGATCTGGCTATCCCCCTTCACTCCTGTGTCCATGGTTTTCCTGGTCTCTTGTGCCCCTGCTCCTTTCTACCCACTGCTCCTGCCCAAAATGCTTTCCTCCCCATGCCCCACCATCCTCCAGGCCCACATCCGCTCATCCTTTGAGTCAGGGCAGGGCTTCCCTGGTGGTCCTGCCTGCCAGTGCAGGGGACATGGATGTGATCCGTGGTCTGGGAAGATCCCACATGCCTCAAGGCAACTAAGCCCATGTGCCACAGCCACTGAGCCTGCGCACCCTAGAGCCCGTGCTCTGCAACAAGAGAAAGCACCCACATGAGAAGCCTGTGCACCCCAACTAGAGAGTAGCCCCGATGCAACAACAAATGCCAGCCTAGCCAGAAGTAAAAAAAAAAAAAAAAAAGTCAGGGCAGGTGTCACCTCCTCTGAGGGTCTTTCCTAAATGGCCCCTGCACACCTTGCCAAGCTGAGTGGGGTGCCCCTCCTCTGGCTCTCATTAGCATCTATACTTGAATTGCTGGCTTTTCAGTCAGCCCACTAGTCGATGAGTTGTTGGAAACAGTTGTCTCTTGGCCACCGTAGTAACCTTAGCACTGTCCCTGGCAATCCGTAAATGTTGACTAAATGTATGAATGAGGACTGTATTCCCATATACTGACTTGCCTTTGCTCAGGAAAAATGTAAGATAAAAATGTGCAAAAGCTACTTTACAAACTGAAGAGGGTCTAAGTATGCTGTCGTTAACATGAAGAAGTGGCTTCCCAGTCTACTGTCTGTTCTGTCCTTTGCCTTCCCTACCGACCCCCCACCTAAACGCCTTTATTCTCCAGCTCCACAGTGCTTCTCATATAGTTCTCCCACACTCTCCACATATTGTAAACATGTGCCTCTCACATGGTAAAGTCCCTGAGAGCAGGATCTATGGCTTCTCCATCTGTGTGTACACATGGTGTGTGGCACATAGTGGATACCTAATCAGTCATTGTCAAATGAATTGGATGGAATGTGAAGGAAGGACAGTAAACTGCTGGGTCAGAGGGAGACATCCATTCAATGGCAAACATTTTCTTAGGGGAGGCTCTTTTCCCTCTGGCATTACCATTGCTATCTTACATTCATACAGTATTTTTAACTTTGCAAATTATGTTCCCATCCATTATCTGATAGCATCCCTGCGTCTACCCTTTGAGGTTTGCAGTTCAGGTCTGATTATCTCCCTTCAGCAACTTACCTGAATTCATTCACCTCCCAGAACTGGAACTGAAGCCTGAGAATTCCTATGCTTGAAAAGGAACATTAGGAAAGGGGAAGACCATCCCCAAGTTGACTGGATCCCAGAGTCAGCTGATTAACATGAGCAGATTGGTAGTGAATTATAGGAAGTGACCGGTCTTATTCTGGGCCATCATGGTTCCTTCCGACTATGGGGCCTCCCCGCCTGGGGTAGCCTTACCACTCACTTCTGTGACTTTGGACAGGCCAGCCTCTCCCCAAGCTTCTTCCTCCTCTATAAAGAGCCACATGCTCAGTTTTATCTGACTCTTTGCGGCCCCATGGACTGTAGCCTCTGTCCATGGGATTCTCCAGGCCAGAATACTAGAACAGGTTGCTACTTCCTTCTGCTGAGGATCTTCCAGACCCAGGGATCAATCCTTCATCTCCTATGCCTCCTGCATTGGCAGGCGGATTTTTTACCACTAGTGCCACCTGGGAAACCCATAAAGAGCATAGCAATGTCCATTGAGGAGCCCATGGGATTCTGTATTCAACACTGTTTTGTGCACAGATGTAAAACTCTACTTTCCGCCATTTGTAACAAGAGGGGAAGGGACTTTTTCCTGATTTGGGAGCAGTTTGAAAGAGTCAAGCATCTTGAGTCCCACAGCTTCTTAGTCAAAGGCATTTTCTTATATTGAGTTGGCCAAGAAGTTCGTTCAGGTTTTCCCATAACATCTTATGGAAAAACCTGAGCAAACCTTTTGGCCAACTCGATTATTCTACTCTAAGTAAATGTATTAAGGTAGCTTTCAGATTGGCAGTTAAACTATTACAGTTGTCCCAAAACCATTAGTCTGGTGGCTGATCTACTAAATAGAGCCCACTGTAGTTCATTGCACATAGCGCTCAATGAATTTTTGTTGATTTAACATATATCAAGCACTAAACATTGGGGGACATTCCGAAGGCTTTAAGACTCTATCCTTGCCTTCATCTGGTGTATGAAAAGTGCCAGGGGTTCACAGGAATGACAGCGGATCACTAAACGTCCATGTAGCATCATCACGAAAGATGTCAAGCAGAGGATGTGACTGTAACTCAACGTTGACTTAGCAAGCGTGTCCTATTGCAGTGGGGAATGACAGAGAGGGGTGTACAGGTTGGAAAAATGGTGTGAGAAAAGTGCATGGAGATGGAATGCTTCTAGAGTGTTGGGGCGGGCAGTCAGGAGGCCAGCTTGTATTTAATTAATAGTGATTCAGGTAGAAGCTTCGTGGATGAGAGCTGGCACTCTGGTTGGGGCCCTACTGCAAGCACTTGCAGTGCCATGCTGAGGAATTGAAATCAAGCCTAGGCTTTTGAAAATTGCAGGTTTTTGAGCAGGGAAGTGGCAGGGCAAAAGCAATGATTTTTGTCAGGTTAATTTGGCAGTGGTCTGCAGGATAATTCAGAAGCGAAAGAATGGAGATGGGGGCGGGGCAACTTGGACAGTGGCTTCTGAAATTTTTTGACCACAGTTTGCCGTTAGAAATGCCTTTGATGTCAACACACACACACTTGAAATTAGTTTCACAGTGGATGTGTGCAGTGCACTCAGATATTTTCTATTATGTTCTATTTTGGTTTTTAAAGAAAGACCCACTTCATTGCTTTCATGACTGATTTTGATAGATGTTTACAGTGGAATGACATGCAGTAGTGTAAATGATCAGTGAGTGATGGGTCTTCTACACAGGACCCAGAGTTTATTACAGATATTCAGACTAGAAGCTTCTACCTGTGACTCCAGCCTGGTCAAGATGGTGCTGTTTGTTTATTTGGTTCTTTGTCATAGGTTATAATAAATACAGAAGGGGCGGCTGTAAAGAACACTGGTTGGTTCTATATAAGAATTTATTCCATAGATTTGGAAACTGTCAACCACTTAACAGAAAAGAGAACCAGGTGGACAAAAGCCTCAGCCAAGATTTTCTGTGAATTAATTATCAAAGGAGGACTCCCCTGGTGGTCCAGTGGTTAAGATTTCAGGTTCCAATGCAGGGAGTGCAGGTTCAATCCCTGGTCCAGGAGCTAAGATCCCACAAGCCTCGGGGCCAAAAAAAACCAAAACATAAAACAGAAGCAATATTGTAACAAATTCAATAAAGACTTTAAAAAATGGTCCACATAAAAAAAAATCTAAAAAAAATAATATTCAAGGAGAGATTAAACCAACAGTGAGAAATGAGATGCCATTTCACAGCTACTGGACTGGCAAAAGATTCGGTAAATTTCGTCTAGCAATGCCAGGTGTCTGCGGAAGCAGTGGGAACTGCAGCCACTGCATGGGGTGAGGGCGGGGAGGTTTTGCAGCCCACTGGGAGGTTTTGCAGCTCCTCACGCAGTCAGAGTTGGGCCTACCCCTCACCCAGTTAACCTTTCACACCTGTGCAGCAGGAGACCTGCAGCAGAAATGTCCACTGCTTCATTGTTTGTATTAATAGATGTCCAGACGCTAAAGAATGGGAAAATAAAACATGGTATCGTTACATAGTAAAATAAGCTGTAGTCAAAATGAATGAAGTCATGTGTGTCTCAGAAACATCAAGCTAGACATAAAGTTTCCAAATGGTACATTTAATATTGTACTATTTGTATAAAGTTTGTGTGTGCTAAGTCACTTTAGTCATGTTAGACTCTGCAACCCTGTGGGGAACTGCTTTTTCTCATTTTTTGTGATTACACAACTCTGCCCCATAGAGGAGCTTTTTTACACCAAGCTCCTCTGTCCATGGGATTCTCCAGGCAAGAATACTGGAGTGGGTTGCCATGCCCTCCTCCAGGGGATCTTCCCGACCCAGGGATCGAACCCACGTCTCTTACATCTCCTTCATTGGCAGGCGGGTTCTTTACCACTAGTGCCACCTGGGAAGCCCAGCACATATTTGTATAAAGTTTAGACCTGTAAAACAGTACTGTGTTGTGCTTATGGATTCAAATTTATGAAGTGAAAATATGGGAATAATACACCCTGAATTCAGGGTAGTGGTTGTGTCGAGGATAATGGGGTGGGGAGAAAGAAGTGGGATCAGGTTGGAAAACCCCAGGAGCTTCAGCAGTATCTGTGCTGTTGTATAGATTGAAGGATAAGACCTGAAGCAAGTGTGGCTCAGTGTTAGAGTTTCACGTTGCTCTGTGGTAGATATATGAGTATTATACACGTGCCAAAATTTTCTGTTTCCAATATTTCTGTAACTGTTGTCATGCCTCGCCTGACCAGCATCATGGCTAGGGCTGACCTCATGGCGAAAGAATCATTGCCTCCTGTGATCAAAAGCTGGGGATGACCGAGGGAGGGGGGCCTACAGGTGGATGTCCATCCCAGCCTTCCTCTCACTTCTCAGGACCAGACCTTCAACAGAGAAGAGGAAATGACAGAGTAAAAGCGCTTTTAAGATTCCTGGTTGGTGAAGTACAGAAGTGAGAATGAGATCAGAGCTAGTGCCTCAGCTTGTCTGGTGCTTCTCAGAGTCTCTGCATCTCAGCCTCCGTGAACCCATCAGAGTGGAGGTCAGGCCAAAGAAGACTTATCTCTGGCTTGTCCAGTAAGCAGGACAAACATTGTACCTTCAAGTCCCTTATGGTCCCCTTTTATAAAATGGGAAAACCATTTTTTAAAAATGTCTGTCAAATAATTAGGAGTTTTTTAAAGAGAGGCAAAAAAAAAAAAAAAAAGTCCAAGCCACCTCTCTGAATTGCCTTCCTTACTTTCTTTTCTTGATCTTTGGATGTTCCAAAAGTCTCCGGACTTCTGTCACAAATCCTTTTACTGCTCAGGAGGAAGTCACCACTCAATTGTAAGCAAATATATCAACTTGATCCTGGTAGTGGCGATTATGTTGTGGGACTGCTGCGTGCTCCCCAAACAGAAAACAACCATTTCGGGTCTCCTGACGTACTTGACCTCTGTTTAACTCTGTGCAAGTCCCCCATCTAGGCCTCAGTTTGATTAGCATCGTCAGGATACCACCACTCTCATCTTTATGACAGACAGATACGGGCTGCTTATTATAGGTTGGGAACTATTGTAAAGAGTAAACTAATTTAGCTTTCACAGCCACCCTATACAATAGCTATATTATGACCCTATTTTATAGACAGGGAAACTGAGACACAGAAAAATTAAGTCACCTGTCAAGTCTCACAGCTGGCAGTTGGCAAAGCCAGATCTTGAACCCAGGCAGCCTGGATCCAGAGTCTATCCCCTCACACAGTGCGCTGTCTCTTGAGTGAAATACGGGAGGGCAGCACTTTGAATGAACTGACGTAGCGGAAGCAGCAAGCACAGAAACTGGCAATAGTAGATGCTCAGTAAATGGCCTCTTTATTGGATGAACTTACTCTACACTCTGTGATTCATTCTGCCTTTCCTTTCAGAGGTCAGCCCCAGGAGCGTGGGGAAGGAGGGATCACAGCTGAGCTGGGCGATTGTACTGGTCCAAGCGCTGAATCGGCCAAGTCACAGAGTCATGCCTTTTATTTTTAAACACACACACACCTCCTCGGTCCAGTGGCAAGTGAGGGTGGTGTCCTCTGTGCTCTGGTTTGGGATCCGGCTAATTTAGGGGAAGGACTGAGGTGGGGCTGGAGAGGCTGTGGTCGTAGGCACTGGAAACTGGTCGTTCATAGTTCAGGCCATTGGTCTTTCTGATGGGATCTCTCCCGTCCTTGCTCCAGCTGAACTTTCCTTGGCCCCAGGCATCGTGGCCAGCTGGCCCTTCAGAGAAGATGGCATCCCTTGAGCAGCTGCTCCTCCGGAGCCAGCTGACTCCCTGTAAGCCCTGCCCTGGCCCGGCCTGCTGTTTCCTCTCTCTCATGGTCAAGGTGGTGGTAGCCTTGGTGGGGGCCTCAGACCAGAGCCAGCAGCGACCCGAGAATAGAGTGACAGAAGGCTGGGGGAGGAGGGGCTTGTCCTTCCAGCCTGCAGAAGCTGCTGCCTTTCGCCCACCTTCCTGCTCTTGCCGAGACGGTGACTCAGGCCCAGACCACTCCCTGGGGAGCCAGGATTTCAGCCACTATCAACTGCCTCCTACTCTCTGCTCAGCCCTCCCTCTCCCCACCACCCCGAACTCTGATCTTTGCTCAGCTGGAGATATCTGGAAGATGGCGGGGTGGGGGTAGACTGAATCATTCCAGGGTTCTCTCCACCCTCGGCGGGGGCCTAGGCCCATTCAGGCTCCATAGAAACAAATCCAGGAGGCCCAGTGAAGGCCAGGGAGGAGGACGTAGGTTTTAGCTTCTTTCAGCTCTTCTTCGTGATAGACTGGAGGACTCTCCAAAGAAGGCAGGGCTTGAGAGAGGTGCTGGGGTGACCAGGGGGATCCCCACGCAGCTGCCATCTGGGGCTGCCTCTTAGTCTCTGCCTCTGCTGTGGAGGGGGTGGGGAAACAAAAGATTGAGAAACCCAGCAAATTGAAAAGGCACAAGAGCCGGTTTTGTAAATAGACATTACACAAGAGCAGGAGTTTTTTGGGAAAGGTTTTACTGAGACAGAATTAGCCAACTGGCATCCTGCTGCTAATAGAGATATTTACTGTTTGAAAAGTATATTTGTAGCTTTGGAGAACATCCTGTTGACTTTTCTTTATTGTGAAAGAAAATGGAACCCTTTCCCCCCTCTTCCCCTTTCCCTCTGTACACATAAAACTTTTTTTCTTTTTTTTTTTTTGAGGTGGGGCTGGTTGGGGGTTGGAGAAGGGCAGGGCTGAGAGAAATATTTTCTCCATTTTGTTCCTGAGACCAAAATATTTCTTCCCCTGCCCTCTGATGCTCATATTTATGGAATGGCAAGGAGAACCAAGTAAGGAAGCCCACTCCCTGGGTCGGGAGCTCACAGCCTTTCTGATAGCTCCCAGAGTTTAGAGGTTCTCTGGGGAGCTAGCCCTGTCTCCTCTCTGGACCTCTGCTGACACCACTCCTCCCCCCCTCCCCCCGCCGATTCCAAGGGGAGGGCTGTGAGGACGAGGAGGAGAACAGAAGTCTGGAAGCCCAGTGAGCCCCTCATCCCAGAGCCCCAGCAATGCCAGGGCAGCAGTGCTCTCAGGAGATGCTGCCTTGCCGTCGCTCTAGCTGCTGCTTCTGAGGATGTCCTGTGGGGGCCTTGAACCATAGGATGAAATCCAGAGGTCAAGGAGACGAAGAGGCAGAGGAGTCAGTTGACTTAAGGTTGCTTTGCTCTCTCTCCACCCTTTACCACTTCAGCAGCAGAGAATCTGATCCCTCCATCAGACCACCTGCCCAAGTTCTCTGGCTCTCTCTCTGGCAGAGCAGAGCACTTTTGCCCTTTGGCAGCCTGAGAAGAAACCCAGGAGACTCTTCTCCTTTCACATTTCCTCTCAGGCTCTTGAAAATGTGTTCCCTTGACCCACATGCTGCTAACTTGCCCAGGCTTCACTGCCAGTGCCAAAGGTCAGCTCTGTTCTCTCGATCTCCATTGAATGTACTTTGCCTTGGCCCCGGCTGGTGCTTGTGGCTGGTGATGCCTTTTAGGTTTTTATTATAACCAGATAAGGATTGGGAGACCAAGGACAATGATACTACCTTTCTTTGTTCTGTATATAGCCTGATCTAAGAGTAGCTTTTTTCAGGAGCCCTAAATTAGAGTGTGGTATTTGATAGGGCCCTGAGGGCAATGGTCTCATTTTACTCATTCATTTAATCATTCATTCCCTGCTTACTATGTGTATGAAACCAGACTATAAGCTCCATGAAATCATAGAATGAGTCTGCCTTGTTCATCCTGAGATCCCTAATCCTCACATAGTACTAGGCATGAAGGATACCCTTAATACATAGTCACCGGCTGTTCATTCAGTAAAAGGTTGAAAATAGCACTGTGCCGAGTCCAGCACTTGCAGGAGATGCACAGAAGCATAACATTGAGTCCCTACCCTTGAGGTGCTTATGTGTTGTAATGAGAAAACAAGATGTGTACATGTCAGAGTTAATTAACCTGTACTTTTTACCAAATAGAGCTTACTTCGGTAATAAAAGGATGGCTTGTTCTGGGGACATGCATTCACACAGTTCATCACAGCACAAGGTCATAGGCGAACCAACAGGTCAATTAATGCATGCTGAAAAGGCATTGATATAATTCAGAAGTCCAGTCTTTATATCTTTCAGTAAACTGGAAACAGAAAAATATTTCCTTACTATTATTGGGTTGGCCAAAATGTTCTTTTAGGCTTTTCTACTATCATACAGAAAAAACCTAAGTGAACTTTTTGGCCAACCCAATGGGAGGCTTCTTGGCTGAAACCAGGAGCCTTCTTCTTGTTCTACAGCAGAAGATTAAACTCAGAGATTCTTACTAAAGTCAGAAGCATCATTTTCTGCAATTTCTAGCCAATGCCATAATACAAGACAATAAATAGATACTAAATATTGGGGAAGAGGAGGAAAATCTTACAGTTATTTTTAAATGATATGACTATTTGGAAAACCTAGTTCTTTTTTTCTTGCCAGCCAAATTTCTTGGGCTATTAAGATTAGGTTAAATATATAGGTGTGGTGACTGGTTGTGGGGTAAATATTTAACACCCCATAGCTTTCCTGTGTACCAGGAAGATGAAGTGAAAAAGAGGATCCATTCGTAGCATAACCAAAATATAAAATTCCATGGAGTGCACCTAAGACATGTAGGGCAAAAAATTTCACCAGTAGGTGTTACTTTGGGATGTTAATATTTAACAAAATAAATGTAGCAGACCTATATGAAAAAACTCTTAAGGCCAAAGAAAGTGATAAAAAGACTTGAATGACTGGAAAGAAATGTTTTGGCCCTAAACGAGCAAACCTAATATTGATAAAGATGTTAGTTCTTCATAAGTTAATTTATAAATATAATGTATTTTCACTTCATGGCAAATAGATGGGGAAACAGTAGAAACAGTGACAGACTTTATTTTTGGGGGCTCCAAAATCACTGCAGATGGTGACTGTAGCCATGAAATTAAAAGACGCTTGCCCCTTGGAAGAAAAGTTATAACCAATCTAGACAGCATATTAAAAAGCAGAGACATTACTCTGCCAACAATGGTCCATCTAGTCAAAGCTATGGTTTTTCCATTAGTCATGTATGGATGGATGTGAGAGCTGGACTAAAGAAAGCTGAGTGCCAAAGCATTGATGCTTTTGAACTGTGGTGTTGGAGAAGACTTAAGAGTCCCTTGGACTGCAAGAACATCCAACCAGTCCATCCTAAAGGAAATCAGTCCTGAATATTCATTGGAAGGACCGATGCCACTCCAATACTTTGGCCACCTGATGTGAAGAACTGACTCATTTGAAAAGACCCTGATGCTGGGAAGGATTGAAGGCAGGAGGAGAAGGGGACGACAGAGGATGAGATGGTTGGATGGCATCACTGACTCAGTGGACATGAGTTTGAGTAAACTCCAGGAATTGATGATAGACAGGGAGGCCTGAGGTTGCAAAGAGTCAGACACGACTGAGCAACTGAACTGAACTGAATATATTTTCAGTAATAAATATCCTGATTTAAAAGGGAGGATACAGCACATGATTTTGAATTTCATCTTAAATCTGAAAACAAAACAAAGTTAAAGTAGCCAAGAAATTACCTAAAAAAGAAATGTAATGAGAAGGATTTGCTTACTAGATATTGAATTGTTATAAACCTAAATAATTAAATCTGTGTTGTTCGAAAGAGAGTGGACCTACTTGTGGTATAGAGTGGAAATGTTTAACACTAATAAAATGATTTTTCAGAGATAGATTAATTTTGGGGGGTGGGGGGAACTTCCCTGGTGGTCCAGTGGTTAAGACTTTGCCTTCCAATGCAGGGGGTGCAGGTTCAATCCCTGGTTGGGGAGCTATGATCCCACATGCCTCATGGCCAACGTAAAACAGAAACAATATTGTAACAAATTCAATAAAGACTTTAAAAATGGTCATTTAAAACAAAAATCTTTAAAAATATATTTTTTTAAAGATTATTTTTTTTAATCACATTAAAGCAGCTGGCTAACCATACACTCAAACTCTACATGGAGTAAAGATTTGAATATAAAAAACAAACCACTAAAATTCATTTGGAAATGCAAGGAACACAGAATAGCCAAAACAGTCTTAGCAAAGTAATACAAAGTTGGAGGACTTACTCTTCCCAATCTCAAAACTTACTACAAAGCAACAGTAATTAAGATAGTGTAGTACTAGCAAATCAATGGTGTAGAATTGAGTCCAGAAATAACCTTTACATTGATGGTCTGTTGATTTTTAACAAGGATGTCAGGACAGTTCAACAGAAAAGGAAAGTCTTTTCAACCAACAGTACTGGGATAACTGGATGGCCCCATGCAAAACAATGAAGTAGGACCCTTACCTACACTATGTACTAAAGTTAGAAAGGATCAAAGACCTGAACGTAAAAGCTGAAACTAGAACACTCTAAGTAAAGAAAACAAATGTGAATCTTCCTGACCTTGGATTTGGCAAAGAATTCTTAGATACAAAAACCAAAACCACAAACAACAAAAGAAAACATAGATTCGGCTATTTCAAAATCTAAAACTAATTCTTCAAAGGACACCATGAAGAAAGTGGAAAAAAAAAAATCACAAATGACAGAAAATATTTGCAAAACATATATCTGATTAGGGACTTGTACCCAGAGTATATAAAGAACTCTTACAACTCAACAGTTAAAAGAACATCAAGTTTTTAAATGGGCTAACAATTTGAATGGATGTTTCTCCAGAAAAGATACACAAATGACTAATAAACACCAAAAAAGATGCTCAACATCATACTCATACATGCCACAACATGGCTAATCATAGAAAACATTTTGCTCAGTGAAAGAAGCCAAGACAAAAGGCCACATGTTATATAATTCTGTTTATGTGAAATATCCAGAATTGGCAAATCCTTAGAGACTGAAAGTGTCTTTCGGGTACACTACAAAATGGTTCGGTTCAGTTCAGTTCAGTTCAGTTTAGTCACTCAGTCGTGTCCGACTCTTTGTGACCCCATGAACCGCAGCACGCCAGGCCTCCCTGTCCATCACCAACTCCCGGAGTCCATCCAAACCCTTGTCCATTGAGTCGGTGATGCCATCCAACCATCTCATCCTCTGTAGTCCCCTTCTTCTCCTGCCCTCATTCTTGCCCAGCATCAGGGTCTTTTCAAATGAGTCAGCTCTTCGCATCAGGTGGCCAAAGTATTGGAGTTTCTGCTTCAGCATCAGTCCTACCAGTGCACACCCAGGACTGATCTCCTTTAGGATGGACTGGTTAGATCTCCTTGCAGTCCAAGGGACTCTCAAAAGTCTTCTCCAGCGCCACAGTTCAAAAGCATCAATTCTTCGGTGCTCAGCTTTCTTTATAGTCCAACTTTCACATCCATATATGACCACTGGAAAAACCATAGCCTTGACTGGATGGACTTTTGTTGACAAAGTAATGTCTCTGCTTTTTACTATGCTGTCTAGGTTGGTCATAACTTTGCTTCCAAGGAGTAAGCATCTTTTAATTTCATGGCTGCAGTCACCATCTGCAGTGATTTTGGAGCTCAGAAAAATAAAGTCAGCCACTGTTTCTCCATCTATTTGCCATGAAGTGATGGGACTGGATGCCATGAACTTAGTTTTCTGAATGTTGAGCTTTAAATGGTGAATGACTGCTAATAGATACAGAGTTTCCTTTTGGGTGATGAAAATGTTCTAAAATTAGTTAGTGGTGGGAATTCTCTGGCAATCCAGTGGTTAGGACTCTGCTTTCACTGCCAAGGCTGCAGGTCCAATCCCTGCTCCGGGAACTAAGATCCCACAAGCTGCACAGCATGGCCAAAAATAAAATAAAGGTAGTGATGAGAGTTGTACAAGTCTGTGAATATACCCAAAACACCAAATTGTACACTTATAAAAGAATGAATTTTACAGAATGTGAATTTCATCTCATAAAGTTGTTTTTTAAAATTAATAAAGCAGGTTCTGAGTAGAGGTGACAGGCTGTGGGATTTGTGAGAGAGAAACTAGGTATATATAGTATAATATAATGTATCTATAATATATAGCACATTATACATTATAATGTGTAATATGCATCTAGTTTTATCTCTCTTAAAATCCTACAAGAAACACAATGAAGTGATTTTTTAAAAATCATGAATCTACAAATTCAAGGAAAATAGAGACATCAACAACACTTGGTTTTCATTTGTTTCTATGCATATTTTGATTTCTTTTTTTATTTCTTCTGTGATTTGTTGGTTATTCAGAAGTGTGTTGTTCAGCCTCCATATGTTGGAATTTTTAATAGTTTTATTCCTGTAATTGACATCTAATCTTACTGCATTGTGATCAGAAAAGATGCTTGGAATGATTTCAATTTTTTTGAATTTACCAAGGCTAGATTTATGGCCCAGGATATGATCTGTCCTGGAGAAGGTTCCGTGGGCACTTAAGAAAAAGGTGAAATTCATTGTTTTCATGTGAAATGTCCTATAGATATTAATTAGGTCTAACTGGTCCATTGTATCATTTAAAGTTTGTATTTCCTTGCTAATTTTCTGTTTAGTTGATCTATCCATAGGTGTGAGTGGGGTATTAAAGTCTCCCACTATTATTGTGTTATTGTTAATTTCCCCTTTCATACTTGTTAGCATTTGCCTTACATATTTCGGTGTTCCCTATGTTGGGTGCATGTATATTTATAATTGTTGTATCTTCTTCTTGGAATGATCCTTTGATCATTATGTAGTATCCTTCTTTATCTCTTTTCACAGCCTTTATTTAAAAGTCTATTTTATCTGATATGAGTATTGCTACTCCTGCTTTCTTTTGGTCTCCATTTGCGTGAAATATCTTTTTCCAGCCCTTCACTTTCAGTCTGTATGTGTCCCTTGTTTTGAGGTGGGTCTCTTATAGACAGCATATATGGGGTCTTGTTTTTGTATCCATTCAGCCAGTCTTTGTCTTTTGATTGGGGCATTCAACCCATTTACATTTAAGATAATTATTTATAAGTATGATCCCATTGTCATTTACTTTGTTGTTTTGGGTTCAAGTTTATACACCTTTTCTGTGTTTCCTGTCTTGCAAAAAAAAAAAAAAAAGACCCTATTTTTAAAGCAAACTTCATATATATTTTTTATAACCTTTGTGATTTTGTTCTGTTTGTTTTTTAAATATTGTATTTTTGAGAGTCTAACCTCTACTCTAGATTTTTAATCTTCACTTTTTGGTATTTGTTATCAACAACACTTGGGGTTTAGAATGCAGTTACGTTGGGTAATGGACTTAGCATTTCCTAGGAAGCCAGATCATGAACTAGCATTCAGGAAAACCAAGAACTTCTGTTATAAAATCCTCAAAGGTTCAGGAACTGGTGGCCCTGGACACCTCTAGAAGTGAAGTAAAGCCAAACACTCAGGTTAGGAAGACTGGTTGAAAGCTGCCTGTGAAAAAGTTGAGAGTCCTACCATCTCCTCCCCAAGTCCATTTCCCCAGAGACTGTCCCCACCTCACCCTCGCAGAAGAATGAAGGGGCTGTACCCTGGAGAGTGTGAAGCAGAGAGTTTCTCTACAAGGGCACACAAAGGTGGATTTACTGTGTGAAACTAATAAAGCTTTAACTTCAGGGCCCCTTGCTTACATGGACTTTGTCCAGGGCCCTGGTAGGAAACCTAGCCATGTGTGCAAATAATCCTATTTCCATAAACTTTGGAAATGTATTTATACTGCACTCAGTTAATACCTCTGCCTTCTCTTCTTCCATTCTCTTTTTTTTTTACTAATTTTTTTTTTTAGTACGGTTGCTTTATAATGTTGTGTTAGTTTCTGCTGTAGAGCAAAGTGAATCAGTTGTACAAACACATGCATCCACTCTTTTTTAGATTCTGTTTCCATGTAGGTTGTGTGTGTGTAGGTTGCCATGTAGGTCAGTCACGTCCAACTCTTTGTGACCCCGTGGACTATGGCCCACTAGGCTCCTCTGTCCATGGGATTTTTCAGGCAAAAATACTGGAGTGGGTTGTCATTTCCTTTTCAGGGGATCTTCCCAACCCAGGGATCAAACCTGAGTCTCCTGCATCTCCTGAATTGGCAGGCAGGTTTTTTGTTTTCTTTTTTTTTTTTTTTAACACTGAGCCACCTGCGAGGCCCCCCTAACACATTATTACAGAGTATTTAGTAGAGTTCCCTGTGCTACACATTAAGTCCTTATTGCTTAGTTATCTATTTTACATGTAGTAGTATGTATATGTCAGTCCCAAACTCCCAATTTATTCCTCCCTGATCTTTTTACCTTGGTAACCATAAGTTTGTTTTCTACATCTGACTCAGTTTCTGTTTTGTAAAAGGTTCATCTGTACCATTTTTTTAGATTCCACATAAAAGCGATATCGTATGATGTTTGTCTTTGTCTGACTTCACTCGGTATTATAATCTCTAGGTCCTCCTTTTTCTTCTATATACTATCCTTCATGTCAGGCAGCTTAGAATAGCCTAGACCTTTTTTGAGATGGGACAGGGTTGGGGTGGGGGGATGTTGAATTGAAAGTTTGCTGTTTTGACTTCAATTTGTAAGGAGATTTTTGGAAATCTTTAATAAGCCAAGTGAGAAATTGCAGACTCCCTAAGTTGGAAATATACAAAGGATATACCTTTTTCAGTCATCTTCAAGTTTATTTTATAGTTAAAAGGAAAATTCGATAAAAATAAAACACAAAACAAGTGACAAAGGGGAGCAATGAAATCATAGATATTATTCTGAAATCAAGTAAAGTGTAACAAAACAATGTCACATTGTGCCGAAAGCTAGCAATTCATTAAGAGGATAGGTCAGTTTTAAATAGAAGTGATGATTATTTGATAATCCAGCTAATGAAGAGGAGGAGCAAATCATATGAACGTGTTGCTAAAACATTTAAATTTCTAGTGGATTTAACATGAAAGACATAACAAAGAAAACCTAAAACTCATGGTATGCCCTCCTACAAGGACATCAGTGACAAGCCAGTTTTTTCTCATTAATTCAGAGAGCATTTAAGATTAGTCATTGTACAAGAAAATCTGAAATGTGCCCTGAAATCTTACAGTTTACTTATGAAAGAAACATGAGATTTTCATAAATTTTACAACAGTCCTAAAATTTATATTATATTTATATGTTACCAGTAAGCTGCATAAAAAAGCTTTTCTAAACTGTCAGTAATAGAAAACAAATTTCAATCAACGCCACTGGAAAAAAGGCTGAATTATCTTTCTTTTCTCTCTAAGAAAATGATTTATCAAGTCTGTGTCATATGAAGAGGCAATCATAGACTATGCAGCCAAAAAAAAAAAATGTAGAGAAGTAAATATAAAGGTGTGTCAGGCAGATGATTAATAAAAATATTAGGTTATTCTTGATTTTCTGATGTTCATGTTATTTGTCAGGTTTTATAACTTGTAATTTATTATGCTCTTTTCTCTGTCTAAATAAACATTCACTTTCAGACCTAATTTTACATTTGCAGCTTTGGAATCTCTTTAAAAGGGCATGCAGAATTGTGTAAGCTTCAGGGCCACAACACCTAGACCCACTTCAGGTACAGGTGAGGGTAGGACTTCACAGGGGATGAAGTGGATGAATGCATATGGAGTGCTGACACACCCTTTCCCCACATGCACACACACAGGGCCTCGTCTACTCCCTGAGATCCCAGAACAGTGAGCTGGGTCTTTATATCCAGTGGATGGGAGTGGAAAAATCTTCTCTAAGGAATTTCACCTCCCTCAGAGAAAAGACCAGATACTGACATCAAGGATCCCCTATAAGACTTCTCAGCCAGATCATCCTACACAATAGACAGACACTATTCATGTACTCACAGCTGCCTTTTGGCTCCTAGTCATATATTCGAGAAGATAACCAAGAACTACTGTTCGTCCAAGGGACGTATTTAATGTGAAAAACAGAGACTAAAACAAACCAGAAAAGCAACTTGAAGGGAAACTGAGACTCTAAAGGAAGAGGAAGCTCTTTTCAAAGCTCTCATTGAAAGTTTCAGATAAAGCATCTGGGTAAGTAAAAACAGGTTACTCTTTTTTTTTTTTTTTGACAGTTAACTTCTTTATTAAATAACAAGCTATAAGAAATTTAAGCACAAAATCCCAAATACATTAATGATTAAAGGACACGAAGAGAAATTCACAGCAAAAACACACAATATAAACATTTGGAAAAAGGTTAAGCTTCTCTAGGAATAAAAAAAAAAATAGTTTCATAATTGATGTATGAAATTAGGGAGAAAATTCAAATGTATAAGCACTGCCTGGCAAGAATGAACGCAATGGCCACCCTCACATCCCCAGTTACACTGAATTGCTACATGTTTGGAAAACAATGGAGCAAATGAACTAGGATCTTTGGTGATACTTACTCATGTTTAACCAGAAGAACCGTTGGAAATGAAAAACATGATAGCAGAAATGAAAATCTCTTTAGAAATATTAAAAAGTAAGGAAACGTTGAAAAAAAACAGAAATTAGAGGACCAACCAAGGTCAACATCAGAATTAGAAATTTTTTTAAAAGGCAAACAGAAAATGGGAGTGGGTCAACAACAACAAAGTCTCCTTTAATCCAAGAACTAAAGATTATAAATGGCCAACTTGACAGAGTCCTGTGAATACCCCAGCACAACGGATAAAAACACCACAAGGTGAAATTCTGCACTGCAGAGGACGCACATCTGATCCTCGAAGCTTGCATGAAGAAAATAAAAAGCAGATCCCATGCAAAGGTTTGGGAATCGGAGTGGCTTCAGACTTCACCACCTAAACGGTACTGGGAAAAGAGAAGCCAAGGAACCAGTGCCTTTGAGATTCTGGAAGAAGTCATTCCTAGCCTACAATTCTATACCCAGTCCAACTAACTATAGCGTGAGGATAGGGTTGTGCTGTCTCAAAAATGATCTCCAGGACTTCTTTGGTGGTCCAGTGGATAAGACTCCACACTCCCAATGCAGAGGGCCCGGGTTCAATCCCTGGTCAGAGAACTAGATTCCACATCCTTCAACTAAGACCTGGCACAACCAAATAAAAACACATACTTTTAAATGATCTCCCTCACACTTTACGCACCCAAATGAGGAGTAAACCAAGAAAGGGGAAGACCCATAGTCCAGGTGGAGAAGCTCCTAGGAGAGAAGCCAAAGAAATCCCTGTAAAGATGGTGATGGGAGAGCCCAGGAGGAGAGGTAGTCCATCCAGACTAGGTTCAACGCTCCAGTAGAGACTTTCAGGAAGGGGAGATGATAGAACACCTAATACAAGGGAATGTACTGCGTAGATTTAGACAATTGAGAGAGGATTAGGGCTAAACAGAGAAAATTAAGCATGTGAAAGTAAAAACTATTTTTAGGGAAACTTATGCAGTGTTCCGAGTTTTGTGTTGCTGTGTAACAGATTACCTCCCTCCCCCACCCCTCCACCCTACCACCAACAGTGCCTCCCAGCAATGCCAGTTTCTGATTGTCAGGAATTTGCGAGTGGCTCATCTGGGGAGGGAACTCTGCTGTCTCCTGAAGATGTGGCTGAGGCTGAACAGTCTGCTGGCTGCCACACGAAGGAAGGAAAACAAATCACATTATGTTCCTAATAGTGTATTTCATATGAATCTAACCAGATCACAGTATAACTCTATTGAGAAGACAGAGTTGCAAATATGCCTTTGGTAATAGGGGTGAAGACCCAAAAGAGGTGCATGTGTTTGTTTAGTTAAATCTTCTTCCACAATAAAAAGTCAGTAGCTAGGACCTGAAACCTAATAATCAACGAGGGGCAATGCTCACATTTTCTATTTAAAGATGCAAAGGTACCTATCAAAAAACAACAACAAAAAAAGAACAGCCAAGTTAGAAGTGCTCATCTCAAGCAACTGAGTGAGACTGGGGAGCCTAGAACCTAATGTTTTGCTTAGCAAATATTGTTCCCTTATTAAACAATGCACATGTATAGCTTTGATAAGAGCAAAGCTTAAAGAGGAAGTCATAAAAGTAATAAAGTAAATCTAGATGAATTTTTCTTGTTGGGGTGGAGGAGGCAGGTCTTTGTAGGATATCAAAAGAAGAAATCATAAAGGAAAAAGATAGACTTGGTCATTTTGACTTCATACTAATTAAAACCCTCTGTATGTTAAACACACACACACACACACACACACACGTAAAATGGAGAGGGAAACAAGTAAGGCAGGAAAAGAATCCTGATACACTGTCCAAAGTATCATATACTTTGAAATAAACTATTTCAGTCCTTTAAAAATATGTAAACTGTTTGAATCTGTCTCAGGGTCCATTTGGCAAGTGAATCAAAACCTTGAACCTGCAGGTGTCCTTTGACCCAGCAATTCCAACTAATTGTAACTAATCCTTGATGTGCCCAAAGATTTAGCCATTCATTTTCATTTTCAAGAGAAGAAAAACTTGAAGCAGTTGAAATGAACAGTAAGTGAGTGATGTGAGCACAAAAAGAAAACTAGTGGTACAGTTGATTAATGAAATACTAGTTAGCGCTTAAAAGTCAGGCTAATTATTACACAGAGTGAAGTCAGAAAGAGAAAACAAATGTCATATTTTAACACATACATGTGGAATCTAAAGATGGTGCTGATGAATGTAGAAAGGTGGTGCAGGGCAGCAATGGAGATGCTGACGTAGAGAACCGACTTATGAACACGGGGGAGGGAAAGACTAGGATGAATGGAGACAGAAGCGTGGAAACATATACGTTACCATATGTAAAATAGATAGCCAGTGGGAATCTGGTGAGTGACTTGGAACTCAAACCAAGGCTCTGCGACAACCTAGAGGGTTGGGGTGGGGTGGGAGGGAGGTTCAGAGGGAGAGAATATATGTATACCTATCACTGATTCATGTTGATGTATGGCAGAAACCAATACAATATTGTAAAGCAGTTATCCTTCAATTAGAAACAATATAAATTAATTCAAATAATAAAAAAGAAAAAGGCCAATGAAAACTAAATTGGCGTATAAAAACACTCCTGATATATGGTCCCTTTATATTTTAAAAGTTGTGTAAGTAATGCATACGTGTACACACTCATGTACACTGAGATTCGAGGTGGTACTTTTTCTCTGGGATTTTGTGTGTTTGTATCTGTGTTGTGTTCTTCATAGTTTTCCAAGTTTTTGACACTGATCAGGTGTTATTTTTATAGTCAAGAAAAAAGAGTAAGTTTTTTCTTAAGCTTATTTGAGAAATAAGGAAAGTGCAAAGAAGAGAACAGTAATCATATTCTCACCACCCGGAATTAACTACTAACATTTGGCATATCTGCTTCAAGCTTTGTTTTGTTTTGTGTTTTTGTTTTTTTTTTTCCTGCAAATGTTAAAATATAATTAACACCAAAACGTTAACCTTGGTTGTCTTTCGATAGGAGACTGGGGGCTGTTGGGGTTTTTTCTTTTTCTTTTCCCCTTCTTTCTCTCTCTTTTTTCTCTCTTCTAGGCTTTTTTGTATTTCTTAAGTTTTCTCTGATGAGCATGTTTACTTTTTAAAGAGATGAACTGTAATCAACTGTAAAAGGTAGAATATTTTTAAATGCCAAATAAAGTCATCGACATTTCAAAGAAGGTCAGCAAAGTTTGAGACTCAGAACAGCTTTGATGAAACCAGGAGAAGGAAAGGGTTCCCTGTGGGTGGGATGGCTGTATGTCCCAGTTGCCCCAAGTTTTATACCTTTTGTCCTGATGAAATTGTAAATGACAGTGTTGATGCTAAAAAAAAAAAAAAAAAATGGACGTCCCACTTTGGGACAGGGAGTTAGGATTTGGGGAATAAATGGACAGCCACTTGGCTGAATCAAGGTGGTAGCTGTATTGGCTGAAAGAGAAAGGAAGCTAAAAGGCAGAGCGAGACCATATTATAGAGGCACAGTGACTGCTGGTTTCGGAAGTTCCTTCACCAGTTCTAGGGCTGGTGCAGGAAATGTACACAATGAGCATCTTTTTGTCCAGAAAGCAAGGAAGTACTAACAAAACACACACACACTGATGTGGGTGTGTCAGAAGGACACAGGAGCCAACTAGAGGAGCTCCCAAAGCTGGAACAGTTGGAAGAACAAATAAAGTAGTATTGGATTATAACTCATATAAAATAAGTATGCATTTAAACTGATACAAATGACTGAATAAATAAATAAACGAAGAACAGAATTCTCCCGTGCAGAATCCCAAATAACTTGTGCCAATACTCTGCCCTCCAGGAGGTGGAGTATAACTCCTTAAGTATGGGCTGTTCCATAGTGGCTTCCTTCCAAAGAGGGGAGGGGGCATACCAGGGTGTGGGGGTGGGAAGTGACCATAGAGTGGAGAATCCTGGGAAACACTGCTTCAGCCCAGTGACCGAGGCTCACGTCAACTGTAAGAAGTCACACTGAGAGACTTCCCTGGCAGTCCAGTGGTTCAGACCGCGCCTTCCAGTGCAGGGGGTGCAAGTTGGATCCCTGGTCGGGGAGCTAAGATCCTACATGCCTCGAGGCCAAAAAAAAAGGCAAAACATAGATCAGAAGAAATATTGTTTACAAAGTAAAGAGGTTTTAGAAAATTCCAATGGTAAATTTTTTTTTTTTTTTTTTTTCAGAAAGTCACATTGATAGCTCAAACCCTCAGTGTGATGTGGCGAGAACGGCATTTTTACTTCTTCCCCCTACAACCCGTAACCCCAATCCAGTCATGAGAAAAAGAGCAGACAAACCAACCAAGGGACCGTCCATAGAATACCTGACCAGCACTCCTGAAAATGGTCAGGGTCATCAGAAAACAGGGAAGGTCTGAGAAAAGATCAAGAGGAGGCTAAGGAGACTTAACAACTAAATGGAATGCAGTAGCCTGGCTAGGATCCTGAACTTCAAATGGACCTGAGGTCAAACTAAGGGAATCTGAATCAAGCATAGACTGATATCTCAGGATTGGCTTCTTAATTGTAATAAATATACCATACAACTGTAAGAGGTTAATAATAAGGGAAACTGGGTGTGGAATATATGGAGCTAGGGACTGTCTTCACAGTTCTGTAAACCTAAACCTTTTAAAATTAAAAGTAACTTTTTTAAAAGAAAAGCATTCTTCAGGCAGGGAGATGGCTTTTGAAGAGGTGAACTGAAACCTGATCAGATTTGAATGATAAAGTTATAGGTGATTGTCAGGTGCTGACAGTGAGGTTACAGAGACCTGGCTCCGTCTACACGGTGCACGTAGCCTCTTGTGTGTAGAAGCACCCCTTTCAGCACCAGCCTCCTTCTCCTGATAACACGGTCCTCTTTTCGTTTCCTGTCTCATAACCATGAACCCTTTGTAAAATCCATAGTATTTTAGGATGAGGTATTGTGGTCAGATGGTTTTTCATAATTTCTTCAAATACACGTGAAGGAACATGTTTGTGTGAAAGAGTATTACATTCTGAGTAGCTGAGAGAAATATGGACAAATCGAGGCCCTGACAGTTTGTTCTGCGTCCTGTCGTCGCATGACCCTGGGCTCGTCACTGTGCCCCTCCATATCTCCTTCTCCATCCACCAAATGAGAGGGTTGAACTGGAAAAATTTCTATGGTAACTCGCAGCTCTAAAAATACCGTGATTCTAAATTAAGATTTAGAGAGAGAGAGGCTGTGGCACCACAAATAATAGAATCGAAGTTCCTAATTCCTTTGTCTCTAGTTGGTGGTAATGTGTGTGTGTGAGTTGCTCAGTCATGTCCGACTCCTGCGACCCCATGCATTGTAGCCTGCATGTGGGCCCCTCTGTCCATGGGGCTTCCCAGGCCAGAGTATTGGAGTGGGCTGCCATTCCCTTCTCCAGGGGCTCTTCCCAACCCAGGGATGGAACCCAGGTCTCCCGCATTGCAGGCGAATTCTTTGCCATCGGAGCCACCAGGGAGGCAGTAGTACTAGACGCCGAGTTAGAATCTCTTTGACGACTGCTCTGAGTCGTGTTTAGAATTCTCATCCTGCTCCCCACATTCTTGGAAGGGAGAATTCAGTGTAGAATTCAAGTTTTAGATAAGCTGAAAGGGCCATCTAGTCCAACTCCTTTGTTTTATAGTTTGTCTAAGAAACTAGTCAGAGGCAGAGACCAGGGTTTCAGATTCCTGAAACCTTTTATACAGCTTTTTATAGGCCGTATGCTTGCCACAGAGTGGGATCAGTCCTTTTGCAATGCCACCAGGACCTCATTTGCACTGTTACCAAAATGGTCCTTGAAGGCAGTGTCTCACTGTCCAAAACCATTGTGTCAATCAGCTTGAGTCCCTGATCTGGGGAAAAGTAACTGGGGGGAGGGGGAGGAGTCTAAAGCTCTCCTCTTAACCTGTCTTCTTCAGGTCTGAGAAAGGGAAATGGCAGTTTCATTTTTTTTCCCTTTCCTTTTTGGTTCCATCACTTCCCTTTCCCTGGTAATGACACAGCCAGAGCTGATTTGTTTACAGAAGCCACGTGAATGAGCCAGCCCCCAAAGGGTTAACACTCCCAAATTATGGGGCTGGGTTAACAATAAACAGGATGTCCTCCAGAAATTAAATTTAAACCACTGTGACTCAGGCTGGCCCATCCTCTCAACCAGATCGTTGTCTGGGGTTATTATCGGTGGTTAATTATACCATTGGGTTTAGTGGCAGTGTTGGTCAGTGCGGGCCAGAAGTCAGGCTCCAGGAGAGGGATGTGTGTAGGGAGGGGGTGAGGGATGCAGTGGGAGCGGGAGGTTTGAATGGAAGGGACCCACTGGTCCTGAGCCTGGAAGGAGAGCATTGAGGGGGGTCCAGCCCGCACCCCGAGGGCTCTTCCCTGAGCTGATCCCAGCCAGGAAGGCTTCCCTGCCTCCTGCCTCGGTAGGAGAAGCCTGTGCTTCTGTAGCTGTTGGGTTGCCTTGTGGCTTCTTTAAGTCTCAGAATTATAGGATCGTAGAATTTTCAGCACCTGAAGGAAGCTTGTAGACTTGTAGACTCCCAGTTTAACCCTCTGGTTTCCCAGAGTAGGAGATTAAGTCCTGGCACAGTCCTGGTGAAGGGCAGCCTGTCCGTGAGAGGGGAGGTGGGGTTAGAGTCTTCCACCACGACCTTCCTCCCGTCAGGGCAAGCTGTCTTCCATTTCCAGGTGGACAACCTGAGGGGCCGAGCTTCCCAGCAAGTTCGAGCCAACCTTGAGCTGAATTCAGATTCTTCACCAAGCTAGCTTTATTTAGATGTTGTCAGTTCTTGCGGGACATAACCCAGCCTGACTGATCCTTAATGCCCCTGCAGTTTGTCATCTCTCCCCAGCCCCACAAGAAGCTCTCCACAGTTTTAGAATTTCCTTGGTGGTCCAGTGACTAAGACTCCATGCTCTCAATGCAGGAGGCCTGGGTTCAACCCCTGGTCAGGGAACTAGATCCCACATGCTGCAATGAAGACCCAGTGCAACCAAATATACAAATAAAGATATATTTTTAAAATCAGCTTAAAAAAAAAAAGAAGCCCTCTACAGTGTGTCTCTCTGTAGAAAAATAGGGAAGCACCTACTACAGATGAGAGTGGGGTTTTTGTTTGTTTGTCGTCTATGTATTTATTTGGGAGGAGATGATAGTGGGTTTTGTGGTGGTTTTTTAAAGGCACGTTTTCAAGGATGAGAACTCTCCAGGTGAGCATGTGACCTCTCTGCCCTAGCCGCTCCCCAAGACGCAAGCTTTGTAGCGACTGTTACTAGTACAGTGCCTCGCTTTCCTGGCTTCACCTTTGCAGTGTATTTAGACAACAGACAGTAGTGCTCAGGGGCATCTCCACCTGTGTGTCCGTGGAGGACCATTGCCCTGGAGCCCAGCCTGGCTGCTGATGGTCTTTGACCCGCAGTCATGTGGTATGAATGCCCTGAGGTGAGGCACCCCTTCCAGGGGAGAAGTGGCCATACCTCATTGAATCTTTTCAGCCACATCCTTCCCCATTTCTCCTAACTTCCCTCTTCATCTCTCTCTGTCTCTCTCACAGGATTCCTTTCAAGATTGGGCAGCCCAAGAAACAGATTGTCCCCAAAACAGTGAGTAACCAGTTCTTTGACTCCAAGACTCACGTGGCCTTTGTATAGAACTGGAGCTTTGACTCAGCGGGTCGTGGGACTGGAGAAGCAGAACCGGGGCCGCCTTATTCCCAGTCGTGTCACTCTAGGACCTTGCATTGGTAGGGGCTTGCAGGGCCCTCCTGTCCCAGGACACTTTATTCCCTCAAGTCAGCCTGGGCCCCTCCCCCTCGTTATGGAGGTGGCAGACGTGGGTCACAAGGTGAGGACGGACACCCCGCTTCTGAGCAGCCTGTCACAGGGGTCTGGTTGTGACAACCTGCACTTTACTGAAAGCATTCATGAAATTCAGCAGGGATGTGCCCCAGACCTATATGTCCGGCCTCCTCAGGCTGCGTAAAATCCCAGGGAGCCTCCCTGGGATGCCCAGGTCCCCTTCTCTCTGCTGCCACATTCATTCTTAGGCAGGACCCAGAGCCACTCAGAGGAAGGGCATGATTGACTCCTACCCTCTTATGAAAAAGCAGAGACATCATTTTGCTGACAGAGGTCCATATAGTCAAAGCTATGGTTTTTCCAGTAGTCATGTTCGGGTATGAGACTTGAACCATGAAGAATGCTGAGCACTGAAGAATTGAAGCTTTTGAACTGTGGTGCTGGAGAAGATTCTTGAGTCCCTTGGATGGCAGGGAGATCAAACCAGTCAATCCTAAAGGAAATCAACCCTGAATATTCATTGGAAGGAGTGATGCTGAAGCTCCAATACTCTGGCCACCTGATATGAAGAGCCAAGTCATTAGAAAAGACCCCGATGCTGGGAAAGACTAAGGGCAGGAGAAGAAAGGGACAACAGTGGATGAGATGGTTGGATGGCATCATTGACTGAGTGGACATGAGTTTGAGTAAACTCTGGGAGATGGAGAAGGACAGGGAAGCCTGACTTGCTACAGTCCATGGGGTCTCAAAGAGTCATACATGACTTAGCGACTCATCAACAGCAACCCTCTTGTAAGCTCACAGTTTTTATCCCCATTTTATCATCCCAACAGAAGAGGAGGAAAATCTAGATTCTTAGAAAGTTGGAACTGTGGGACTTCTCTGGTGGTCCAGTGATTAGGACTCTGCTTCCACTGCAGGGGGCACAGGTTCAGTCCCTGGTCAGGGAACTGAGATCCCACATGCCACAGCCTTAGAGACTGTCCAGTCCAGCCTTCAGTTTTCCTGATAAGGAGACCAGTGGCCGTAGAGTTGGGGTGACTTTCCAAGGTCTTAACCTAATTCTGACGGAGCTGGAGTTAGGACTCGCGTTCAGGACCCTTGCCATGGCTTTGTGTGCTCTCACTTGGGCTGTGAAGACCTGAGGTTTTGAAATTCTCGTCAGGAATGGCCTCTTTAACCCCTCACCCACAAATCTGAGTAAGACTCCTAAGGGTCTAATGTGGGAGACCGTAACTGTAAGCCTAGCACTGGTCAGCCTGCTGGAGGCTCTGCACTGTCTTCCCAGCCACTGGCAGTTCTTGTCTTAATAACCTTGGCTCAGGACTCAGAACCAGAGAAAGCAATGGCACCCCACTCCAGTACCCTTGCCTGGAGAATCCCATGGACGGAGGAGCCTGGTGGGCTGCAGTCCATGGGGTCGCACAGAGTCGGCCACGACTGAAGCGACTTAGCAGCAAAAGCAGGACTCAGGACTGGGTTTGGCAGCAAGGGAAGTTCTGAGCACATCTGAGCACTGGCTTCATCTTTGGGAAATCCACCATCAGGTCACTTAGAAGGAAATGGGCCTGCATTAAAAGACCCCTCCTGTTTTTCAAGCAAAGGCAGGCCAGGGACAGACTCAGAGCTTACCTCCCATGCAGAGGCTGAGCAGCTGTGGAGGCTGAGGAGTGGAGAATCTGGGCGTGCTGCAGCTGGCCACAGGAAGTGGGAAGGTGTGGCTTTGAGTCTCCAGAGTTTAATCCAGGGCAGATCTGAAAGGGAAGTGGTTTCAAGAAGGGTCTTTTATTCCCAGCACTCACTACCAAAAAACAAGCAAAGAAACAAAAATGACTCCTAACATCCCAGCCTTTATCAAAATAGCCTTTGTCCTCCGTGGAAAAGTATAGACGAGAATGAAGTTTCTAGCTTCCTTGGCAGACTTCATTGTTGGAAAGTCTCTGGGTCTTCTGTTTGGGGGAATGGCCAGGACTCCCCAGAGGAAGGGCAGATGGCAGACTCAGTGCCCGTGGATGGGCCCAAGGCCTCCCTCTTCCCTTCCTAGAGTCCGTCGTGTTTGGGACAGAATTGCAGTCCTCTCACTCCTGGCGTCAGCTCCTCCAGACAGACTGGGTAGCACTGAGTGGATTTGTAAGCTTCTCTGTCTGGATTCCCGTCCCGGCCCTGCCACATGCTGCCTGTGAGCCTCAGCAAGTTCCTTATCCTCTCTGAGCCTTTGTTTCGGGGGGTTGGGGGGGTGTGTGTGTGTGTGTGTATGTGTGTGTGTGTGTGTGTGTTTTTGGTCAAGCCACGCTGCTGCATATGAGGTCTTAGTTCCCCAACCAGGGATCAAACCCCACCCCCTTCCTGCATTGAAAGTTTGGAGTTTTAACCACTGGACTGCCAAGGAAGCCCTTCTGATCCTTCATTTTCTCTTTGGTGAAGTGAGGATGTTACTAGCTCCTATGTCATTGATGTGTGATGTATCTCACAGGAGGAGCAGATGAAGCACTTAACACAGTACCTGGCAGGTAGTGAGCTTTCAGCAAGTACGCACTACATAACGAGATGATAGCTGACGTGGCTGCATAAACCACCAAGGACCCAGCCTGTCCCAAACAGCTGGATTCCCCACTGCAACCAAACGGTCCAGTCACCTGGGCCTTCAGTCTCTCAAGAGGAAATCAGAGCCAACTCATGGCTTGGAATAGAGGCCTTTGATTCCTCAACTCCCCAGAGGCACTGAATCTGTGGAGCTAGACCCTGCCTCTTTGGAGTCTCCCTCCACCCCACCAGCCCCCTCCTGGCCCCCACACAGGCCCAAGCCGTGCAGTTGTCTCAGCATCTCTGGCAGCTGCCCCCGAACTCGGGTGACGCACTCTGTTTTTCCAGGCCCTCTCGGGGAGGGAACAGATGTGGCTGCCTGGGTTATTGGAAGTCGCGGCACCCTTGTCATGGGAAGAAGTGCTCATGTTATCTTCAGGGAGTTCCAGGAGTTTTCTTGGCTTGAGGCACCCAACCATCAGACACAAAGAAAGCATTGTGCCTTTGCCCTCCCCATTCTCCTGTGCCCAGGTTATTGACACAAACCCCAGGGTTGTCAAAGCTTTGGCTGGGAGGGTGTGTTCTCTGCAGGGGCTGACCCCTGGGACAGAAATGGAAGGATGGGCACTCGCCCACCTCCTACTCCTCAGCTTCTGCTTAGTCCCCTCCCGCTGCCCCAGCCCATCAAGGAGCTGTAGTGTCTTGGTACAGAAAAGAAACTGTACCTCCCTCTATAGCCTGGAAGATGGAAGACTTCTTTTTTTTTCTTTTTTTTAATATTTATTTGGTCTCACCAGGTCTTAGTTGCAGCATATGAGATCTTAGTTCCCTGACCAGGGATTGAACCCGGACCGCCCGCATCTGGAGCGTAGAGTCTTAGCCACTGGACCACCAAGGATGTCCCAGACTTTGGCCTTTAAAGCAAGGCTTTCCCTGGGCCTCACACACGCCCAGAGTCCCAGCGAGGCAGGCAGGCATTCTGGAAGGTCAAAGTAGATGGGAGTCACAGCAGGTTGATCCCTCCCTTGAGAACTGTTTCCACACACAAAGTGAAGGGACCCTTTGTAACAAATCTAAGAGAGGCTGCTTCCTGGAAGGGGAGTTTCTCAGCTGGCCCAGGGTTTCTGTTTCCCCACCTCAGCTTATAGCCCCAGGATGTGAGCCTGGCCCTGCCCATGGGCCTCCCTGTCTTCCCCATGCATGTGAGTGGGCAGAAATTCTGCTCCATACTCACTTAACAACCACTGAGTTCCTACCATGCGGCAGTCTGGCCCAGGCCCTGGAGATGAGCCATGAGCCGCTCAGCCCCTCTGGCCACCCTGAGCCTCCATGAATGCCGAGGCGGTCTTGGTGCTTGATCCTCCCAGCGCTGACCTCGCCAGCCAGACCTGACCCACTGACGGTCACACACATGTGTTTACACTTGCATTGTTGACTGGGGTCCAGTTGCCTTTTTGGCAAAGGCATTGGGCGTCCAAAGATGTTCAAATCTTTTGTGTTTGGCTCCTTTCCTTAGCACGGATACACCTTGGAACGAGACTTCATTGTGTCCCTTGATCCCCTAAGCCATCGTCTGAGAGTCTAGAATCCGGGTGCTATGCCTCTTAGATCTTTCCCCAAGGGACCAGAGACCTCCGAAACAGTGAGCTGTGGAAGTAGCCCCAGGTGGCTACCAGAGACAGGAGGTGAAGCATCCTTGACCTTCTCTTAGGCTGTCAGTGTGTAGAGCAAAAGCCCTGAGTTCCCACCCGACACACCTCTGTGCTTCCAGCGTAAGATCCCCAAGTTTCTCCTGAGCCAGTTGGAAACCTTCAGCCCTTCTACGTGCAAGGACCAGCAGTGGTACCCAGGGAGACCAGGTTCCCTGACACCCCGCACAGCACCCTGGGGATTGCACAAGAGTGTGCTGCAAGCCAGGCCTTCGCCTCCTTTTCCCCCTTCCCCCACCCCCACTCCCCGCCACCTCCCGGGGTCCCTCCTGTCTGCGCTTGATCTTCAGGAGAACAAACTCGGGCCATGGTGACCTTCATTTCAATTATGTTTTTTTGGCCAAAAAATGCCTGTAAGATGTGAAGACTCTGCTGGGGCACCAGTGACGAGGCTTTTTGTTTGTTTTGGGAGTTTGATTTCTTTTTGTTTGTGCCAAGTGGCTTATGGGGTCTTAGTTCCCGGACCAGGGATTGAACCTGGGCCCTCTGCATTGGGAGTTCATAGTCTTAGCCACAGGACCACCAGGCAAGTCCTGTGAATGTAGTTTTTTTTTTTTTTAAAAGACCTAAGCTAGCATTCTGCATTCTAGCCCTGCTATCCCACAAAGTAGGCCTGTGTCCTGAAGTAAATCACTCCCTCTGGCAGCATGCTCCTCACTTATCCCATGAAATCCTTGGCCCGGATAATGTTCTGCTAGTCTGTGACTGTGTTGAATTTACCTCCATCCAGACGTGGAGCGTGAGGCCCGTGTGGGGGAACAGCATATGAGTCTTTGATGATAACTACAGATTTGTGTGCCTCACCTCTAACCTGTATGTCCAGTGACAGGATTTAGGGCTCTCCCTAGCAGGAGTCTCTGGGTGGCAGCCAGGAAGGCCCTCTCGGAGGTCATGGCCTCAGTTCATCAGCTGGGGCTTTCCTCACTTTGGTAGCATGACAGTTAAGGGCACAGACCTGCGAGCCGGGCTGCCTTGTCCGTATTCAAACCCTAGGCCTCCCGCTCAGTAGCGGTGTGACCTTGATCAGCTGACACCCTTCTGTCCCAGGGACCTCAGTGTGGTGAGGGCCCTCAGCACACCTGCCTGCCAAGTGACTGATGGAGGACAAGCCAGCTCTGGGAACGTGCGGGGAGCAGTTAGGCCTCCTTGGGAGAGTACAAAGCAGAGGCGAGGCTCAGTCCTCCCATGGGACTCCACTGGCCACTCTGCTGAGACCACCGCCTGGGCCCCGCGTGACCAATGGGGAGATCAGGCTCTAGAAGTGCGGGTGACTTTCCTCACTTCACCTGCCATGTCAGGGAATTGGGGTCCAGGCACACACCCACTCAGTTTAAATATCGAGGAAACCTGGTAACTCATCCAGAGTTTAGATAGCCTTACTGAGTCAATAATGGTATTTGTGATGGGCCTAAGTATCCCAGTGCACAGAGGGTGATCCTGTGTCTTTTACGATCCACCTGAACCTCTCAGGCTCAGGACTTGTGAGGAAACCGGGTTGGGAGGGGACTGGTTTCCACCTGCTTTCTTCCAAGCCTGGGTGAGGAGTTTCTGCACACTCTGAGCCCCTTACCTGCCCCCCTCCACCCATGGGGAGGGCAGGGGAGGGGTGTCGGGAGCACAGCCCAGCCTCACTCCCTGCAGGGGCAGACAGAGCTGAGATCCGCTGGTACCTGCCTGGCTGGCCCGTCTGGGAGGGGAGGCCTTCACCCTAAATCAAACAATTAATTTGGGAACACAAGGCTCCTGTGTCATGAGCGGTGCTTGTGTGGACTGGATGGCGTTGTTTTCTGCAGAAGGGGTGGCTGGGAGGGCGGGCCGGGAGTTTCGTAGGTGGCAGATTTTTTCCAACGTGCTGTCAGTCTTCTAGTGATTGAGTTATCACTTCCTTTTTAGGTGGAGAGAGACTTTGAACGAGAGTATGGAAAACTCCAGCAGTGAGTGTCAGCCCTGAGAAGGGTGGGCGGGAAGGGGGTTCTGCTCGGGAAAGGAAAGACTCTCCTGCCCAGTCTCACTTCCCACATCACCTCATCCACTGACCGACCATCCTGTCGGCACCCCGGGAGCCAGGGCAGTTCAGTCCACCACTGGCCAGAAATTCTGTCCTGAGGTGGCCGCCTAATAGTCATTATCTCGTAGCCTTTGGGTGTGTGGCCTCGAGCCAGGCTTGTAGTGGCCCTTCGGTCAGTAGGAACATCCTCGCAGAGCAGGGCTCCTCCTCCTCCTCCTGGCAGGAGCCCTGAGTCCCACATAGGGTACAGCTCAGATGGGTGGGCGAACAGGGGCAGAGGCAGCCGGGCGATGCCAGGTTCCAGGCCCATACTGCTGCCTTGCAGGCTGGAGGAGCAGACCAAAAGGCTGCAGAAGGACATGAAGAAGAGCACGGACGCCGACCTGGGTAGGTGACCCCTCCCCCGCACTCAGCCTGGATGGGAGAAAGGCAGAGGTGGTCGCCCTCCTCACTCAGTCCCTGTAGGGCTGGCTGTGAAGAAGCTGCACTTAGCAGTTGCCCCACAGATGTCCCTGAGAAGTGGCATGAGGCCACATTTCACTTAGCAGACTACCGCTCTCTTCTTTCCCTGGAACATCAGCCACCACCAGCAACAGGTGGAGGCCAGCTTCTGGGGTCTGTGCCCCAGAACCTCCTGCCAGAGCTCATCCAAGGGATGGGAGGTTCTGGCCGTGACCTCCCCCACTCTCCTGTCCTGGTGTCTCCACACGGTGTATAGCAAGCCACAGGTCTGAGTTTGAGTCCATCCATTATTTGTTTTGTACGAGTTAGTTCCGAGTCACCTGGAGTCCATCTTTCTTTGTGGCTCCTACTGTCTTCCCAGCAGGAGATGCTGCGGCCTGGGCTTCCTTTCCCTCCTGCTTCCCCATACTCCTCAGAATGTGAATGGAAGGAATAGAACATCAGGGATCTGTGAGGTGGATTCTGACTGTAGAGAGCACAGGTTTTTAACAAATAAACCAAGATAAACGGCCAACCTCTGGGGCCTCAGATTCCTGACCTCTTCCATCCCAAGTCAGAAGCGGAGTCTGGGCAGAGAAAGCCCTCCTTACACAGTGGTGCCCTCACCCATCACAAAGCCTGCGTCCCCCAGTCCAGGCAGCCTCACACCCTGGCAGCTGGTGCGTCAGAGGCAGTGAGTGCCCGCTGTAGTGCGGATGGCCTGGCCCACCCCCAGGCTCTGAGTCATCAGGTCTGGGCAAGGCCTGAAAATCTGTGTTTCTAGCCAATTCCCAGGCAGCACTGATGCTGCTGGTCCAGGGACCCCACTTTGAAAACTACTGCCCCAGACAGTGGGGGTGGGGGGGGAATCAGATTATGCCTTTCCTGGTCTTGGAAATCCCTGAGCTGGTGCCTAGACAGGATCTCACGTCTGAAGCTGTGGGTCCAAAATATGATCAAGGAGGCGTGACCAGTCCCCGCTGGGTCCTCATCAACCCTGGCATTCCCGGGTTGTGTTAAGGCCCTAGAGACTCATGTAGGGTCTGAGACCTCGAGCTGTCCAAGGTACAAAGCCCACCAAAGCCTCCTGGTTTATACTGGTCTGGCCATGCCCCTCGCCTGACCCTGCAGAGCTAGGGTGAGGGCTGTGAGCTGCTCCAGTGGAGCGCGGGGGGCCCTCTGTTCATGCAGGCCAGTCATATCTCAGAGTGGAGTTCCAGACCCAGTGCCACCCTGCAGATACTCACTTTTCATTCACTTCAGGTGGTTCTAGCAAAGAGACACCACATGAAGATGTGGCACCTGTAGGAAAGAAAAGGAAAATTGGGAAGAAAGTCTTCCCACCTGACCTTTGCCTTTTGGGGATTTTTCCTCAACTATTAAAAAAAAAGGTGGAAGAAATTTTTCAAAAACATTTCTAGATTTGTCCAGGTTTTTTCATCTTTTAGTGATGTTGTCTGCAGCCATTTCATGATCCAGTCAAGGTGCATGAGTTTGTGCCTAAACCTACAAAGTTATCTACTTTTTTTTTTTTTAAGAGGGTTTTTCCCTCCATTGCTTCAACATCTCTGGGAGGTTTACATTTCCAGTCATCTCATATTTTGCCCTTCAGCTGGGGGGATCTGCAGCACACTCCCAGAGTCAAGAGAAATCAAGGTGCTTATTACAATAGCGTGCTTTGGTTTAATTGGCAGCATTTTTTTTTCTCTCTTTAATGGCTTATACAGTAATGGCATGTCTTACAATTGACAGCATCTTTAATGTAATGACATAAAATAGTAAGAAATAGTTCAAAGATTTGTTTTCCCCTGAGCCCCTGAAACTGGTACAGGCGCTACAGGGCAAACAAGGCCCTTCTCCAGCCTTTCCGACCCCTCCGGGATTTTGTTTGCTGGTAATAGAGGCCTGAAAAAGTCTATGGGGCCAAGAACTCCAACACTGCCAACAGGTTGCCTCGCCACACCAAATCCTGCCAAGTTTTGTCAATAAAGTTTTATTGGAACACAGCCACACCCATTCTTTGGGTATCACCTGTGGCAGAGTTGAGTTGTTGGAAGTCTAAAATCTCGTCTGTAGCCCTGTACAGTACCTTTGCTTCCCTGATGTAGATACTGTTTTACTTTTTACGTGAGGGAGCCCCAAACAAGCCTCACATCCAAACTGCTTGGAGATTTTTTCGAACACATATTCCTGGATTCCAAGCTTACTGAAATAAATCTTTAGAGCTAAGAAATGTGGATTCCTTACAGCTTCCCATCCACATGATTCTGTTAGAATCTAGAGTTTGGAAAATAGGTCATTGCAGCAGGTAAATCTGCTCAGAAGAATTCCCACAAGCAGCATCCGATGAACGTTAGCAGCGTCAGGCACGCATGTTATATGCCATGAGGACCAATGCCTGGTGCCTCTGGGGTAACTGTGGTTTTGATGGCCTGTGGCCATGGGTGGAGGTCATCCAGGTGCAAGACTCTGGCCCCAGGAAGGACAGGGAGCCTGCAGACAAGACCTTGAAGCCTGTCCTGTCATCAATTCACTGAACTTTGATCTCTTAAAGCCATGTCTAAATCCGCTGTGAAGATATCCTTGGACTTGCTCTCCAACCCCCTCTGCGAGCAAGACCAGGACTTTCTGAACATGGTGACTGCCCTGGACACAGCCATGAAGCGGATGGATGCCTTCAACCAGGAAAAGGTGACTGGGGTCTCTGCCCACCCCCCACATTCCACGGCTTGTGGAATCTTAGTTCCCCAACCAGGAATAAAACCTATTCCCCCTTCAGTGGAAGTGCAGTCTTGAACCACTGGAGCACCAGGGGATTTCCAGGGTGACTGAGGGGTTGGTCTTCCCCCTTCTCAAGGCTTCTGTCTGGGAGAAGTGCTACATGGAGTCTTTGCGGAGGCTCAATCTCTCCGGGCGCCTCAGTGTCCCAGCCCTGTGAGCTCTGTCCTGGCCACCGTGCCCTTGCAATGGGTCCTTGCCATGGCTCCTGTGAGCTCACGTCACTCACCATGAGGCCACAGAGGAGATTCAGGCCAGCTCTGCCCACCTGCACCCATAGCCCCTCAGACTCATTGTGGCTACCCACCCAGCCTCCCCACCAGACACGGCCACATTTGGCCTTCCAGACCCTGGTCCACAGGATGAGAACTGCCATGAGACAAGACAGTGCCTCTGGTCGCCCTTCAGGCTCCCTGCTCATCGTCTCTGCCTTGCTCCTTCAACAGTTAGGGGTGCTCCTCCCTGCCTGGAGCTCTCAGGGCACCCCTGTCAGGCCAATTTCCTTTCTTTTTTCCCCTTTGGGGAAGAGTCTAGCCTCCCCCGAGTCTTGACACCACCTGGTTTTTCTTTCAACAGGTGAACCAGATACAGAAGACTGTGATTGAACCCTTAAAAAAGTGAGTAAAAGTCGTGGGGTCCTTGGACCTCAGGGCATGTACTGAAAAGGCAGTTCAGCTAGCCACTTGGGAACTGAATATCATTTCTATTAACCTGTCCCCAGAGTCACTGGGCAGACAGGAAGCTCCGGGGGACACCGGTGGCCTGTCCTGGGGCCCTGGGGTTGACACTCGGGGTGGCTGCAGAGCACCCACGTGGCCGGGAGTGCTCAGTGACGACAGGGCCCACCTGCCCCTCCACGGCAGCCGGCTGGCGCCCCCGCGGTCTTTCCGTGGTGTTGTCCCTTTGTTCCTGATGGGCCAGAGCTTGTGGGGTTAAGCTAGCAGAGATCTTGGCCAGCCCTCAGCGGAGATGAGCGAGGCCTTTCATCTCAACCGGGCTGGGAGAGCAGCTGCCTGCAGCACCCGGCTCTTAAAATGTGGGGGTGGCCACTCACAGGGAGGGGCACAGCCGCCTGGGAAGGTCCCCCAACTCGTGACCTGTCAGGGTCAGAAATTCTTGTGTGAGGCTCAACTTCAGTCTGGCAGGCTCTGGTCAGTGATCAGACAGGCCTATTCCCTGGGTCCCCTGAGGTGGGGGGGTGGGACAGCGGTGGGGAGGACAGGCAGGAACATTGCCTTGAAGCTCCCGAATCACTTCATCTTCCTCCCTGGCCTCTCCCAGCCCAGCTCTGACCTAGAAAGGCTCCCGCGCCAGCCCAGCAGCTGCTCTTTATTACCTCTTCCGTGGTGGTCCCTGGCCGTTGCCTCACCAGGGCTGGGTAATGAGGCTGCGCTAATTACCATTAGGCCTGGATCAGGGCCCGGAGGGAGATGAAGAGGGCAGGTTTTTGATCCTCCAGCCCCTGGCGTTGGGGTTGTTGAGCTCTTGTTCCCTGTTCGGGTCCAAGGGGTGGGATTAGGGAGAGCTCCTTCTAAGCCAGGCCGTCTAGAGGCTCAGCCACGCAGGGAGACGGACCTTGGCCTGTAGGGATTTCTCCCCACTCCTGCCCTGGGCCCCTGCCCCCAGCCCCTGCCCATGCCTAGGTGGCAGAGTCACCCAAGGAGCTGGGTGCTGGAGGGGCCAGCAGTTCAGGAGGGAGGTATCAGAGCTCCACTGCTGATGGCTCTCTGAGTCAGTCTCCAGGTGTGAGGGTTCAGAGCTGGGTGGGAAGGACCTCGGGCCAAGCACACCCTGCCCACGGGGGTCCCAGGGGCTATCACGGAGGCTGCTATGGACACCCAGGCTGGCAGGGTGAGGCAGGGGACACCAGCCTGGAGAACTGGGGGACTGACTCCCGCCTCAATTTCACCACCAACGAGGCGGCCTTGAAATTTGATGCCTGGCTTCTAAAGCCAACTGGAGAGAGATCCCGGCTGCTTCCCACCACCCCAGCAGCCCACCACCTGCCAGGAAGGTGGGTGAGTGGCCGGCCGAGGGGGCGGCCACTATCTCCGCAGCAGATCCGCTGACCTCTGCCTGAGCCCCCTGGCCAGCCTGCCTGCCTGCCTGGCTTCTATGCATCCCGTGGCCGACATGCGATCCCCTCCAACCGGGTAAACCCGGCGCTGCCTGTTGCCGCTTCTTGCCAGGCGAGAAGCTCCCAGGGACCCCAGCACCGGAAACAGGAAACTGCAGCTTTCCTGTCCTCTGATGAGGAACATTGCCACATGGCCTCCCCACCGCCCCCGGCCTCCCCTGGGGGGCTCGGCCTCTAATCCCAGTCTCTGGGCCGTGTTCACATGGTCGGATGGGGATGCTTTCAATTTCCCTTTCCTGGTGGGTGGAAGATCCCGGCTGTGTGGGCACAGATTGAGGAATGGCAGGCATTCCCCACCAGGGCCGGCTGCTCCCAGCCCACCTCCCAGCCGGCCTCCCTTCCCTCTGCCTCCCGCTGCCTCTTCACCCGGGAGACATTTGCTGATTCCCACTCAGGATGGGCAAGAAATGGACAGAGCTTCAGCAAGCACTCGGGGTAGGCCCAGCCTTGCTCTTGCTTCTCCGTGGGTAGATGTGATTCAGTCTTTAGGAGCTTGGGATGTAGTGAGGAAGCCATGCGGCATTCCAAAAAAATGGTCCAGAGTGACAACTGCCAAGGCGGGGCAGTGCAGTGGAGCGGGAAGAGCCGTGCACAGGCCAGGCTTGTCTCCTGTCTATGGAAGGGGAGCAGGGCTAAACTCTTGAAATGACCAAGCCCATCATCACCTCCCTGAAGGAGCTGTCATGGGCTGGAGTCACTCTGTGCATGGAGGACAGAGACCCTCCTGGGGTCCTGGCCCAGGGACCCCATGTCCCCCTCACCAGTAATTTTCGGGGGACCCCCGGCACTGGGCAGAGATGTTCTGAGCCCTCAGCCTTGCTTCTTCATGGCCACCCAGTCACAGTGCAGACTTGGTCCCTAGGGAGAGCTGGGCCACTTGTCCTTGTCAGGTCAATTCCGAAGGTGCCCTGTAGGGTCCCAGAGCCATGTCTGGAAGGGGCCCAGGCCCTGGGGACCAGCCTGTGCTTGTCCTAACCTCCCTCCCACGTCCCTGCCCCGACGTGAAGGTAGAGGCGGCACTTACACACCCCAGACAAGGAGAGCGGGGTCAGCACTGTGGTGTTTATACTCTCTAATACATGGAGCTGGCAGAGTTCTGTAACTTCTGAGGAGAAAATGAGGAGGTGGGGCTTCCGTGAGGCAGTGACCAGAGCCAGGGATTCAGATTACACTGGCTGACCCCCCCTGCCCCACCTCAGTTTCCCTGCTTGCGTATGGGAAGGGCATGACCCCACCCCTAGGGGGTCCTGAAGTCCAGGGCCCAAAGCCACCCAGGTAGTAAGTGGTTCATGATCCTTGGTGGCAAACGGAGTGAGTGGAGCAGCCCCCCTCGGCCTCTGGTTTGACTGTGGAGTGCTCTGATGGGAGACAGGAGTTAGTGTGGTGAAGAGACCATTTTCCTGGGGGGTCTCACAGAGCTGCTGCTGCTCCCCTCCAGAGGACAAGTGGTCTCGCTCCCACAAGGCTGAAGGTAGCCTCCTGTGAGCACACTCATCCCCTGAGGTTGCCTGGAAATCTGCCCTGGATCCATTCCTCCCTGCCTCAGCTCAGGACCTGTCCAACCTAGGGTTGGATTCCTACTTCCTGTGTTCACTTCAGTTCAGTCACTCAGTTGCATCCAACTCTTTGCAGCCCCATGGACTGCAGCACGCCAGGCTTCCCTGTCTATCACCGACTCCCAGAGCTTGCTCAAACTCAAGTCCATTGAGTCAGTGATGCCATCCAACCATCTCATCCTCTGTCATCCCCTTCTCCTCCCACCTTCAGTCTTTCTCAGCGTCTGGGTCTTTTCCAGTGAGTCAGTTATTCGTATCAGGTGGCCAAAGTATTGCAGCTTCAGCTTCAGCATCAGTCCTTCCAATGAATATTCAGGGTTGATTTCCTTTAGGATTAACTGGTTGGATCTCCTTGCAGTCCAAGGGACTCTCAAGAGTCTTCTTCAGCATCACAATTCAGAAGGATCATTTCTTTGACACTCAGCTTTCTTTATAGTCTGACTCTCACATCCATACATGACTACTGGAAAAACCATAACTTTGACTAGATGAACCTTTGTCAGCAAAGTAATATCTCTGCTTTTTAATATGCTGTCTAGGTTTGTCATAGCTTTTCTTCCAAGGAGCAAGAGTCCTTTTAATTTCATGGCTGCAGTCACCATCTGCAGTGATTTTGGAGCCCAAGAAAATAGTCTATCATTGTTTCCATTGTTTCTCTATTTGCATTGAGGTGATGGTACCAAATGCCATCTTCTTCGTTTTTTGAATGTTGAGTTTTAAGCCGGCTTTTTCACTCTCCTCTTTCACTTTCATCAAGAGGCTCTTTAGTTCCTCTTCACTTTCTGCCATAAGGGTGGTGTCATCTGCATATCTGAGGTTATTGATGTTTCTCCCGGAAATCTTGATTCCAGCTTGTGCTTCATGTGCTGCATTTCGCATGATGTACTGTGCATATAAGTTAAAAAAGCAGGTGACAATATACAGCCTTGACATACTCCTTTCCCAATTTTGAACCACCAGTCCATTGTTCCATGTCCGGTTCTAACTGTTGCTTCTTGGCCTGCATACAGATTTCTCAGGGGGCAGGTCAGGTAGTCTGGTATTCCCATCTCTTGAAGAATTTTTCCACAGTTTGTAGTGATCCACACAGTCAAAGGCTTTGGTGTAGTCAGTAAAGCAGAAGTAGATGTTTTTCTGGAACTCTCTTGTTTTTTCGATGGTCCAACAGATGTTGGCAATTTGATCTCTGGTTCCTCTGCCTTTTCTAAACCCAGCTTAACATCTGGAATTTCTCAGTTCACGTACTGTTGAAGCCTGGCTTGGAGAATTATGAGCATTACTTTGCTGGCATGTGAGATGTGTGCAATTGTGTGGTAGTTTGAGCATTCTTTGGCATTGCCTTTCTTTGGGATTAGAATGAAAACTGACCTTTTCCAGTCCTGTGGCCACTGCTGAGTTTTCCAAATTTGCTGGCATATGGAATGCAGCACTTTCACAGGATCGTCTTTTAGGATTTGAAATAGCTCAACTGGGATTCCATCACCTCCACTAGCTTTATTCATAGTGATGCTTCCTAAGGCCCACTTGACTGCATTCCAAGATGTCTGGCTCTAGGTGAGTGATCATACTATCATGATTATCTGGGTCATGAAAATCTTTTTTGTACAGTTCTTCTGTGTATTCTTGCCACCTCTTCTTAATATCTTCTTGTTTCTGTTAGGTCCATACCCATCTTTGCATGAAATGTTCCCTTGGTATCTCTAATTTTCTTGATGAGATCTCTAGTCTTTCCCATTCTATTGTTTTCTTCTATTTCTTTGCATTGATCACTGAGGAAGGCTTTCTTATCTCTTACTATTCTTTGGAGGTCTGCATTCAGATGGATATATCTTTCCTTTTCTCCTTTGCCTTTAGCTTCTTTTTTCTCAGGGCTCTTCAGACAACCATTTTGCCTTTTTACATTTCTTTTTCTTGGGGATGGTCTTGATCACTGCCTCCTGTATAATGTCATGAACCTCTGTCCATAGTTCTTTGGCGCTCTATCAGATCTAATCCCTTGAATCTATTTGTCACTTCAACTGTATAATCATAATGGGTGTGATTTAGGTCATACCTGAATTGTCTAGGGTTTTCCCTTCTTTCTTCAATTTAAGTCTGAATTTTGCAATAAGGAGTTCATGATGTGAGCCAAGTTAGCTCCCAGTCTTGGTTTTGCTGACTGTATAGAGCTCCATCTTTGGCTGCAGAGAATATAATCAATCTGATTTTGGTATTGACCATCTGGTGATGTCCATGTGTAGAGTCGTTTCTTGTGTTGTTGGAAGAGGGTGTTTGCTCTGGCCATTGCATTCTCTGGGCAAAACTCTGTTAGCCTTTGCCCTGCTTCACTCTGCACTTGGCCAAACTTGCCTGTTACTCCAAGTATCTCTTGACTTCCTACTTTTGCATTCTAGTCCCCTGTACTGTAAAGGACATCTCTTTTTAGTGTTAGTTCTAGAAGGTCTTGTAGGTCATTATAGAACTGTTCAACTTCAGCTTCTTCAGCATTAGTGATTGGGGCATAGACTTGGATTACTGTGATATTTAATGGTTAGCCTTGGAAGAGAACAGAGATCATTCTGTCGTTTTTGAGATGGCACCCAAGTACTGCATTCCAGACTCTTGCTTGAATATGAGAGCTACTGCATTTCTTCTAAGGGCTTCTTGCCCACAGTAGTAGATGTCATGGTCATCTGAATTAAATTCACCCATTCCAGTCCATTTTAGTTCACTGATTCCTAAAATGTCGATGCTCACTCTTGCCATCTCATCTTCCACACACTTCCTGTGTAGGCTAGCCCAGTTCCCGTGTTGAGTCAGTCTTCCAAAGTGTATCTGACCTTGGCCTTGGAGATACAACCTGGTTGACCACCGGGGAAAGAGAAGTTATGAGCTGTGTGTGGTTCAGGTGCTGCTGGGGCCAGAGTAGCAAGAACTGCTTGACTGACCATGGGACGGTGGCCCGTCCAGAGCTGTACAACAACCCGCACCCGCTGCTTCTGTGTCATGGCACCCTCCTTCCTAAGGACAGGAGCTGAGGCGACAGCACCTTGACAAAGACGAGGAAACTGTCTGCAGCTCTCTGCCTGCCTGGTCCTTGTCCTGTCTCTGTGCCCGCCCCAACCCACCACCTCCCGGGCAGCCAGAGAGATGGAGCGGAGGCTAGGAACACTGGGGCTGCCAAGCAGGGGTGTTGCTAATGAGAAAGTCAGGGCAGCTGCTGGTGGTCCATGTCCAGTTTGGGTGGAAGGGGAGGGGCTCCCCCAGTACCTGAGACCCCCTTGTAGCACTGCCTGAGGCCAAAGAGGTGAAATGAGTCCCACCTTCTCTGGAGGGTCTCAGCCACCTAGGTGTCCAGCCCTACCTGGGGGACCATGTGTCGTGGAGGTGGCCATCTGCTCCAGTTTGCTCAGCACCAAGTAGGCCTGAGTCTTCTGCCCGGCAGAGCAGTCCTTCGGGTATTGGTTTGATTACAGCGTACAGGGGTCCATGACTGAGGATTCTGAGATGGGTGGCTGCTCTGGCCCACATTAGCATCTCCAGCTACACGGTGAGCCCATTACAGACACCCAGGCAATTAGAAGGATCCTCTTCAGTGGCCTGTTTGTTTCATCCAAGTTTACTGCCTGGGTCCACAGCTTTGTTTGGGACGTCATGCTCCAGGCAGGTTTCTGTCCTCTGTTCTCTGGCAGAAGTGGTCATTACTCTTAGGTCACTGCACTCTTGATCTGTTGAGTCTTTTTCCTGCCCAAACTTCCATTTTCTGAGCCTCCCTCTTCATGCTTGTCAGCCATAGAATAATCGCTGGGCCGTCATCTTCTCAGTTGGAGGTGGCATCTCCACCAGCTACTCAGGCTTAGTGTTCAAACCACCCTGTCTTTTCCTGTCCAGTTCCAGAAAACCCACTCACGGCTTTGCCTGGCCTCCTCCCACGCTCATTAGTCGAGGAGAACGCAGCATCCTTACCTGGATGTGGTCGTGCCCTGGGTTTGTCTCAAGACTGGGTTGCCCTTTCTAGTCAAAGAGGACCCTCATCACAAAGACTGTGCCCACGGCGGCCAACCACACCAGAGCCTCTGCTGCTGCTCTTTCTGACCAGCTGCTAGAGTGTTTCCCTGTGGTTCCTTTATCCTGGTGGGGCAGAGCTCCTTGAGTCATTTTTCTCAAACATTTGGTTTGACAGTTTGGCCATTTCAACAGCAGAACATGCGGATTCTTGCGTTTCTGGTGGAACTGGTAGAAAAGGGCAGGAGTAGGTTGTTATTTTATTGGAATATAGTTGATTTACAAGGTTATGTTAGTTTCAGGTGTACATCAGAGTGATTCTGTTTTTTGTTTTTATTTTTTGGCTATGCCATGTGGCTTGTGGGAGTTTAGTTTCCCAACCAGGGGTTGAACCTGTGTCCTTGGCAGTGAGAATGCAGATAGAGTCCTGACCAGTGGACCACCAGGGCATTCTCGATTCAGTTATATGTGTGTGTGTGTATGTGTATATATGTGTATTTTATAAACATTCTTTTTCAGATTGTTTTCCATTATATGTTATTACAAGATATCGAATATAGTTCCCAATGCTATGCTGTAAGGGCTTCCCAGGTGGCTCAGTGGTAAAGAATCCACCTGCCAATGCAGGAGATGCAGGTTTGATCCCTGGGTCCAGATGATCCCCTGGAGAAGGAAATGGCCACCCACTCCAGTCTTCTTGCCTGGAGAATACCATGGACAAAGGAGCCTGGCGGGCTACAGTCAGTCCGTGGGGTTGCAAAGAGTCCAACACAACTTAGTGACTAAACAACGACTACTTTGCAGTAAATCCTTGTTCACCTATTTTATATATAGCAGCGTGTATCTGGCTAATCCCAAACTCCTAATTTACGCCTCCCCTTCATCAATGGACATGAGTTTGAACAAAATCTGGGAGATAGTGAAAGACACGGAAACCTGGTAAACTGCAGTCCACGGGGTTGCAGAGTCAGACACGACTCAGTGACTGACAGTCTTGCCGTTTGGTAGCTACATTTGTTTTCTTTGTCTACGAATCTCTGTTTTGTTCATGTGTGTCGTGTTTTAGATTCTGTGTATGAACAATACAATATGATACTCGTCTTTCTCTGTCTGACTTAGTATCGTCATCTCTAGGTCCATCAGTCTTGCTGCAACTGGCATCATTTCATTCTTCTTTAATGGCTGAGTAATACGGGAGTAGGTATGGTTGCACCTGATGGCAGTGTGAGGTGGTGGGAAGGTGCCAGATGGAGAGCTGGGCCCCTTGAGTGGACCTCTGCTGGACCCTCACTACCTAACTGTGACCTTAGACAATTCATGTCATCTCTCTGGTCTCAGCTCTTGCACTTTTTTAAAGGAAGATGTTGGACAGAAGCTTGACCTCCAGGCTTTTCTGACACCAGCCCTCGGAGTGGCTGCCCTTGGCCCAGCTCCTGGGGCACCCTTGGATCCAGGCCCAGTCGTGAGGGGTGTGTCTCCATTTGCTCAAATGGCTTCCTGAGCCCTGTCCACCCGTCCCTTCGTGATTGTCTAGGGAGCTCTCCTGGTTCTGCTAGCTCATCTGTCTTTTGTTTCTTCTCAGAAGCGTGATGCTAATTAATAGAAGCTGAATCATTTTGTACCAAGTCAAAAAAAAAATACTCCAAGGAGTCTTCAGCTCCTCCATACTCTGAAATGTGTGGAGTCATATAAGGTGGGGGCTAAAAGGCAGTGGCCACATCGTTGGCATCTTGTATTCACGACCCCCTGAGTCTCCTTAGGGGCCATGGAGAGGCCCTTCACCCTGTCTTCCTTCCCCCGACCTTACCCCCTGGTGATATTCTCAGCATGTACCCCACTGAAGCCAGGGCCACATCTGTCTCATCCATAGTAAGATCCCCAAGATCTAGAATGAAGCCTGGTACTTGGTAGACACTCAGTATGTGTTTCTGAATGAGCGATGAACTGCCAGCCTGCAGCTCTAAGAACAGGCCTGTCTTCCCAGGTTCGGCAGTGTGTTCCCGAGTCTCAACATGGCAGTGAAACGGCGGGAGCAGGCCTTGCAGGACTACAGAAGGCTGCAAGCCAAGGTGGAGAAGTACGAGGAGAAGGAGAAGACGGGACCGGTGCTGGCCAAACTCCACCAGGTACCAGGAAGAAATGCTGGGGGTGGACCGGAAGCCGTGTGGTCCGACACGGCAAGTTCCTCCTTCACCAAGGGGCTAAGACACCAGATGTCCTGACACCTCCGCCTTCCCTCTACCACCCCACCCGACCCCCGACACACACACACATCTTGCCCCAGTCAGGGTTCTGGGTGAGCCGTGACACCCAGCGTGTTGCTCCCCAGGCCCGAGAAGAGCTTAGGCCAGTGCGGGATGACTTTGAGGCCAAGAACAAGCAGCTCCTGGATGAGATGCCGCGCTTCTACAACAGCCGACTGGACTACTTCCAGCCCAGCTTTGAGTCCTTGATCAGAGCACAGGTGAGGCGGCTGCCACCCCTCCTGCCCCGGAGGATGGCCCAGCGCTGCTTCCCTTGGTGGAGAGGCAGCTGTGGGCTTCAGACCAGCCCAGCCCCACCCCACACACTTGAAGTGGGCTTAGCCACTTTCTCCCACCACCCCCGCCCATTCCCCCAACTCCCCAGCACTGCCTGAGGGGAGGAATCCAGGCACCTCTGGTTGTTGGCTGGAATTCCTGTTTTGGTTCCTCCGTTGCTCTATGGTTAATCCCAGCCTTGGGACGGAGTCCCCCTTGTCCATGAGTCCTTCCCTCAAGTTCTCCCCACTCCCACTCAACCACAAGGGCAGGAAGAAACCAGGCCGCACCTACAGTGCCTCACCCTGATGGGCAGGTACCTTGCCTGGTGGGCTCAGGTGAAGAACAGAGGCCTTTTCCTAAGGACCCTGCACCCCTGCCCTTCCCTGATTAGCCCTTTTGGTGGAAGACTAGGGAGTGTCTTGACCTTTAGCAGCCCTGGGCAGGGTCCCTAAACCCTGGAGAGAACCATGCTCAGCACTCCCTCTGGGGCACCACTTTCGGTGGAAAGGTAGGCTCACTCGGGCTGGGCTGGGGTGGAGGTGCACTGAGGTGGCCCTAGGAACCATGCCTCCTGCCATCAAGGGTGTAAAGACAGAGTCACCGCTGCCCTCCTTCTCCGCCCCACGTTCTTCAAGCAGTTAGCAGGAGTTAGTCTCCCCATTTGTGAAAAGAGAGAAGGTTGAGATGCCAAAACCAAGAGGTTTTCTATATGTGGGACACCCTGCCGCCTACCCCTACTCCCCCAACAAGGTGACTGCAGGTAGTCAGCATCCTGCCAATTTCCCACCAGGTAACAAAGCTAAAGGCTCAGCATGTCCCCAGTCCGCCTCCAACCCAACACCTCACCTCCTGGCCTGGGTTTCTGGCGCCCTCTAGTGGACACACTCATTCTTGGAGCATCCACAGTTGCAGACACTGAGGAAAAGCCAGGTTTCTCCCTCCCAGCCTATCTTGGGAGAACCCCAAAACCCATGGGAATCATGGGATCCGGAGCCCTGAGCAGGATTAATATTAGTGACCAGAACCCCGGGGGTGCAGGGAAAGTGAAGCAGAGAGCTGAGTGCGTGGGGCAGCCCTGCCCTTGGAGGTGCACGCAGGCTTGCTTCCAGCGGCTTCTCCCTGGGCCAAGGGGCAGTGGTTTGAGAAGACCCTAGCCTTCCCTCTCCTGTGCCGTGCTCCCAGGCCCCCAGCACGGCCCCTCCACCCTGCATTGTGCGCAGGAGGAAAACCTCCAAGTGCCCAAGCGGGGAGCTCTGGGTGCCCTGTAACCAAGCAGCAGGGTGGTGAGGGGTTGTTTACTGCCTCGTCAGCGCCAGCCTCCCCCTCCCGCGGCTGCTGCTGTCATTAGTCACAGAAGTGAGCATTCTGAGTGACTCAGCCTGCGCAGTGCGGATCGGGGCAGGGAGCTGGGGGAGGGAGCCACCCGTCCTTGCCACCCCAGCCCAGGCCCCAGCCCCTCGGGTGACACAGGATTTGTTGGAGACCTTGTTTCAACTACCCCTCAGCCAGTGGAGACCCAGCTCTGGGAGTGTGGAAGGTGACGTGACCTGGCCTTGCCCCTAGTAGCACTGCAAGCCTCTGGAAAAGGAGAGTTCCTCCTTCCCAGAGACAGCTTGGAGCTGGAGCTGGTAAAATTTCAGGGTGTTCGAGCAGTGTCGAACGTTTTCTTCAAAGCCCATGCTTTCATTTGGTCGTGAGGTGGAGGCTGAGGCAGAAGGGGCCCCCGGCCTCCCTGGGGCCTGCCCAGCCCTCCACCACCTGAGAGAAGTTGATGGTCCTCACTCCTCAGCCTGCTGCCCCCACCGCCTTCCTGCAGGCCTCCTTCCTACTCATGTCTGTGCAGAAGACACAGAACAATCCTGGTCTCTGGCTTGGCTTTCCTGGGTCTGCAGTTGAGGCGTGGTCAGGGCTGGGAAGGGACAGAGGCCAGAACTGTGTCCCCTCTCACCTTAACCTTTAAGACTGTCCCAGGGCTCTGGGAGCTACCGTGACCTCTCCCCCACGGCCAAGAGCTTCTGGCTTCCATAAAGCAGGTAGCCCCTGACTCCCTAGGCCCACCCCCAGGATCCAAGGGTCCACCCACTCCCCCCAGCCCTCTCCCCTCAGCTGCCTGGAGAGCTCAAGCCTCCACCTCACTCCCCTTTGCACCCAGGCAGTGGGCAGCGAACGTTCCTGAAGGGCTCAGGGCCGTGGTTGTCCTGCAGTCCAAGGGGAAGGGTGGTGGCGGAGGGGAGGTGACGGAACAGCAGGGGGCCAGCCCATAGGCTCCAACTTTTCTGCTCGCCATCCCAGGGGTGCAGTGCTTTGGGGCCCCGTGTCCTGAGCACAGCACCTGCAGACCTCTCCTCTTCCCCCCCCAGGTCGTGTACTACTCAGAAATGCACAAGATCTTCGGAGACTTGACCCAGCAGCTTGACCAGCCCGGCTGCCCTGACGAGCAGCGGGAGCGGGAGAACGAGGCCAGGCTGAGCGAGCTCCGAGCCCTCTCCATCGTGGCGGATGACTGAGCCTGGCCTGGGGAAAACTCTGGAACACAAGCCAGCCTCCCTCATCTGCCCTTTTCAAAAGCTCGGGCATCAGCCAGCAAAGGGCCCCTCCTTGGGAGAAGTATGGGGACAGTGGTGGCTCCCCCTCCCCAGCCCCTGGGAAGGCCTGACACCAAGAGCCCTAGCAGGCTGCTGTGTCCCTACCCCACCGTAGCAGAAACCCGCAGACAGGTAAGCAGTGTAGGCTGTCTGTTCCTGAAGAACCGTCCAAAGTGCCTCCTGGCCTCGGGCCAGAGCCTGGACTGTCAGCTCCCTAGAGGTCTCAGCCTGGCTGCACAGTGGGGACCACATCTACCTCCAGAAGGGCTCCCTTGGGAGTCCCCCACCTACGCTGCCTTTTCACCTCAGACTCACCTTTTCTGGGAGAGGCTGCGACACTGCCCTGGAGTGTCTCCCAGCACTCAGGCTCAGCCCACTTCTAGCCTTTGGGTCACCTGCAGGGGAGACCCTTAGTCTTACAGCTTCCCTAGAAGCTGGGACTCAACGTGTGTAAACATCCTACCACACTAAACGTCACCGACCAAGTCATGGGCCTCAGAGCAAGAAGAGTGGGTTTATGTCTCACCTGGTTATTTGGAACTTTATTTTTCCAAGTAAAATTTTCAATGAAATGTCCATATATTATTGTGCTGTAACTATTAAGAAGGGAAGGGCCACCCCAGGTCTCTCTCTGGGTTAGGCTGCCCCCTTACCCCCTTAGGGGGGTGGTCAGGGCAGGGTTGCCCCAACCACCCGTAGCATCCCCTCTCCTGACCAACAGGTCATGGAGCCCAGAGCTGCCCCCTACCAGCCACCCTCTGGAGGAGACACCTCCACCAGCAGAGGCTGGGTTGAGGGTGGGGAGGAGAGTGCAGAATCAGACCTAGACAAGGAGTCAAGGGGAGAGCTATGGAGCACACTGGGTTTGTTTTTGACTTTGGTTTATTTAAAAAACAAAAAGCCAAAAAAAAAAAAAAAAAAAGAAAGAAAACCAACTTTATATACAAAGTCAAACTGAAACCACGGATTAATGGAAAGAGGCAAGACTTGTGGGGAAGGGGAAAGGCCGGGCCAGAGCCAATACCACATTCTGAACACAGGGAGCCGGGGGACAGGTGCTGGTTTCTTCTGGCACACCTGGGGCAGCTGAACACAGTGTTGACTGGCAGACACAGCCCCACACCAAACGCTCGCTAACACTGACACTGTTCCCGTGATGGCCAGGGAGCCCCCTCCCCAAAAACCTGCTCCTGGAAGCTGGCAGGATTTGTGCCATTCATAAGGGTTCTTACCCCCAACCAGATTCCACATCTGCTCCTTTAGTTTATTGGCATCAGACCTTATGACAGACTTGAAAAGCCTTTTCCTGCCCTGTCTTATTCTAAACTGGAAGAGGACAGGAGAAAGTCAGCACAAGACGAAAGGGCCCCAGGAGGAATCCCAAAGTAGAGGGCAAAATGACATTCGAGGGGTGCACAAGATGTTGGATTTAGTTGCGCGTGGAACCGGCTTCCTCACTCATCCGACCCGCGTGGCACAGACAGACCCCCCCCTGACGGCCTGAGCGCCTCTGCAGAGGCCGAGTGCCGCCAGGTCAGCCACCCCTGCCTCCAGCTCCCAGGTCCTGTTCTGGCTGCTTTCTGGGCTCTAACTTCAGCAGGCTCCATCGCTGACCTCATAGGGCTCCTGCACCAGGCCCCTCAGTTGCTTGGTGCTGGCTCCTCCTTCTCTACCCAGCTGTCAGCCTGTTTGAAACAGACACACGAGAATCAGGACTTGGAGGAGGAAGGGCTGAGATCCGAGATCCCATCCGAGAACTACTAACCACTTCCTCCTGGGAGGCTCCCGGTCGCAAGCTGCTGACTGATGGATTCCATAAGAAACTAGCAGATGGAGGCAAATGCCAGTGAAGCTGAGCCGGCTGTGCTGACCCACCTCACCACGCAACGGCCGGCTCTCCAGGAGGCTCACCTTTTCAAGCATCCTCTGTGTGTCGAGCTGCAAGGTGGTCAGGCGCCTTCGGAACTCCTGAAGCAGCCGCTGAAGCTGGTTCTTCTGTCGCTCGGCTGTCCGGGCCATCTCCTCAGCCTCGGCCAGCCGGGCCCGCAGATCCTGCATTTCCGTTGCCAGTGTCTTATTTGTCACTTCAGTGGCTGAGAAACGGTTATGGCTCTCCTCTGGTGGGGGCAGGCCGGAGAGACTGCTCAGCTAAGAGGGGAGCAGATGGCGGGCAGCCTGGAGTCTGGGGTGCAGGCCTCCCGCTTCATGTCCCCAAGCCACAGGCCACTCACCCAGCTTAAGCTCCAGTGTGTGAATCTTGTTCTCCAGGTAGAGCCGCCCGCTGTCCTGCTGCTCCGCACGCTGCAGCAGGTTCCCCACGTTGATGAGGCTGCCGTTGTGGGACACCAGGCCCTTGTGCTCCACTGGGGTCGTACCCGGCTTCCCACTCTTCCCGGGAGGAGGTAGCAGGTCCAGGTTTCCTAGGAGGGCCAGGAGAAGACTCAGGGACGGGAAGTGGGAGAAAGCAGCCCACCCGCCCCCGTCCCCTGGAGGCCGCAGGGCCCAGTTCGCACCGAAGAGCAGGTCCTCAGGGAGTGCCCCGTCTGGGCCCTCCGGGCGGCTGTACTGAAGGCTCCGATACTGGCAGATGTTCTGGGACACCGCCCTGCTGACCAGCTGTTTGGCCTGCAGGAAACACACACCCACGATGCCCACAGAGAAGAAGGTGCAAGGCCCCTGTAATGGCGCACAAGAACCTAGAGCCACAGCATCCCAAGCCACACCTGCACACAACGACACTGGGGGAGGCATCTCAGGGAGGGCTGGGAGACGCTACCTGCTCTGCACTGAGCCGCAGCCCAAGGGTAAGCAGGATCCTCTCCAGGTCTCGCCGGTGCAAGTAGCCACACCAGTTGGCGTCAAAGTAGACGAAAGCAAGAAGACAGTCCACAGGGAGCACAGCAGAGGGTTCCAGCTCCTTGGGCTGCAAGAGAAACAAGGATGAACAGGATTTACAAATAGCTCTCTTAATGCTAAATCACCCAGGATGAAGCCCTTTCAAAATAAGGCAGCTTGGCTGACACATTCACACCCAGACACACCTTCCAGTTGGAGATCTGACCCTTGGCCTGTGAGCAAAGATCTCTCTCTGGGGCACTTCCGCCCCAAGGCCTGTCATCCAGAGAGGAACCGTGTGTGCTCCTAGATCAGACAGCTCACTCAGAACCACACTGATAGAGACACTGAAGGATTCTCCTGGATCCTATGAGTGTGCTATCCCACGAGCCAAGAGCCACCTTTGTCTTTGATCAATGAGAAGATGCCAGGTGTCTCGGCCTTTCCTGGTGGTCCAGCAGATGAGCATCTACCTTGCAGCGTGGGGGACAAAGGTTCAATTGCTGGTTGGGGAACTAAGATCCTACATGCCATGAAGTAACTAGAGTGCCCACATGCCAAAACTAGAGAATCAGTGTGCCACAGCAAAAGATACCCGGTGTACCATGACTAAGACCCAATGAAGCCAAAATAAATAATTTTTTTTTTTTAACTATCAATCTATTAAAAAAAAATGCCAGAGGCCATTTAGTAAAAGCATCCCTTTCCCAGGAGAGTCAGAGGCCTTGCCAGGCTTCCCGATCACGGAGCCCCAAGAGCACACTGAAGGTCTCACCATGTCCTGAAGGGTCGAGAACTCCATCTCTGACTGGTTCGAAGCAACCGACCGGACCTCGGAATCCTCCAGCTTGGCTCCTGCTACAGAAAGCCTGAGGTGAGCCTAGAGCAAGGCCCACGTGGGTCCAGACTGGCTCCATCCAGAACGAGAGAGCAGTAAGCCACAGTGTCAAGAAGCCACCATCCGGCTGGCACCACACATACCAAATTCCTCCTCCCCGTCGTCTCTCAGGAGCAGCAGTTCTGGGTCCAAGGCCATCTCACACAGATCCTCAGACGCCTCACCCCGGGGTTTCTCTTCGTCTTCTCCCCCAGAAGACGGGGGTTTGGGCAAAAGCCCATCTTCCTTCTAGGAGAAGCAGACCCAGATGATAAGGAGAAGAGCTGCCCCTGGAATTACGCACCATAACAACGGTTAACATTTTCACGTTGGCCGTCTTCAGGCAATGGTATAAAGGCTTACGTGCAGCGTCTCATTTAATGTACTTCATTACACAGGGGTCACAGAGCAGACCAGGGCGAGTTCCAGACACCTGGGGTGCTCCTTGGGAGTCAAGCCCAGTCCCATAAGCAATCTGCTTACTTGATTATATTTAGGCAAGAAGCAGACCCATGGACTTTAGAAACCGTTAAGAAAATGCAGTGCTGTAGTTAACCATAGGGTCATGAAAACACCTGTACCCATCAAAACGCTGCTATGAACACAGATGTCCATGGTGCCCTGTCAACCACGCTTCCCTTCACGAAGCTCCAGGCCCTCCTCCCTTCTCCCAGGTGCTTCACCTCCGAGCTGTGTAGCCACATAGGAGAGTTACATGCCCTGTGCCCAAGTCACACCGGGGTCAGGAGGTGCGTGCAGTGAGTGTGGGGTAGTGAGCAGAGCTGAGGCACGCTCTGTGCTCCAGTTCTGGTGGGCCTTAGGACCTGCCGCCCCAGTGCCCGCACAAAGGGCAGCGATACTCACCGGCGGGGCGTCTGCCTCGGCAGCTGTGCCCTCACTCTGTACCTCATCCTTGGACTCCTTGGCCTCCTCCTTGACTGCTTCTTCTTCCTTGGCTGCCTCCTCCTTCTCAGGCTCAGGCGGGGCCACGACCTTTTCAGGAAGGCTCAGGAGCGTCTTATAAATCCTATAGCCAAAGTCCCTCTGCAGCATCTCCAGAAACAGCTCAGCCAACACCGTGGCCTGGTGGGGGAGGTGGCGGGAGGCCATGAGCCTCAGGACAGAGAGTGTTCCCATCACCCGCTACCGCCCCACAGCCGCCAGCTCCTACACCTGCCTCAAAAGAGATCCTTTCCTTCGGCCTCCGGTCCTCCACGATACTTTGCAGGGACAGGTTTACACAGCGGGAGCGCGCCATGACAGCAGGTTCCAGAGGGGGTGGGGGGGCCTCTGGGAGGTCAGTGTCCACTTCCTGCTGTGCGGTGACCTCTGGATTCTCGGCACTCTTAGAGGTGTCTGCTGCTTGCTCCGATCCATCAGCCGGCTGCTCTGTAGGCTCTGTTTCCTGTGGCAGATGTCAAGGGCTATGACCACCTGGGTCCCGGGGTTCAGGTACCTCCCTCCCTCATTGGTTCGTAAGCCTTGGCCTCACCACTGGCACCTCCGGGGGCGGGGGAGCTGCCTCTGCAGCTTTCTGCTGGCACAGGGCCTCCCACTCTTCCAAAGTGGGCATGATGGTCCAGATGTCTGGCAGGTACACCACCACAGTCTGGAGCCGCCTCGGGGGTCCCGCCTGCAGGTACTGAAACTCAGCAAAGCGCCACCTGCTCACAGTGAAAGGAGAAATGAAGTGCTGACCCATGACTTTCACAAGTGAGTGCTTCAGCTGCCAGTCAACATTTAATGAACATGTACTGTGGGCCAAGCTCTAAAAGATACAGTCCAAGTCCTCAAGAAATGGTCCATGGGAAGAGACAGGTAATCCAACAGTTACTATCCGAAGTGCCGTGGCAGTAAGGAGCTCGGAATGTGGCTGGGGACCACATCTGAGGAGCCTTGGAGGGTCAGCTGGCTCTCAACACACTTACACATCCCTAGCCATGCTCGGGACTACAGCAACCACTGGCAGGGCTGGAGGGAGGGAGATGAGCTGGGATGAGGGAACTGACGGGAGCTGACAGGTCAGAAAGGCCCAGCAGAAGCCTGGCCTCCGCCTGGGTCTCACCCACTCAGTGGTGCCCACAGGCAAGCTCTGGCAGCCACTCACCACTTGGTGCAGGCACTCAAGTCGATGCCAGCCTGGGCCTGCGCGCAGCGTGTAGCAGTGCGGACAAGCACCTGTGGGTCGCCCTTGGGGTCGAGGCCATCCAGCGAAGGAGACCACTCACCACCAACCAGCACTGCCTCATCATCCTTCCAGCCCAGCAAAAACTGCAAAGAGAGACCAGGGATAAGACACGAAAAACCAATCATCTGGGCTTCCTACTGGGAAACAACCTGCACAACTGGGGAACAGAGTCAACCACACTGCACGTGGTGGGCAGCTCTCTACCCATGAACTTGAACCCCACGTAAATCTAGTAAGACCATCTCTGGGCCACACCCTGCTCCGGGTAGAACGACTAGTATCTCAACTCTGTTTCTTTGAGCTCATGAGCAGCATCTCAGTTGACAGGGACTGACCATCGTCAGTAAGTGTGTCTTGCCTCCTGGGCTCCAGCTCTTACTTTAATTTGCTTCAGAGGGTGTTCCGGGGTCTCCCGTGGCTCAGCCATGTCATCCACGAACAGCATGCAACAACGATACAATTCCTCCAGTCCCGGGGAGGAGAGCAGCAGTACCTGGTAGGGACGGCGTGAAGGAGACACTCGAGAGCTTTCTCAGCCCTCAACAAGGGGATCAAGTGGCAGGACCCCAGCCAACTCACCTTGGAACTGTAGGTGGGGTCGCTGTCTGTAGGGGGGGGCTCTGCACCAGCATCAGCAGCTGGCTCCTTCTCCGAAGATACCTGGATGCGGCTCGGATGATGGAGAGAGAAGGGCTGGCTCACAGGGAAGGCCGACAGCCAGCTCAGATGCACGGCCAGAAAATCTGAGGGAACCAGGAGGGTGCGGTAACGGCGCTGGAGTTCTAAGAAATCAAAGACGGGGCTGTGGGAAGAAAGCAGGGAGTTCCAGATTGAACAATGATGAAGTGTTTTTTTTGTTCTTTTTTTTGTTTTTTTTTTTTTTACATGGAACCATAAAAAAGACTTGAAAGAAAAGGGAAGCAAATTCTATTATAATCTGAGAAGAATTTTCTAAGGAAGACACCTCTGAAGAGAGAAAAATGGATTAGATTTGACCACTAAATGCTACAAGTCAATCTAGGGAAAGGAAAAAAGACATTTGCAATATATGACAGCAAAGAGTCTTTATCTTAAAGTTAATATAAAAGGAACTCACAAATCACTAAAAAAAAATCACATGTCTAAGAGAAAACTGGAAAAACTGACAGCAACAGATACTTAGAAAAAGGAATGAGACTGAAGAGCTCATGAAAATATCCTCAGTATCACTCATAATTAAAGAAATTCAAATCAGGGTATCACTTTTCACCTACTGGACTGACAAACATCATGAAGCTGGCTGACACGGTGTTGGCAAAGGCTGGGTGTGCAAGTACCTCACAATTCGTGTGAGAAGGTAAACTGACAGCCTCTGTGAGAAGCCTGGCCATACCTTCAAGGTTCACAGACCTTTAAGCCAGCTACTCCATTTCTAGGAACTGAGCCCAATAAAATACTTGCACCTGTCCACAGACATGTCTACAGAAGAACGTTTATTATTACAACAAGATTTAGAATAACTGCAGATTAAAAATGGAGACCTGGTTCAATAAATTCTGGTCCATCCACTTAGCCGTGTGGTTGCTAAAAAGAATGAGATCAGTCTAACAAACATTAATGTGCAATAAATTCCAAGATAAGTGAAAAAGCAAAGTGCCAAATAGTATGTACAACAGGCTTCCACTTGTGATTTTAAAAAAATACACAGCTGTGTGTGTGGCTAATCATCAGCAATCGGTGTCCTGACCACTCAAGATGTACCCTGCCGCAGTGGTGATGTGGGGACCAGGGTCTCCTGAGATTACCCTAGGGAGGCAGGTGGGTCAGCATGGAGAGTACAAGGTGTGGCCTGCTCCTGGGGGTGGAAGCAGGGCAGCCCGCCCTCCCTGCCCGTCATGAGGAGGAGGTGCTAAGAGGCCGCCCTCACTTCTACTTGGAGCAAAGTGGATCTGCCCTGGGGGGCTTCTAACACAACAGCTGGAGCCCTGCATCTCCCCTGCTAGCTGGCATCTGGGATCACTCATCTACTCAGATTCTACGCTTGAGAAGTAAGTTTGTATGGGGACCTGTGACCTCGTACATGCTGTCACACTCAAGAAATCATTCAGAGCTTCCCTGAGAAACCAGTCCCACCGTTCCCATGACCCATAGTTTCCACCTGATTTATAACTGGTATTGGGCACCTGGATTTTGATTGGGATGCCATAATTATAGGCTGACATAACAACTTCTGGTGATTAAATCATAAATCAGTGGTGCTATGCTGGCCTGAATTTGAGATTCTGAAATAAATTTGTCACATTACAAAACAAAAATGAAGTGAGCAAAAAGGTCATAAGAATACACATACACAATTACTACCAGACTATATCGTATTTACACAAGAAAAATGTTACCACCTGCAAGTCTCACCCCCCAGCCCAGCCTCCCCACTCACCTGTCCACAGTATAGGGAGTGAGATGGACTCGGTAAGGAGGCAGGTCATGCCTTGGTTTCTTAGCACCCCAAGGCTCTCCACCAGCTCGCTGTTTGCGTTTCTTGGAGTCGTAGTCATCGCTGGAGGTTGATTCATCACCAGAAGGAAGAAACCATACTGTTAAATACAGCTTCAGGACATGTTGGCCTAAAAAGAGCTGGAAACCATCTGAATCCTGAACTTTAAAGAAATGGATAAATAAGCCATACTAACAGCCATATAAGAGACTGTTATTAAAGATATTAAAGTATACATTTAAATGCTTTAAATAACACAGAAAACCATTCATGTTAAACAAAAAGTACAGTATGGAACACTGTATAGAAAACAGTGCCTCAAATGAGCAAAAACAGCTTTAAAAGACTGAGAGAAAATATTAATGGTGGACGCCTCTGACTGATAAAGCTAATAATTTTTTAATATTTTTACAAACATTGTAAGTTACAGCTAACATGTAAATTTTTGAAATGAGAAAATTAACTTTTTTTTTTTTTTTTTTTAACAAGAGATACATATATGGTACCATGCTATGGGTTCTATCAAGTTTAATTGAGAGAGAGAGATCTGGTAACAAACCCTTGAAAAAAGTGAAGAGAAAGTGTTAGTTGCTCAGTCATGTCTGACTTTCTTGCAACCCCATGGACTGCAGCCCACCAGGCTCCTCTGTTCCATGGAATTTTCCAGACAAGAATACTGGAGTTGGTAGCCATTTGCTTCTCTGGAGGATCTTCACAACCCAGGAATCAAACCTGAGTCTCCCACACTGCAGGGGAATCAAACCTAGGTCTCCCACATTGCAGAGGAATCAAACCTGGGTCTCCCACACCAGAGCAATCAAACCTGGGTCTCCCACACCAGAGCAATCAAACCTGGGTCTCCCATACTGCAGGCAGATTCTGTACCATCTGAGCCACCAGGGAAGCCCCACAAACCCTTAACCCTACACATTTAAGTCATAAAAATTCACTAATCATACAGCCATTAAAACAATTCTGAGGATTACTCTGCAATATGGAACACACGTTAAATAAGAATGTATTAAAAAAAATCTGAACTCAGATTAAAATTATAAAAACTATGTGTGTGTGTATGTGTGTGTGTGTGTGTGTGTATATATATATATATATATATATATATATAAAGACTAGGAAAGAACAATGGGGAAAAAAGTGACAGGAAGTAATTTTGCTTTTCTAAAGGTCTTCAAATATAAGAATGGCTACCTTGGGGACAGGGGGATGGGGGGATAAGAATAGGAGACTAAGAGGTACAAACTACTATGTACAAAATAAATAAAATACAAAGGTTTAATACACAGCACAGGGATTATAGCCAACATTGTATAATAACTTTAAATGGAGTGTGATCTATAAAAGCACATAACTTTAAATGGAGTATAACTGCTATGTTGTACACCTGAAACTAATATTGTAAACCAACTATACTTTAATTAAATAAAGTTTTTAAATGCTTACCTTTAAAGGGAAAGAGGGAATGATAATTTTTGTAGTACTTTAACTTTACATAATGTCATGCACTATGTTTTATAATAAATCACTTATTACGGTGCCACTACGTTATGCTGCGAGCAATGAGAACAGTGGAAAAGCAAAGCCTTCAGGCCATTATAAAATGCCAGACTGACGGGGGAGCCATGTCTCTCAGGGGAAATGAAATCAACTGTCAATTCTTCATGCTGAGGTAATACTGAGCTAATTCTATTTTTTTTACCAGGTCTCTGCTCTTTTCCTTTAGACCTGCCTGGGTTGTTTCCCTAGTCATGACACCCCTGATTGACTAACTCGATTATATTTAATGCAGAATTTTTCTTTTCTCACATTTCTGCCTGGGTAATTTCCTTGTTCATCAGTATCTCCCTCCAAAAGCTGCCTTCTAATCTTGCCCTTGTGGGATATCAGTGCTTCTGTGTCTCTAACAGAAGAACTGCTCCAAAGTCATTTTGATAACTCTCTTCAGCTCACCCGTGATTGAAGTGAACTCTTCAGGAAAGGCTGTCAACCTCAAGTTGAAGTGCATGTTCCACTGAATCCTGTAATCTTTATTGTCAATTGTCAGGAAGAGACTATAAAGCACGAACAGTGGAAGCCATCTGGGTAACTTCAGCAGGACACTGAGATGGTCTACCCGGCTGAGTATCCTTGTCTAAACCCCTCAGTAGTTCAGCATTAGCAATCCAAAGGAGACACTGGTTTCTGCCTCCCAAAACCTGAAGTTCAAAAGAAAGCCTGGTTTCCAGTCAAACACTAAGATGGCTGACTCGGTTATAAACGGTTGTTCCCCCAGAGGGTGACCTCATTGCTACTGCCCCCTCCCCGGCTCTGCAAATCCCTTCTACAGACTCATGGTAGTATCTCACTCCCAAAAGTCATGTCTTCTATCTCTAGAGACCGTGACACTGAACCATTATGGCCAAAGTAACAGAACACAGAACTTGCACAGGGCTTGGTGTGTCCTGGACAATCAAATGCTACTGGCTTTACAGGAAGACTGAATTTGAACCTAAAGCAAAAAGTCAATAGCAGCCATTGATTTCTACCCAGGCTACATTATCCCTGAGGGCACCTGCTGTCCTCAGTCTGTAACAAAGTCTTTAATAAACTCACAGAACGGGAGAGTTGGAGAGTCCTTGGAAACTGAAGACCAAGAAGATGCAGAGGACAAGAGGTACGGGTGTATGTGAATTATACACCAGTAACTTGAATGAAACTGTTTTAAGCAGTGGAGATGCTGTGGAAAAAAATCCTACACAATCAGAGCTGCCCACTCCAGAGTTCCCAATGACCTACCCCGAGGCAGCACACAGCAGCTTCAGCAGACTAGCTCCATCACTTTGCTTAAAGCTTTTTCTCTGAGGAACTCCATGCCCCCTTTACATGTCTGCAGTAGACTGCGTGCTTAGCCCTTACTTACAAGTAATAATCACTGGCTTCTGGGAGAGGAAGCGGTTTCCTTCTGAGAACAGTCCTCATTTCAGAAGAGAACTAGAACATGAGAACCCTTTCTGGAGTGATGGACATATTCTGTATCTTAAAAGGGGTGAGAGTCACATGGGATTTTTCATTTGTCAAAACTGCCCATCTAAGATCTGTGCACATCAACCTACATAAATTTTACCTTTAAAAAAAAAAAAAAAAAAAAAACAAAGTATAAGGCAGATGAAAAAGAATGGCAGATATTGATACTTGTTGAAGCTGGGTGATGGGTATATGAGGGTATTTACTATGCTTATATTTGAAAATTTCCATAATAAAAAGTTAAAAAGAAGACTGACAGAAATAACTTGAATGTGTCTTCAACAAACTAGTCTAGAGCATAACTCCTAGGGATAGAAACAAAAACTTTTAGGTAGGGTACGGCAGGATCAGAACATGTGAGCCAGAGAGAACAGGAAGCATGCTCCTGGCAGTCCCCAACGCTCACAGATGACACACGATGGCCCAGAATGCCCCAAAGGCCCAAAGCCACCATGCCTGCTCCACACAAGGCCACGTCTACATGTCCACAGCACAGGATTTCTGGACAGAGTGCAACATACATAGTCTATCACATCGCTGACTTCTGTGGTGTATAGGAAGAAACATGTTTTATACTAAGAATTAAATCATGCACTGCAGGAAACTAAAAAAAAAAACCATCAAAAAAACAGAAACAGACTCACAGATATAGAGAACATACTGGTGGTCACCAGAGCAGAGGGGGTTGTGGGGGGAATGGGCAAAACAGGTGAAAGTGAAAGTCACTCAGCCATGTCCGACTCTTCGTGACCCCACGGACTATACATAAACAGTCCATGGAATTCTCCAGGCCAGAATACTGGAGTGAGCCTTTCCCTTCTCCAGGGGATTTTCCCAACCCAGGGATCCAACCTAGGGATCGAACCCAGGTCTCCCTCATTGCAGGCGAATTCTTTACCAACTGAGCCACCAGGGAAGCCCAAGAATACTGGAGTGGGTAGTCTATCCCTTCCCCAGCAGATCTTCCCAACCCAGGAATCAAACCAGGATCTCCTACACTGCAGGCAGACTCTACCAAAAGAGCTATCAGGGAAGCCCTAATACAAGTGAAGGAGGATTAAAAAGTACAAACTTCCAATTATAAAATAAGTAAGTCATAGAGATGTAATATACAGCACAGACAATATAATCAATACTTTAATAACTCTGTAGAGTGACAGACAGTAACCAGCTATTGTGGTAATCATCTCATAATACATAAAATTTCCAATCTACTGGTATTATATTGTAAATTATGCTTCAGTTAAAAAAACACACTGCAAAAATTTTTTTGGACACTACTATTTTCTTCAGTTTTGATTCCTGGTATCCCAATCTTAGAGACTAGAAATAAAAGACAAAATTATATATTAAAAACAAATTCAGTGTGATATTTTGAAAGATGAATTATGCCAAATCCCTACTTGTTGAACCAGCTTATAAAGTTCCAATATTTCTCAATGTGTCAGCCTATCTTAGGGTAAAGGGACTAGGATCTAGCTGCACAAAGAGAATGCTGGTGTTAAGAAGTGGTCAAAAAAAAGGGGGATGGGGCACATTCTCTGAGAGGCAAAGAAATGAAGCACCTTTCCTGCTTGATCATCATCTTACCTTCGGCCCTGATCCAATCGTCCATGAGGGCCCCGAGCAGGAAACCTGTTCAGGTGGCTCAGATGAAGTGTGTGGGATGTTTGGAAGAGACTCAGAGCTGCAGAAAGGAAATGGATAGTGACTCAAAACACCTAAATATTTGCCCAACTTTCCTGTCCCCTATTCTAGTCTCCACTTTTACTCTGAGAGCAACAACCTAATTCTTACAAGTCCATTCAACCAGAGTACTCCATAAAGCCACACCCCCAATATCCATGTCGCTGGTACTCACGCTTCTGAGGAAAGAGTGGGGGAATCCGGTGAGGCTGAAAGATCAGCTGGGGCTGAGCTCCCAGAATCCCTTGCTTCTGGCCCAGGGCTGCCACATGTAGAAGGGGAGGTGCTGGGGACTTCAGTAGGGGCTGCAGAACAGTAACCAGGAAACTCAGGGCATCCCATGGCTGAAGTGCTCACTACCTTGGAAAAATGTGGCCCTACCCCCTTGACCAAAGAAAGGTTCCTGTCCATCTTTCTGGGCACCAGGGTGTCCCTCCTACCCCTTTCCAATGCACATGCTGAGGAGAGATGAATACCTGGTTGGAGAGCGTCTGCACCTTGACAGCATTCCAGGGCACTGCCTGACCTGGGTTGTATGCAGCCTTCACCAGCACCTTCTCACCCAGCTGGGGCAGCCGGCCCTTCACCACACTGCCAGCACACAAGCCAGGAGACCCAGTCAGGAGAGAGACCCTGGCCAAGCCACCTTGACTGTCCCTATGAGGCCCTTCCCATCAAGATTTCTCACACCTTGCATAACAGCAAAGCAATGTCTTTAGAAGGCCCCACCAGCACGGTGACAGACCCGAATCCCGTTAAGCATTTCCAGAAGGGGAACGGCCTCAGCCTACCTTAGCTGAAAAAAGACTTCTTCATCCACCACCCCAAAGTAGTCGTGCAAGCTGGTAACAATGCCAGTGAAGACCCGCTGTTTCTCTCCACCCTATATGAGAAGAGTGAAGTTTAAAGGTAAGAGGAAGCATCTATCCATGCTCTGCCATTAGCATCTCATCTTTCTCCACCCCTCCAGCCCCAGATCAAAGTACTGCACGGAGCTTCCTGTAGAAGGAAGCACATGTGTCTAGTGGACATAATCTACCGAAGGTGGGAGAAGTCATGCTGATTCTTGGGCCATAAGCTTCTTCTAGGATTCCCAGTTCTTCCTTAACTCCAAAAAGCACCCTAGAGATTTCCCTAGAATCAAAACCAAAGACTCCCCAGTCAGAGAGGTCTAGTTACCTCTGGACTGGTTGACGATAGGAGTGTCAAGAAGGATGAACAATGTCATGTAAGAATGAAAGCATCGGACAACCATGCATGCTGAGGTCCTCCCAAGTGCTGAAACTCACTAGACGGGATGCCCAACTTACCTGAAGGTGCCTGGCATTTTGGGACAGGTCTGTGGCCACAGGAGGAGTGAGCAAACCAGGAGGAGGGCCCAGAAGGGATGTCGAAGCTGCGCCTGTTGGAAGAGAAGCAATCCAGGAATTGCACCTACCGTGGTAAGCACTAGAGTCAGCTAGAGAAGACAGGAAACCCAAAGGGTAAAGTGGATCCGTACAAGTCCCAACAGGGTTTTGCTGACAACCACTGTGGTCATCGACTAGCTTCCTAAGAAACATCAGCAGCAAACTGCACTCCACCAGGAAAACCCCTGGTGGATTTAAAGACTAACGTCTGTTAAAGACTAACTTCAAACCACATACTTCCCAATGTGGGGCCAGGTAGAGATAAAGGTGATCACCTGAGAAGTTGCGTCCCCCTGGAAGCGGGTTGATCCGCTGGCGCTTAAACTGTGACATTGGGAATGCTGTCCTCTTTCAGAGTCTTGGGAAAAAACCTTCAATCAGAAAAGAAATAAATTAACAATTCACAGGGAAGATTTTCCACCTACCCCCCAAAAAGGAACTAAGGATCTGAAGGAAAGTGGGGAAATGTATACTGAGAATGAACAGGGAAGACAGATGGAGAGAACAGGAAATGGACCAGGAAACAGAGAAATTACAATGCTTCAGTTTCTCTCACAATAACCTAGTGATGGGTAATACTGTTATACTCTTTCAAACAAAAGGAAACCGAAGCTCGGAGGGACTGAGACTTGCCCGAGGCACAGAACCAGGTACGTAAAAAACTAGGACTCACACCCAGGTCTCCCGACAACTCAGCGCTCCTCTCACTATGCCACGCCACCCTCAGATGGTTGGGGAGAGTGAAGGGTTGGAAAGAGCCCTGGTGACATTCATTCATTCAAATACATCCGCCAAAAAGCTCCACGCAAGGCCCGGAAAAATGGAGGAGGCTGGTGCCGGAGAGGAGATGGTGTAGGCCCTCTCCCCGGAAGCCCGGCCCGTTGTTCCCCGGACGGGCTGGTGAGAAGACAGCTCCGCGGCCAGGCGAACGCAAATCCGGCTGCGCGCCCGCCCTCCTGCTCCCCCGCTCCCCGTGCCTCGGCTCCCGTCTCAGCGGCCACCAGAGCCGGATCTCCCGGGCCGGGCCGCGGCCAGGCCGCCGTGGGAGGACGAAGGCGCGCGGTTTCTCCTCCTCCCGCCCGCCCCCAGGGCCGAGGCCGTTGCCAGGGAGACGAGACTTGCAGTCCGGAGAGGGGCTCGGCCCCTTCCGCGCCCAGTGCATCTTCGCGGCTTGGCTCTCGCAGCCCCTCGGCCGGGGGAGGGGCAAGGAGGCAGAGGGGCGGCGGAAGGCCCCCCCAACCCACCTGCGGGCCAGGGCCGCGACACCGGGGGGACAAAGACACCCGGAACCACCAGAGCCGCTGCTGCCGCCGCCACCGGAAGCGTCTCTCCGGAAGCACGACCACTGGTCGGAAGCTGCCACTCTCCCGGATATAGTCCCTCCCTCCTCTCCACCGACCTCTCCCTTCCCCCACACCGGCCTGCCATCCCGCTCCAACTGCTGAGCGGAAGTGCGCCTTCCCCGATCGGATATGCGTTAGGAAGCCGCGCGTCGGTGGTGTCCGCGCTTACGTGTCCCATGAGAAAAGCAGACTTCAGAGAACTGGTTCCTGGTCCAAAGACAGATGGAGCTGGACCCTCAAACATAAAGCAGCACCTATGCTTCATTCTGGCGGACCCCCAAGCCGGCAGCAGCAAGAGAACCAGCTGACTGGAGGAGGAGGATGCATGATCAGTGCCCGTTTCTATAGAGACATCCTTGTGTCTGACTCAACCAATGACCCCATCTCTAGCCCTACCCTTTGTTGAGGGCAGCCCCACTTGTACCTCCCATCTTCTGGGTGCCTGCAGGAGACTAAACTTTACCCCCTTCTCAGTTAACAGAGCTTGGAACCTAAAAGGTGTGAAATGGAATAGTTCCTCCCATATTGGTGTCCTGACTATGGTGACTATGTCCTCCTCCCATAGAAAATATTTTCCTCCATTTCCTCCCTCAGAAAAATACTTTTCTGAGCCCAGGTAGAATAATACCAGCTATCTGGCAGCCATCATCCACTTAGCCACTTCCCTGGTAAATGCTGAGGAGCTTGGGGCAGGGGGCAGGTGTGTGCAAGAAAAAGCAAGAGGCAGCCACCCACCACATCCCCCATTCCCTAAGTTGAAAGAGGAATTAAAGATGTGAAAGATCATGCAGTAGGATTTAGCCCCGATAGCTGAGATGCATATGAAAGGAATGAATTCAGGGAGCCCAGACGATCGCAGCTTCCCATACTTAGAAGACTGCTAAATTTCTTGATTTGAGATATTTGGTTTTCCTTAATTAACAATAAACTTTTGTTCAGAGCCCCATCCCCTGCTGCAAACTTCTATATAACCTGACTCCTCACCTCACCTCCTTAGAAAGAGTTCTCTGAGGAAATGCTGTCTCCAAGGCTTGAAGTCCTAAAAATTCCCACAGAATAAAGGTCTCTTAGGTTGCGTGTATTTTTTCAGTCAACACACCTTCACAATATACATTTACAAAGAATTCTCACAGTCATTTTCTTTAGTCCTCACATCAACTCTTGGGGAATGAGCAGGTCAGGTGTTAGTGTTCTAATTCTCAGATGTGATACGTGAGAGACTCAAATGACTCGCTCAAAGTCTTGCCACTAATCACTGGCCATTTTAGTCCCAATTAGCAATCCCAATTCCCCCTTATCCTCTGACCTTCTCATCATCCCTCCAGTTTAGCCTCCCTCCAACCCCCTTTCCTATTCATTTAACATTCACCAAGCATTTTGAGGCAGCTTAATTTCACTTTATCCTCAGAACAAGTCTGTGAGGTAGGCAAGGCAGGCATCGTTATACCATTTGGGAGATTAAGTGGGCAGCTGTGGCTCAGAAAAGTTAAGCAATTTTGTCAAGGTCTAAATGCTAATTTGGGCCTCTGGTTTCAGCTATGATGTAGGTAAGCAGTAAAGCAGCAGAGAGTAGACCTTGAAGATTACTCTGCTGTTCCCTGTGTTGTACTTGACCCTCCCATCCCTGGTGCAGTCTTCAGGCAAGATTCAGGGCAGAGGCAGCCAAAAGAGTGCCCTTCTCTGTTCTAGGGCTGCCCACTTGAGTATGAGGAAGAAGACAGGACTCCAGATCAGTAACTGTCCACTCAGGAGTGAAGGTCAGGTCCATCGTCCTGCGGTTACCTCACCATGAGGGCATGATTCCAGAGAGACGGCTGGATCCAGTCAGTTCACCACACTGACAGTCCCACAGTCCCCAGCGACACACTGGGTGCCGAGAGATCACTGTGCCTGACACGCCCCATGGATGCCCCATCAATCAGTGAGGTTCACATTGCCTAAGCCCAGGGATTTTTGGCAACCAAGGAGGAGCCCCAGAGCTGCTGCACTTTGGGGCCTCTCAGGGACCCAGGGCTCCTTGGCTGCTCAGAAGAGAAGGACTCAGCCCTTGCCTGAGTTCAGAGAGAAGTTCAGAGAGAAGACAGAGCATCCACAGCTTTTTCTGGCAGTGCCCAGAAGCAGCATCAGGGCAGACGGCGAGGAGACTTCATTGCACTCGCCCCACGGGGGTCACATCCCTGCACCAGGAGGTCTCAGTGTACAGAGAGGTTTTTGTCTTGTTTCTTCTTAACCACTAATGATGGCATAAAGGTCTTCTGGAGGGGATGGCCCAGAGGCTTTTCAGGGAGGTCCCTTGATGCAATCCTGTGGAAAAAGGAAGGAAGCTCTAGGCTAGGGGAAAAAAACAAAGGTAATGATGGCAGACTTCTGTGATTAAGAATCTACCTACTCAGGGCAGGGGTTGGGTGGGGGGTGGGGAGGAGGGATAGTTAGGGAGTTTGAAAAGGTCTTGTACACACTGCTGTATTCAAAATGCATAACCAACAAGGACCTACTGTACAGCACATGGAACTCTCCTTGGTGTTATGTGGCAGCCTGGATGGGAAGGGCGGTTGGGGGAGAATGGATACAAGCACATGTAGGGCTGAGTCCCTTTGCTATTCACCTGAAACTACCACAACATTGTTAACTGGCCATGAAAGTGAAAGTGTAGTCACTCAGATGTGTCCAACTCTTGGACTATAGCCCACCAGACTCCTCTGTCCATGGGATTTCCCAGGCAAGAATACTGGAGTGGGTTGCCATTCCCTTCTCCAGGGGATCTTCAGGACCCAGGGATTGAACCCAGGTCTCTTGCATTGCAGTAAGACCCTACTATCTGAGCCACCAGGAAAGCCCTGGTGATAACTGACTGGGAAATCACCAGGGTTGCAATATAGCCCTGGAATAATCAGTTATATCCCAATACAAAATAAAAGGGTTTTTTTGTAAAAAAAAAAAAAAAAAAAAAGAATCTGCCTACTAATGTAGTAGACATGAGCTCCATCCCTGGTTTGGGAAGATCACACAGTCTGCAAGGCAACTAAGCCCATGCGCCCCAACTACTACAGCCCGTATGTCCTGGAGCCTGTGCTCAATAACAAGAGAAGCCACCAGAGTGAAAAGCCCACACACCGCAACAGAGTAGCCCCTGGTGGCCACAGCTAGAGAAAGCCCGAGCAGCAACCAAGATCCAGCACAGCCAAAAATTAATCTTCAAAAAAAAAAAAGTAATGATGGCCCCTGAGTTGACCGACAATTGCGAAAAGCCTAAGGATATTAATTGATGGGGCTTATCCTGGAGAGTTATTCAGTAAAGACCCTCACTCCCAGCACCCGCTGTGGCATTCTGTGTGCACTACCTTGCTTTCCTGGGGAAACCCAGGGAGGTCGCCTAAGTTTCAGCTTTGAGGGCTGAAGGCTTGCTGGGTTCACATGACGATTTCCTATCTTTTGGTCCTGGCTCTGCCACTGGCTCGCCGTGCGGCCTCAGGAAGATAACTTCCCTCCCCAGCCCTGTTCTCAGACTCCTCATCTATAAATGGGGCTTTTTAACTACTTTCTGTTTCTTCCCACAACCTCTCCAAGACTTTTTGTTTAGTTGCTCAGTTGTGTCCGACTCTGTGACCCCATGAACTGTAGCCCATTAGGCTCCACTCTCCATGGGATTCTCCAGACAAGAATACTGGAGTGGGTTGCCATGCCCTTCTCCAGGGGATCTTCCAGATCCAGGTATCAAACTCGGGTCTCCTGCATCACAGGCAGATTCTTTACCGCTGAGCCACCAGGAAAGCCTTCTCCAAGACTGCCTCTCTCAAATTTTGCAGGGACAAAAATAACAACTGGCAGCACAACCTCAGCCTCCTAGCTCATCAGGCTCCTCCTTCTGCCCTGCCCTGGGCAGGGTCACAGAACTCACCTGGGGGCTGGGTCACAGGACTCACCTGTGTGTCACAGGACCATCGGCAGAGGTGGCAAGTTCAGCAGGTCGAGGGCTGCCCCACCTGATCCGGTTGAGCAGGACTTTGACTTTGTTCCAGTGGGAGCGATCCCCCTGAGCAGAGGGTGAGGGGGTCACCCAAGGTCCCTCCTCACAACATACCCCGGACCAAGCTCCCACAGACAGTTGTCACCACAATCAGGACAAGTCACCTGCTCCAAATAGGAATCCTCTCATATTCTAGCTTTCAGGGTATCCACACATCCCAACCATCCCACCCCCACCCCATCCTGTCACCTGGCCCCACGTATCAGTTCAGTCACTCAGTTGTGTCCAACTCTTTGCGACCCCATGGACTGTAGCACACCAGGCTTCCCACTACAGCAGGCCAGGCCCCACATATAGCCCTCACCTACCTTGTGTTCCTGGGAGGATGAGGTGTGAGCTGGCTCCATCAGGGCCTCTGACAGCCTGGGAGGGCTGGCACTGGGCGCCCCTACCTTTGGGGGTGAAGCTGTTTTTGCTCCTTCAGAAAGATAATCCGGTTACCCCAGGCAAGGAACAGGAAGGCACTCATCAAGCCCAGAGCTCAGGCAGTCTGCCTGTGGGGCCCTGGTTAGGCAAGATGCAGAGAGAGATGCAGTTGGAGCTCACCTGTCTCCTCTGTCTGGCTGAGCCATTCCCACGGTCCGCGCACCTCACTGCCTGGGGCATAAGAAGGCAGAGGTGAAGGCGCCAGGGTTGTCTCCTCCTCCTCTTCAGTATCCTGTGCACAGGAGAGACAGGCTCTCTGGGCCTGGCTAGAGGGCTGAGGCTGTTCTGAAGGGAGTCCTGGTTTCAGGGGTCCCACCGATCCTCTGCCTCCCCCTCACCTGCCCACCAGCCGGCCTGCCCACTCACAGCTCACTCACCGCAGGGCCCCTCTGAGTCTGCAGCTGCAGACAGAGCTGCTGTAGATTTGCCACCTGCTCCAGCACCGCGCACAGGTGTTCCAGATAGCGAAGACCCTGCCCCGGAAGGCCGGAGCAGGCTTCAGGCTCCAAGTCCTCCACCTGTGGGACACAGTGAGGTCAGAGAGACTTCTGAACCCAGCCAGACTCCCACCCAACGGGCCAGTAGATGGGGCAGAATAAGTAAGAGGAGAACACACACCCAGCTGCTCACCCCGTGCCCAACCAGGCAAAGGGCCAGGTAGGCCCCAGGCCCTGCTCATCTCCACACAACTGGGGGTTGGGGGTGAGGTGAGACATCTCATCCAACCCATCAATGAGAGGCAAGGAATGCCCTGCCCCAGCTTCCCTGGTGGCTCAGATGGTAAAAAGTCTCCCTCCAACATGGGAGACTCAGGTTTGATTCGGGTTGGGAAGATCCCCTGGAGAAGGGAATGGCAATCCACTCCAGTATTCATGCCTGCAGAATTCCATGGACAGAGGAGCCTGGCAAGCTGCAGGCGCCAGGGTTGTCTCCTCCTGCAGTTCATGATGGTCACAAAGAGTTGGACACAATTAAGCGACTAACACACACACACACACAATACCCTGCCTGGGAGAGTTCCAGGGAGAACAAGGTTGGGGCGGAGGGGTGGAGGAGGTAGGGGAGAGTCCATCTCCATCCCACCCTTGAGAGTTGGCACTTACCACCTCTGCTTGTTCCAGGCCATCCTCCAAATCACTCTCTGCCTCAGTGGCCTCTGGTCCCCTTGCTTCAGAATGGGGCATTTCACACTTAGGCGACAACTTTGGGGAGTGGCAGTGTTGTGACAAGCTGGTAGGGGGAACTGAGAGCTGGTGGGAGCGCTTCAGCACCTGCTCCAGCTTACGGCTGGCTAGAAGCCGGCTTAGGTGGGCAGGAGGCTCCAGGGCACCAAGGGCTAGGGACTCAGCGCTCTCCAGGGGCTCAAAGTTCAGAGAGTCTTGAGAAAAGCTGGGGGAGGTGGCCAGGGAGCTGTCCCCAACCGCCATCTCCACTCCTGAGTCCTGGGAGCCCAGTTTGAGAAGCGGCACCTGCCCCTGGGGACCTCTCAGCTGGTCTTGCCTCTTCCAGGAGTCTGATGAGCAAACTGGAGCCACATCTGGGATCTGCCTGTAGGTGCTGTTGACTCCAGGCACTACACAACCATGTGCCAGGTCCTCGCCAGCCCCATCTGCAAGGAGAGTCAGTCATCAGGCTGGGCCGGCTGCGCCAACATTCCTGCAACTGGTGGCGTTTCCCGGGGAGGAGTGTCCTGGGTCAAAGGTGACAGGAGGAGCTCAGCAGACCACAGCCGCGTCCAGATCTCTCCATCCCTGTCTGGGAGATTGGGTTAGGATGGGGGTCCCTTTTACAAAAGTAATTGTTAATGATATCTTCCTTCGAGGGGTGGGCACTTGCTTCCAGGGAGCCCTTGCGCTCTGGCCCCTGAGGTCAGCCTAAGACCTCTGAACCATCACTGGGGAACTATAGCCTCTTCGGCTGCTCCCCAAGGGGTAGTGTGGCTGTGCCTCCGCCTCAGGGAGAGGGGAAAGGACACAAAGAGGGAAGCAGGGGTCTAAACTGGCATCAGGATGCAAGAGAAAGTCCATCCCGGAAGTCCTGGAGGGAAAAGGTACCAAAAATCACAATAGCCATAATCATTTTGGACTTTTGTTCTTTTAAATGAGAAACAGAAAATTTGGGAGAGTTGAAAAAAATCTGAACTGAGGAAAGGGAACCCAAATGGTAGGAGAAGCAGCGCGGTCGCCCAATCACTGTCCTCTCTACAGCTCTCCTGGTCTGTGCCAGGCTCTCCTGCAGTCTAGGTGCCCAATCGTAAAAATACAGAATTGGAGGTTGGAGGGGACGGAGGCCGGCCTCCTTCCCCGGCCTGCCGCATCTGGATGCCAAACCAGGCCCCTCTGGGCAAGAAAGTCCACCAGGAAGTCTACCCCTGCGCGGCTCCTTTGGAAAGAGGTCCACCGCCGCAGAGATGAGGGCTTTTCGCGACCGCCGGCTGGGGCAGGGGCCAGGGAAACGAGGATCCTGACCAGGAATTAGAGGTAAGTGGGCCCGGGGAAAATGGGATGGAGGTGACGATCGGTTTAACGCCAAAAAGTAAAAGGGCCTCCAACGTGAGGACGCGATCCCCGGCCCTTCCTAAGGGAGGCGGCGAGGAGGGCGCACCGAGGTCGGGCGGGCTGCGCCGCGCAGGTGGTGCGGGCTCTGCCGGTGGGGCGGGGAGCGCAAACAGGGGCCAGGGCACGAGAGTCGGCTCCAGGCCAAAGGTCCGGGCCCGCCCCTGAGTGGGCGACTCACCCTGGCCGCCCAGCGGCTCCACGGCGAAGACGCGCCGCCGGCCCAGCATGGCCCCAATCCGGCCCCAATGCGGCGCCCGGGCCGTGGCTGCTGCAGAAAGACCGAGCTATCACTGCCGCCGTCGCGGAGCCGCTGTCGGGCGGGCGGCTAGGCTTGCGCGTCCGGACCCGGCAGGGTGCGGCCCCGGGACACTCCCAACCCGCATTGGGGAGGGACGGGGCGGGGAGGGGTGCGCAGGTGTGCGAACGCGACGAGAAGGGCTGCGAGGGCGGAGCCTGGGCCCCCCAGCATAGTCGACGGGGACAGGGGCCCGGGTCAGGGGGCAGGGGTAGGAGGCGGGCCCCTGGCTCCCTTGCCCAGCCAGCCTAGCCGAAGAGCAGGGACCCTGGCGGGGGATGCGGTCTCGCCCGTGGCGTGGGGTCACCCTGCCCACGGTTCCCAAGCCGAGTCTATCTTACTGCGGCCGAAATGAAGCTGGGAGAGGCCGGGGGCGGCGACCGGACGCGAGCGCGGAAGGAAATGGATCAGCACGTGCAGGCGGTGGAAAGATCGCGGGCCAGGACGTCCGCGTCCGCGCGCGCCCAGCTGTGTGCCTTCGGGAAAGTCACTCAGCCACTCTGAAACCTGGCGCAATCAAATGTGGAAGGGATTCTCGGCACAGAAATCCTTTCCAATAACTGCAGGGCGCCTTGGATCCTGGGCTAGAGTAGAATCCGGCGGGGGCGAGGGTGTGGTTCAGGATCCGGTAAAGTGAAACAGGGGGACCGAAGGGCAGCCCCGAGGTCTGGGAGTGTAAAGGCTCACCAGTCCTCAGCCCCACCCACTTTGAGTCCATGGAACTCCACCACTGCAGGCAGCCGAGAAAGCTGAGACAGCCTGGAGACCAGATTGGGTGGTGGCCTCTAAGGAAACCTCAGTCCCCTGAGGAAGGTCACTGGGGCTGGAAAAATCCCAGCAGGACCCAAATTCCCTGGAGGGAGATAAGGGAGCTGGCGGACGTGCAAGCTTGCACCTGAGCCTCTGGGAGTAGGGAGAGGGGCAGGCTGGAGCTGGAGGCTCTAGTCGCAAGTGGTAATTATCTGGGAGAGAGAAGACAGTCTGCTCACCCTCTGCTTCCTCCTACCTGTCCTCCAACAGCCCCCGCAGGATCGGTCAGGAATCAAAAACTACATGATTCTAACTCTATGACATGGGGAAACAGGCCTGCAGCGACGCCCTCACCCCCGCCCCTCCCCACAACTCCCCCCCCCCCCCCCCCCCCCCCCCCCGGAACAATGACTGCCCAAATTTACTCTTGACACCTTGACTTTCAGGCCAGGCCCTTCCCTGCTGTCTGAGTTCTCTGGGTTGCCCGCTGCGGCCCTGTCCTCCTGGAAACCACCCCCATGACTCTTTCCCAGGTACAAAACAGAGAAGCCTGGGCCTGGGGACAGTACAAGTCCAACAGCCCGGTATATCGTGCACCATGCTTCCCAGGGGAGGAGGCGGAGGTTGGGGGGTATGGAGGGAGGGCTGGCTGTCAGGGGGCTTTCCCCCTCCTGAGTCAGAGGATAGGGAGGTAAAGGGAGGGAACCTTTGCCAGATCTTGTCCTGAATTTCGAGAATGTGGGGCCAGATTCCAGGCAGTCTCTGTGGTGACTCTGGGGCAGGAATGTATCTGGAGCAGGAAGCCAGCCCGGCCAGGAATGCAGTGTCTCAGCACAGGGCTCTGTGTGGGCTCAAACCACACACACACACACACACACACACACACACACACACACACACACACACACCAGGCACACACACACCAGGCACACTCTCCTCCAGGCCATTCCCTCCTCCCCATGTAGATATGCCGTGTGGGCTCAAACCACACACACACACACACACACACACACACACACACACACACACACACACACACACCAGGCACACACACACCAGGCACACTCTCCTCCAGGCCATTCCCTCCTCCCCATGTAGATATGCCGGAACCTTCAAGGTGGTTGGGATCCCCCACTGTGGGGGGCCACATGCTGCCTTCCCATCTGCCGTTTACTGCCCTAACTGTGGCAAGCGCCTGTCAGAGCTGGGCCAGGCCTTCACCACCCAGAAGGCTGTCTCTCCTTCCCCCCACCTTCTACCAGAGAAGAATCATCTCTCTCTTAGTGATGCTGGAAGGGATAGGAGGGGCACACCCTCGCTGCCCACCTGAGGGATGAGTAGCTACCATGAGTCCCTGAGACACATGGTGGCCCCAGCAGAGGCATCCCTCAGCCTCCATGGGGGAAGTCCCAGCTTCAGGAAGCACATCTCCTGCCAGCTAGGCCCTGTGGGAGGAAAGGCAAAGCCAAGAGCCCAGGGCAGCTTCTGGCAGACTAGAGATGGCTGAAAGCTGTGGTGACCTCCACCGTGGCCTGGAAGGCTGCCTTTGGTGGAGGGACAAGAGCAGCCCAGGGAAAGCCAGGAACCCAGGACTCAGGCTCCTGGCTCCTCAGCCCCCTGCCCTTACTGCCAGGAGTTCTTGAACCAGCGACTTATCCTTCCTGTCCTCAGTTTCTTCATTGACACAACTAGGATGACAACAGTACCTATTTCAGAATGGTGAGAACTGACATTAAAGCACCTGAGAATTACCTAGCAGTGTCACTTTGGGAAAGTCATTTTCTCATCTCCAATAGCAGGGGGCTGTATCCGATGCTCTCTCAGGTCACTTGTAACTTGAATCTGTCATCATTTCTGAAGTCATTCCCCAAAACACAGAAGAAAGTAAAGAGGGCACTGAGCTGGACAAATAGCAGCTGCCTGCTTGGGTGGTATCCCATCCCCTCCCCAGCTTGTCTGGGTCAAAGCAGGTGGATGCTCACAGCTGGGCAGAGACCAAAGGCTGCCCCCCACTTTCTCCTCTGGCAACCAGGATTGACTAATAACTCTCTTCCAAAGAAGTCCTCCCCCAGGCTGGGGCTGGCTGGTGGCTGCAAAGAACTCTGATGCTGAAACACTTGGGCCCTGGGGAGGAGAGCTGACTGCCACAATTAGGGGAATGGCAATCCACTCCAGTATTCTTGCCTGGAGAATCCTATGGACAGAGGAGTCTGGCAGGCTACAGTCCACAGAGTCGCAAAGAGTCAGACACGACTAAGTGACTAGCACTACACTGCTGCTGCTAAGTCACTTCAGTCGTGTCCGACTCTGTGCAACCTCATAGACGGCAGCCCACCAGGCTCCCCCATCCCTGGGATTCTCCAGGCAAGAACACTGGAGTGGGTTGCCATTTAACACTACACTACTATTAGTTAAAACCTGTCCAGCCTTTGAAAGGCCTTCAACAGCTCACTGGCCGACCCATTTCACATGGGCCTCCATACCCCATTTGTTCTCCTTTCCTTAGAGCTACCATGAGTCTAAGAGAATGGTTTGTTACGCGTGGGGATCTGACCATATTAAGACCCCAACGTTCTCTTTTCCAACCTGTCACTTCCCTGCTGATTTTTTTTTACTGTCCACAGAGCCTCAAGGTGAAATTCAAACCATATCTTACGGCATTCAAGGCTCCCATCTTCCTTTCCAATCTTGTCTCAGTATCGCCTTCAGCCTCTCCCCTAACCTGAGCATTCCACTTGCACTAACCCCCTCACTCTGCATGTCTCTCCTCCATCTGTCTGAGTCCTGTTCCTCTGACAATGATGGCCCTGGCTCTGAACTCTCAGATGCTGCTGTGTGTTCCACGTAAGCTCTTCACACTCACTACCATATAGCACTTTTCATCATGTCAACTCTATTGCTGCCACTTGATTATACATCTTTAGGAAACCCATAAAAGTGCTCTTCCGGTATTCCCACTGTGCCAGGACCCAAGAATTTACAGAGGAGTCAATCAGTCCCCTTTTGTGAGCATTCTCCCTGCCAAGGGCTACACCTGACACTAGGTGGCGCCAAGGACCCTGTCCTACTTGGGACCAGATTATTGGGGCCTGACAACTCCTTGAGCCACAGACAGGCTTGATCTTTCCTATAAAAATAAAGGCAGTCATTCAGGCAAAAAGTGGGACAATTATAGCAAGGTATAAATTACATCAAGGTGCCTGAGGAGGCAACACACACAGTCTCTGCCAAGATTCCATTCAAAAAGAACCAGATAGAACCAAAGCACCCTCCAGCTTTTATCTTTTCTCTCCAGACTGACTGGGTGGTAAGGTAGGTGCTGCACCCCAGGAGCACCCATGCACCTTTCTAAAATGTCCTCTGGGATTAGGACCAGAAGTGATGGGTGAATCAAGCCAAAAATCTGGCAGAGGACCACAGCCCCCTGTCTGACTCAAACATAGCCCCAGGGCAGGCACGCCTAGCACCAGCTTTCCAATCTACCACCTGTGAAGCAGCTGGGGCTCCCAGGGGAGAGGCTGGCAGACAAACCCTGGCTGGGAGGGTGGGGGCACTGCTGGGTTGTCCCTCCCAGGCAAAGCTAACTCACAGCCCTGTCCAAGGTTACCCCTAGGGATGATCTTTCTCAAATGGGTACAGACAGCCTTGGGCAAGTACACAAAGTTCTTTAGATCAGGGGTCCTTAGCCCTCCGGCCTTAGACTGGTACCAGTCCGTGCCCTGTTAGGAACCAGGCTGCATAGCAGGAGGTGAGCAGGAGGCCCAGTGAGCAAAGCATCTGTATTTACAGCCATTCCCCAACACTGCCATTACCACCCGAGCTCCACCTCCTGTCAGCAGCCGAGGCATTGGATTCTCACAGGAGCATGAACCCTAGCCCTAATGTCAGGGCGGAATATCCTGAGATTGCCACAAGACAGAAATCAAGTGCACAGTAAATGAAAAATGCTTGAATCATCCCCAAACCATCCCCCTCTCTGCCCCAATCCGTGGAAAACTTTTCTTCCACAAAATCAATCCATGGTGCCAAAAAGGTTGGGAACCACAGCTTTAGGTGTTGTCTCCTCACTTGCCTCCCCAGCTCCTCTGAGTAAGTCAGCAGGGCTGGCAGCATCCATACAAAGTAGAGCGAGGGGCAGAGCGCCAGCCCAGGCAGGGCTGGCAGAGGAAGATGCTGTCTTACTGAGATGGGCCTGGGCAGAAGCGGTTTCAGGGCCTGCCTCCTGTTTGCTTCCAGCGCTCTGTCACCCTCATCCCTCTCCAGGCTCCCAGTGAGACACTCATTCCTCTACCAGGGATCATCCCAATAAAACAGGCATCTTTACAAAATGGTCCAGGGAGAACATGACCATCCACTAAAAGGAGCCAGTCTCTTCAGTAGGGAGTGTCACATGGCGAAGCAATCTGGTAGGAGTGGGCTTGGAGGGAGGGGGGAAATAAGAGGGCGAAAAATTGTTACATGTGAATACTCTCCAGGAATGTCCCTAGGGGTGGGGTGATTAAGAATCTGCCTCCCAACACAGGGTACGTGAGTTTGATCCCTGGTCAGGGAACTAAGATCCCACATGGCACAGGGTTTCTAAGCCAGCACACCACAGCTACTGAGCCTGCATGCTGCAGAGCCCGTGCATCACAAGAAAAGCCCTCACAGTGCAACTCAAGAAAGCCCACTCATTGCAGTGAAGACCCAGTGCAAAATTAAAAAACATTTTTTTAAAATAAAAAAAAGAGAGACTCTCCACCTAGGATTATGGGAAGCTCATTTCCAGGGGCTGGGGCAGGGAAGGAGAGAAGAGAGGGGCACCTACTTTATTTTGTTCACGTACAGTATATATTTTTAGTGCTCATATGTTGAAAACTTTACACAGTGAATACCTGTAGCCTCTGGCCCACCCCTCTCCTTCTGGACACTTATATCTGTGTCCCAACCTGCTTAATCCCCGGTGCACAAAGATGTCCAATGCAGCACCCACTTCGGGCTTTGATGCAGAGCCCATCCATCAAGAGGATGCAACAGTATCCAGCAGAGGCCTGGGGATGTGGACTGCCCTCACTTGCAGCTCAGGTAGGTCCCAGCCTCTGGCTTCACCCCGCTCCCCATCACCTTTCCAGGCCAACGTGCTATTAGCATGGGTTTGGCGTGGAGGTGCCCACAGAGTGGAGGGTGGGCTGAGAGCTCAGGCCTGGGAATTGAGGGTGGGGGGTGCAGAGTAGCGTTGGCGGGCATGCTTCTCGCAGTACAGCTCGTCCCCCACCCAGAAGTGCCCTCGCATCTTCAGGTTCAGCCCGCAGTCAGCACAGGTGTAGCAGCCAGGATGGCGGTACCGCCCCTCCTGGATACGGACGGCCTGGTTCCTGCAGGGACAGGGAGGGGACAGCCATTAACCTGGGGGGCAGGAGGGAGGGACAGGAGTGCCTGGCACGATGCCACCATTCCCATTCTCAGGGAGCCTAGTCCCCAGCCCAGAGCCAGGACCCTGGAAGGTCCCAAAATCTCAAACACCTGACTCCTCAAGCCTACCCTCAGGGAAACCCCAGCCCACACCCACAGGACCCCAATCTTAAAGTCATTCCTCCCCCGCATAAAGGCAGACAAGCACCATCCTGAATCTTCTGGACTGTTAACAGAATAGTGATTCTCCAAGTGAAGTCCCAGGTGCCAAGACCCACAGCATCGTGTCACCAGGGGATGAATTGGAGATGCAAATCCTGGGGCTGGGGACCTCCTGAAGGGGAAATTCTGGGGGTGTTGGCTGAAATCCCTCAGGGGCCCAGCTGCAGCTCTTTGAGAACCAAGGCATAGGATCCCCTTCCTCGGGCATGCACAGCTGGGGTGGGCAGTCTGCTATTCTGCAGATGAAACATAGAGGCCAGGGACTTGCCTAGAGTTATCTGACTGTCAACACTGAGCATGGAAGAAATTTACCAGGAAGTTGGGATGGCCAAGGTTCAATTTTCCAGAGAATGTTTTCTCTGAGCTACATTATCACGCCACCCACTACGAAAAAATGCACCCACCTCTGGAAAAGGCAGCCTAAGAGCGGGAAGAAGGGAGTAAGAGCAAGATTTTCCAGGAGGCGGCGGAGCAGATCTCCAGAGGCATTGAGATGATGATTGGAGAGAAATCAAAAACAGTAGCATTTCTTCCTCCTCCAGGAAGGCAGGGAAAGAAATGGAGCAAGAGGAGAGACTGCAGGAAAAAGCCAGTGCAAGCATCCCAAGAAGGCTGAAACGACCCCTGAGCCCATCACAAGTCCCCTGTGGCAGCGCTCCCCCCTGGGCCTCTGGCTAGTGGATTCACACAGAGCATCTGGGCCCTGCCCTCCCTATCCCAGGCCCTGCGCCCCAGGCCGCCAACACTCACGCGATGCTGGTGTTGCACTTCTCACACGTGTGGAGCTTGGGTGGGCTGGCCAGAGCCCTGGAGGTGGGCAGGGAGGACTGCGGACTCAGCGAGCTGGGCAGGTAGGCAGGTGTTCCACCTGGACAGGGGGGAGGACAGACAGACACATCAGAGCTTGTCCATAGCAGCAGCATCAGGCTGTATTTTTTTTTTTTCTTTTTTTTGGCCACAAGGCATGTGGGATCTTAGTCTCCCAACCAGGGACCAAACACGTACCCTCCTGCATTGAAAGGCAGAGTCTTAACCACTGGACCACCAGGTAAGTCCCCAGGCTGTATTTTTGATGCTCACTCCACCTCCCCCAGCACTAGCTCCAAAGAGACTCGTTGTCAAAGGCACACTTCCAAGTGGACCTCAACGCAACCCTGGGTATGAGCGGGGGTCATGGAGGAAGGAGATGATCATGCCAGACCCTTGGCTGAGGCTGGTCAAGGGCAGGGAGCAGATTCAAGGCTGAGCTACCCAAGCTAAGGCAGCCTGAGCAGCGTCTGTGCTGAGTGTCTGACACATCAGACCAAGCAGGCGGTTCCTTTCTACTGATCCAGTCATAATGACACTAAGAGACATGGTAATAACAGATAATAACACATACCATACCACCTCTGTGCACTTTTCAAAGGGCTCTCATGTGCATTATGGTGTCTGAGCCTTGGAACAAAGTGAAGGTGAAGCACAGATGTTACCTGGCAGGTATGGTCCCTGTCTACAGCTGAGGATGCCAAGATTTCAGGGGTGAAGTCACCATCTGTCTGCATTGCCCTCACCGCCCCCACCCCCACCCCGCCTCTCTCTGTACCCACTCCCAGGGCATGCTGAGGCCTTGGGGTGGTGATGGACACACTTTGCCCCCCTCCCCACCTCTCTCTGTGCCCCCTTCCAGGGCCTGCCAAGGCCTTGGGGTGGTGATGGATGTGCTTTGCTCCAAAGCTTCTTACCCTGTCTCCTTTCCCTCTGTGAACACCTCCAGGAGCAAAACATCAGACTTGGAACCAGTTACCAGGTTCCCCTCCAGTATTCCTGCCTGGAGAATCCCATGGACAGAGGAACCTGGGGGGCTACAGTCCATGGGGTTGCAGAGTCAAACACGACTGAGTGACTGACATTTTCTCTTTCACCAGGTACCAGTCATTCTGCCGATCAAATACTTCTGACAGTCCCATCATTTGTCCCCTTGATACCACTGCCAAGGCCAGGCCCTCCTCATCTCTCCCCTGGAAGGAGGCAGTGCCCTGCGCCCCGCCTCCCCCGGCATCACACATAGATACACACACACACACAAACATCCACTTCCCAGAATGCTGAGCAGCCAGTCTGCCCAATACACGGAGTTCCTCGGGAGTAGATTAGTAGTAGTAGTAGTAGGTGGTGGTCCCGACCACCTTCGATTGCCACATAGCTCAAGGCTGGTCCACTGGATGAGTCAGTAAACGTCTGATGAATTAACAACTCACCCACTGGTGGGAGACCATACCTCTGTTGCCTACTTTGGCCCCTCATGTATCCTCTGTCACTATTTAACCCAGCCCTCCTGGGTTAGGACACTCCTCAGCCTGGATGCAAGGCTTCACAGCCAGGACTTAACCTCCACAGCCCCCCTCCATGCAGCCAGAGTCCTCTTGATCCCACCCGAAAACCCTCTGGCTCAGACCTCCACATTCCACACAGCTCCCGGCCACCCTCTTAAGGCCGTTTGTGAAAGACTTGATCTTTCTTCAAGGGCCAAGGCAAACCCTTCTTCTTCCATGAAGTCCTCCTTGGAGACCCAGGGCCCACCACCTACCTTTATGGTTCCCTTGGCACGTCCTTGAACCTAGCCAGCACCTTTGGGTGCAACCCAGTAACCCCTACCAGACCAGAGGCTCCTGAAGTTCAGGGAAGGTGGCTTCTATAAGTCAGAGCCTTAAAAAATACTGATTTAAATGCTAATTTATTAACACATCTGGTCAGCAGTTCAGAGTGTCCTGGGGGAATGTCCTCCTGCCCAAGCCCCCAGGGGCTCACCTCTCTCCTCAGCTTCTAGGGCTTCCTGCAGGAGCCGGAAGGAGCTGGACTGCCGGGGGGCCATTCGTGCCTCGCGGTTTTCTTGCAGCATTTTGAAGACTTCTGAGTCCTCTCTCAGGAGGTGGCTTTCGCCTTCTGAGGCCGCACTGCAGGGATGGAGGGAGCCAGCCAGGAGTGAGGGACCCATGCCCGGGGGTTAGGAGGAGCAGGAGGGCAGAGAAAGAGTGTCCCGGGGCGGGATAAAGGATTCTGGGGGTCAAAGGGAAGCCAACTGGGCTTACAGAGCTGGGACCCCCCCACCCTTCTCCGGGAAACCTGACAGTCTCCTATTGCTCCCAGACCCTCCAAGATCCCATCCCTCCCTCCAGACCCCAGTGGTACCTGAGCCTGGAGCTGGAGGAACGGGCACCCGGGGAGGGCGGTGGCGGCAGTACCAGCACCGCTGAGTCGCCAGCAGGGCTGAGGCTGGCCTGTGGGAAGGAGAGGCACCAGGGGAGGAGTCAGCAGTGGGGCCCTGGGCCAGCACACCCATCTGAGCGGCCAGGCTCAGCTGTTCCCCAGGCCAACACCAGGGGGCCCCCGGCCCTCGCTGACCAGCAGGCTCCCCCTGCTGCACCAGCAACAGCCAGCAGCTGCTCCTACTGGGTCCGAGAAGGGAGGGAGGCCAGCACCCAGCTCTGGAAGGGTGAGCTGCTGCCCAAAGGGGAACAGGCACGGGACAGAATGAAGACGAGCATGTGGGGCCACCATGCCGGCTCCTCTGCCATCTCACGGATTGTGTTTGCAAAGACGTTGCTTACTGGCGCGGGGGGAGGCAGACAAGCAGAGAGAAAGTAAGCTGACCCTTTTGCAATGAGGAAAAGGAAACATAAAGGGCCAAGACCCTTCTTGGTGTCAGAGTTGGGGCCACACAAAAGTCCCGTCTCCCCCACATGCGGGGGGAGATCTCTCCTCTGATAACACTAGGGTCTGGGCTCACCAGCCTCTCCCGACTGCCCTGGGAAGTCTGGTCCTGGCCCATGGAGCCTTGAGGAGCCAGGCCTGTTTGGGGCTCACAGCAGAGTCCACTGCTCAGTGTGTGCTTGCCCTCTGGGCCTCTCACACCTGTTCTCTACCTGGAAATCTTGCCTGCAGTCTCCCTGTTGCTCTGCTTTCTGGCCTGCATCTTGCACTCTCTCTGTAGCCATCCCCAAAGGAGAGGAGAGCCTCAGAGACAACTAGGCTCGCCAAGACCAGGCTGAGGGCACAGTTTCCCAGAAAGCCAAACACTTTCGACTTTAAAATTCAAAGTCAGGGATGGGACTTTCCTGGTGTTCCAGTGTCTAAGACTCCAAGCTTCCAAAACAAGGGGCCCAGGTTTGATCCCTGGTCAGGGAACTAGATCCCACAGGCCACAACTAAGAGTTTGCATGCTGCAACAAAGACAGAAGTTCCTGCATGCCGCAACTATGACCCAGCGCGGCCAAATCAAATGCTTTGTTTTTAAAAAGTTGGGGCTGAAGTATACTGTCAAGTGGAAAAACTTCATGACTTCTTAAGCTGAAAACAAACTTCAAAGTCTTAAAAAAAAAAAAGCCCTAAACTCACTGCACCAGACCCCCTGCACCAGCCTGCATTCTTCTGTTCCTCAGCTTCTACAGTAAGGAGATTAAAGGTCAGAAAGGAAACTGGCTGGTCCAAGTCCCTCAGGGAGTGGGAGGCTGGGCTAGGACTCCTCGCTGGGCTCCTGGGTGCCCGGCTGGTGCCATGCAGTCAATTGACAGATGGTGAGGCTGTTCCCTTAGGAAGGACAGCCAGCACCAGGTACTCAAGAACAATGTTCATCTTGCTGTCCCAGACAGGCCAGCATGTGCCCTGCATGGGGGCACTGGCCAGCAGGGAGGGAGAGCTGAAATCCACCCTGGCTCCCTTCGTAGGCCATGTCCTCATGCTAGCCAGTGAAACAAGGGCTGTTTTTACTTCATATCTGGTCACCCAAGAGTGTGCCTGTTGAGAAGGGGGCAACTTCTGGTTTCCGAAGGGCACCATAAGGACTGGTAATGTCCTACTTCCTGAGCCCAGTGATGCCTTAGCCAACTCGGGAGCCAGAGGCAAGGCCATGACCACTGCAGCCTGGGGCAGTGGCACCTCATCTGTAGTCACCTCTGCCCCCTTCTACCTGCAAGACCACCTCATCCCCAAGGTGGTGGTGGTTTAGTCACTAAGTCGTGCCCAACTCTTCTGACCCCATGGGCTGTAGCCCACCAGGCTCCTCTGTCCATGGGATTTCCCAAGCAAGAATACTGGAGTGGGTTGCCATTTCCTTCTCCAGGGGATCTTTCTGACCCAGGGATTGAACCCACGTCTCCTGTGTCTCCTACATGGCAGGCGAGTACTTTTACAGGTGAGCCACCTGGCAAGCCTGTAAAGAGAGAAGCCCAACGCCCTGACTTGGAGCAGCTTCACCTTTCCCCTCCCTTCCCTACCTCCCTCCTCCCCTCGAGGCACCCATAGGTGACACTTCCCTTTACCAAACCACCTTTCATCTCCAAAGCTGTTTATCTGCTCATCAAGAGCTGTCACTAGCCAATACTTCTCAAAATGTATTGCGGGGGATGTTAATAACTGAGTGCTTGGGGGAGTGGACAATGGGGAACCCCAGGAGAAATTCTGCAGTTAAACAAGTTTAGGAAATTAATAAAATTAAGCATCTTTCTCACAGGACTTTTCAGAGCCTTTAAGGTGCTTAAGTGCATGAGTGGTTCCCAAGAGGGAGCTATGTGTCTGGTGACTCCACCCCATCTGACCACAGCCTCATTGTTGTAGACCAGAAGGCAAGTTTCACAGGGTTAGGAATTTCTGCTTTTCCACCAATGTATCCCTAGAGCCTAGAAGGGTGCCTGACTGAATCAGCTGCTCCACAAATATTTGTCGAAAGAATGACAAGAGGCCTCAGGATCAAAGAAGGGAATTCAGAGCCTCAGGTCCAACTCTGAGGCCCAGAGAGTGGAGGAAGGGGGCCTTGTCCAAAGTGACACGGTAGAGGTAAGACTAACCCAGGTCTCCCTGCCACCCCGCCCAGAGCTCCTCTTCACACCACATGGGTGGTCCTCAAAGCTGTGTGTACAGCAGATCCCTGAGGGCTCCTGAGAACTCAGATGGGTGGCCCCACCCCACCCAGGCCCTCACCCCTGTCTGATCCAGTAAGTTTAGACTGGAGCTTAAGAATCTGCATTTCTAACAAGTTCCAAGGTGCTGCTGCTGCCACTTTGAAAGCCACTCCCCATCTCATCTGCCTTTCCCCTTTGCCCTGGTTGCAGACACCGGGAGGAAGGAGGCCAGGATGGACCAAGCTCATCCCTAGCTGGTCTCAGCCCCTATCTCTGTGGAGAAGGCCCCCAGGCCCAGACACGCCAGGTCTTGCTCCAACTGCTGTGTTCCCATCTCCCCGGCTCATCATCTCTAATCCGAAATCTACCTCTGACATCCAGCAAAATTCCTGACAAAGCCTTCTCAGGCCACCCCAGCCCACACTCAGCTGTCCCCTCCCAGAACGCCTCCTGCTTTTATAATTAAGACCATACCGTTCAGTGCTTAATTGTTCCAAAGTTGTTTTGCATGTCTCTCTTATCTCTACAATTATGTTTGAAATTCCTTAAAGATGGTGTCTCATTGAATATATACATCTCTATGCCCACGTTGCATGGAGGGCCACTGGGCAGGCCCTGCAGCGGGGTCACCAGGGAGCCCCTACTACGAAGCCTCCAAAAGACCCTGCTCTGTCCTTCTCCAGAGCCCCCAGTTTCTAGCACCCTCCCCCAGCCATCTCCAAAGGCTCTGCTTTCTGGAATGCAGAATCAACTTGAGGTAGGATTCCAGCAGCTGGGCCTCATCCCCTTCACCCCAAAGGCTGGACCTGCCCCCACAAACTCTGCCCCCAGCAGCTGTGGCCAGGACTCTTGGCCGCCTCACTCCTCACCTCCCCAACCCTGCCCCTGGAGAGGAGAAATACCACCAAGGGGTGGGGGTTGGGCTGTCACTCGTAGACAGTGGGACCTGGGGGGTCCTGTCTGTCAGACAGTAGGACCAGGAGTAAAGGGCTGGGGAGGGGGGAAAAAACAGACAATAAGCCAAATGCAACTGGAGTCGGAATCACAGTCCGGCTGGTGGTTCTCTGGTGGTTCTTAGGGGCTGAGTCAGAGGAGGAAGAGGGGGGATGGGTGATGGGAGTTGGGGGCGGGCATGGGGCTTGGAATGGGGAGGAATGTGTTCAAGAGATGCAGCCAGAGCCAAAGGGAATCATCCCAACAACAGCAGCAAAACTATTTCGGTCCCAGCCCAAGAGAAACACTGGAGAAGGGAGGAAGCCATCAGCAAGGAGGAGGTGGCAGCGAGTAGGAATGTAAGATCTAGAAGGCCACCTGGGTCTAGCCAGCACAAGGACTGTCTCCCTCACCAGAGCGCTGGCCTCCTAGCTCCGGAAAGGAGCCCACCACTGCTAGGAAACCGCAGTGCTGACTGCCCAGGTGGGGCCAGCCACCTGCGGCCCTACAGGCACCACTACCAACCAACCAGGTATCCTCACCTGTCGGCTTCCACGGCGGCCCCCATAGTACAAGTGGTCAGCAGAAGCAGGTTCCAGGGAGTACGCCAGGCTCTGGAAACTGAAATGGGGAAATGGACAGAGGGTGCCTGGGTCCTCTCCACCAGGCTGCCCTAAGGAAACAGAGGTGACCCCCAGAGCCCCCTAACCTCAGCTTCGGAGACTCTGAGAGGCTAGCCTGCACCTCTGGATGCGGTGCCCACCCGCTGCGCTCACCTGTGGCTGGTCACCACCTCTCCAGTGGGAGCCTGGGGGCTGGTCGGGGGCAGGGTGAAGAAGGGGCTGCATGGTCGGGGGCTGAGGGAGGCCTGGCTGTCAGTGTGTGTCCTCCTGGAGCTCTGTGGAGAGAGGGGCCTGGAAGAGCAGGGCCGAGAGGAGCAAGGGAGGGGCCCCCATCACTTCAGGGTATGGGGCTCCCAGCAGGAGGCATCGTCCTACCTGGAAGCGAGTGGCCAGCACTTCCGGGGAGCTTTCCCCATTGGCCTGCCCGGGAGAGGCAGCCTGGGGCCTGAAGAGAAGACAGAGGGAGGTGAGTGTCACTGGGGTCCTGGCACCTCCACTAAGCTGGTAGGGCCTGTAGATTCCAGCTGTCCCCACACTGGGTTCTCAAGATTAGGAAAATGTACATAACATTCAGACATCAGGTAGCTAAATCTCAACTTTACCAAATTCACAAGTAACTATCATCAACGGCCACCATCATTTCTTACAACAAAGGACAATTCAGCACTACAAAGTAGAAAGGACATCGTTTCAGCAAGAAGTTCAATACATTCAAATTTTTTTAAAAACTCCAAACAATATCACCCCTCCCTCTGCCTTGCCTTTGTTTTTCCTTTTCTTTATTTTTTTTTTGGTGGTGGTGGGGGAACATTTCACCCAAACTATATCACTGGTCAGCATCAGTTTGTGGATCAGTTTGGTAGGAGACAGCTGACTATATATAAGTAATCCTTTATCCTTCACCCCTGGAGAAACTCAAGACCAGAGAGAGAGAGTTGCCAAAATTCTTAAAGGCCTACAATGGCTGGGCCCACTGCCCCCTTTTCTCCAGGGGCCTATCCCCTGCCAGCTCAGCCTTTGAAAGAATCACTTCTCTGCCCCTTCTGCAGGCTTCTCCCAATAAAACAGAGGGTGGAACCAGCCCCACTTCCTGCCAGGCAGGGAGCTGAAGGACCTAAAGAACAAGGCAGCTAATCACCAAGGCACCCCCAACCCCCAGCCTCAGCTCCCCAGGGACTCCCCTCCGGTGGAATCTGACTGGAGCCTTGAACAGGAGGTGACTAGAGGGCTGGGAGCTGCTGAGGGTGAGGAATGGGCCCACCATGTCCCACTACACCAATCTTGGAGGTCTGACCACTTCCAGCAAGGTCAATAGGAACCTCAGTCCCCACACTCCATGCCAGCCACAGCCTCGGCTCTTTCCCAGGAGAGAGTTTAGGGCCTGAGTGAGGGGAGCTTGGGCTCTGGCCCCGCCCAGAGCACCACTTCCTGCCTGGGGCTTCTGAGTGCCTGAGAGGTCTCCTGGGGCTGGGGTGTTGGGAGAGGTTAGGAGGGGTTTGAGCAAAAGAAAGAAGAAGCAGGGAGTCTGGACCTGCCCCCATGTGGAACTGGAGGAAGCCTGGGGGTACCACCTCTCTGATGGGGCTGGTCCCATCCAAGAAGCATAGGAGAGGAAGTGATGGTGTCAGCAGCTCCTCACCCCTCCCCCACCCCACTCTGCAGCTTCTTGTGGATTTTGGTCCCCTCCCAGATGCCATGACCCATTCTCTACCCTCCTCCTCCAGGCCGCACTCCTGTAAACACTCAGGAGCCAGAAGTGGCACGACGTAGGCACTGAAGGGGCTGGGGTCATGAGAGGTCCCGGGAACCAGCATCCACAGCACTGGAGGGGTGGCAGAGGCGAGGAGAGGGCATGGAGCCCCAGCTCAGAGGGAAGCTGGTGGTGGAGGCATTGGCAGAGGTATAGGAGGTACCTGACTCAGGCTCAAGACCCGCCCAGAGGGCTCTCCTGGCAGGGGGATCTCCCAGCATTCCTGCCCTCTGACTCACTGGGATGCTCCACCCCAGGAAGCCACCTGTCCACCCTCCAACTCAGCCCAGGGTTCCAGGCTGGGAATCTGCCTTCCCCAACAGGGTCCAGAGAGGAAATGGGGAGCCACAGGGGGTTCTATGGGGAGGGAGACCCCAAACTCCTCACCATCCCAAGATCAGAACAGAGGGTGTTGGAGGCAGGGACCCTGGGGACCCAGCCTCAGGCACACCTTCCTCCTCTTCAACCCACTTCATGCCCACGCCCTGTACCCCACACACTGGGAACCAGTCAAACCCGGGCATCCAGGTGGCTGATGCCAGCCTGCCCGACCCTGACTGTTCACCCAACTCTGGTTGGGCACCCGGTTGGCCTCAGCTGTCCTGCTGCAGCCCCAGAGCCCCAAACCTTCCCGGGGATGAACCATAGTGGCCCAGGGAGGCCAGACTGGAGCCGAGGGTAGGGGATAAGGGCAGTCATTGTGCAGCAGGTTGGCAGAAGGCAGAGCAATACTGGCAGGCCTAGTGGAGGTGGAGGGCCTACCGGTCCAGCTGCAGCCTCAGGGGTGAGGGGCTCTGGCGAATCTTGCTCTGGGCCTCGGCGTGAAGCATGTCCTTTGCACTCTCACCGTTGATGGACACAATAATGTCACCAGGCCGGAGGTCAGCAGCCTCGGCCTTGCCCCGCTCAGTTACCTGGAGGGGATGAGGATCAAGTCGTCTCAGGTGATACTCAGGTGGGAATGAGGAGAGGAAATGTCCTTGTCCAGCCCAAGAAACACAGAAGCTGACCTGCACCAGGCTGGCCTGCATATCTCCCTTTAACATCACTCTCCCTGCCCACCAGTGTCCACCCAGTTAATTAGCTTATCCCCTTCTGGAGGGGTCCAGAAGCTGGAGTGGCAGCCCCCCCACCCCTGACTCCAGCACTGGGATTTTAACAGGGCCTCTCAAAGAATATGCAATGGCAGAATTTCAGGAACTGTGCTTGAAAAGAGCCCTGCTTGTGCAAACCAAATCATGCAGGTGCTGCCTGCCCTTGGAGAATCACCAAGAGCTCAGGGGGCCTCCCCTACTAACCACCAAAGTGGCTGCCAGTAGGTATGGGGTCAGTGACCAAGGAGAAAGAGCAGGCCCTGCACTTGGCCCAGCTCCCTTTCACTCCCTAGAAGTGGCCACCATATCCTCATGGCAACCTGGCCCCAGCTCTACCCCGGCCAACAATCTCAGAAGCAGGCCTTGACTCCAGAACAAAAAAAAAAAAGAGAAAGGTGTCTGTGGGGACTGGACAGACAGGGAAGAACCTGACTCTGGGGGCACCTCCCCATCTCCTGGAACTAGCACTTACCTTGGTCACCATGATAGGCGTGTGGAAGTCCCTGCCCCCAGAGATTCGGAAGCCCCAGGGCGCTGGCCCCACCACATCCACCGTCAGTGCCATACCTGAGGCAGAAAGGATGGAGAGATGGAGCCAGCCCCTCAGCTCCCCAGGGGGATGCTGTGAAGTGGAGGTGAGGTGTGTGTGACAGGTCCCCGGAGCAGCCAGTTAGGGGCTGAGGTGGGGGTGGGGGGGGGCGGGGGGGTCAGCGGGTGGAGGTTGGTAGAGGAAGTGACTAACCTCTCCCGCAGGCCTCAGTTCCACTTCCCCCACCCTGGGAAGTCAGGACTCTAAGTTTCCCCCTTAGCGTCTGTCTTCAGCAGAGCAGCTCCCTGGAGGCCAGCTGTTGGGGTGCTAGACACTGGGGCTTGCTGAGAGCAGGCAGGCAGGCAGGGCTGGCAGGTGGTGGATGTCAGCACTTCCTCTCCCCTCCTCCACTATCAACGCTAAGTGCCCCTAGTGCTGGCTTCCGGTCCCCAAACCCGACTGCACAAGGTACTTCCTCCCTGCTCTGGGGGAGGACAACACTCGGGGAACAGAAAGGGGCTGCACCACAGCAGGCTTTCAAGTAGCTGGCTGGGGGCCTCCCAGCTGCCTGCTGTGCCCCTGGGAACATGGTTCAAGTGGCAAGACAAGGCTTCCACCTCCCCCAATGGCCTGTTGCCCTCCCAGCCGCTCTTGCAAGAAGGACAGGCTCATCTGCCACGCTGGGCACACCCACCCCTGGGCGCTGACCAGCAGGGCGAGCTGACAGATGCTGCCGCCGAGCTGGGGCCACAGGACTCCCATCCAGGGCCCCTCCACTGGGTAAGGGAGTGTCCCTGTAGACCAGGCCCTTGTAGGATTTCCTGACCCTCTCGTTCTGGAGTCAGGAGCCAACCCAGGCAGGAAGCTGTAATGCCAAGCTGGGCCACCACCCTACCAAGCACCCACCCTGGGGCTGCCCTTGGGGAGGTCCATGGACTACAAATGCTGCCCAAATCTATCAAGCACACTGGGACCACTTCCTGCATTTAGGAGACTGGGGAGAGGGTGCCCGGGCAAGTGAGGCTGTCTGCCCACTTCTCGACCCTTCGGCTTCCCCTTTTGCCCGGGCCCAACCTCTCTGTCCCTCCCACAGGCCCCAAGTCGGCTGTGGCGGCTAGCAAATGCCTTGGATTCCCAGACCTTTGAGCTGGTCAGTGGACTCTGCGCCGGGGCAGCTAAGAAGTGCCCAGCCCGTCGGCCCGGCTCGCCCAGTTCAGGCTCCTTCTAAGTTCTGAGACCAAAGTACCGGTGCGCCTGGGGGCTGGAGTAGGAGCGCCCGGGAGGAGAAAGCCCAGCTCCAGGCGGGGAACCGACCGCAGGCGAGGCTGCGGGGAGCGGCCGTGCGCAGAGAGGTTCGGGCACCCAGGGAGCCGCGGGCGCACAGAACGGCCAAGGCGCCGGGGCCGGGGAGGACGCCAGCCATGCGCCCCGAGCACAGGTGGGTGCGCTCACCTGGCTCCCGCTCACCTGTCGGGCTGGGCGGCAAGGCCCGAGAGCGAAGGGAAGGGAAGGAGGGAGGCAAGGAGAAGCCGCCGCTCCCGCCGCCGCCGCCGCCGTCTGCCTGACTCAGGGGAGAGCCCGCCCGGGACTCCGAGACCTGCCTCCACCCATGTGATCCCAGGGCCGCCCCTGCCGCCGCCCCAGCCGCCGCCCCTGGCCGGGGAGGCCGCCTCCTCCGTGCAGCCCAGCCCGGGCGCTGCCACCTGGCCCGCGCCCGCTGGGGGCCCGGGGCTACTCTCCCGAGAGCCCCCTAGAGGCTGCAGCCGTCCTCTCTGGGGTAGCCCCATCCTCCCGGGGACAGGGGAGGCGTTCTGGTGACGGGCCCGGAGCCCCACTTCGCAGACAGCTGAGCCTGCTGACCCCCGAAACTCGTCCTCCTTCCAAGGGACGGGGGCGGGGACGAGGTGGGGGAAGGCCGGCTGGGTCTGTCTGCGGTCCGCCTGCCCGGCTCCTCCGCCCACTCCAGGCTCAGACGCTGGCGCAGATGCAGCCCTGACACCCACAGATCCCAACCCGGGGGCCGCGCCTCCGCCTCCTTGCCCGGCCAGCGCGCTGGAGGGGCGGTGACTACCGACTGCTGCGGTGCTTTGGCTGCGCAGAGCTTCTCAGCCTGAGATGCACCGCCAGCCTGCTCCACTCAGGGCGACGTTCCAGGCCCAGTAGGAGATGAAGAGGGACTCCAGCTGGAGATGATCGACCCCCCTCCGGGATTACACACATCCCTCGATCTTGTGCGCTGATGCCCGTTCCATTCCTGACTGCCTCCCTCTCAGCCTCTGGGTCGCCCCTGCCCGGGGCCTGCCACTCCCAATAACCACTACTGGCCCACGCTCCCCTGTACCCCCAGCCCTCTGCCAGCCACCTGGGTCCCTGGCTCTAGGGATCAGGAGAGGACAGTCAAGGAGGACACCCCAGGTGTCATCAGCTCAGAACCATCCAGCAAATGGTCCCCTGTGGAGCCAAACCAGGCAAACCTCACCCTGGGAAACCTCAGGACCCACCAGAGCCAGCTCTCCTATCTCCCGCAGGTCTCCACTTTAATCTGGGGGCTCAGCAGTAAGGAATCTTCCAGCAATGCAGGAGACCCCGGTTCAATCCCTGGGTTTGGAAGATCCCCTGGAAAAGGGAAAGAATACTGAAAGAATACTTCCGTATTCTTGCCTGGAGAATCCCATGGACAGAGGGCCCTGGGGGGCTACCGTCCATGGGGTTGCAAAGAGTCGGACACGACTGAGACTAACACTGTCAGGCCGGCCTGTTTGCAACACAGCACACCTGTAGGCACAGCTGTAACTTGCCTGTGTCAGGTGTGAGTCATTCCCTCTGAGTTCCCTCTGCAAGGTGTCCCCTCACTTCCCCTCCCACCTGCCTATGCCCGCCCTGGACCAGCCTGCCTCTAGCGCAGCTACCTGCCCATCCCGGCCTCCCACAGCTCTGGGTGTGTGTTAGCCGCTCTCACACTAACAAATCCCAGTCTTCCCCATCTTTGCCTGATGCATCTGTCCTGCCTCCCAACTAGGCTGGAAGCCCCTGAGGGAGCTGGAAGCTGTGGGTAGGACAGGTGCTGCCTGGGGCGGGGCTCACCCGCAGACCTAACCGCAAATGCCAGATCAGCTCTACCTAGCTCTGTGACCTCGAGCAAGTTCCTCGGCCCCTCCCAGCCTCAGTTTCCTCTGCATCAGCTGGGATGGTACACACTCCCCTCCTCATAAAGTTGCCCGTTCCTTGGAGGGCTGGGTGGATTTTGTTTGCCTTGTTGCTCCATTCCTGGGTCTAGCACCGTGCCTGGCCCCCTCAGCAGCTGCTCCAAGAAATTTTATAAAAGGGATATTATTTGAATGATCTAATGGATTAATTTCCCTCTCCTTCCCACCCACTCCCATCCTGCCAGTTTGTAACAGGGACTTGGTTTTGTACATCTTTCGGCTCAGATTTTGCCTTGGATAGACTCTAGAGAGATCTGCAGGTTCATCAGCAGGATTTCTGCTCTGTGATTTACAATCATGAAACTCACAACAAAGAGAAAGTCAGCCGACCCTGGGGCACGTCCCTATGGAACAGAAGGTGGACTGTTCTGCCCTTAGCCACTCTGGTCCTCTGGGCAAGTCACTCACCTCACTGGGATAAGCACCCTAGTGACTTAAGGTCCTTCCTGGCTCTGACCCTCCCCCCAGCCAGGTCACCCCTCCTGCCTTGTGCCAAGTCAAGGCAGAGAAAGAATCATGTACAGGCAGGGCGTAGGGTTAATTTGCTGCAGAGGCTCCAGGGCCCCACCAAGGAGAGGGTGTGGATTTGGTATCTGCCTTAAGGAAAGGAAGTCTCGGCCCTGAGATCTTTTTCTTTCTGAGGGCATCAGGCAACTCAAAGGAGATGGGATGGGTGATCAAGAACAGGCTAACAGGTTCATGGAGAAGGGTCACTTCCACGGCATGGGCTGGGTCTGCCACCCTATCAGCAGACCATGGCGAGGACTGGGGTGGACGGAGGACTGAAAGCATGTCTCATTCTTCAGGCTGCTGTTTAACCAACACTGGAGCCCAGGCCACACCCAGGCTCAAGGAACCTGCCAGGGACTGGCCACAGCCCCATCATTCACAGACCTCTCCCACCTGTCTTGACAGAATTAGGAACCATCACCTCTTCCCACCCACCTTGGGTGGGGGTGCCCTAAGTGACAGGCCCAGATGACATGATTGCCAGGAAGAATGTGAGAGAGGCCCAGCCCAGGCCCGCCTCAGGGACCTCATGCATGACCTTCCTTCTCCAGGGCCTCTGGACAAGAACTGCCCGGGCATTTGGTAGGCTGTGCAGAGAGGCAGCAACAATCATCAGACCTGACTTCAGCATTTTAATATGATGTGACCCAGACAACTTAATTTCTCTGCCTCAGTCTCTCCTGCTGTAAAACAGACCTATAACTTGCCAGTTGGGATGCTTACATCAAACATGTAGGTAGCACCTTACACTTGGCTCATCTCTCAGCAGTGGCCAAGGAATGGAGCTTTCCTTCCTAATGAGAGCAGCCAGGCCCAGACTGTGCCCCCTCAGGCACCGCCAGGCCCCAGGACTTTGTCCTCGGGCCAGAAGATTGGCCTTGGCTAGCTGTGCTCCACCACTCCCAGCTTCCTGCCATCGATTGCTCAAAAACCCAAGCCCAAAAAAGAAAGTAAACAAACACACGAGAGCCCAGAGAAAGAAAACATGAGGAGCAGAGCAAACAGAAATGTCTAGTTCAGCAACCCCATGGCAGCTCCAGGATCAAACTGCTGCAAATGAGGCCACCTTCCGCTCCCATCTCTGGTTTCTCCCCACAATCAGGTATTGCCCTGCTCCCTGTGATGTTAGTTCTCTCAGCACAGCTTGCCAGATCCTCCAGGCTGCCCAATCCTTCCTGAGACCTGAGATCTTTAGAGATAATGATGGTGCTTTTCCAGCCTTCCCTTTCACACACACACACACACACTCACTCATTCACATCCCACTTGATTCCCAGATCAGCCTACGGCAGAAAGAATTCCCATAATCCTAAGAGGGAGGAGCCCTCACCATAACCCAAAGAAAAAGGACAGGAAGGCAAGGTCCCTGGTACCCAGATTTATTTTACATTCTCTGCTTCCAGGGGGGACTTGAGGGCTGCTGGGCTGGCAGGAGGACAGCACATACCCGTTTCCCTGGAATACATCTGGGACAGGCCAGTCCTTGGAAGCCCCGCTCTTCCTGGGCACCAAGGCAGCCGGAATGATGAGCACGGCCCAGGCGCAGGGTTTGGCAGCCTTTGGGAAGAGGGAGCCTTCAGGCAAGACCTCTTGCCAGGCAGCAAATACTAAGGAAGAGTCGTGTCCATCCCCCACCACACTCCCAGGCCCAGCTGGAGGCAGGGAGGCAGAGAGGATGGCAAGCAAGCTGCAGTGACAAGGGAGAAAGCCCTCCAGGCACAGGCGGCCTTTGGTCTCTATTAGGTTAGGAAGCTGGTTCTTGTTAGAGGAACCCCATGGGGGTAAAGCTGGGAGCCGGTCCCTGTTAAAAGGAAACGCCATAGTGGGGTGGGGGACTCAGGGGTCTGGTCTCAATAAGGCCTGAAACAGTCTCCACTTCAAAGCAGACCTCTATATTTGGGGAGTGGGGAAGGGGAGGAAATAAAAGGGCTGTTAGAGGAATGCTTGTGAGTCGTGGGTGGGAATCAGTCCAGGGGGCTTCAAGGGAGGTTCTGTAGGAAAGACTGCTGGGCTTGTCTGCAGATGCCAGCAGCTCAGGTCCTGGGGGAGGGGTATGTGTAGGGGGGGTCCTCTCTCCCTCCCATAAGTGCTCTGTTCCCCACCCCATCCTGGGTGGGCTCTGAGTTGCCACGGAGACCACTCACACCGGGGCTACATAATTTCCAGGGAATGTCCCAAATTTCTGGGTCCTCCTGGAGACACCTGAAAGAGGAAAGACAGAAAGAACATTCCCCACTTTTAAAAACAGGAATGGGGTGAGCTAGTGGTGGTGGTGGGGAAGTGAGAGCCCTGCCCTCTGCTGGCAGTACCCAGAACTGCAGGTGGAATCCAGGTCCCAGGGAAGGAGGAGTCTACTTTTCCTCACTCTTGGCCCCTAGAAGCAGAAGCCTCCAAGATGGGCCCAGCCACGCATCATGATGTTGATAATGATGGGCGAATCTGAGCACTCAACCAACTGTGCATAACTTTGCACACAGCCCTGAATAACCCCTCAGGAAAGCAAGGAAGCAGGAGAATGAATCACAGAACTTAAGTAGGGAGGAATCTCACTGGTCTAGTATGACACCCTAATTTTAGAGATGGGGCAGGTAAGGTATATGACAAGGCCATGTCAATTCCCCCAAAGCATTCAGCTGCTCAGAGGTAGAAGCGGGACCAAAATCCAGGCTTCTGTCTACTACAACCCCCCAAAATTTGTGTCCTGGGGTAGAGGAAGAGAAATGCTAGGAGCTACAGGAAAATAAAATTAAATTAAAGTTCTGACCGTCCCTTCCCCTCAGGCAGCCACCCACTTCCGTGAGCAGCTGAGGGCCCTCTTGCCCCTAGGCCTTACTGATACTCTTCCCCTCCCTAGAGGGCCTCCCTTCTCCTCTCTGCCTCCCCAAATCCTTCCACCGCCTCCCTCAGTTCCTCCAGGAAGCCTTCCCTGATCTGCACTGTCCAAAATGATACTCACATGTGGCTGATGAGCACTTGAAATGTGCCAGTGTAACTGAGAAGACAACTGTTCTCAACCTTCCCTCTAAAAAAGCCCTTGGGGCTTATTCCACAAAAGTGGTACTTTTTCCTCTTATCTTTAATAGGAGTTGTAAAAAAAGAAAAAAATGCAGAAGTGTACAGACTAAAATTAGAATGTGTCCCCAAGACTTCATTTAGGTGAACTTGATCAGGTGGTGCTAAGAGTAAAGAACCCGACTGCCAATGTAGGAGACGTAAGAGATGAGGGTTCAATCCTTGGGTCGGGAAGACCCCCTGGAGGAGGGCATGGCAACAAACTCCAGTATTCTTGCCTGGAGAAGCCCATGGAGAGAGGACCCTGGTGGGTATAGTCCATAAGGTTGCAAAGAGTTGGACACAGCTGAGCGACTTTGCACTCACGCACAAAGTGCTGCCATTTTGCCATATATGTACAGCATGGTGGGCTACAAAGCCTTTGTCACAAACCTATAGTACCTATTTCAGCTGCCCCCAGTCCAGTGGTTAAGACTCCGTGCTTCCAATGCAGAGGATGCATGTTCTATTCCTGGTCAGGGAACTAAGATACCACAAGCCGTGTGGTGTAGCCAAAAAATTGACAACTGGGCTTCCCTGCTGGCTCAGATGGTGAAGAATCTGCCTGCAATGCAGGAGACCCAGGTTGGATCCCTGGGTTGGGAAGATCCCCTGGAGGACGGAATGGTTACCCACTCTAGCATTCTTACCTGGGAAATCCCATGGACAGAGGAACCTGGCAAGCTACAGTCCATGGGGTTGCAAAGAGTCGGACACAACTGAGCAACTAACACCTTAGACCTAAATTACTCCTTCCATGAATTTGGTTTCCTTGGGGGAGGGGGATGGATTTTATGATGAATAAGAAATACTAATTTTTTAAAGTAAATTGACTTTGAAGATACAAAAAGTTAACTGCATGGAATAAAACTTGTAAATGAAAAAAAAAGAATGTGCCCTCAAGCCCACCCATCCAAGGAAAGGACTGCTAACAAGCTCTGTGTGTGTGTGTGTGTTTGGGGTGTGTGTGGTGTGTGTGTGTTTGGGGTGTGTGTGGTGTGTGTGTGTGTGTGTGTGTTAAGTCCCTTCAGTTGTGTCTGACTCTTTGCGACCCTATGGACTATAGCCCGCCAGGTTCTTCTGTCCATGGGATTCTCCAGGCATAAATACCAGAGCGAGTTGCCAAGCCCTCCTCCAGGGGATCTTCCCAACCCAGGGATCAAACCCGCATCTCTTACATCTACATTGGCAGGCGCATTCTTTACCACTAGCACCACCTGGGAAGCCCCATTTTAATAAGCTGGTGCTTCATAGTTACTGGTGTGTCAGAAGGGTGGTCAGCACTGAGGTGCTGGATTCAGATGAGAGAGGAAGGCTGTCACTCCTGTGGCCACTCCTCCCAAGGTACCCCCGCAACCCTTCAGGCCCTGGAGCCTGTTGAGCTAGAGCTTCTGGATGCTCACTGCTCTCTAGGGATGACCCCATCCCCTGAAGCTGCAGCCTGGACCTGACCCGCTCACTCTGGGAAAAAAGCATGCTGAGTGGTCACCGTGAACCAGGCCAAGGCCAACCTGAGACTTCCTGCTTTAGTCCTTGCCTGAGCTGCCCTTGAGTCAGCCTTGAGGGCTCAGATCTTTTTCCTCTCTCTTCTCTTGGGGGTGAGAGAGCTAGCTTCTAGCTCTGGGTGGTGGGGGTGGGGACACACAGGTGTGAGACTTGGTCCTCTCCACCAAGGGCTCAGCGTCTCAGGAGACAAGTCCCCCCACAACCCTCCCACCCAAGGACTGCTCCCCAGACACAGGTGTATGATGGAAGGAACAGAGGCCTGGGGGTCAGGAATCCCTGAGTCCCACTGGCTTCAACAATGACCCTGAGCAAGTCTGGTTTCCTCCCAGGCCTCACCCTTCTTCAGGGAATGAGAACAACAGAGTGCTGGCTTTGGGAAAGCAGCCAGTGCTGGGCTGGAAGGGTGGGAGGTGGTCAGCCCATGAATCTTTGCTGAACCAGTCCTGGCAGGCAGGAGCAGCCACTCAAATCCCCACAGGATCCTGAGATAACCTTTCTGGCCTCTCCCCCAGGCCCTCCCCCCAGGACTCTGAGATACCCTTTCTGGCCTGTCCCCCAGCTCAGTCCCCTAGAACTCTGAGATGCACCTGCCCCCAGCCTGCCCGCCAGGCCCACCTACCCACAAACCAGCCGTCGTCACACTGCTGCATAACGTCCACACGGTCCCCCTCCCGCAGTTCCAGCTCATCCTCATTCTGGGGCCTGTACTGGTACATCGCCCGGTACCTACAGGAAACATTGCCATAGCAACCACCAGGACCCTAACCCCTCCCCAGACCAGGCCTGGCTAGTCCCGAACCAAGGTGGACACATTCTTGGAATTTCCCAGGTCCCTCCATGCTCCCATTAGTCTCTGGCCCAGCTCTGGGCATGGCGATTCTTTCCAGCTTCAGTGCCTCCATCCGAGGCCTGCTCCTTGCTCTCCAAACCCTAATCACCCACACTCCACCTCCCCTGAGCTCTCAATGCCTTCAAATCTGTGTTCCACTTTGCGCACACACCCACACTGACCTCAGCCCTGGAAACCCAGTGAGAGATGGAGGGGAGAGGTGCCCAGTGTGGGAGGCTTGCTCTCAGGCCCAGAGCTGGGAGGGACAGGTCAGGAACACTGCAGGCAAGTGTCCTCCCACTCCCGCACCCCCTGCCCCGCACACACCCCACTAAAATCACCCGTAAGCACTATAAGGACAAGCACTCCTTAGGAGAAATTTCCCAACTCCATCCTGGGTAGGGAGGAGTAAATTAGTATGTGCTCAACACTGCCTGTGGAGTAGCCCCCAACCCCGACCAAGCGTCCCAGATGGTACTCACGGGGTCCAGTGTATCTCGCTGGTGGTAGAGGATGAGGTCCCCAGGTCCGGGGGATGGCTGGAGCCTCCAGGATGGGACAGAGCTGACCTGGGGGTGCTGAGACTCTGGGTCCATAGGAGGGCAGGTGGGCACATGCAAACATGAGGAAGGAGGCATGAACCGGCCTGCCCCTTTCCCCAGGAACAGCATCCCACGCTGCCTCATCTCATCTTGCAGTCCCCATAGTACAGGGAGACCTGTCTGACTGTAACCTCACAGGTACTGGGAAGTTGGGCCCAGGTAGGGGAGGTGGCTGATCTGTACGTGTGCACAGAGCTGGGAGCAGGAGGAGTCCTGTGCATGGGCTCTATCTGCCCATAACAGTTTGCTGAGTGAGGGATGAACATAGGAGCACATGCCCTTGTCTGTGGTCAATGTCAGCATGACGACCAATGGCCATCATTGCCCATCAGCTACTTCCTACTAACCACCCTCTGCAGTGGGACTCGCTGTCCCCATTCTACAAGTGAGGAAACCCAAACCCAGAGAAGGTAAGTCATCTGCCCAAGGTCACACAGCAGGTGAATGGCAGACACCCCGGCTCCCAGCACACCCTGTCCCAAGACGCTGATACAGGTAAATCCCAAGAGTGGACTCTGGAAGGTCAGGAGGCCTGTGCTGGTTTGGGGGTCCCATCTAGAGACCCCTGCCTCCCTGGGCTGCAGCTCCAGGGTCTGGGGTCCTCAAGGACTGCAACACAAGGTTCTCTTCAGTCACCCCACTAGACTATCCTGAGCAGTTGGGGGAATTCCACAACACAGAGCCTCCAGGAACGGGGAATACAGCACAGGGAGCAGGGCTCACTCTCGGGTCTGAGGCAGGTCACCTTACCTGGGTCTGGGGTCTGGACTCCTGGGGAGGGAGGGAGAAGCCGGTGCGGCGGGGGGAGGTCTGGACCCCCCAGTCAGTGGGGTCAGCTGGGCTGCGTGGCGTTAAAGGAGAGCTGGGGCGACAGACCAGGCGGGCGGTGGGCAGGCGGGGAGATGCAGGGAGCTGGGGGCCGTCATCACAGAGCCGGACCCGGGGCTCCCGGGTCACCTGCACGTAGCTGGCGGGGAAGATGCCCTGGCGCCCGGTGCCCGAGATGCGGCCCTCGTACCAGTGCTCATTCACCTTGCGGATCAGGCAGATGCGCTCCCCCTGGTCACAGAGAGGGAGGGAGGTAGTATCTGCAGGCCCTTGGCTGCCAGGCACAGGAGGGTGCAGAGTCATTGTAACCTAACACCTTGCATGGAGGGATCAGGCTTGGAGGGCACCAGCTGGTTATATACAGGTCACACAGCTCCATGGCAGGTTGGTAAGGAGTACCGCGCAGGTGTTAGCACCACTGCCATGACTGGGTCCTTTCCTGCCTCCACCTTGGAGGTCATCACCGCATCCAAAAACAAACTCCCTGAGGACAGCTGGTGTGTCCCCAAGCCCACATACTGACTACTGTTAGTGGGGCTGTCCTAGGAAGGACGGTCTCCAGCCCCCCTCCTGCTCCCACCTCTCTCCATCCAGCCATCCCCTTCCTCCTCTCTCGCTAGACCAGCTCTTCCAGGGCAACATTCACTAGGTGCATTCACGCCCTTTGCCCTCAAAATAAACCAAGAGGGACCAGTTCCCTTGCTTTCTGGGGCATTACTCCATTTTCTTTTTTTTCTTTGTTTTTGAATTTTTTGGCTGCACTGCATTGCACGTGGGAACTTAATTCCCTGACCAGGGATAGAACCTGTGTCGCCTGCATTAGAAGTGCAGAGCCTTAACCACTGGACTGTCAGGGAAGTCTCAACATTTTTCAAGCTTTCTGAACCATTATCTATAGTAAAAAGAATATGTTGTAATATCAATCCAGTACACCCACCCACCCACACACACACACACCTGTCTAAGAGTTGGATGAAATACCCTTTCTACATGCAAGGTATTCTAAGACTTCCATTCTATTATTTTTAAAATGCTGATGTGATCCTCACAGCCTACCAACCTGCAACTTGAGAAAAAGCACAACTACTCTAGAAGTTTTGAACATTTTAAAAATGGGCAAGGGACTTCCCTGGTGTTTCAGTGGCTAAGACTCTGCACTCCCAATGCAGGGGGCCCAGGTTCGGTCCCTGGTCAGGGAACTAGATCCCACATGCTGCAACTAAGACCCAGGACAACCAAATAAATTAAAATAAATAAACAAATAAAAATGGACAGGAGACTTCCCTGATGGTCCAATGGTTAAGAGTCCGCCTACCAATGCAGGGGACTCGGTTTAATCCCTGGTCAGGGAACTAAAATTGTACATGCTGTGGGGCAACCAAGCCCCCATGCCACAACTAGAGAGCCTGAGCACCACAACGACTGAGCCCACATGCTCTAGAACCCACGTGCTGTAACAGAAGCCTGCGTGCCACAACAAAGAGCCTATGCAGCAAAAAAAAATAATAAAAGTAAATAAATTAAAATGGGCACAATTAAGGGAAATATATCCAAAGAGATTGAGAATAAAAATCTGAAACACTAGTGAAAATAGGTATATCTGATTTTTTTTTTAAAGAATATTTTTACTGCACACATTTACCTATGTCTTCAGCTGCCCTTACCCTGCCCCACCCCCCTTTCCCCCTGGCCAAGCGTACTTTTCTGAAGGAAAGCTCCACCTCCAGATCCCCCTTGAAGTTGTACTGGGCCACGGCTTCTCCATACTCCAGCACCTGGTAGGTCGGAGGCTTGATGGGCTTGGGAATCTCATCTGCTGGCAGCACCTGGAGGAAGAGAGGACATGTGATTCAGCTTGGGTATCAACTGGGCACAGACCTGGGCTCCTGGGGAAGCAATATGAGCAAGGTCTGTCCCCAGACCACACTGGAGACAGATACCAAACACAAGCCTGGGGGGAGCCAGCAGTGAGCACAGGGCACAGGGGTAGTCAGTCCCAGAATGCTTCTGGAGGAAGAATTTTCACCAGAAGTTATGTGGAGTGGGCATTATCAGAGTGGACAATGGCGGTGCAAACAGGAGAGAGTTTACATTGGGGCACAGAAGGATATGAGAGGTACCAAGGAGCAGGGAACTCCTGGTAGCCTGTTCTAAAAGTGAGGATCTACCATTTCACCACTGCTTAGAACCAAGTGTCCCTCCTCCCCCTCCACTTTTACCCCATCATGTGCCCAGGGTCCCCATGCTCTTGTCACTTCATCCTACTCAGAAAAATCAAGATGCTAATAAACTAGTTCATACTAAGATATAAAACTTCCTTGGTGGCTCAGACGATTGCCTGGTGGGGCAACAGTGCATGGAGTCGCAAAGAGCTGGACACGACTGAGTAACACTTCCGGCATTTCAAGATGTAAATGACTGATGATATGCAATACTGGATATACTTGTGGAACTTCAGGATCAGGGACATCGTTTTAAGGATAGAGGAGGTCTATTGATGCCTAGGAGATAAAGAGCCTGAAATAGACGACTCAATCGATGGGTCAAAGAGGAAGCCACAAAGAAATGACAATAGTCTGAGCTGAATGAAAAAAACAAAAACAAAACATCAACATCTGTGGGTTGTAGGTAAAAGCTATACTTAGAGAGGAATTTATAGCATTAAATGTTTACACTTAGGAGAAAAAGGTTTCAGATCAATAATCTGAACTACCACTCAAAGAAACTAGAAAAAGAACTTAACACAAGCTGAATAAAGGAAATAATGAAGAGGCAGAAATCAATGAAATTGAAAACAAAAGTAGAGAAAAATCAATGAAATCGAAAGTTGTTTCTTTGAAAAGATCCATAAAATTAACCAATTTCTAGCCAGAATAAGAAAAGACAGAGATTATCAATGTCAGGAATGAAGGAAAGGACATTACTTTGGATCACAATAAACTGTGGAAAATTCTGAAAGAGATGGGAATACCAGACCACCTGACCTGCCTCTTGAGAAACCTGTATGCAGGTCAGGAAGCAACAGTTAGAACTGGACATGGAACAACAGACTGGTTCCAAATAGGAAAAGGAGTATGTCAAGGCTGTATATTGTCACCCTGCTTATTTAACTTCTATGCAGAGTACATCATGAGAAATGCTGGGCTGGAGGAAGCACAAGCTGGAATCAAGATTGCCAGGAGAAATATCAGTAACCTCAGATATGCAGATGACACCACCCTTATGGCAGAAAGTGAAGAAGAACTAAAGAGCCTCTTGATGAAAGTGAAAGAGGAGAGTGAAAAAGTTGGCTTAAAGCTCAACATTCAGAAAACGAAGATCATGGTATCCGATCCCATCACTTCATGGCACATAGATGGGGAAACAGTGGAAACAGTGGCTGACTTGGGGGCTCCAAAATCACTGCAGATGGTGACTGCAACCATGAAATTAAAAGACGCTTACTCCTTGGAAGGAAAGTTAGGACCAACCTAGATAGCATATTAAAAAGCAGAGATATTACTTTGCCGACAAAGGTTTGTCTAGTCAAGGCTATGGTTTTTCCAGTGGTCATGTATGGATGTGAGAGCTGAACTATAAAGAAAGCTGAGTGCTGAAGAATTGATGCTTTTGAACTGTGGTGTTGGAGAAGACTCTTGAGAGTCCTGTGGACTGTGAGGAGATCCAACCATTCCATCCTAAAGGAGATCAGTCCCGTGTGTTCACTGGAAGGACTGATGTTGAAGCTGAAACTCCAATACCTTGGCCACCTGATGCAGAGAGCTGACTCATTGGAAAGGACCCTGATTCTGGGAAACATTGAGGGCAGGAGGAGAAGGGGACGACAGAGGATGAGATGGTTGGATGGCATCACTGACTCAATGGACAAGGGTCTGGGTGGACTCCAGGAGTTGGTGATGGACAGGGAGGCCTGGAGTGCTGCGGTTCATGGGGTCGCAAAGAGTCAGACACAACTGAGCCTCTGAACTGAACTGACATTAAGAGGATAATAACAAACATAGGTTCAATCCCTAGTCTGGGAAGACACCACATGCCTCGGGGCAACTAAGCTCGTGCACCTCAACTACTGAAGCCTGAGCACTCTAGACTCCGTGCTCTGCAACAAGAGAAGCCATCACAAGGAGAAGCCCATGGACCACAACTAGAAAGTGTAGTCTCACTTGCTGCAACTAGAGAAAGCCCAGTCGCAGCAATGAAGACCCAGTGCAGTCAAAAATAAATATTTAAGAGGATAATAATGAAATATTATGAACAACTTTATGCTGATATATCAGATAATCTGAAATTCCTTAAAAGATGCAAATACTCAATAACTCATAGCCCCATATCTATCAAACCCAGAACCTTGTCTCTGGATTCGGATTCTAGATTTTCTACTTAACAACTTGGCTCTGAACCTTAGTGCATCTGTAAAATGGGGGTGATCTACTACTTTGCCAGGTTGATCGGGGGATTGAGGGAGGTGATACACAGGAAGGAGAGGACACAAGTATATGTGACTGGTGAACCATCTCAGACTTCATATTCTTGTCAGTTGCAATTAGATTTCTTCCCAAAAGACAGCTGGAGATGTAGGTTTTGAGAGGTGGATTCTGAGTGGTGAAAGTGGGGGACGCTGAGAGGACTGATGGCCTCCAGTACAGGAACTGGGATTTTTTGTTCTTCCCCCTGGTCTGGGCTCCACCTTTAGGCCTTCGTTAACAAACATTTCCTGGAGGGCATGAATGAGGCTGAGACTTGGCCCCTACCCCAGCTCACAGTTTTAGTCTTAGGAAACTTGCCAGGTGTGAGGGAGCAGCCAGTTCTGGAGAGGTTCCCTGGCTGGTTAAAGGGGGTCTGCATTCTCTAAGTCTCTGCAAACCCTTCCACCCTCCTGGCAGGGCCCCTTGCTTGTCGCCCCACTCACCTCCACGTAATTAGCAGGGAAGATGCCCAGGCGGCCATGGTGCTCTCCCTCCAGCCAGTTCTTGTCCACCTCCTTGTGGATGTAGACAATGTCACCCTTCTTCAGAGTCAGTTCCCTGAAGGCCAGAGCAAGGACATTCAGCAATCTGAAGTCCTCAGGGTCCTCCAGACTCTGCCCAGTGTCCCCGAAATCCCTCCCCACCCTCTAGGGGGGCACACTGCAGTCCTGTCCTCCCAGGGACTGCCACAGGGAAGGCAAGAGGCAGAATGGTACTTACTTAGGGGACTGGGCCTGGAAGTCAAACTTGAGCCGGGCGGCCTTCCTCTGGGCAGGGGGAGAAGACAGAGCAGGTGACCTCAGTCATTCAGCCCGCAAGTAGGCAAGAGCACTCACAGGGACCCACCCCAGGCCCTCCTTGCACCCTGATGGTCCCACCCGCCCTTACCTTCTTCTCTTCCTTCCTGGCAGGACTGCCCCCTGGATCAGAGGCACTAGGGTCTGTGGAGAAGCACTGCCTCAGCTTCGGAAGGCCATGTCTTGGGGGGCAGGGCTGGGATGGGGCTCTGTCCCCCCCTCCCTGCCCAGGACAGGAACCAGTGGGAACAGGGGGGTTCCGTGACCTTCCTGCCACCTCTGCAGGGGCACCACCTTATCTGGAGCAGTGGTGCTGGCAGAGGGGGCCGTCTGGGTGAGAACAAGAGCAGTATCTGGTTCTCACCTCGAGCTGAGGAAGGGTAGACAAAGTCCCTCCGACCTAGGAAGGGGCTTCCTCCATCCGCCATCCTGTGGGGGCTCAGGGAGGAACTCGGGTAAAGTGCATTCGGGGAGCTGGAGCTCCAGGCGGAGGCCGGGCTGCGCGGGGACGACGCAGGAGTGAGCCACCTGTCTGGAGCTTCACCCTCGACCCGGCTCCCCACTGCCCGCCCGAACGCCCCCCACCCTCACCACTCCCTCCCCCCATCTCCCCTACCCCACCCCTCCTTCTCTGGAGGCGTCTCCCAGGTCCCGGGCCCTCAGCAGGATGTCCTACTTCCCGAGTGGTCAAGGCCGGGAAAGGGTGCGGCCCGGGGGTGGGGGAGGCGGGAGTGAGCGCAGGATCCCTTCGCTGCTGCGACCCGAGTCCCCCCGGGCCGGGGAACCAGCTTCCCTCGGCGGACCAGGGACGGCCCCCCAACCCGGCCGACGAGCGGCGGATCGGGTCCCCGCCGGCCCCTCTCCGCGCTCCCGCCCCTCCTCCCGCCGTCGGCGTCCGGGGCTCGCCACCCCTCCCCGCGCCACGTCTCCACCGCCACTCACCGCGCTGGGGGCCGCGGCTCCCGGGACCGTCGGGGCGCCTGAGAGCTCTGTGCGGGAGACGGGCGCGGTCAAGGCCCGGGACGCCGCCTCCGGAAAACTTTGCGGCCGGGAAGGGAGCGGGAGGGGGAGCGGGAGAGGAGGGGCGGGAGGGACGCGGGGCGGCGGGCCGGGAGCGGGAGGAGCGAGGAGCCGGGGGAGGGACGGCGGGTTTGGAAGGAGGAGGGAAGGCCGGGACATGGGGCCCCGGGGCTGAGGTCCCGGGGGCGAGGGACCCCGCCGGCTCCGGAGGGGAAGCTGACGTGGAGTCGGCCCAGGGAGGGCTCTTAGGGGTCGCTAGGAACAGTGATCGCCCCGCACTTAAGGGAGGAGACTTGGATGGAGTCGCCCAAGGTCGCGAGTGCAGCTGGAGGCGATGCCTCTCGTCAGCCTGCCCCTCCCACCAAAGCCATGCCTGCGCGGCTCGGGGTTCCTGCATCCACCAGGAGGGCCCCGGGGGGCCGGTACCTTGGGGGACGGCTGCCCAGTCTCTATTGCCCGCAGGTCCTTGTCCAGCTCGGCGCTCAGCTTGGCCAGCTCTCTCTCCAGCAGGACCTGGGGGCGGGTTGTGCGGAGAGACTTGGGCCAGGGGCAAGGTTGGGGGCGGGGAGTATACCGTGGAGGGCGCTGGCCTGGGCGAAAATCAGGTGTGAGAAGCCTAATGGCCAACACGTCAAAGCTCGAGGCGCTGGGGTAAAGGGCAGGCTCAGGGGGCGGGGCCAGGCCAGGCTGACTACCTCTGGGCCTGCCAGGAGGTGTGTCTTGGGGTGTCAGGAGGGCCCTCCTTGCTGACCCAGCTCACCCATCCCTTACGACCAGGGTAACACTTCAGTATTTCCTGATGTGTTTCAGGACCAGGCTCCCTACTTCCTCTCCTGTCAAGTCTTTTATGGCCCTCTACAGCCTGGCTTCTCTCTATCCAACCCTGCCCTCCCTCCCACAGCCAGTCCAGCTGATGAGTGTTACACACACACACACACACACACACACACACACACACACACACACACACACACCCCCTTCCAGCCTCTGCCTGTGTCACCCCCATCCTGGGCACCCCCTCTCTTTGCCTGGCCTCCAAGCTCCATCTTCCAAGAATACTTCCTGACAATTCCAGTCCACCCTGATCAGTCTCTTCTCGGCCTGCTGTGATGAATACACAATTTTGAACACGTGTTTACTTAGCACCTACTGTATGCCAGAGGCTTCCCTGGTGAGTCAGATGGCAAAGAATCTGCCTGCACTGCAGGAGACCTGGGTTCGATCCCTAGGTTGGGAAGATTCCCTGGAGATGGGAATGGCTACCCAACTTCAGTATTCTTGCCTGGAGAATTTCATGGACGGAGAAGCCTGGTGGACGACAGTCCATGGGGTTGCAAAGAGTCGGACATGACTGAACAACTAACACTTTCACACACTGTATGCCAGGCACTGTCCTGGATGCTGGGGGTACAGAGCTAAACCATATGGGACTGGAGAGGGTCAGAGTTTTGAGTCCATGGCCTTGGCCCATGGTCATGGGGACCTTGACCACCCAGAAAATCCCTCACTGGTCCCCCAACATACTGTGTCCACTCCCACCCACCTGCCCATAGTACGCACCTCAATGGGCTGGGAGGGCTTCTCAACAGGGTCGTCTACCAGTGGTTTCTTGGGCTAAGAGTGGGAAGAGTGAGTCAGAGGGGGTGAAATCGCTCCCCTAATGCACGATTTGAGGGTACATCCTTTTCCAGAGAACCAGGCCCACACACCTTCTGCCCAGTCTCTAGTTCTTGCAGAAACTGGTTCCAGGATTCTTCCGTCCAGACATTGTCCGCTTTCTCTTGGCGTCTGAGCACCTGCATGGCAGGGAGTAGGCATCAGGTTGAAGAGAGGGGTACTGGGACACTGGCCAGGCTTGAAAAGCAGGCTTTCAGCCACTGTCCACTTCCGTGCCCATCAGCACCCTCCCCAGAATTCCAGGATCTTCTGGCTGCACAGGCTCCAAGATGAAGAACAGCTTTACCTGTGCTTGCAGCAGAAAGCGAAAGTCGCTCAGTTGTGTCTGACTCTTTGCGACCCCATGGACTATACAGACTATACCGACTACTGCAGCAGAGAGCCTGACCAGAGAGCATGGTGACGGGAGAAGTGCTGGGCAGGGAGAGGGGATGCTGGGCAAGCTACCTGCTTTGAGGTCTGGTGCAGGGAGGAGGGTGCTCCAGGACTGCAACTGAAGGTGCTTCGAAGAGACTCTTCAGAGATGTCCCAGCTTCTTCTAAAGAAAGGCAAAGACATCTTTCAGTTTCGTTTTAGGGAAACAGAGGCAGGTGTGAGCACACAGTCCTGGAGAGGGAGCTGCACCCCCTCCCCACCTGCTCTGGGCTGTGGAAGCAGTGTTAAATAGTAAAATGTTATTAGCTCTGAATTCAAATTCCAGTCCCACCACTTAGCTGTGTCTCCTTTGGTCTCAGAGCCTCTGATTCAACACCTATGAGAATGACTCCCACCTTTATAAGGGTGTGGGGAATCTTAGGTGAGGGAACATACCTGAGACACCCAAGACAGGGGTAACACATACACATCTGCTCCAGAAGTGGCCAGTCCCTTTCCTGCTGGCCTTGGTGAAATACCCTGCATTTGGCTTCTGTCTGGCCCCATGACTGTGGGTATGTACGTCTGTGCAGCTTCGATGAAGTTGGTCGCCATGACCAAGTGGTCTTGCACCCATACTCAAGGGTGTGAGACTACATCTTAGTTCCGGGAAAACCCAGGTCAGGGGAAAGAGCCTGCAGGCCTGACCCCAGAGCTCTGAACAAGTTACTTCTGCTCCACAGGTCTCAGTTCCCTGAGGTGCTAGATCATCGATGTCATCTGTCACAGTTACCTGAGTGTCCTTCCAGGACTCCCTTCTTGGCTGGCTGAAATCTTCCAGTTTCTGCTGAATTTGAATATTTCCACCAAGTGGAACCACTGTACCAAGCTTATCAAGTGATGGAATGTCTGAGGGGAGGGGCAGGATTTGTCGGCTGTTACTATGACTCTACTCTAGGAAGAACATCACTAACAACAGTGATATGAGAATGGAATACATTGTTCCTAATTTAACATCACTAACAACAGTGGTATGAGAATGGAATACATTGTTCCTAATTTAAGGAAGCTGTAGTCATAATTGGAAGGACTGATGCTGCAGCTGCAGCTCCAATCCTTTGGCCACCTGATGGGAAGAACTGACTCATTGGAAAAGACCCTGATGTTAGGAAAGATTGAAGGTAGGGGAAGGGAACAACAGAGGACGAGATGGTTAGACAGCATCACTGACTCAATGGACATGAATTTGAGAAAACTCCAGGAGGCAGTGGAGGACAGAGGAGCCTGGCATGCTGTAGTCCATGGGATCACAAAGAGTCGGACATAACTGAGCAACTGAACACCAACAACAACTAGTCATAATCAAGCTTGTATGATAATCATGTTTGTGGAGACTTGCAGTGTACTTTGATCTTCATGCCACCCTCTGATTCCCATTTAACAGATGGAGCTAGAGAAGCTTAGACTGGTTACCTTGGTCAAGGTCACGTGGCTAGTGCAGCACACTGGTTTGAATCCAGAGGTGCACGTGCGTGCTCAGTTGCGTCCAAATTTTTGCGACCCCATGGACTGTAGCCCGCCAGGCTCCTCTGTCCATGGAATTTTCCAGGCAAGAATCCAGAAATCTGGGTCCAAATTTTGACCAAATCTTAGTTTCTACCTTATTGATGATGCCAAGAGCCACAGCCCAGTTAAGGCCAGGCTAATGAGGTCACTCTGTTCCCAGAAAGGAATCAGAAACTCATTAGTGACACTGTGACAGAGAGCCTCCTGATTCCTGAGGTTGGGCTGAGCCCCTGCAGCTCGGGCTGAGCCTGTGTGGTTTGCTTAGAAAAGATGCACTGCGTCCTTGACCTGTCTGCAGGGTTCCTCTCTAAGTGGCATCTGGGACAAAGCCTGTGATCCTCTATGCCCCTTGTTTTCTCACAGGCTTCAGAATGGATGGCTGCAGGTCCACACCTAGCCACAGGCTACCCCGCTCTCCACCCCAAATGAGGCATGGACCTTTGGGGTGATGAATTCCTGCTGCCAAATACAGAGGCATCCCAGGTGGTCCTGACCACAAACAGCAGTCAGGTCATCCCCCTTCGGCTCTGGTGGCATGGAGGATCTCAAGCAGTGGGAACGCTAAGAAGGGGCAAAGCCATGAGCAGGAGCCTGCTGGCCTGGTGCGAGACTGTGCCAGCTGTGGCCACCAGGGGGTGCCAGTCCCCTCAAGGAAGCCAGCACCCCTCTGAAGCTCTGGGGCCCTCCCCTTGATGGCTCACCCGCTCAGAGGCGACATCTGGTTTGGCCTGGCAGGTGGTCTCTGCTGGGGCCCTGGATGCCTTGAGTCTGCAGAGGTGGCACAGGAAGAATCCACTGAAAGTGAGAGAAAATAAACAGGAGCGATGGAAGGTGAAAGCTGGGGTTGAGGGCACCTGGGTGACCATAGAAGGTTCTGGCCCACCCCTACCCACGCTCCTGGGTGGCTGGTGGGAACAGGGGTGATGCTCTGGACCAGTAACTATGGGCTGGGTGCCAAGAGCTTTACACTCTTTACCAAACCTTTGAAACATCTCTGGGGTGTTCCTGTTTTACACGTGAGAAAAGAGAGGCCCAGAGAAAGCAGAGCCAGGGCTAGGCATTTGCTGGACAGTGACTCAGGGGCTCTGAATTATTAATACCATGGACCAGGGGATTTGGAGCTCATGGAAATGGGCTGTACAAACTTCACAAGTTGAGCTGAGCCAACTGGGGAGCCCCAAAGCCAGGCGTGGCTGCAGGGAGGGGTAAATGCAGGCACCAGGCTAGGGCATGCCACCCCCCAACCCCTGCCTTCACCTTTGGGTGCCTCCTCGAAGGTCCAGTCCAGCTGTAGGTCTAGGGTAGCAGAAAGGACTCGATCAGGGTGGGGACAGCAAGCGAGGACAAGGATGGGGAGCCCTGGGAGGCAGCCCCAGAGGCTCCCAGTCCCTCCTGCCTAGAGCAGGGGCCCAGGGGCTGAGTCAGAGCCTAAAAAATGTCTCGAGGGAGGGAAGGAATTAGGAGGGCAGTTCTCAGGAGGGCTTGAAATGCCTCTGGCTGCCTTAGGACCCGAGCGAGCCAAGAGGGCAGTGGCCTTGCTCAAACCCTCCTGCCCCTCCCTCCCTACATTCCCACACACACCCTCTCCCTGACCTTTGGAGACCTGCCCTCGCCAGGTCAATTTAGAGAATTCCACTTCCCCTTCACCCTCTTGCCCTTTCTGCACCCTCTTCTAAATCTTCCCCCTTTGCCCAGACCCACTCTTCAAGGTGCTCAGGACTCTCTGGGGCCTCCAAGGCAGAGCTACTGACCAGCCAACCCTCTTGATTTCCTTGGAACACAGACACGTAACTACAGCCCTGACCTTAAATGCAAACCACAACCCCCCTCTCTGGATCCCACACCTTCCTCCAGTTCTTGGAGTTTTCTGCTTTCCTTTGCAGCCAACTACTGGCCATAAGGGGCTTCCCAGGTGGCGCTAGTGGTAAAGAACCCACCTACCAATGCAGGAGACATAAGAGACACAGGTTCAGTTTCTGGGTTGGGAAGATCCCCTGGAGGAGGGCAGGGCAACCCAGTCCAGTATTCTTGCCTAGAAAATCCCATGAACAGAGGAGCCTGGCAGGCTACAGTTCATAGGGTTGCATGCATGCTGGCCATAAGAAACTCAGTGTCTTCAATTCCACTTCCTGATAAGCAGGCTTTCAGCCTGAGCCACCCTTGTCAAGGACTCCAGTGACCTCCATGTTACCAGATCAAATAGTCAGTCCCATTTGATCAGCAGCAGCATCAGTCACACAGGTTCACTTCCTCCTTTAGAAATTTCTTGTCACTTGGCTTCAGGGAGACTACTCTGGTTTTCCTCCTGCCTCCCAAGCTGCCCCTTCCCAGGCAGCCTAGTTGATTCCTGCCCATCTCTCCAAGCAAGTACTTCAGGGCTCAGTCCCTGGGCCTCTGTCTCTCCATCTCCTTGGGTGATCTGGTCCAGTCTTCTACCTTAAAAAATACTGTCTATTCAGGGACTCCTAACCTTAGCTGTACATCAGAGCTACTTGGGGAACCTTTACACCAAAAATCTCTTTGAGTGGGTGCTTGGTATTTCCATCTACAGCTTAAGCCTCACCCTAGAAACTACAGACCTGTTTATCAACTGCCCAGTGGCTCAGTGGTAAAGAATCTGCGTTCAATGCCAAAGATGCAGGTTTGATCACTGGGTGGGGAAGAGCCCTTGGAGAAGGAAATGGCAACCCACTCCAGCATTCTTGCCTGGGAAAATCCCATGGACAGACGAGCCTGGTGGGCTACAGTCCATGGGATCACTAAAGAGTCAAACATCAACTGCCACTTTTATGAACCGTATCTAAAACTGAAAGCCCCTTAAGACTTGCACACACACAACCCCTCCCTGCGTTTCCTGTGTGTATATACATTTATAAAGGGCAACTTCATGGACTCACTCAGGTTTAAAGTCATCCCTGACTGGTCTCTTTCATGCCACATCCAATCCATCATCAAATTACCATGATTCTGTCTCCAGAATTCCATCAGGCCCGCTGCTACTGCCCTGATCTGAGACACTGTCGTCTTTAGCCTGGATTCTGGACAGACCTCCTGACTGGTCCCTTGCCTCCACCCGGCCCCATCTCTTCCCCACCTGGCAGCCAGAGGGAGTCACTTCAGCCACCACCTGTCAGAGCCTGTCACTCACTCTTCAGCTCAAAGCCTCCTGGGGGCTCCTCAGTTCTTATAGAGTAAAAGCCCAAGGCCCTGGGTGACCTGACCCCAGCATCTTTGGGTTCCATCTCCACCATGTGCCCCTCTCACTGCAGTCCAGCTCCTCTCTGTGGCCCCAGAACAAATCTGGCCTGCTCTGCCTCAGGGTTCCCCAGGCTCCCCATGCAGTAACACTCCTCCCCTAGCCCTGCAGGGACAACTCCTTCACAACCTTAGCTCTCAGTTCAGAAGCCACTTCTCAGGGGCCTTTCCTGACCAGCCCGCGTGAAGTGGCAGCCTTCCTGCCCTGGGCACCCTCCCGACCTTTTCTCCCTAGCCCTTACCACCATCTGCCATATTAAATGTCTGTGTGTTTACTCTGTGACGCCTTCTGTCTTAAGCTTCGCTAAGGCAGGAACAACCTTTGTTTGTTCCCTGTTTTGTCTTTAGCACCTAGAAGAGTAGTCACCAAACAGCAAGTGCTGAACACACGGTTAAGGGACTGACTGAACGAATGTGTGACTGCACGGCTTCCCAGACCCTCACTGGGGACAGCGTCTGGTCACTGTTCCCCATACAGGGAGGAGATTGGCGGTTCCCTCCTTTGGTCTGTTTTAGCGACCACTTACGACAAAGCCTGGGGTGAGTGGAGACACTTTCCGGACAGGTTAAGTCTCCTTGTCCGCCTCTCGCTCCCAAGCCCACTCAGGCAGAGAGAGGGCCCCAGAAAGGGGTCTCACCCGGCATTTTGCGGTGGATCTGCTTGAACATTCTTCGGTACCAGTCCCTGGGGCTGTCAACACTCTGGGATCAAAGAAGGCAAAGTCAGGCCACCCTCCCAATATCAAGCCACAGACATTTTTCCTCACTGAGTCTTTTCTCTGGCCACCCTTGAAGCCCCCCTGGGTGGGCTGTTGTGACATCTTTAGTAACAATACCTCCGTGTAGTTTGTTATGTTTGAGTAAGATATATAGAAGGGGTCTTCCCTGGTGGTCCAGTGGTTAAGACTCAGTGCTCCCAATGCAGGGAGCATGGGTTCAATCCCTGGTTGGGGAACTAAGATCCCATGTGGCATGGCCAAAAAATTTTTTTTCAATTATAAAAAAAAATACCCAGATATATGGAAGAATCTCCACCAATGATGAGCCTTAAATTGTGAGATCTGGGGTGGCTTATATTTTTTTGTTTTTATGTATTTCTGATGATTCTACAAAGAATATGTGTTTCTATGTAATGAAAAATAAACAGTATTGGTGGGGGGTAGGGTAGGAAGGTATTTCACATCCTCTACCTCACCTGGTAGAAGCAGAAGATATTAAGAAGAGATGGCAAGAATACACAGAAGAACTGTACAAAAAAGATCTTCACGACCCAGATAATCATGATGGTGTGATCACTGACCTAGAGCCAGACATCCTGGAATGTGAAGTCAAGTGGGCCTTAGAAAGCATCACTATGAACAAAGCTAGTGGAGGTGATGGAATTCCAGTTGAGCTATTTCAAATCCTGAAAGATGATGCTGTGAAAGTGCTGCACTCAATATGCCAGCAAATTTGGAAAACTCAGCAGTGGCCACAGGACTGGCAAAGGTCAGTTTTCATTCCAATCCCAAAGAAAGGCAATGCCAAAGAATGCTCAAACTACCGCACAATTGCACTCATCTCACACGCTAGTAAAGTAATGCTCAAAATTCTCCAAGCCAGGCTTCAGCAATATGTGAACTGTGAACTTCCTGATGTTCAAGCTGGTTTTAGAAAAGGCAGAGGAACCAGAGATCAAATTGCCAACATCCGCTGGATCATGGAAAAAGCAAGAGAGTTCCAGAAAAACATCTATTTCTGCTTCATTGACTATGCCAAAGCCTTTGACTGTGTGGATCACAATAAACTGTGGAAAATTCTGAAAGAGATGGGAATACCAGACCACCTGACCTGCCTCTTGAGAAACCTGTATGCAGGTCAGGAAGCAACCGTTAGAACTGGACATGGAACAACAGACTGGTTCCAAATAGGAAAAGGAGTATGTCAAGGCTGTATACTGTCACCCTGCTTATTTAACTTATATGCAGAGTACATCATGAGAAACGCTGGACTGGAAGAAACACAGGCTGGAATCAAGATTGCCAGGAGAAATATCAATAACTTCAGATATGCAGATGACACTACCCTTATGGCAGAAAGTGAAGAGGAACTAAAAAGCCTCTTGATGAAAGTGAAAGAGGAGAGTGAAAAAGTGGGCTTAAAGCTCAACATTCAGAAAATGAAGATCATGGCATCCGGTCTCATCACTTCATGGGAAATAGATGGGGAAACAGTGGAAACAGTGTCGGAATTTATTTTTCTGGGCTCCAAAATCACTGCAGATGGTGACTGCAGCCATGAAATTAAAAGACGCTTACTCCTTGGAAGGAAAGTTATGACCAACCTAGAAGGCATATTCAAAAGCAGAGACATTACTTTGCCAACAAAGGTCCATCTAGTCAAGGCTATGGTTTTTCCTGTGGTCATGTATGGATGTGAGAGTTGGGCTGTGAAGAAGGCTGAGCGCCGAAGAATTGATGCTTTTGAACTGTGGTGTTGGAGAAGACTCTTGAGAGTCCCTTGGACTGCAAGGAGATCCAACCAGTCCATTCTGAAGGAGATCAGCCCTGGGATTTCTCTGGAGGGAATGATGCTAAAGCTGAAACTCCAGTAATTTGGCCACCTCATGTGAAGAGTTGACTCATTAGAAAAGACTCTGATGCTGGGAGGGATTGGGGGCAGGAGGAGAAGGGGACGACAGAGGATGAGATGGCTGGATGGCATCATTGACTCGATGGACGTGAGTCTGGGTGAACTCCGGGAGTTGGTGATGGACAGGGAGGCCTGGCGTGCTGCGATTCATGGGGTGGCAGAGAGTTGGACACGACTGAGCGACTGATCTGATCTGATCTGATCTGACCTCACTTGTGACGCCAAAGAACCTTGGGAAGCAGAGGGCTATGTTACTAATCTGAGTTTCCGATAAGGAACTAGAGGCAGACAGGTGGCTCAGGATAGGCCTGGGAGTGGTGGAAGGGCAGGTCCTCCCAGCATGAATCCTTCAGATCCTCCAAGCTTGCTGCTCCATCAGGCCTCACTCAGGACTCTCTCGTTCACCCATTCAGTCAGTCACTTACTCAGCAACCACTTCACCAGTGCCATGCCAGGCCCAGGGCCGTGAATGGGGCAGCGGGGCAGTCCCTGCCAGGGTCAGCCCTTACAGTAGTGGCTCTCTACCACTGAGAACCTATGGGGTAGTCTAGAACTGCCCACCCCCACCCCCCCGCCAAAAAAAAAATCACTTGTGCAACTCAGACATGCCAGAGTGCTCATAATTTTATGGGGCTCATGATGCCCCAGACCCATAATGGTTGAACCCCTGCTTTAGTCTGGTATGGTTTGGGAACAGCCTTTGTATCAGAGGTGGAGCTCAGGGTGGACCCCTGGGCCCCACCTATCAGCAGCCCCAGCCCTGGACTCACAGATCGGGGCGCAATTGGCATGCCGCTCTCATCCACGGGCCCGATGCCCTCATACTTGACCCAGCGCTTGTCCCGCCGTTTGCTGTCCTTGGTCCATGTGGCTGACCACTTCTGGGAATGCTGGGAGGCAGGGGTCTTCTGGTTCCCAGGGGGCCGGCTCCCAGGACCCGGCCAGGTCTGATACCAAGCAGGGTCTGTGGGGGACATGGAGAGGAGCTTCAGCAAAGAGGCCCCACCTAGGCTTGTTTGTCCCTCATCTCCTCAGACCACTGAGCCCTGTGGGTTCAAAAGTTTCAACAACTCCTTGTTTGTCTAAGTTGATGACGCAGACTCTACAAATGTCCCCATCCTTGGCAGGACCACAGGGCTCTGTTTGTTTACTTTTTAGTTAAAGTGAATGAAAATGGATTTTATCTTGAGAAATCTATGCCCGTTCCCAACCCACCCTGCTTTGTTGGGGATGTCCTCAGAGTTTTTAGAATGAGAGCTAGAATTGTCACATGCAGAGAATGCTAGAGGCATCTCTAGCTGGGGAAGACAGTGGGGTGTGGCAGAAAAGGGCCGGGGGCTGGGGGCAAAGACCTGAATGCAGACCTATTGGCTGTGTGTCTTAGGCACAGCAATCAACTTCACCGTGCCTCTGTTTCCAACTTCTGTAAAATGAGGGTAGTCACAGCAGAGCTGCAGGGAGATCTAATGTGTGTGACTGTGTTCAGGACAGTGCCTGAACATAATCGACAAACCAGGGGCAGAAACTCACTCACCAGCACCTTTGGCCTCCGGGTGTAACAACAAAAGGGCTTCAGGGCAGGATGGACCAGTGTTTGAACCTCAGCTCAGCCTTTGTGACTGAACATCCCTACGGGTCCTTCACTGAGAAGATGCTAATAATGACACCTTATCTTGCTAGGCTATGGAGGGATGAAGTGAGGTAAGACCTGGAAAGTGTCTTTACAGTGTCCAGGATTTTCTATGTGCTTACTGACTATTTGTTAAATGTGTAAACTACTCAACACATTGGCTGCCTCAAAGGAATGCTCTATAAATGTTGCCATCCTCCTAAAGAGAGGGGCCTTGGGGGTGGACGTGCACACAGGAGGTTCCAGGAATCTCCCAGACCCCGTGGGCTGGGTTGGGCTGGGCTGGGCTGACTCATAGGAGCCCAGGAGCTGGCAGAGTCCCAGAGCTGTCTCTGCAACCTTTTGCTGGGCTGCTGCATAAAGATGGGGGATGGGGGCAGCCCTTAGGGGGCATGTCTTGTGTTCAGCGCCCATCCCTTCTTCAACCCACCTATGCTCACATTCCTTCAGCCTCCATTCCCAATCCAAGCCATCCCCTGGCCTGCTGGAGGTCCCCCTGGCCTAAGGCTATGTTCCCTGCACATTTCCTTCCCCCTGGCACTGGGTGGGGGAGGCAGGGGAAGGGATGTGTCAGCCTGGTCTCTACCACAGCAGTTTCACTCTTACAGGCCAGCACGTGCCTACAGGGAGGGGTGGTGAGCTGAGCTCACTGGCCCCAGGGCCTTGAGAGACTTTCACCCACCTCCTGTCCCTCCACCTGACCCAGGGTGAGTGCCAGAAGGCTGAGCCCAAGAACCTCTGACTGAACCCCTCTCCCCAACCCCTAACCCTGGAGCTGGTTTTCCCAAGCAGACCCACCTGGGTGTCTGGAAGCATCTCTCCTCGGTTGGAAGTACCCATTGCACACGGTCCTGGGCGCAGGGTCATGGAACTGGAAATTAAGGGTGTTGGAGCCACCATTCCGGATCACAGGCACCTGTGGGGAGGGGCCAGGAGCAGCAGCTCAGGCCCAGAGGGTTCTGCAGGTGGGCAGGAGGGATGGCTAAAAGATGAGGGCTGGACCCTGTCTGGTGAACCAGCGAGGCTCTCTAGAGCTGTCATCTACCCCCCTTCCCGCGCTGATCCTCCTGCTGCCCCCTGACCTGTCCTGAGCCCCCCTCCCCAACTAGGGGCCCATAGTACCCGCTCCCTTGCTGTCTCACTCACCCGTGTCCCCCGGGCGGATGACCCTACGTGGGCCAGGAGGTGGCCCGGGATGAAGTCATCCAGGCTGAGCCCAGCTGGGAGGCTGTAGGGTGGGGCCTGCATGCTCGGGTCAGGGCTGGAGAGCTGCTCCTCGGCGTGTCCTCTGTGGGGAAGGAAGAAGTAAGGGAAGCCCTGCTGGGTCCAGGCTGCCCCTGTCCTCTGGGTTCAACCTTGGGGCTGTGGGAGGGAGGGGGTCGGGCCAACTCGGTGGGAGCTCAGAGACCCAGGAAACAGGCCGCTGTGGGCACCCGCCTTCAGGCTGCCCGTGCAGGCTCCTAGAGGCACAATGGGCTGCTTGTTAGGCCTCAGGCAGGAGCTCTGGGTGGGAGTGGGGGAGGGGGAGGCCGGGCAAGGAGGAGGAGGAGGGAGGCTGGCTGGGAGCACACCTCCAGCGGCCTGCCCCTCTGGGGCTCTCACTGAACAACACGGCCCTCTCCCCCAGAGGGAAGGCAGAGGGAACTGGGGCAGCTGGTAGAGGCGGGCCCGGGTACCAGGACTTTGTTTCAGTTCCCTCTGCCACCCCCAGGCCCCGTGAGCATCTGCTTGCCAGAGGGCACAAAGGGTTAGTCAGGCAGTGGGGTGGGAAGCGGCCACCCGCCCACTGCCCAGCGGGGCCAAGATTCTAGGGAGGCTGGGCATGTCCAGTCCGCAGGAACCATTTGTTCTGAGCTCAAAGTAGTATCAGCTCCCTTCTTTGGCCTCTTGGCTCAGACCGAAGCCTCACAGGACTCAGGGTGCCATGAGGGGTCAGGCAGCTTGGGCCGGGGCTTGGGCTGGACAGCGAGTTAGTGGGTGAGTGGGGAGTTGGCCAGCTCCAGGGAGGTGGTGCTGTCACACACACGCACACACACAGAGGTGTGCACACACCCCACTTTCTCCTACACCTCCAGGCTGTCTTTTGGACAGAGGGTCTTCCAGGGAGCATCATGCCAGACTGGCCAGCTGGGTCCTTCCACCCCAGGCAAAGGTGAGGTCAAGAGACAGGGCTCCCACATTCAGGAGAGGAGGCAATGGGGATTTTCTACCAGAGAGCCGAGCTGCCCAGGCCGTCTTGTCCCCCCTCACCTGTCCTATTGAATGTGGCCAGAGGCTGAGCCAACCTCGGCCACCTTCTGGCGCTGGACCGGTTCTGGCACTTTTGTTTAGAGTTAAGGCTTGCGTGTGCCTGTGGGATCTAGGGGCTCCAGGAGGGTGGCAAGGACCTTGTGAGGTGCTGTTTGTGTAGCATGGAGTGTTAGCACGGTGGATACTTAAGATGGTGGATGGAATGTAAGAACGTGGCTTGTGCAGGGTTACTGGGTCGGGGGTCATACGAGCAGTATGGGAATTATAAGTACAGAGGAGGTTCAGCTGAATAGTAGGTGGGAGGTATGCAGTGGGAGGTGGTGTGCAGCTGGGGGGTCACAGGAGCAGTGTAAGTGTTGTGAAGACCAGAGCGGATGAACGTGCCTTGGGGGCTGTGACTACTGCTGTACCCAGTTTCTGCTCAGCCATGGTGGGGCTGTAGGGTACAAACAAAGCTGGGGGCAGCTCTCTGACTTTAGTCAGGGAGTGGCAATTCCTTCTGACATTTGAGCAGACCTACTGGGGACACAGCTTTTCCGGGCCCATCCCTAGCTGGGGTGGTGGGGGAGAGTGAATGGCTGAGGCTGGAGGAGGGGCAGCTCACCAGCTGGATCCAATTAGGACTCCTACCAAAAGCAAAACAGGCAGACACACCCCAGTTCCCGGCTACTCTCCCCCTCTCTGCGGGGGAAACTGAGGCAGGGGAGAGTAGGAGATCTGGATCCCTGAGGCATGCTGATTCCTAGCCGCAACCCCACCCTAGACAGCTGACAACGGAGGCCAAAATGCAAGGTCAGCACAGGCAGCCCTGATCATCAGCTGACCCAGCCTCCTTCCCTCTCATTGCCATACTCTGTTGCATTCCCTGAGAACTGCCCTGCAGGAGGAAGAGGCCCGTAGGAGGTCTGATTCTTCAGATGCTGCTCATCCTTGGTCGCCCAGCTGTCTGACTCTCCCTAACACAGCACCCTGTGATGCACCTCTCAGGATATGCAGGAGTGGGTGGGGAAGGATGGGCTGAGTGTTCCTCTCGTACCAGGAGGTGATAAGGAGGACTTCTCATAGGGAGGATAGAGGCACTGGGGTAGTGGGTCCCGCATCTGGCAGAGAACAGAGGGGGACAGCAAATCCCCAGGTTCTCCCTGAAATCGGGCAGCCCTTCCCCGCTAACGGCTGAAAAACGTGAAATAGCCCACTGTAGTTGGCAGACTCCTCCCTCCCTCCAAGAACTGCCTTGACTTTGGGGGCTTGCGCCTTAGGTGCATCCCAGGGGTATTTTCCAGCTACAAGTCCACGTGGACAAGTTCAGGTTTTCTCGAATTTCGTCTCATCTGGATTAAGGGGGGACTTCTCACCTCTTTCCCTCCCCCAGAGTTTGGGACCAGGACCCCCGAGGTAGGGGCTTCCCGCGTTCCCCCGGGTTGGAGTGCGGGTCCCTCCCCGACTGCAGCCCCCGCCTCCTCTCCGCCACCTCTCCTCCGGGGCACCTACCTTCCCAGGAGAGCAGGTGGAGGGGACTGCGGACGCCCGAGAGGACACAAGAGCATCTCTGCGCGGCTCCTGCCTGGCGCGGCCGCGGCGGGCCCTCGGGGAAGGAGGGCAGGGAGAAGTCCGGGCTGTGCCGTCCGCCCTTGTGACCCGGTCAGGACGGGCTCCACGAGGCTGGGCGCCCGAGGAGGAAGAGGGGGATCGGCGGGGCCGGAGAAGTGGGGACGAGGGCGAGCGCTGGGAGCAAGGACCGTGAGAGGCGCGCGGGGCCGGCAGGCGTGCGGGCGGAGTGTGTCTCTCCCTGTGATCTGGCCCCTGGGCCGGACTGGGGTGGAGGGCGGGGGCTCCGGCCGGCTGGGGCGCGAGAGAGCTCCCCGTCGGGGTGCGAGCGGGCGGGCCGCGGGGACGCTGTGGGCCTTGCCGGGGGCCGGGTCGGCCGCGAGGCGGCGCCGAGAGAGGCGGTCCAGGGTCCCCAGGGAGACCGCTCCGGTTTCCCAGCTGCTTCCCCCGCCTCCACCGCAGGGCTGGCGTCGGGCGGGGGCGGGGGCCAGCGAGCGGCACTCAGAGTTTCCAGCGACATTTCCAGCGGGTGGGAAGGGAGCCGCTGCTCGGCGGAGCCAGGACAGAGAGCAGGAGTGATTAAAGAACCCGGGTCGAGCCAGCCACTGATACGGGACCCGGATGCAGACAGGCTGGGGCCGGGATAAGGTCGCTGCACGGACAGAGTGGCCTAGTGGGCCGAGTTAAGGCCCGGCCGTTTCCCTCCTCTCTTGAAGACAGAGTTGATTGCGTGAGTGCGCGTCCCAGGCGTGTGCACACAGAAACACACACACACACATACACACACACACGCGTGCACTGGCCAATGGGCGGATGCTCACACACGTGCAGGCCCCGCGGAGGACAGCCGTGGGAGGAAATTGGACCGAGGCAGCGGCCCGCTGGGCGTGTCGCGCCCCTGAAGAGGATGAGGGCGAGGTCCCTTTGGCAGGGATGGGGTTACCGGGGTCTTGGTGTTCCCATACACCGTATTTGTTTTGATCTTGCTGCTTTTCCGCTGTTCCCACTGCTTTGACACCGGTCCCAAGAGCCCGGGCCCATTGGCTCTCATCCCCTCTGGCCATGCCCACTACCCCTTCTCCCCTGTGTGAGAGAGCCTCTGTGCCGGCACAGAGCCTGTTATAGTGAAGGTTTGATGAATGCTTTACTATTAATGAATGCTTACTGCTAGTGGACAGACTCTGGGATGCTACTTCTTAGTCCTTGGCTTGGCTCTGAGACCCCATGCCCCAAATCAACTAAATCGTACATACCTACTGGGCAATCTCAGATCTACTTTGGAAGCGATCAATTATAGATTATGAAAATATGGAACCATTTGTTAGGACCTACAGGGAGTTAGGGAGCTTCCCTAGTGGCTCAATGGTAAAGAGCCTGCCTGCCAATACAGGAGAATGGGTTGGATCTCTGAATGAGGAAGATCCCTTGGAGAAGGAAATGGCAACCCATTCCAGTATTCTTGCCTGGAAAATCCCATGAACAGAGCAACCTGGCAGGCTGCAATCCAGAGAGTCACAAAGAGTCGGACACAACTTAGCAAATAAACGATAACTAGGAGTTAGACTGGTACTCTGAGGCCACCATGCACTTCAGAGTGTTTCCCATTCAGTACAAAAGTTGAGAAGGAAGGGAATGGAGAAAGATGAAACCTTATTTTTAAATCCCTACCATCACAGATACTATTAGCTATATCATTCCCTGATTCAGGTTAAAAAAGCTGTCTGCTTTGCGGTGAACCAGCTTGAAACAATCTCACATGTAAAGCGCGGAAGGAGGGGAGGTTTAGGTTAAGAAGCTAGAGAAAGAGAGAGGCGTGCCACCTAGCTTCCAGTGTCTGCAGGGCTGCCGCGTGGAAACTGGCTGCACTGGCAGACCTGGCACCACTGGGTACATACTCCAAGGCAGATCCAAGGTCTCCAAGAAAGAGCTTTTAAATGATTTCAGGAGTTCCAAGTCTGCCAATTGTGGGGAATCTTCATAAAAGTAATTATTGCACTGAGTACCCACTCCAGTATTCTTGCCTAGGAATTTCGACAGAGGAACCAGGCAAGCTACAGTCCACAGGGTCACAAAAGACTCGGACAGGACTCAGCAACTAAACAACAGCAGGGAGCTGAACCAGATCACTTTGAAGAATCTCTGATTCTCCAGGAAAGCTGTAGGGACGGGCATGGGCGGGATAACCTCTGCCCACAGCAGTCAGCGTCAGAGAGGAGGGAGGAGCTTTGAGAGTACCTGAGCGCAGGCGGCAGTGCATTGCCCTTCCCCTAAGGCTCGGACACCTACTCACCCCCAGCACCACCCTCTTCCCTCCTTGAGGGACAAAGCTTGTGCCCATCTCCCTTGTCACCAGTTTTTTCCCCACCTGTCAGGATCCTGGTGGTTAAGGGCCACATCTCTTTCGTGTTCTTCCTTGTTCTCCAAAGATGGTGAAGCTGACGATCTTCCTACTCCAGGAATCCTGGCCATACCCGCTTCTCACCAGCAGCAAGCTTCTCTTATTCTCTAGGGCTCTGACCTGGACTCCAAGATAAATATTTAATGTAGAGGGTGCAGCTGAGCCGACAAAGGTCCCCAGCTTCCTGTTTCTCACAAGGGGGAGGAGGCAGCCATGGGTGAGGAGCGGGGGATTGGCTACCAGCCTCATCTCTATAGGAATGGGGAGTCCAGTAACCAGCTTTGTAGGAGGCAGTGGGGGAAGCTCTGCCGGAGACCTGAGCTGCTTTGACTTCTGCCTGTCTGCTTCAGGTCCTGCTGGGCTTATCACCTTCTGTCTCAGGTCAGAACCTGCTGTGCCATGGTGCCTGTAGGAATCATTCTCCTTCTGAGAGTCAGAGGCTGTGTACTTGGACCAAGGAGGAGCTCCCTCCAACCCACAGCCTCATGGAAGAGAGGATGAGCAATCGGTGGGAGCACAGAGTCTAAGGAAATGAACTGACGCCTCCTTTTCTGCTCATCTTTAGGGAGAAGAATCCTTTCTCTTTGAAAAGTGGGAGATTAAAAGGAAAAGAGTCGAGACATCCAGAGATTCAGCCCCAAGCCAGGTGTCTGATTTCTCAACTCCTCCTGCCAGCCTCAGCTTGCTGGCTGCTGGCCTGATGGGGCAGAGAGCTGGCATGGCTCAGGGAGAAGCTGAGGTTAGGGAGGGCCATCCCAGGTGACCGGGCTGTCGCCAACAACAGAGCAGATTCCTTTCATCCCAGTGCACTCTCTCCTCTGGCGACTGCCTTATCGCCTGACAGGGACCTCCCTCCCTCTGACTCTTCCGGGGCTCTGGCACCATCTTTTGTCAGGGGGGCTGCTGCCTGTGTCTTCTCAGAGCCACCTGAGCCATAGTAAACACTGTTACATAACCACTCTGTTTTTTCTAGCTATCTGATCCTGGTTGGCCACGTGCCCCGCCCCCACCCTGCCCCCTGAGGCCGCCACCTTTTGTTCCATGGATTATCCCCCCACGGCCCCCATGTCAACTGAGGTCTGTCCACGCCTGCCACACTCAGGGATGATTAGCCAAGAGACTACTGGTAGATGTTATGCTCTTTACATGGAAGGGGAGAAGAGGGTAGGTGTTCATACAGGAATGTGGGTGGCTCTGAACATCAGCCTCAGTCACCAAAAGAAAGGATGAATGGAAAGAGCATTTAAGTAGCTTTTTAATGTAAGTGAATACGGTGAGCGGAGAATTCAGTTTCGTTTCTCAAGTGAGAAAAAGTAAGCCAGGCATCCCAGAAGACATAAACCTGAACTCTCAGCAACGTGTGTATCTGCCTGTGGCTGATTTATGTTGATGTGTGGAAGCAACTGTGGAGTCTTGCCCCAAGGCCACAGGTGCGAGGCCTTGCACCAAGGCCACAGAAGTGGAGCCCAGAACAAAGGTCACCTCTGAAGCTGACTGAGCCCCCTTGTAATCTTGCTCAAAGTCCCCCTGATCATCACCAGCAAACTCCCTGACCCATATTAGGCAAAAATGGCCACCCCAGTGCTCATCCTATAGCATCCTAACCAATCACCTAAAGCTGGCCTTTTGGCAGGAATTTTGTCTTGAGGCTATAAAAATTGGCCACTAACCCACGAAAAGCATTGGCTTTCCCTGGTCTGTCAGGAGGTCGGCCCACTGCGTTTGCAAGTACCCACATTATCTCTGCTCTTTGTTCTTAATAAACTCACTGCCTTCTGAAATGCTCTGTCTGGAAATTCTTTTCCAACCCATGCTAGGACTGCCTCAACAGAAACCAACACAATATTGTAAAGCAATTATCCTACAATTAAAAATATTTTTTTTTTAAAAAAGAAGACCCTGAACTCTCAGTCCTTGAAGAGTGTGTGGTGCTGGGAGTCTGGAGTCTGAATGTCACAGTCAGATCAGCCCTAAACAGCCAAGTGGCCCCCTGGCTCTGTGCCTCAGTCCCCCCATATTAGACGGAGGAAGAGCATCTGCTATTCCTTCTTTTCCTCTCCACAGGAATGAACAAACTTTGCTATAGAGTCTAGTTAGGCTATGAGCAGGTTTTAATTTGTGCTCTCAGAAGAGTGTTTTCTTCCTGCCAGGGACATTGAGCAAAGCAGACCAACCAGAATGGATTAGCATAGAAAGCCCTGTTCCTTTTGAGGATTTTGGACTTCTCTACAGGGCAAGGCCACGGTGACCCATTAGTGAGGAACTGAAAACAAGTCACATCAGAGACAGGAGTACAGGTCTGCACTGTTTCATCCCCTGGACTTCATCTTTTTTTCTCCTGGGTCCACACCTGACTTTTGCTTATGTTGCCAGCCAAGTTCTACCAGAGCTTCTATGAGGCCAAACAGTCATGGAAGCAGGAGCAACAGAAGGGGAACACGAGTGACCCACTGTGGGTCTTGGAAGACCCTCTGAAGCTGACAGTGGTGTGGCCTAACCCAAGTGTGCTAGGGAAAAAATACCCATTACAGGTCAGTTGTGGTCCTCGTTGGAGCCTGGTAACCACAGTGAATGGATCCCCTGGGACAGAGAATGAGGCCTTTGGGCCAGCTTGGCACAAATCTTTCCATAGCGCACACATGATGTAACAGCCATCTATTCAAGGTTCTCAGAGTCAGCCACGTCCAAACCCTGAAGGCTGAGAGAGAACTCAGACTTTTGTCCAATTATCTAGTCTATCTTCAGGGAGGCCTTTACACGGACATCACACTAACGACTGTTCTCTCTCCCCCTCCTTTTATAGATGAGCAAACAAGCACAATGTGCAGATGGGATGTCTTTGAGAAGAACTGAGCTGGATGAACCTCTTTTAGTTCTCAGGACAGAAAAGCAGAGCGAGTGGCTGTCAGTTCTTCAGAGAGATTTTGTAAGGGAAAGATAAATAAATGATGACCTCAGAGGGAAAATCCAGCCAAGTTAACTCAGCCACAAAGAAGGCACACAGACCAGGAGCTGGAAAAGTAGGTCTGCATGACTCTTTCCCAGCAGGTAAACTGAGATAAGGGAGATAAGGAGGCTGATCTGCTGGCCAGTGGACACCACGAGGTAAGAGGTCTGGCCTCCAAACATAGAATGACCTTGTCTTTCCACCTCCTCGAATTCTAAAATGAACCTTCTCCTGAAGCACAGCCACATTAAAAAGAATAATTTTACCAGTGTTAATCCCCTGTATCAAAATGGAACAGATTTTCTTTCTAAAACCTGAAAGTTGTGATAAGAAGATCAGGCAATTACATAGAGCCGGCAAGAAAGTCAGATTGGATCTAGATGTAGTGAGAGGTAAATAGAAATTTGCATTTGAGTTCTTAATTTTCAGGCTTAAAAAAAATGTCTGTTCAGCTGGGTGCTCTGTGATGACCTAGAGGGGTGGGATGGGGTGAGGTGGGAGGCAGGTTCAAGAGGGAGGGGATATAGGTATACATATAGCCAATTCATGTTGTATAGCAGAAACTAACACAACATTGTAAAGTAATTGTCCTCCAATTAAAAAAATACCCTATGAAAAATCGTTATGTAAAATAATATTAAAAACAGAATGTTTATAACTGAATCACTTGCTGTACAACAGGAATTAACAACATTGTAAATCAATTAATAAAAATAAGAAAAAAAGACTGAAATAAGGGCAAATATTACCTTATTTTACTGAGGATTTGGCTGAGGACATTGTTAAGTCAGGATGCTGTTGAGATTGCAAAGAGCCCAACATGCATACTTGGCTCTTTCGGAATGAGCAATCTGGGCTTGTCTTCCAGCCCAAAAGCTGCACTGTGGTCCTTGCTGTGTCTGTACTGACGGTGAAATCACCTTACTTGGGCTTGGTCGGTCCTGACTGACACTTTCTACCTTTACTGCCATAACTGATAGAATCTCCTCACTGATGCCTTTTCTAGTCTAAAGAGCCTGTCCCCTAACCCCCACCTGGCCAGAGGAGTTATTTTTCTTATGAATCCACAGCACCTCCTGTTATTTCTACTTCCCAGAGGAATTAAAAGCTGGCCTGACACTTCCTTTCTTAGGGGTTCAACACTTGACTCCTCTTTGGCTTATTTGACTTCTCGCAAGATGGAATTCATTTGTGTCTATTATTAGGATCAAATGCAAAGCTATCAAACTGCTCTAATAGAAATTATTTTTATCTTTTGTAAAGACTGTGTGTTTTCTGGGATGTCTTTCTTCCTTTTCTTCAAGTAGCGGCCTCTGCCGGAGATGCCATAGAAGGAGCTGGGACTTGAGAGTGAGTTGGCAGAGGCCGAGTGCCAGGAAGGAGGCAAGGATAAGGAAGTGGGTTCTGAGTGGGAGGAATAGAACCAACACCACAGCCAGCAAAGCAGGTTGAAAACTAGAGAGCTGAGGAGGTCAAGGAAAGAGGTTCCTTTTATTGTGATGGGACTCCTTTACTTGAGAGGGGAATTAGCAGAATTAGCATTACCAGAGACCAGACCAGACATCAAGCAGCAGCCTTTCCCTTGACTTACAGAATTACTGAATGGATAAGAGCCCTGGAGGAGTTACCCCATGTCCGAGGTCAGGGGCAGTGGCCGAGAGTGCCAGGCTGCGATGGCGCAGGAACGGCCGAGAAGAGCTACCCAAGTCCGAGGTCAGGGGCGGCGGCCAAGAGGACCAACCCCACGTCCAAGGAGCGGTGGCTGCGAGGGCACAGGAGGGCCTAGAGGAGCTATTCCACGTTGAAGGTCAGGAAGGGCAGCGGTGAGGAAATGCCCCTCATCCAAGGTAAGGAGCAGCGGCTGTGCTTTGCTGGAGCAACCATGAAGAGATACCCCACACCCAAGGTAAGAGAAACCCAAGTAAGATGGTAGGTGTTGCAAGAGGGCATCAGAGGGCAGACACACTGAAACCATATTCACAGAAAACTAGTCAATCTAATCACACTAGGACCACAGCCTTGTCTAACTCAATGAAACTAAGCCATGCCCATGGGGCAACCCAAGATGGGTGGGTCATGGTGGAGAGATCTGACAGAATGTGGTCCACTGAAGAAGGAAATGGCAAAGCACTTCAGTATTCTTGCCTTGAGAACCCCATGAACAGTATGAAAAGACAAAATGATAGGATACTGAAAGAGGAACTCCCCAGGTCAGTAGGTACCCAATATGCTACTGGAGATCAGTGGAGAAATAACTCCAGAAAGAATGAAGGGATGGAGCCAAAGCAAAAACAATACCCAGCTGTGGATGTGATTGGTGATAGAAGCAAGGTCCGATGCTGTAAAGAGCAATATTGCATAGGAACCTAGAATGTTAGGTCCATGAATCAAGGCAAATTGGAAGTGGTCAAACAAGAGATGGCAAGAGTGAATGTCGACATTCTAGGAATCAGGGAACTAAAATGGACTGGAATGGGTGAATTTAACTCAGATGACCATTATATCTACTACTGCAGGCAGGAATCCCTCAGAAGAAATGGAGTAGCCATCATGGTCAACACAAGAGTCCGAATGCAGTACTTGGATGCAATCTCAAAAATGACAGAATGATCTCTGTTCGTTTCCAAGGCAAACCATTCAATATCACAGTAATCCAAGTCTATGCCCCAACCAGTAACGCTGAAGAAGCTGAAGTTGAACGGTTCTATGAAGACGTACAAGACCTTTTAGAACTAACACCCAAAAGAGATGTACTTTTCATTATAGGAGACTGGAATGCAAAAGTAGGAAGTCAAGAAACACCTGGAGTAACAGGCAAATTTGGCCTTGGAATACGGAATGAAGCAGGGCAAAGACTAATAGAGTTTTGCCAAGAAAATGCACTGGTCATAGCAAACACCCTCTTCCAACAACACAAGAGAAGACTCTACACATGGACATCACCAGATGGTCAACACCGAAATCAGATTGATTATAGTCTTTGCAGCCAAAGATGGAGAAGCTCTATACAGTCAACAAAAACAAGACCAGGAGCTGACTGTGGCTCAGATCATGAACTCCTTATTACCAAATTCAGACTGAAGAAAGTAGGGAAAACCACTAGACCATTCAGGTATGACCTAAATCAAATCCCTTATGATTATACAGTGGAAGTGAGAAATAGATTTCAGGGCCTAGATCTGATAGAGTGCCTGATGAACTATGGAATGAGGTTCGTGACATTGTACAGGAGACAGGGATCAAGACCATCCCCATGGAAAAGAAATGCAAAAAAGCAAAATGGCTGTCTGGGGAGGCCTTACAAATAGCCGTGAAAAGAAGAGAAGCGAAAAGCAAAGGAGAAAAGGAAAGATATAAGCATCTGAATGCAGAGTTCCAAAGAACAGCAAGAAGAGATAAGAAAGCCTTCCTCAGCAATAAATGCAAAGAAATAGAGGAAAACAACAGAATGGGAAAGACTAGAGATCTCTTCAAGAAAATTAGAGATACCAAGGGGACATTTCATGCAAAGATGGGCTCGATAAAGGACAGAAATGGTATGGACCCAACAGAAGCAGAAGATACTAAGAAGAGGTGGCAAGAATACACAGAAGAACTGTACAAAAAAGATCTTCAGGATCCAGATAATCATGGTGGTGTGATCACTCATCTAGAGCCAGACATCCTGGAATGTGAAAGTCAAGTGGGCCTTAGAAAGCATCACTACGAACAAAGCTAGTGGAGGTGATGGAATTCCAGGTGAGCTATTTCAAATCCTGAAAGATGGTGCTGTGAAAGTGCTGCACTCAATATGCCAGCAAATTTGGAAAACTCAGCAGTGGCCACAGGACTGGAAAAGGTCAGTTTTCATTCCAATCCCAAAGAAAGGCAATGCCAAAGAATGCTCAAACTACCGCACAATTGCACTCATCTCACACGCTAGTAAAGTAATGCTCAAAATTCTCCAAGCCAGGCTTCAGCAATATGTGAACCGTGAACTTCCTGATGTTCAAGCTGGTTTTAGAAAAGGCAGAGGAACCAGAGATTAAAATGCCAACATCTGCTGGATCATGGAAAAAGCAAGAGAGTTCCAGAAAAACATCTATTTCTGCTTTATTGACTATGCCAAAGCCTTTGACTGTGTGGATCACAATAAACTGTGGAAAATTCTTAAAGAGATGGGAATACCAGACCAGACCTGCCTGAGAAATCTGTATGCAGGTCAGGAAGCAAGTTAGAACTGGACATGGAACAACAGACTGGTTCCAAATAGGAAAAGGAGTACATCAAGGCTGTATATTGTCACCCTGCTTATTTAACTTATATCCAGAGTACATCATGAGAAAGAAATGCTGGACTGGAAGGAACACAAGCTGGAATCAAGATTGCCGGGAGAAATAGCAATCACCTCAGATATGCAGATGACACCACCCTTATGGCAGAAACTGAAGAGGAACTAAAAAGCCTCTTGATGAAAGTGAAAGTGGAGAGTGAAAAAGTTGGCTTAAAGCTCAACATTCAGAAAACGAAGATCATGGCATCCAGTCCCATCACTTCATGGGAAATAGATGGGGAAACAGTGTCAGAATTTATTTTTCTGGGCTCCAAAATCACTGCAGATGGTGACTGCAGCCATGAAATTAAAAGACGCTTGCTCCTTGGAAGAAGAATTATGACCAACCTAGAAGGCATATTCAAAAGCAGAGACATTACTTTGCCGACAAATGTCCGTCTAGTCAAGGCTATGGTTTTTCCTGTGGTCATGTATGGATGTGAGAGTTGGGCTGTGAAGAAGGCTGAGCACCGAAGAATTGATGCTTTTGAACTGTGGTGTTGGAGAAGACTCGAGAGTCCCTTGGACTGCAAGGAGATCCAACCAGTCCATTCTGAAGATCAGCCCTGGGATTTCTCTGGAGGGAATGACGCTGAAGCTGAAACTCCAGTACTTTGGCTACCTCATGCGCAGAGCTGACTCATTGGAAAAGACTCTGATACTGGGAGGGATTGGGGGCAGGAGGAGAAGGGGACGACAGAGGATGAGATGGCTGGATGGCATCATTGACTCAATGGACGTGAGTCTGAGTGAACTCCGGGAGTTGGTGATGGACAGGAAGCCTGGAGTGCTGCTATTCATGGGGTCACAGAGTTGGACACGACTGAGGGACTGAACTGAACTGAACTGAAGAGCCCTGGAGAAGGAAATAACTGACTCCAATATTTTTGCCTGGAGAATCCCAAGGACAGAGGAGCCTAGAGGCTACAGATCATGGGGTTGCAAAAGAGTCGGGCATGAATCAGCAAGAGCCAAATACAAGTGCCTCCACCCGGAAACATAGGAAATAAAGACACAGGGAGCCAATAACGTTAACATTTAATTGAAGAGTGTTTTCTGCTTTTTTTTCCAAGATGACTTCCACCATACAGTAATAAAGTTCTAACAAATTAATTTTTTGTTCACAAAAAACTTATTAAATGATTTCTACTAATAAATAACATTTACACCATTTGCTTTAACATAACAGAAAGCAAGAAAAAGCCAGTAATCTCTAAGCACAAGCAAATAATCCATCATTCAGAAAAGCCTCAAAAAAATACACCACCAGCTAGTCTCATATGTCTAACTGTCTCATTTAGGAAGCAAAGCCCAGATCCTTTCTTGGAAAAACGCCTGCTGACATCTCTACTAGGAAACACAGCTTTGGGTCACAGTGCGCTGAGAAAGGAAGTGAGGCATTCGTGATGGTGTCTCCAAAAAGTTTCTCTGACAGACAAAAATCCTATCTTTGTTGCCACAAATCAAAATCTACAGTAGACCACCTCCTTATTACATGCACTTCACTTTAACACGCAAAAAACCAGAAAGTTATTTGAAGACAGCTATGTTAAGGGAGTGAAGGGAATCGGGGCAAAGACTTACAAAAAGGCAGTGTGCATGGCCCTCCCTTAGGGCTGCTCAGAGGGATGGTCCACATCCATGTCCTCCCTTCTTGATCTTAAGCCACCTGGACTGCTCATGAGGGTGTAGAGAGGAGAAGACACATAACCCTGTCTTGGACAAAGGTGTTATTTAGCAAGTCCTGCCAAGGCTGCTGGGGCGTGAGGCCATGGCCTCCCTGGAGGGAATATACTCTCCAGGATCATCTTTACCTTTGTGACTCCATAGATGAAGGCAGCTAACTGACCCCATTCAATGTGGTTGGCTGGACAGAGGCAGGTCAGGTCACAAGTCTCAAAGTCATGTAGGCTTCCTCTTTCGCACTCTTGTCAATGGCACAGAGCTCTCCTGTGAATACAGTTCTCTGCTGGACTCAAGAGGAATGACCCTGTTTTTCGACTACACGACTTTCTTCCCCTACACGCATCTGCTCTTTCTTATGACTCTCCTAGGAGCCTTTGATCACAGCAGAGCTGAAGAGGGACTGTGGGATGTCGATGCTTCAGTGCTATGCTCCAGGTAATAAAAACCCTCCTCCAGCTATTGTTGGGTTCCCCTAGCCTGCTCTTTACTCTCTCGTATAGCAGATTTCAGAAAACCTGTAGACCTGGGTGCCAGGCAAGATGGGAATCCATGTTTATAATCACAAATGATTTAGGAAATTGGAGCCTCACTCCCACACCCTAGGCTCTGGGTTCACCTTCCCTCTCGTCTTTTCTGCAGGGATATGGAAAGCTGAACAATGCTCTGAAAACCTTGGGTTCCATGTTACCATAACAACTATGATAAATGTTGGAGATTCTAGAATGATACATCAACAAGTCTTTATGGGTGCAAAAATAATTTTCAATACAAAAATGAGAGGGGAAAAAAGAAACACCCCTGATAATTAATATAAAGAAAAACTATGAATCAGCCAATCCAGTAATAAGATTGTTCTAAACCATTTTAACTGACTGGTCACCCAGAGTGGTCAGGATGAACTTAATTCTCAAGAGCTTGAGTTTTGTATGTATAGGTATGGTACAATCGAAAATTCTGGAGATCAGCAAACAATATTTACATAAAACAAGGGAGAGTAGAGGGAACAGATTTCAGCCTTATTTACTCTGAGGCTAGAGAGACTCTTGAGTAATGACCATGAGCAGTGAATCCAGCTGTATCTCATGTAGGCATGGTTTATAATATTTTTCTTAGAGCAGCCACCTCAAACTTTGTTAAAATAACTCAGAAGAGGATCTAAGGGACAATGCCAAGGCCCCAAGTCATCCAACTCTAAGGAATCCCACCCTTGCTCCATAAGGATATTAAATAATGACATTCTGTTTACAAAACAAGTAAGAACATTTCTTTTCCTATTTTGAATGTGTATTAGTCACTCAATCATGTCCGACTCTTTGTGACCCCACGGACTGAAGCGCGCCAGGCTCCTCTGTCCATGGGACTTCCCAGGCGAGAATACTGGAGTGGGTTGCCATGCCCTTCTCTAGGGGATCTTCCCGACCCAGAGATCAAATCCATGTATCCTGCATTGCAGGCAGATTCTTTACCATCTGAGCTACCAGGGAAGCCCTATTTTGAATAGTATCATGAAATCAGATATCCTGTTACCAGGATAAGAAAGCAAATCTTTGCTATTGAGAAAAACTTGTTTCATGGAACTGTATCTGTTTTATAGGAACAGAGAAGGCTATGTAAACATAGATTAAAAGATATGAAAAACACCGATATTCCTGGAGAGTCTGATGCTTCTGTCTTAGGCAAGAAGGCACATCATGCCCATTGGTGTGATAAGCCATTTTCGCTTTGATGGTCAATATCTAGTCAAAAAAGCCCAGTGAATTAGCAATGTCTATACCCATAACCTACGGTTTTCAAGAAAACAGGCTGCTTTTGTTTTAGCATTCTGTCACACACACAGTTTATTTGTTTTGCTTTTGCTGTAAATATTCAGGACACAGAAATTAAAAACAGATGTATGTTTTGAACTTGTATTAGATAAGTACTGAAATTTTGATTAATGAGAACTGTCAACTGATCACTCTGAAATTTTGTATAACATGGAATTAAACAAAATTGGGAAAACTGAGCTTTGGGAAGTGTCATTTCAAAAATGGTTATTTCAGAAAAGTTCACAAAGATATAGAAAGTGCCCCATGCCCCCGCTGCCCCCCACCATGAGAAGAGTTGAATAAGGTCCCTGTGAACTTTAAAGTGAAGGAGAACAAGAGAAAAGTATTTCCAGTATCTTTAGAGCAAACATTCAGAGGAAAGATTTAGTAAAAACAGAAGAGGTTTTCAAAACAGCGACACTGCAGAGCACTGAGAACATTAAAATGTTTGAAATGATGACTCCAGGCAAACGATCAGACCCCAGGTAGTCCTATGACAAACTGACGGCAGGCCACCAGCCCTCTTGGGAGCTGTTGTTTAGATTAAAACATTAAAAAAATAGGTTAAAATCCTCCAATGAAGTCTAAAGGGAAGAACAAGTACCATTATTACAATATATTCCTAAGGCTCACATCTTCTAAACTGTCTTGAATCACAGGTGCAAATGCCCATACAGGTACACTGACTGTGGTCTGGTTTTAATGGCCACCCATTCCAGTGTTCTTACCTGGGAAATCCCATGGGTGGAGAAGCCTGGTGGGCTACACATAGTCCATGTTGTACAGAGTCAGACGCAACTGAAGTGACTTAGCATGCACGCACTGTATTACACTCACCACACAACTTTCTAAAGCATTGAAGTACACACCCCAGCCTTCCACAGAACATAAGAAATGCTTTTACCTCTAGCATTCAACAGGATTTCCAAACCCAACTTCCTATAAGAGCTTTTGCTCTTTTAAACCCCTTCTAATTTTCTTGAATTGTGACCACTTAACTTTTGGCTGGTACTTCAACTGCTCAAAGGGTACCTGTAAAATACATCTTTTCACTCAGCTTTGTCAAGGAAAATTGTTTTATCATACTACTTCATTTTGAGAAGAAAATGAAGACCTTCCTAAGTAACTTCTTTTTTAAAAAACTAATATAATTTTTGCTTATAAGGATTTAAAGTAACTACTTCCCTATTCGCCTCTTGACTGAAGCCCTTACGATGGAAGCCCAAGGTTTCTACCTGTGGACCGTGTATGTGTAAGAATAGCCTCGATGGACAAGAGAATGGGATCAGGGACATCCATCCATCAGACTTATGAACTGATGGTCAGTGTTACATGAGATTTCCAAGATGGCAGCCCTTTCTCTGTTGGGATTGGGGGAAAGAGGAGTATGAGGATATCTAGGTGATCAATTCCTCTGATTATAAAGAAATGATGATCAGTAAAGACAGCTACTGGAGACTCTCCCTCCTTTCAGAAGTTTTACTCACAATCCAAAAAGAGATGTTTTTCTCTTTGTCCCAATATCCTTCCTATCTTTTTTGTTAAGAGAGCAATCTATGCCATCAGATTCCAACCTCCAAAATACTTTGATTTCTGTCATAAACAAATCGGGAACTGTTAGCAAGGTATAGGAAAACAGAGATAGATGGGCTTAATCCTCATTCTCCTTATGAAATTATGTTTGTTTTCGGTTTTTTTTTTGCTGTTGTTTCTTTTTTGAGCCACACCACGTGGCTTGAGGGAGTTTAGTTTCCTGACCAGGGACTGAACCTCAAGCCCTCAGCAGTGAACGTGTGGAGGAGTTGTAACTACTAGGCAACCAGAGAATTCCCTGAAGTTGTATTTTTTTGAAAAATGTTTTCTGGTGTCCTCGAAGCTCCAAACATAAAGTACTACTGCCTGGGATACATGTTTCAAGGCTGACCGATGAGTTATTACGACATGGCACCTGTCACCAGGCTAAACCAAAAATGGGAGCCTAAGGATCCCTGAAACGTTCTTCACTAGTTGGTTGTGACCTGAAAAACTAAGGGAAGATTATTCAAACATTATATCTGAACACTTGTTTTTATATTCTAAAATATGCGACAGAGACTAATAATACACAGTTCAACCTAATGAGTGCTAAAAAAATGGAGGAACGTCCCAGTATTTGATAGACAGGAATGCCCTTTAGCAAGACTTGCAGTTCACAAGGGGACCGTTTTAACCTAATCAGTTTCCACGACCCTGTGCGCACGTGCTAAGTCGCTTCAGCCGTGTCCTACTCTTTGCAACCCTATGGACTGTAGCCCACCAGGCTCCTCTGCCCATAGGGCTCTCTAGGTAAGAATACTGGAGTGGGTTGCCATGCCCTCCTCCAGGGGCCCCAGTTGGTTTCAAAAATGTCGACACAGAAAAACAGATGGAAGACAGGGAGAAGAGATGTGAGAGCTGATGCAATAACACGGAAGGGCATAACTGTCGAAGGTTCTACAGAGGGCATTTATAAAATATTTAGAAATGTCACTTCCTTTGCAGATGAGGTAAATTACCTAGGATTCAAAAATAAAAGCAAAAGAATCTGGCAACAGTTAAGAAATCTCCAAAGTTCTAAGGGAAGTTTAAACCAATCATGCTCAAGGTTAGATGAATAAATTTTAAGTCATTCTACAAAAAAATCCCTCATTATTTTTTATTTTGCCATACCAGGATACATTAAGAGTAACTGAGAGTCCAGAAGAGAGTAGGTTATTATGGAAAGCATTTCCCTTGGCCCTTAAAATCACTGGGTTTGGGTTATTCACTGAGGAGTTCTACTATAATCAAGTTTTCCATAAGAAGAGAAGTTTTAGCCACTGAAATCTAAGAGATATTTTTCAGTGGTACCCTGTAGAAAAGGAAAAAGAAAACACCTTTTTGTGTTTGCAAAATGATTAGCCTGAAATGAACAAGACTACCTCCAAAAACAAGAGAAAAGGCTGACTAGTTCAAGTCAGAAAGCCAGGGAAGCGGTTTCCAAGGCCCTTTTATTTGGGGACAGTCCCCTTTATAACACACGACTTCACTATGTGTCAGACAATCAGATCAGTTCCTAAAAATTAGAGGGGGGAAAAAAAAGGAAAAAAGAAACAGATGCATTTTACATATATATTAAACATAAATTAAAAGAATTTATAAAAGGGTCACGTTTCTTACAGAGTAAATGCAGAGTGTATTTTGAATGCACCTCCAGGTTTAAGTTGTTTAAGTTGTTTGTGTTTAGCTTTCCGATAATAAATAAATAACACGGACTGTTAAGTCTTGGAGCCACCAGTGCCACCGCAGGGCTCTGAGTCATTACTGGCTCTTCTTCCCTTGTCGCTCCTGTGTGCAGCGTTGGCTTGGACCAGTTTCACCGGCCCATCAAAGTACTGGCTATCTTTGCGGGGTGGCATCCGCTCATTAATCCGGTCGAGACCTCGGGCTTCTTCAAAACTTCGGATCCTGTGCTGAAGCGAAAACCCTCTGATGGCTACAGGAAAACAGGAAAGGGAGGAGCTCCATTAGATATCTTTTAAGTTTCTTAGCATACAGCAACCTCCTAGAGGAAAATATAGAAGGGTGACCGTGGAGCACATATCTGGTGAAGACAATGAACGATATTTGATTTCAATTAGCCTGGTCTGAAGCTATTGTTTCCTTAAGGCCCAAAGGGCCACTGAAACTGTGAAAGTAATTTTCATAGTTCAGTTCATCACAGCAGAAGTGGACCTGACATAAAGCCCCCAACATCTTTGAAAGAGTCTCTTATGGGCCAGAAACGTGCTCAGAGAGAGGAAAGAAGGCAACACTAGATAAGAGAACAAGTTAAGCAGACTAGTTACTCTAACACAAACATCACACTGACCACACAAAAAAGTAACAAAAGAGCTAATCCATTTGTTTAGGATAGCTTTTTTTTTTTTTAATCTTGCAAAACCAGGAGCTGAACATAAGTTAAAAGCCATCTAAAAAAATAGTTTCTAGGTATTTTCTTTCTGTCTGCACTTCTGTATCACCAAGGAAAGGCATTCCCAGTGTGAACCACCTTATCTAACAGAACAATTAAATTTATAACATAAGTTTATCAATTGTGATGCTTTCAGCCTCAGATTCATAGATAATTTGTTACTTAAAATTTGTATAATTTAGCTTGGCTGACTGAGGGCAACCTCAGCAACAAATCAGACTGCATTCCTATCTGCTCTTGCCTCCACTTTTGATATGCTTCAGAATCATTAGATAAAGAGGTTGATGGTTTGAATTTCCAATAAATAAATGGATACCTCATAGCTATGGAAGGGCTATCAGCATGCACCATCTGAACACCCCATGACTGGTGGCTTAAACTTCAGCCATTGCATTAAAACTGAGAGAGCCCAGAAAGGACTTTGGCTGTGGAGAGGGTCATTTGAGTTAATATTACACAAATGAAGGACACAAAGGAAATACTTTGTGAGCATAGCTAGAGTTATCTTTTCCTTTTCTCAGTGTTAACAGTTCTGGTGATGCAACAATAAAAGATGTCTAACATTGACAAAGCTTTTTTAAGAACTAATACACAGACACATGATCACATCTATCGTAGGAACATGGCCATACCTTCCCGGGCCTCTACCGCTTCTACTGTGGCTGTAAGAGGCAGGAGCAGTGGCATGCAAAAAGGAAGACAGAGAAAGAGTGAGTAAACCAACAGCACCGCTGCCAGCAGACATCCCGGGCCCGACCTTCGAGCCTGTTCCCATCCGTAGTAACAGTGAACTAGTCAGAGAAGCGAGAGGCTTATTGCGAAAAACTAAACTAGGGGTGGGGCTGGGGGAACACGAGGTGGGGAGAGTTACTGAGGTTTCTCACACTGCAAGTGGCACGAGAACCTTTTAGCTGATGGCATCCACGGCTAAGACAGTCAAGCTGACTCGGAGAAACAAAATGCTGCTTTCCTCATTTTAAGTAGCCAGCTGCTAATTTATGCCTTGACATTCATGTATCCAAAATAATGACATGTCCAGTCAAATCACCTGATATTACAACCGTTCTTTAGTTTGTGATAGTTCAGATGGTACTAAATGAGCTGCTGCTGCATCCTATTAAAAAAAGTTATTTAAAACTATGGATGATTTCAAGCAACTTGTATAAGGTCTAGCTATCCTTTAAAATTACTTAATAAAAAAGAGTGGCTTTTGCCACAGGAACTATCCTCCAGTTAAAATAAATAAATAATATATATATTTTTTAAAAGAGTGGCTTTTGAATAACAGACTGGCATTTGGAAGGAAAAGAAAAAATGGAATATAAGTGAGAGGTTATTTCTTTTCCAAGGGGTGAATTACTAAGCTGGGGAAGGCATAAAGCTATTCAATTTCAAATACAAATTCATGTACCATCTGGAATTAGAGAAACAGCAGAGGCTGACATATCCAACTGACATGGCTTCCATTCTCCACATGAGAGAGCAGGCCAGTTACTAACAAGGCCCTCTTCTTTAGTGATGGAAAAGGAAGCTATTCAAAAATTAGTACTAACAGGTAAACTTTCCTGCATTTGTTTTTTAAGACAGTAAAAGCAGTACTACAGTAAGTCCTCTACATATAAGCCTTCAAGTTGAAGAACATGTGTTCTCACGTTCAGTCACCTAAGTTCTTTTAGTGAAGTTGCAGCTTGTCTTCCATTGATTGATGACCATCCTTCAGTTCTACCATCTCTCATCTCCTCCAGGCAGTAACTCTTCTTGCCTGTTCACTCGATGCCAGCCCCTATGTGCCAGCTGTTTACTGTACTTTTCAAGGTACTGGACTGTGAGATGGAAAATGTTTCCTTTGTTTCTGTGTTTGTTTTTTATGTATTATGTGAAATTAGTTGGGTGCCCAGGCTACCTCTGTTGAACTTACAAACCAACTGGACATACGAACGTGCTCTTGGAATGAAACTTCTTCTTATGTAGGGGACTTACTGCGTATGAAAATGTTACAGGTTGTAGTGAGAAAAGACCTTATTAGGAAAATCCTGTCAGCTCCCCCAAAACTAATTTTTTAAAAGAAGGCAGGGAAGAATAATGAACAGTAACAGTTTGCTGTTCCCGAAGCTTTTTATAATCAATCATAGAGGAAAAACTGGAAGAACTGAAAATTAACTTCTGAAAGAAATGTGAAAAATGGCAACTTGGAATCAATTTATCAAGTGAGTGTTTACATTTGTCAACCATATGTTGGCATGTGTTAAAGCAATGTCACATCCTCCCAAATCACTTCACAGAGAACAAACTCTCAGAAGGAAAGGACAGTGCCTTCAGACAGCATACTATAACAGCAACTGTTAGGAAGTGAGAGAACAAAGCTTTACCTGAAATTGTATAGAGTGTTGGTTTAATTAGACTTTAAAAGCTATGTTTGCAGTAAAATGTGTACTAACATCGCATTATTTTGGGTCCTCCTAGAATTGCTTTTTGCACTAGGTATTAAGATATTAGCCTGCATGAGGGATATTCTTGATAAGTAAGAGTCATATAAAACTGAAGAACTGGTTTTTTTCCCCCCTCCCGTACTGAAATACTTTTTTTTATTGAATGAGATTTCTTTACTGAAATATAATTCATATACCATAAAATTCACTTGTTTAAAGTGTACAGTTCAATGATTTTAATATATTTAGAGTTGTGCAACCATTACCACAATCTATGGTTAGAACATTTTCATCACTCTCCCCCCACCAAAAAAAAATGATCTCCCTCCCTCATTCCTTCACCTAACCTTACAATCAAACACTTACCTACTTTCTGTCTCTACAGATTTGGCTGTTCTAGACATTTTGCATAAATGGAATCACATACTATGTGGTGTTAGTGATTGGCTTCTTTCACACAGCAAAATGTTTTCAAGGTTCATTCATGCTGAGGATTATAACAGTATTTCATTCCTTTTTATGACTGAATAGTATAGTTCATTGTATGGATATACCACATTTTGTTTCTCTGTTCATTAGGTGATAGACATCTGTGTTGTTTCTGCTTATTGGCTATTACAAAGCATGCTGCTATGAACATTTGTGTACAAGTTTTTGTGTGGTTATATCTTCATTTCTCTGGGTATGTAACTAGGAATAGAACTTCTGGGTCATATGATTAACTGTATGTTCAATCATCAAAGAAATTGCCTGATTGGTTTTCAAAGAGCTGCTCCATTTTACATCCCTACCAACAGTATATGAGAATCATAATTCCTCTCCATTCTCACCAACACTTGTTATTGTCTGTCTTTTTGATCACAACTATCCAGTGGGTCTTTAATTAAAGTGGTTTCTCATTGTGGTTAATGTCTAATGATGTGGAATATCTTTTTACATGCTTATTGGTCATCTGTATCCCTTCTTTGGAAAAATGTCTATTCAATTTTTTACCCATTTTTAATTGGGTAATTTGTCTTATTGTTATTCAGTTACAAGAGTTCTTTACAGTTTCTAGATACTAGTCTCCTATCAGATATATGCTTTGTAAAGATGGGGTTGACCAAAAAGTTCCTTTGGGTTTTTCTGCAAGATGTTATGAAAACACCCAAAGGAACTTTTTGGTCAACTCAGTATTTTCACCCATGCTGTGGGTTGTCTTTTCACTTTCTTGATGGTTCCATTTGTAGTACAAAACTTTAAAACTTTCAGTGGAGTGCCATTTATAACTGATCTGTTTTTCTTTTTCTTTTTTTAATCTTATGGTCTTTCCTCTTTATTTTGGCTACTTGGAAGCCTGGAATTAAATGTGTGATTATTGGATTTCACTGGTTTGTTTTCCTTTGTGCTCCAATTTCTCAGCATATTTATTTCCCTTCACCATGTTGGATGTATACTGTAACTTACTCAAATCCCCCTTGGAATAAGGTGGAGTATAAATGAATGTAGGCTATAAGGTTATATGGGTTGGGACCTTGTTCATTGAAGGCTGTCCAAGTAAAGTTCTATGAACAATAAAAGGTCTTTTCAGCTAATGCTCATTTGTCACTGAACCTGTGGAACTGAGATTCTGATGGAAAAATGACAAAATTAACTCAGTTCTTGCAAATCAATGATAGAATAAGAGGCTCTAAAAAGTTTGCTGCAACTTTAGTTATGTTCTGACACATTCCTGAGCTTTCTATCAATTTTCAAATATCAATGCTGCTGCCAAGTCGCTTACTGTGTGGTACCCCATACCTGGCAGCCCACCAGGCTCCTCTGTCCCTGGGGTTCTCCAGGCAAGAATACTGGAGTGGGTTGTATCAATAACAATCTTATATTGATTAAAACATTCATATTCAAGTCAGGAACGAAGAGAAACTGCATATATTGGGGACTGAGAACAAAAGGTAGATTAAGGGTTATAAACAACAAATCTCCAAACAACACATCTATGAAATTCTGCTACTTATCCCAGATTTGCTGATTTACTTTTTCAAATCAAGATCTATAAAAATTTGGTTCAGATTAAAACAACTTTGTGGATCAGCAAATTTTTGAATCATTTCAAGCAAGGATGTATAGGGTGTTCCTTTTTTCCTTTACCCATGTTACTTCCTATTAACTCTAAAATGCCTTGTCAGAGTTGCTCTCAGAATATCTCACATGGCTAACAATGAAGTAATGATGGAAAAGTATTTTGCTTACAAGAAACTGTGCATTTGACAGGAAAAATTCAATTGGAAACAATATTCTTCCTGTGAAACTACAGAAGCTAAGAAAATTAATTATATACTTCTAAAGAGGAAATATTCATTCTTCCTCATAAATAAACTAATATTTCAGTATTTGATTTGAAAGAGAAAAGAGGAAACCAATCCTATAAAAAGTATGGGGAAACGAGGCTGTTCCTAAGAATCAATAGCCTTGGAATATTTACAAAACACAAAGAATTCCTATAAGAGGTATTCCTATAGGAGAAGAGGAAAAAAGAAAAACTGAAGTAGAAACAATTTAAAAAAAAAAGGGCAAAAAAGCAGTGAACTCTAAGTTGTTAATGCTTCAACTCCAGTTTTCAAGCCTAGAATTTAGTCATCCAGTGATCTGATCTCATGTCTCTTCCCCCTGCTTGACCAGATCTATTTATATTGACAAACATCAACCTTTTCATTCCTGGGTTCTATCAGGCCCTCTCCTTAGGAAGTCAGCACCCACATGATTTTCAGAACTGACATTATGGTTGAAGAGGAAACCATATCTTGCAGGATATGGTTTGCAGGCAAAGAGGCAAACTCCTTCTCTGACTGAGGAACTTTAACCTCCACTCCCCATCAAATTAAGATATAAAATGCACACAAGTGAGGCACATGCTATGCACAGATATGAAGTGCACTGCTTAATACATCTTTATATATATGCACACACTTGTGTAACTATCACCCCAATAGTGATACAGAACATGACTCCTACTCCAAAAGTCCCCTTGCCCTTTCTGGGTCCATATTCTCCCACCAGAGGAGCCATTTTGACTTCTTTTACTATTTATGAGTCTGCCAGTTGTTGTTTTTAAAGCAGAAAAATAATTTATTCCAGAAGAGAGCAGAAGTAAATTCATCCTGAAAATATATTTAGGCATAATTCTGGTGGGACAGATCTTCCTTCTGAGTATGTTCTTCTACTGGTGGCCCCACTATCCTGTAACAGTTCTTAAACCCTTCGCTGATGCTCATGTAGTGAGTACGCAGAATCAGCCTTCAGATCCACAGGTTTCACAGAGACAGTCATGTATTTTTCTTAGAAAAACAGTACTTTTTATTTTTCCATTTTATTATTTTTTAATTGTATTTTTTTCTAGAACAGCACTTCCTTTTTTTTCTTTCCTTATTTAATATTTTTAGGCTCTCCCCCCAAGAACAGCACTTTCTGTCTCAGTTCAGTTCAGTCACTCAGTTGTGTCTGACTCTTTGCGACCCCATGGACTGGAGCACTGCAGGCTTCCCTGTCCATCACCAACTCCTGGAGCTTGCTCAAACTCATGTCCACTGAGTCGGTGATGCCATCCAACCATCTCATCCTCTGTCATCCCCTTCTCCTCCTGCCTTCAATCTTTCCCAGCATCAGTGTCTTTCTATCCCAGCAGAGCACACAAACATTTTATGGAGTTTGTACAGTTTACATTAGGTAGGTATACAATTCATCAAAAGGTGAAAAAAGTGACAGGGAAAATAGCACTGCACTGTAGAGTAAGACGTTCCAATGTGCTGTGAGTATTTAAGGCAGTGGATGGCCAAAGCAGGCGCATCAAGGGAGGTGGTCAGGTACTGCACTGTAGAGTAAGACGTTCCAATGTGCTGTGAGTATTTAAGGCAGTGGATGGCCAAAGCAGGCGCATCAAGGGAGGTGGTCAGGTACTGCACTGTAGAGTAAGACGTTCCAATGTGCTGTGAGTATTTAAGGCAGTGGATGGCCAAAGCAGGCGCATCAAGGGAGGTGGTCAGGTACTGCACTGTAGAGTAAGACGTTCCAATGTGCTGTGAGTATTTAAGGCAGTGGATGGCCAAAGCAGGCGCATCAAGGGAGGTGGTCAGGGTATTGAGGTGATTTTGTATCTCTTCACGACTAAAGACAACAGCTAAGTGACCCGGTCATCAACAAGGGGATGATAACTCCCTAGTCGGGACCCTCAGGGATGAACCAGGGCTCCAGGAAGCTGACGAAGCCCCAGGAACACGTTCCTCACGATGAAGGCATCATGAGGCTGTGTTCATCATGGTTGTGGCCAGAGCTGCCAGTCCCTGCCCCACACCCTCACTTTGGTCCCACCCAGAAGTGTTCATCTGCCTGCTCCTGAACATCATACAAATCAAATAGTCTGTGCTCTTTTGTATCTAGTGTATTTAGTTAAACATGGTATCTATGAAATTCAACCATATATTCATAGTGCTGTTTTTTTTATATATTCATGATGTTACCTTTATTGTTGAGTAGTACTCCACTGTATAAATATTAAGTGGAATATTTTTTGCATTTATTCATAATGTTTTTGCATAGATTCATAACGTTATTTTTATTGCCTGGCTATAGGGTAGACAAATGTTTTGATTTACTGCCCAGCAATTTTCTGAAGTGGCTGAACCAATCTGCAAATGCACTGGCAATATATCTTGTTTTCCACAAACTCACCAACACTTGATACTGTCACACTTTTAAATTTTAGCCATTCTAGAGGATGTGTAGTGGTATCTCACCATGGTTTTATATCCATTTTTAAGCATCAAATTTTCATATGCTTTTTGGCCATTTTGATACTCTCTTTTGTGAAGTACTGTTAAAATTTTTTGACCATTAAAAAAAATTAGTTGTTTGTATTTTTCTTATGGAGTTGCAGTTCTTTATAGACTCTGAATGTAAGTTCTTTGTTAGACATATGTACTACAAAAATATCCCAGTTTAAAGTTTGTCTTTTCCCTTTTTTAGTCATGAATTTCTGTGAATAGACATTCTTAATCTTAATGAAACTCATTAATTATTTTTTTCTTTTAATTTTAGTGCTTTTTGTGTCATATTTAAAATTTTATCTTCCTCAGTGCTTACTTTGCATGTTTTTTTCTGGGAAGTTTATTTTTTTTATCTTTTACACTTAAATTATAATTCATTTTGATTTAGTTTTTACATATGGTGAGAAGGAGCAATCCATTTTCTCCCCTCCAGAGATGAATATTCAATTTCTTCAGTGCCATTAATTTGAAAGAAGCCTTAATTTCCAATTTGACACTGAATGCTGGATAATAAGAGCACACATTCCATGAAAGAAGTATTGCTCATACTTACCTGTCTCAATAGTCTGCTTTCCTCCTGAGAGGACACCCAAAGGCAGTGTCCCTGTAGGAGTCAGGCCCTTGAGAGTTAGCACGCTCTCACTCTCTTCCCTGCAAGAGAAGATCAAAGCCCCAGGTTAATGCCATGCAGGGTGTCTACCACTTAGTATCTACAAAGATACTTGAAAGAAGACAAGAAAAGATGCACAAAGATGGAGGATAGATACTCCTTCTTCTACCTCTTCCCTGACCCCCAAAAGGGATGTTTTCTGTAAATATTCCAACTTTAAGCAATTAGCCAGGCCCTGCTTTTAAATTAGAGCCACTTAATAGTCAGGTGCTGATCTAATGTTTTCCATATATTACCCTATTTAATCCTCCAAATAACCTTAAAAGGCAGATCCTGCTATTATCTTTTACAGGCCAAGAAAATGAGGCACAAGATCACATGGCTGAGAAGATATAGGGCCAGGATGTGAACAGAGGCCACTGAGCTCCAGAATCCACATTAAATCACTAACATTCACTGCACTGTATCTAAGCTGACACCAAATAAATGTTTGCCAGAATTATTTCTAGTCACTTTAACATGTAGGACTGATTCAATCTGCATTCAACCCAAAGACCCACAGTTTTGATACCACACTCCAATTCTAAAACTACCGATCTGAAATCAACTTCTAAATCACTCTCCAAACATTTTTATTGCACACCATAATGACAAGGCTTTTCCTTACCGAAGAATTGAAAAGACCCGTGCCATCTTCCCAATAGCTCTGATTTTATTCTTGATGATCTCCTTGCGAACTGTAGTGCCTCCTTAGAGAATACAAACAATATGTGAGTTAAAGGAATATGCTAACAGGTTTAAAAAAATGCAGGATGAAGTGCCTTTCTAAGTTAAAGAAATGGTTTTAAACAAAGAAATCAAGGCCAAAGTTTGTCTAAACAAACAAAAAACCCAGGAAGTTTTAAGGAGCAGGGGAAAAAAATAAAGATGAAGTAAAAAAATGGAGGGGCCACAAGAAGGACAGAGTGAGCAGATTTATGAAGGTAGGAACTTACTGGTGCTTCTGAAAGGTAGAACATAGTGAAGAAGGAAATACATACAAACAAAGACAGTTGCTACTACAGCAAAAACATCTCTTGAGAATGCTGTGGGCCACCTTACGATGCAGGGCTTGGTCGGCCAAATGGCAAGGGATGACTTAAGCACTTGTCTTCTACATGGAAACACAGCACATAGCTGGCTCTCCTGAACTGAGCAGGAGCTGCTTTCATTCTATCATCCTCACGTACACACTGGTGAGTTATTTCCAACCACAGACAGCTGTGCGGTACAAATGAGGATGACGGGTCAGGTATTTTATAAAACATCAAAAAAGTTAACAGAAGACTGTGGCCTTTTCTCATACCAGATTTAGGAAACAGCTCACACACCAGAAGTCAATGTCCAGGCATGCATCAGGTGGCCGCATTCAAAAGTCAGAAACTAAGAAACGTGGCCTCTCCTTCCTCACCCACCCAGCTCTCAAAATCCTGCAGGATCACACAGCAGGGGCCAGAAAAAACGTAAACATTAAAACAGAAAGGGAGGATGGAGGGCCTGTCTGAAATTATTCAACTATAACTAAAAAAGTCTAATTAATAGACTGTGATGAGACAGACAGCGAGTATTAAGCTCGTAGCACATTCTGTTCAGATACCTTTCTGAAAGCTTGAAATGTAGTGATCTTCAGGGAGAAGAGACACCAAGAAACAAGGAGATGGAAATAGAAATATGGGAAGAGAAATTTAAGTTTGCATGGAAGAGAGAGAAAAAAAAAATCAAAGTGAAATGCAATGAGAGAAGCAGGCTATTATCTTTATCAGCTCAGAAGAGACATCCTTGGTATCATGATAGAATATTAAATTACAGACTTCTTGCATGGAGTCTTCAAAGTTTTAAATGAATTCACATCTCTTATTTTCCAACATATTCTATCCCCACAGATCATGAAGATAAAATCAGACAAGGAAAAAAGATATTATTTGTGTAACAAATAATGCTGAAAACAATGAACAAAGGACAGAATGAACAGCAGGTGCATCTCTAAATGGAGAATCATGTTTTTGTATGATGGACACAATTATCTTCTCACCTCCTTCTGGAGATACTATAGTTTTTCCATGTTTAAATTTTATATCTTTAGAATCTCAAGTTCATCCACTTAGGCTGTTTTATGCTGTTGTCTCAGAGACTCTACAGAGAAGTCCCATAATCCTTGGTGTTTGCTCATTGTTAAGAATGACGGACTGGAAAGCTTTCTGAACTGGTTGGTGGTTGACTGCTGTCTTGCAGCTTTCTGTACACAGAGTGATCGGGGTGTGTCTTTTTTTAGGGTATTTTCTGTATCAGTACTGAAAACGTGGGCACATTTGCCTGTGTGTGTGTTAGCTGTTCAGCTGTGTCTGACTCTTGGTGACCCAATGGACTGTGGCCTGCCAGGTGCCTCTGTCCATGGGATATCCCAGGCAAGAATACTGGAGTGGGTATAGCCATTTCCCTCTCCAGGGGAATCTTTCTGACCCAGAGATTGAATCCGGCTCTCCTGCATTGCAGGCAGATTCTTTGAACCACCAAGGAAGCCCACTGAGAATGCGTGCGATCACTTAATTTACCCATTTTTGGCAAAGTTATCGATGCCCTCAACTGTATCCCTGTCCAGAAATTCTTTGGTTTACTTTTTTGGATATTAGCCTCTGGTCTTGGGAGAAAAGACAGCTAGGACTTTAACTGCCTTTCAAATATCTCTTACCTGCTCTACTTATTTTAGCTAGAGGCCATCTCCCTCTTCTCAATAGGCCCCAGTTCTAGCAACTGGCACAGTCTAGCAATTCCTCTGCTTTTTGAGAATTCTGTGCTGAACTCAGCATTCTCCATTACTAAGCCAGGCTTCAGCTTTCTTGAATCAGCCAAGTTAGTAATACTAATTCGTTTGTTTCCTGGCTTCCAAAATTCCTACAAAAATCTCTACATTTTTGTAGGCTTATAACTTTGGTAAAAAAAAAACCTCTATTGTGAAGTATGATAAACATATAGAAAAGTACATAAAACAAAGACAGACTCAGTGCTTTTTACTAAAACACAAATGGCCAAATAACCAGCCAGGACAATAAATAGAGCCTTGTCAGCACCACAGATTTCCCCCTACTTGGGCCCCTCCTAATAATTAAGAGTCCCCCTCTTCCCAAAGAAAACTGTTCTCTTGACTTCTATTGGAATCACTTTCTTGCTCTTTCTTTATAGTTTTACCATTTAAGCATGTATTCACAAGCACTAGTTTTAATTTTATTTTTAATGTATGTCGTTGGAACAATCAAATAATGCATTTTTGTGTCCGGCTTCTCTTGTTCAACATTATGTTTTTAAGATTCATCCATGTTCCCTCTGTTCCTGTAGTTCACTGTCATTATTGTATACAATTCCACTATAAGAATATGTCACAATCTATTTATCCTTTTCACTGTCAGTGGTCATTTGGGTTGATTCCAATTTTTGGCTAACTCGGCTGCTATGAATATTCTGGTGTATTTTTCTCAGCTGCACATATTTCTGCTAAGTACACTCCTACAGTTAGACTGCTCAGATATAAGGTATGTATATGTTCAACTCTGGATAATGGTTTGGCATTATCTACTAAAGTGGATGTACCAATTTATACTTAGTGTATGAGCATCCCTGTTGCTATACGTTCTGGTCAACATTTGGTGTTACTCATGTTTAACTTTAGCCACTTTGGTGGGTATGCAGAATCACCCATTGTGGTTTTAATCTGCACTTTCAAAATGACTACTGTGGCTGAATAACTTTTCCTATTTTTATTGGCCATTTGGATATCCTCTTTTATGAAGTGCTCATTCAAGTCTCACCTCACTGATCTGTAGTTTTTTATATACTCTGCAAGTGAACTGTTTGTTGGTTGTGTAGCAAATACCCTCCCCCATTCTGTAGCTTGTCTTTTTTTTTTAAACACATTTATCTAGCTGCTCCAAAGGTCTTATTTGTGCTTTCTATCTTCACTGAAGTATGTGGGATCCTTAGTTGGGCATGTGAACTCCTTAGTTGCAGCATGTGGGATCAAGTTCCCTGACCAGGGACAGAAGCCGGGCCCCCAGGCACTGGGAGTGCAGAGTTCTAGAGCCACTGGGCCACCAGGGAAGTCCCTGTAGCTGTCTTTACACACTTGCTGCTGCTGCTGCTAAGTCGCTTCAGTCGTGTCCGACTCTGTGCGACCCCATAGATGGGAGCCCATCAGGCTTCCCCATTCCTGGGATTCTCCAGGCAAGAACACTGGAGTGGGTTGCCATTTCCTTCTCCAATGCAGGAAAGTGAAAAGTGAAAGTGAAGTCGCTCAGTCGTGTCCGACTCTTAGCAACCCCATGGACTGCAGCCTACCAGGCTCCTCCATCCATGGGATTTTCCAGGCAAGAGTACTGGAGTGGGGTGCCATTGCCTTCTCCGCTTTACACACTTAGTCTTCTGATAAACACAAGTTCTAATTTTTAATGCAGTCCAATAATTTCCTATATTGCTAGTGTTTTTTGGCGTATTGTTTAAGAAATTTTCCTCTACTTCAAGGTCATGAATGCATTCTATGTAATACATATTAGAAGCTTTATTGTTCTGCCTATCATATTTGAATGTGTTAGTCCATCTGGGAATTTATTCTTGGGTTTAGAATACAATAGGGGTTAGTTAGGTTTAATTTTTTTCTCAAACCATACCAATATCATCATTTTCCTATTACTCTACAGAGATACCTCTAGTGTAAATCAAGTGTCTGTATATACGTGGATCTGTTTCTGGATTCTCTGTTTTGTTTCACTGCTCCTCTGTCCTTGAGCTAATAATTGCAGTTACTTTCTTCTTTGATTTAGATATTTCCGTATGAATTTCAGAAACTACCCTTAGAAGTTCCATATAAATTTTAGGGTCAAATGGTTAATATTTGACTTTGTATTGAATCTGCAGATCAATCTGAGAATAACATACCTTTATAACATTGAGTCTCTCAATAATCTATGGACATGGTATTTCTTTCTATTTATTTAGATGTCCTTTAATTTCTCTAATAATGGTTTAGTTTGTTGCTTAGAGGTATTACACATCATTTGTTAGATTTATTGCTAGGAATGATATTGTCAATGGTATCTTTTTAAAAAGTTCATTTTGTTTCTTGCTGGCAAATAGAAATACAGTGATTTTTGCTTTCTGACTTTGTATCCAGCAGCTCTGCTACATCTGTTTATTGATTCTAATAAATAATCTATAAACTTTTAAATTGCCTCTATATATAATCATATAAATAACAATCTATAAATCTATAAATCACGATCTATAAATAACGATCATTTTGTTTCTTCCTCCTCAATCTTTATACCTTGTATTTCTTTCTATTGCCTTCCTGTACTGGCTACGACTTCTAATAAGATATTATAAAGAGGTTTTGATAGCTGGCATCCTTGTCTATTCCCAACCACTAAGGAAAGCTTTCAATATTTCACATATGATATTTGTTATAGGTTTTCACAGATAAATTTGTCAGATTAAAAAACTCCTTTCTAAACCTAGTTTAAGAGATCTATTGTAAATGAAGGATGAATCTTATCCAATGCCATTTCTATACCTAGAGAGGTGATTTTTCTCCATTTTTTCCCTTAATGCAGTGAATTACATTAATTGATTGATTAAAAAAATTTTTTTTGGCCATGCCTGCAGCATTCAGGATCTTAGTTTTCCAACCAGGGATCAAACTTGTGCTTCCCGCATTGTGAGCATGGAGTCTTAACCACTCAACTGCCAGAGAAGTCCCTGTTGATTGATTTTTTCATATATATATTTTTTACTTTTCAATAGTTTTAGATGTATAGAAATGTTAAGATAGCATAGATAATTTCCATATACCCTCTCCTAGTTTCCACTATTATTAATATCTTACATTAGTATACCCTGAATGAATTCTGAATGCTAAATCTTCAAACATGTTATTTGAGTAAGTTACATTTTTCTAGAAATCTATTTTGTCTAAGTTTTAAATTTTACTGGTATAAACTTATTCTTGTTATTTTCTTAATGTCTATAGGATTGGTAATGAATGTTGTCTTCTTCTTCAGTTCTGTCATCAGTTATGTTTGTCTTTTTTATCAGGGATTTGTCAATTTGATTGAAATGAGTACATTCTGGTTTTACTGCTCCTCTATCCTATATTTTATTTATTTAGTTAGTTTTTGAGGGGTGCACTGCATAGCTTGTGGCATCTTACTTTCCCGACCAGGGATTGAACCCAGGTCCTCAGCAGTGAAAGCACAGAGTTCTAACCACTGGACCATCAGGAAATTCCCTATACTGTATTTCATTTTGTTTTCTTATGCTTTTCTTAACTTCTTTATTTCATTCCACCTGCTCCCTTTAGGTTTAATGTGCAATCCCCTTTTTCTCTTAACTTCTTGAGACAGATTTTGATTTTTCACCTTTCTTCTTTTCCAACATATACATTTGAGGCTGAAGTTTTCCTCTAAGTATGATGTTAGATGCATCTCTCAAGCATTATTGTTTATTTTTGTTCAATTTAAATCATTCTGTATTTAAGCACTCATTTTACAAAATGTGATATAAAGGTCAACTAAATTTATAATTTAATTTGTTCATGTAAATTGTCTTCAAAATACACTGCAGCTAATATGTGTATAAAACTTTACGTGCATTTTGGAAGGAATCACACAGAAACAGTTGCTTTTTCAACAAAATTAGCCAGTTTCACATCCCTTTTGGTCAGTCTCCCACAGATATGTGAGGTGAGAGGCACTTGGACCTTGTACATATTGAACCATTCTAGGTAATGATTCATCTTCTCTGCTTGCAGGTAACTTGAGACATAAAACCAGATGCCTGATTAAAATTTCTGAAAGAGAACTCCTTGTTGATGGCATCTCTCTCACTTAATTCTGACCATCCAGCTGCTTTAAGGTCAAGTATAACTCAGTTCCTCTCCTCTGGTGTCAACCAGCGAACATCTGCTAAAATTCTGGTTCCAATGCCAGACCCACACCTGTCTGGTGCACTGCCTGCCCTCAAGTTTCAATGTATACTGCTTTTCATTTTCTGTTCAAATTATTTGCAAATTTTAATTGATTTATTATTTGACCGCTGGATTATTAAGTATATTTTAAAATCTCCTAAAATATGGTGGTGTTCTAGTTATCTTTTTGTATTGGTTTATATCGTATCTGTCAGAAAAGGCAATGGCATGCCACTCCAGTACTCTTGTCTGGAAAATCCTGTGGACGGAGGAGCCTAGTGGGCTGAAGTCCATGGGGTCACTAAGAGTCGGACACGACTGAGCGACTTCACTTTCACTTTTTATGAATTGGAGAAGGAAATGGCAACCCGCTCCAGTGTTCTTGCCTGGAGAATCCCAGGGACAGGGGAGCCTGGTGGGCTGCTGTCTATGGGGTCGCACAGTTGGACACAACTGAAGTGACTTAGCAGCAGCATATCTTTTCTGCATATTGTCAAAATATAGTCATTGTGATTTTAATGCTTTGCATGTAAAACTTGCTCTTAACCCAGAACATTTCTTGTAAAGGTCAAGTTTTGTAAGTATTCATGTGTGTTTGAAAAGAAGGTATAGTCGGTATGTTAGATGCTTTCTCTTTCTATGTCAAGTGTTAATATTACATGAAATAGGGACTTCCCTATTTCATGTCACTAAGTTGTGTCCAACTCTTTGCGACCCCATGAACTACAGCACACCAGGCCTCCCTGTCCTGCACTAGCTCCCAGAGTTTGCTCAAATTCATCTCCACTGAGTCAGTAGGTCAAGTTTATTATTTGCATTCTAATTTTCTACAACGTTCTTAGTTTTGTTTGTCTGCTTATTCTGCCAATCCCTGAAAAATATTTGTTAAATTCTCTATCACTGTGGACATTTCTATTTCTTATTGTACTTTGGTTAATCTTGGCTTTATATATTATGAAGCCATTTCACTAATTCACACAAACAAAAATTTTTCATCTTTTTGTTTTGGAGTTTATTTCATGTAATTTTTCAGTATTTATTTTTATTTATTTATTTGGCTGTGCTGGGTCTTAGTTGCAGCACATGGGATCAATGATCTTTTTTACAGCATGAGAACTCTTAACTGTAGCATGTGAGACCTAGTTCCCTGGCCAGGGATCAAACCCAGGCACCCTGAACTAGAAGCACAGAGTCTTAGCCACTCAACTACTAGGGAAGTCCCTATTTCATGTAATATTAATCTATCTACAACAGCTTTTCTTTGGTTAGTAGTAATATAATATTATTCTTTTACTTTCTTTTCTTTACTTCTTTTATAAAAGTAGTAATATATTCTTCTTTTACTTTCAAATTTTCTGTGTCTTTATGCTTTATCTCTCTTATAAAACATCATACAGTATTTTTTTCCTTTGTTTAATCTTACCTGACTATCTTTCATCTATTTACATGTAATGAAGTTGCTGGCATATTTATCATCATTTATTTATCCCATTTGCCATAGTATTATACGTACCTTCCCTCCTTTCTTGCCATCTAGACATTTTATTATAGTCATTTCTTTCCCTATAATTTAAAGATTACACACTTAAAAAAAAACCTCTCTCTTCTTGAAAATTACTCTGCATATTACACCATGCATCTCTTACTTATCAAAATATAATGTTAACAGGTACTTCCCCCCACCTTCCCCAGATAATATAAAGTCCTCACACACTTTATCCCACTGCCAACTATTATTGTCATATCTTTTAATTGTCATTTAAATTCAGTAAAACATTATTATTATTTAATAAGGTCTACATTCATTTTATTTACCTACGTATTGTCTACTATTCTCGTTATTTCTTCCTGACTCTCCAAGCTTCCATCTGGTATTTTCCTTCTGTTCGAGTAATATTCTTAGTGTGGGTCTCCTGGTATTTCTTTTAGTGTAGCTTTTACAGGGAGGAATACCTGAAAAGTGCTTATTTCTTCATTTTTAAAGGATATTTCTGCTAGGTATAGAATTCTAGGTGTACCAATTATCATCTTTCAGTGCTTTGAAAAATGTTAGTCCATGGTTTCCTCCTTCCATTGTTTCCATTAAGAATATATGGACAGTTTAACTGTTCTCTTTTGAAAGTAATCTTTTCTTTAGCCTGGTCCAGTTAAGATTTTTTTCCTTGTCTTTCATCTGAAGCACTTTTACTGTGATGTACTTAGATATTATTTTCTTTGTATTTATTCTGCTTTGGTTTTGGCGATTCTTCACAATCTGCGGCTTAACTAATCAGTATTAAAAGCTTTTATCCATTATCTCTTCAAATACTGGTTGTACCCCATCCTCTCTCTCTCTTCTCTAGGACTGATTCCAAACACACAGTTGATACCTGTTCACTGTGTCTTCCATGTCTCTCATACTTTTTCTGAGTATTTTATTCTTTCTCTCTGTGATGTATTCTAGGTTGTTCCTTCTGACCTATATTCTAGTTCATTTATTCTCTGTTTAGCTTTATTGAGTCTTCTATTAATTCATCTGTTAAGTTTTTTTTATTTTTCATTCTTAGAATTTTCTTTTGGTGCTTTATCAGCTCTGCTACATTCCATTTTTATAATTCACAGTTCTCTGCCAAAATTTTTAATTTAGTCTTTTACATTCTTGAACATAGCGTTGTTTAATTTTTTAGCATAGTTGTTTTAAAGCTTGGTCTGATAACATCTGAAGAACGTAGGGGTCTGTTTTTATTTCTCACTCTTTCTGCTCATTTTCGTTTGTACTGTTATGTCTTCTCATGAATCTACTTATTTTTGGTTGTGAGCCATGTATTATATTTGAAAAACTGCAGCAGTTTAAGGTTCTATATAATGCTATCTTAGTCTGAAAAGGTTTGCTTTTGCCAGATGCTTGAGACTACCTTATTTAAATTTCAGAGACTGAAATGATTGAGGATAGTCCCTTTCAGGGAATTATACTTCTAGTTCACCCTTACTCTTACACAGATACAAGCTTTAGGGGCCCAAAACCAATGAGCAGAAGCTTACCCACTCTATCCATTTTTGACAAGTCATGAACTCCCAACTTTCTTAGCTTCTTTCAAGAGGGCTGGTCAATCTCTTAGCCCCCTCTTTTGAAATTCATGAATGTGTTTAGGAGAAAATTAGCCCCAAATGTGACCAAATGTCTTACTTCTCTGGATGTATGCTTTTCCCCAGATCTCTACTTGGTAATTCTTTTTCACTTTCTTAGCTTTCTGAATGCCTCTGAAGCCACTTTTTAAAATATTTTGTCTAGCTTTTCTACTTAAGAGTCAGGCTTGGTTTGAACTGTCTGGCATTATTAAAGCAAAAATCCTTAGCTTTTATATCACTTGGATAAAACCAAAATTGTAGTTTTAGTGTGGTTTTAGGAAGGAATGGATTTAGAAGTATGCTCAATTCACCAGCTTACCCTAAAAGGTTATTCTTCATTTCCCTTCAGAAAAAAAATTTTTTAAAGCCTGTATCAGTTTATAGCCACATGCCTTGTTAAAAAAAAAGGAAATGAGAAGATTCTATACATTTACTTTTGTACTTAATATCTAACACACTTTCCATATCAGCAACAATAGCTCTACTTCATTTTTTCACTTTTTAATGGCTGTACTTCATACCATTCAATCTAACTCAACAAATATTTACCTACTATGTTCATTTACCTACTCTACTTGGTTTTGAGGTGATAATGGTAAGCAAAAACTAATTTTGTCCTCATCACTCAAGTCCCTGTTGAGTGACTTGTAATAATACACATATATTAACAGTATAAATAAATGCAAAATAGTAACTCTATCAAATGCTAAGAAGTTAGCACCATTGATATGAGAACACGTGAAGAGTGTGTTGGGTCTAGTCTGAGAGATCAGAAATACCTTCCATGACAAAGTGGCAATAAGTTGAATAGGAACTAACTAGAAGAGAAGTGGGAAGGAAAGGAGGCTTACCACAAGGAAATAATCTAACTCCATGTTGAGAATCTACCATATGGATATATCATAATTGACTTACCCAGCTCTCCACTGAGGGATACTGTGATGTTTGAATCTTTTGCTACTATATATGATACTTTGATAAATATTCCCATATATAATTTTTGGTATAATTTAGGAATCTTATTCTTACAATAATCAAGGATACATATAATACTGTTAATACATACAAGAGAGTTCACAATAATTTTCACTTAGATTAAAATACAAAATTTACTAGATCTATTTCTTACATATTTCATCCTTTCCTAACTTGAATTCTTTGTTTTAATTTTCACTTGGCTGCACTATTTTCACAAGAACTGGTTCCCTGCAGTGATCTCCTATCCCATTCATAAAGGTAAACATAGTTATGCTCCATCTGCTCTGCACCTTCAACATGGAATCTGAAGCATAAGTATGTGCAGGACTTTCGTCTATATTCTCAAAGTAAGCTGGGCTTTCTTCACAACAAGGATACTTCATGCTAACAGCTGAGTGAATCACCTTAGTATAAGCTTGGAGAGAATGAGGCAGTCAGAGGTTTATGCTAAGGCGCCACCATCTTTTCAGAATCTCCTGCGTTCTCAGGTGAGTTAGGATCTATCTTTAAAATCAAACCTCCCACAAATTACTAGAGGAAAAAAAAAAACAACTTGGCTACATAAACAAAATATAACTATATAAAAATCTCTCAGGCGAATAAGAAAAACAAACAAGCACATAACAGTACAGAAGTGGGGGAAATGCATGAATTGACAACTCACAAAAAAGAAAAAAAGAACTAAAAGAGGTCAGTAAGCACAAGAAAAAACGCTCATTAGTCACCATAAAAATAAAATTTTAAATTAAAAAAACACCAGACTATAAAAATTAAAATAAGCAGCATGTACGAGAGCACTGTGAGCTATGTGCTGCATACGCAAAATGTAAGCTGTTACAGCCCTTCCAGGTTATCTGCGTCTAAATAAAATTGTAAGTGCTAACTGACACAGATTTTCAATTCCTAGAAATCTATCCTATGGAAATAATCAAGAAAGTATTATTTTTCATTTCCTAATAGTACTTTTCTTTCTTTCATACCACATGTCAACATTTGACTTTATTGTTTGTCTTTCCCACCACAAGAATACAAGCTTATCGAGAGCAAGGAACTATACAGTTCTAGGAGCATATAAGGCATATAAGAAATGTTGATTGTTGGACAGAATATGCAAGGATCTATAAAAATTTTCAAAACTGTGAAGTTTTAAAAGAAAAAAGTTGGAAAAAATTCAAAATCCATCAGCAGAGGATTGGTTATAACAAAGAACAATCAACATGGACAACTATGTAGCCATTGAAAATTAGTCTACAAAAATACCAGTAAATGTATGTGATGCTATCACATGACTTTATTTTTGTTAAAAAGAAAAAAAGAGGAGAAAAAAGATGCTAATAACAGTATTTATATCACGATGTTAACAGTGGGTATCTATGAGATGGCAGGATTGCTGGTGACTTTTTCCCCTTATTTATGGCTTCCTATATTTTTCGAATTTTACTTTTCTACAACAAACATAATTATTTTTTAATAAGGCAAAGAAAAATTCTCCAAAACAAACTAAAACCCAAACCAAAAGTTCTTCATTTCTAGTTCAGAGAAGGAAAAGGCAAGTTTACCTTCAAGTTCATCATCAGAAATCAATTCATCATCAGAGCATATGTTGAGAATGTTAACCAGCATCTCTGTAACTAGATGATAAGACAAAATAGTCCAAAATTTGTATAATTAATAAGGCACTTTCTCTAAAAGGATGTGGATATATAAATAAATATATATATATTAAATAAACACAGATAAAAATGATTGATTGTTTTGCTATTCAGAGTGGCTTAAGGAGCAGCATTAAATGCAGACCTTCAAGTTTATACAGATTTGGGGGAGATTACTTGTTCCAGTTAAAGTACAGTCTTTGAAGATTCTAATGCTTAACAACTTGATTTCATTTTAGACTGCTGCCAGAACCTTTTCTACACTGATACACACAGGAGAAGATTTCCTCCCATTTTACAAAGAAAGTAAGCCATCAGACCTATGTACGACAGGCTTATATATCTGCATAGCTCATCTGCTGGTGCTCAGTCACTCTTGTCCAACTCTTTATGACCCCATGGACTGTAGCCCTCCAAATGCCTCTGTCCATGGAATTTTCCAGGTAGGAATACTGGAGCGGGTTGCCATTTCCTGCTCCAGGGATCTTCCTGACCCAGGGATCAAACCTGCATCTCCTGCATTGGCAGGAGGATTCTTAACCATTGTGCCACCTGAGAAGCTTATTTGTACAGATGCACAAATAGAATTCTAAGGATAAATCTTCCCATTTAAATCTCTTTATCACTGAAGGAAAGGTTATTTTACCGTTACTTATGTTATTCTAACATCTTGATCATACAAGGACAGCTATTTTAAATTGATACTTAGAATAAGAAAATCATCATCAACTAGAATTATAATTTAAAATCCAATTAAGCGCCACTTAAAAGTCTTTGTAGAGAACAGTGAAAACAGAAAAGCCTCCTGATAACTTTAAGAAAAACACTTCTGAACCATCAGGGAATGCAGGCAAGTAGGAGGGTGTCACTAGTTAGGATAACTGGTGGTCCCTCTGTCTTAGTTCTCTTACCTTTTTCCCCGACAAAAGGCAAAGACCACGTGAAAACATCCATAAAGTTTGGAAGCCAGTAGGGGTGTGGAGAACAGTTAAACTGCCTGATATTCATGACGTTGTTTTCATATTTTAACACAGCAGCTAAAACAGAAAAAGAAGAGAAATATCTGGCACAGAGGAACAGGGCATGGTAACTGGTATACTGGATACAGCTGTGTACCTACTACCCAGATTTCAGGAACTGACTTTCCATTTATAAATTTAGGACACATGGAAAATCTTACAGCATGTTGTACACAGTTCATTCTTTTAAGAATTATCCCAAGGAACAAAGTTACCTGAAGAGCTCATATAATAAAAGTACAAAAGAAACTTCAGCTCTGAGACTTCAAAGGTCTTGCATGGTAACTATCTATAGAAATCTCAGATTCCACATGAGAAAAATTTCATCATGCTTTCCCTTTGTAGGCCAAATGGTTACAATTACAACTTTCCTTTGAGGGCAAACATTTCTCATTAAGTGAACACAGCCTGTTTTCCTAGTCATTAGCCAGGGCCAAAGATTTTACAAACTCTCTAGGAGTTTATAACAGCAGTTATTAATTCATAGTAGGGAATACAGATAGATGGTAAACTTGGAGCAATTTAACAAGGTTCAAAGTAGATTAAATCACTTCTCATATAACATGTGAATAAAAAATTGCCCATCTCTCCTATACACAGTCAGTATATTGCTCACACTTTAAATGTTTAATATTAACCAATTCATATACATATATTGCGCACACACACACTTTGGTACCAAACTGATTTTCTTTATACTTAAAATTTTTTAAAAATCCAATCCCTTAGTTTGCATCACCAGCAAAGCAATGTGGTTTGCCTTATTCTCTTAAATTATTCTTACTATGATCATAAATAGAATAGGGTACAATAGTTCACTGGAAATGACAGGTATAAGTCATCTGCTTCCTGTCTCTTTGCTTATTATAGATAGCCTAGTATTCTCAAATTTCTAAGTCACTGAATATTTAAAATGTTTACCATAGATTATTAAATAAATATATGAAAACAGGATTTTCAGCTTTTAAGAAGCTTCTAATACTGGTACAATGTACATGTCCCATTATTTTCATGTATATGTATTTTAACTTAGATGAGTATATAAATATTCAACAATTCCCTCAATCTACACAAGAAAAAGAGATGGAAGGTGGACACAAAAATAGAAATAGAGATCTTTAAAAATCATGACTTAAAGGTCTTTCACGTAACCAGTAGAACTATTGATAAAAAATGTCTGTTCGTACCCATAAGTTTAAAGAATATGCAAGAAAGAAAAGCAACAGAAAAAGATGGAAAGGGGGACAGAGTCATCTCTTCAAGAGGAATAATTAAGCATCACTAGAGATTATTTTAGATGCCACATTTTCTTCCTCCCCCCTCCCCCCTAAAAGGTTAAGAAATGACCAAGGAAAACAAGATTGTTGCAAGGTAAAGGATAAGTCAAGGCCGACAAAAAACTCAGATTCAACTGCGACTCTAAAATAGTTTACTAATGGAGTGATCAAAACAAGACCAGATTAGAATGAGGCAAAGAACAAGCTGGCAGTTAGTTAAGCTAGTAAAGTGATTGCTGATTTAGATGACATGTTTTAGCTTAGTACACTGATAAATCCACCAGACAATCAATAGACACTTTAATAGCAAGGTTAATAAAGGGAGTAAGAAGGGAAAGTCTTCATCACAGATAGGAGGGTGAGGGACAGACTGTCCTTGAGGAAGTCTGACAACATGAGTGGCACATACCATTCAGAAGGGAGGAAACAAAAACAAAAACTAAGTTTCTGTTAGGAAAAGGGAAATAAAGAATGGACTTAGGGAAAAGCAGAGTATTGAAGGAGAGCCAAGACTCAGAAAAGAATGATGAGAAGGAAAGCAAAAATATAAGACTGGAAGAGAATTTAAGTCAAAGAAATGCCTTTTAAAAACGGACAGCATGTCACTAAGGACATCCAGAGACAACTCATCCAAATCAGACTGAAATGAGATGTGCCATTTCATAGTTGACTTCGAAATAGAGGAAATAAGTATACCATGGACCTCTTTTACACTTCTCTCCCCAACTGCATATACAAGATATGACTATAAAGTAATGAGACTTAAGAAACCATCAACGACAAACACACCAGACCTTATATATCAGATGAGTGTGGTCCTCTGATGTAATCACACCAGGCACAATAACAGTAGGATGTTACAGCAGTATAGCAATTTATAGTCTGACCAATGCTTTTAATATTCATTTTGATTATTCCAACTTATCTTCAACAAGCCTATGTGACAGTTATTTAAGATCAACTGAGGCTCAGAGAAGTTAAGTATCTTGTTAATTGTGAATTTAAAAGTGAAGCAGGACTAGACGAGGATTTTTGCCTCCTAGCTCTCAGTGCTCTTATCAGTGTACCTTGCTGCCTTACCGTATGTTTAATCCAAAGATGCTGCCATTACTCAAAATGTTTTTGGAACTCTTCTTTTGGAATTACCTCCAGAGCCATTTTATAAGCAACACAAGGAAAATCAGTCTCATTACCTTATAATCATACCTTGTTCCTGACCCCAAATGGTATCGTCTAGCTTGATCACTCACCTTGGTCCTCAGTCTTGACTCCGAATGACTTTTGGCTGTTCCAAAAATCAAATCCACCCTCAAAGGACGAAGATTTCCCATCACTGAGGATAATCAAAAGAATGTGTCGCAGACTCTGAAGGCAATGCCAAAAGAGGAGTTCCAAAAATGTTTTGAACAATGGCAGCATTGTTGGAATAAGGGTATAAGCTCCCAAGGTAACTACTTTGAAGGGACAATACTCACTTGGATATATTTGTTCTGGCATGTTTGTTTAAAAGTTCTATTATTTTATAGTCATACTTTATCAACAACAAAACAGTTACAGAGGCATGTTACAGAAGAGGCTTTTAGGTAGAAGATCGTCCTGATACAAACTTATCAACTAGGGATCATAGAAGTTAAAATTTAAAAAAAAATGACTACGACTACAAGAAAGCCTTAAAAGTACAATTTCTGGATCAAAAGGCAAGTGTATATCCAAATCTTTTTTTTTTTATGGGAAACTGAGGTTAAGAAAGCTATGCAACTTCCTAAAATCACACTATTAGTTCTGAGCAGGGCTTGGACTAAACGAAGATTTTTCTGACTTTTTGGTACAGTATTCATTCTAACTACATCATTTTTCAAGAGCAAAAACAGCTTAATAATAGACATTAAAACACTAAATAGTGACATTTTATTGAGGGACTGTTATAAATAAATTAGATTCACCAAAACCAATAATTTATGCTGTTTTAATTTCAACCTGAAGTAGTGTATTTCTTCTTATATTTTGATTCAATGGTACAGTTAAGCCTACTGTAATCATTACTTATAATCACAGAGAGTCCCCAAGTCCTTAGGAGATGAAAACTAAACAGAAGCCTAAATCTAAGTTTCTTGGCCTTTGTTTCAATTAAGACTTCTTTTTTTTCTTATTTAAAATTTACAAATATATTCTAAAAATTACCTATGCACATAACATATGATTAAACTAGAGCTCACATTTACTCACAAATTCAAACTCAAGTATCGCTGGTCTCCTTTACCTTTATTGTTATAGACATCTAGGTAATTGGGTGCAGAGAAAATTGTAATGAGCGATGGAAAGCCCGTCATTTGGCTCTTCCTGTACATTCGATACCTAGAAGAGAAATGGCAGCCCGTCTGTCTTGATATTCAAAGAAGCAACTGTGCAGTGCTGCTGGGTTCAGAGTTTTGTTTTGCTTATTATTGCTGTTGTTGTTGGCCGTGCCACACAGTCAGCAGGATCTTACTTCCCCAACCAGGGATCGACCCCACAACCCCTGTAGTGGAAGCACGGAGTCTTAGCCACTGGACTACCAGGGAAGCCCTGGTACAGTTTTGATATAACTTACCCGGCATCTTGGGCTTCATGGGCTCTGATTATTGAGAGCAAATTATTGTTCTGCAGAAATTCACAAACTGCAGGGTAACTGTAAAAGAAAATTAGAAAACATAAATTCAGAATGAAGACACTTGTCTTTTAATAGGAGGCAGGGGAAAAATTAAGATGAAATGAATCTGTTTTAAACTTACAGGTTTTCATTACCACTGAACTTTTATTAATAGCTTAGCAATCATCACTCTTGTTTTCCCATGTCACTGATACACCTCATTCCAGATCAAGGACGTACATAACGGACAACCCTGGGACAGAAGGAGAGCTCCCCTACCTTCTAATTTTTTTCTTTAATCCATAAAACTCATAACAATAATAATACAGCATCAAAACTTTTCTTGGTATCTTGATATTAAAAAAGTATTAATACCACAGCAGTGTGTGCACGCCATGTGTGTGTGGTAGGTACGAACAACTGAACAGGTGCTTTCTGAATGGCAAATCCCAACAGAGGATACAAAATTATCCCAGAATTATCCAAGTGTTAATTATTTACTTAAGGTTTAGTCTTTGTTTCTTATTATGTCCAATAAGTTTTATAACAGGTTGCACATTTATTCATGTGGTATAAGATGGAAAGATACAAAAAGTTCTACAGTGAAACATCTCCCTCCAGCCTACCTCTATCTTCCAGTTACCCTGGAATCATCCAATGTCCGTGATTTCTTTGAGATCCCTTCAGAGATACTTTACTCAATTTCAAGCAATTATACACATACACATGCATAGCCCCCTTTAAGAAATGTTATCATGTTACCATCGTACACATAGCTTTTTTGTAGGTCTCTTTTTTCTTCTTCACTTTATACTAGTGATTATTCCAATCAGCATATAAAGGATTTGTTTTCTTTTCTTCATTAAAAAAAATAATATTCTCATTGCATCATCTGGTATATTCCTTTGTCGGGATGTACAACCATTTATTTAACTAGTCTTCTATTGAATGTTTAGGTTGTTTAAAATCCTTCAGCATAAACAATGCAGGAAGCAAAAACCTTGCACATGCATTTTACACATTTTCAAGTACAGTGGATTCCCATTACTTGCAGTAGCTATGTTCTATATAAAGTTGCTGCAAAACTTAATGACAGAACACTGAACCACTACTCCTAGGGGAAATACATGGTTAGGGTCCAGCGAGCCTCTGGTCACAACATTTTCACAAACAAATCAACACATAACCTTGTTTTATTGTGTTTCTGTGCAAAGACATCTGATTTAAGATATAGTGTTGATTCATTAACATGAGACTCATGGCCAATAGTGCCATACTTATTCCAGAATGAAACTTATCTAACACACCACAGCCTTCTGGCACATAAGAACAACAGACAACACTTCAGTACTATGCTTGGGGTGATTTTAAACAGCAAAACACCAACAAAAATGTGGGAAATGTTTCACTAAATAGAGCACAGAAAAAAATACTTGCTTACAGTGTGAGAGTTGAAATAAGAAGGCAGAGCAACTGTGCCTTCAACCTCAGCGGGAACATGCAACGGGTGACCCAAATTTTCCATTGCTCTGTACACATGAATGTGAGTGACTGGAATTGCTGAGACTACTGACTCTGGGGTTACAAATAAAAACAAGCAGGCAGATTTGCAAAGCAGAATTCATGAATAATGAGGATCAAAGATCATGAATGATAATAGCCAAAGGATTACATTTTAGAAGTAGAAATTCTGGAATAAAGGCCAAGGCCATTTATAATTGAGAGATATTGTCAAGCTGACTGTCATAGAAACTGTACCAATTTATATTCTCCTAAAGATAAAAAGCTTTATGTTCTTTATTTTAAGCAATGTAAAGAGAAGTAAAAATTTAAATGATTCCATCATATTAGTCACTGCTAAAGTTGGCAGAATAGAATGAAAAAGTTACTTAGAAGAATGTTAAAACTATGGCAAAACTGAGGTTTCTTTTTGTGTGTAGATTTCATTTAATGAATGCATTATCTTAACAATTATCAGAGATTTCCAGGTTACTAAATATAGATATTATTTATTGGAATAAAATATTGGAATTAAAAAAAAAAGTAGGCTTCAAACTTCCCTGAACCTCCCTAGTTTGGAGTGGCAAAGCACAGTGAAAGCTCACATGGGAGATTTAAGACAACAATCGACTTCCAGGAAATGTCCTGGGCTTAGTTCACAATGTCCTGTTCTTTTTATATCTTTGCCAATACCAGCAGTTTCAAAAGCTAGAGCGCTTTTTAAAAAATAACAGGACTCCCTTGTCGCAGGCTTACTGAACCAGAATCTCTGAAAGAAGAGCCAAGAAATCTTTATTTTTCAAGAATCCAATATACGATGTTTGGGAACAAATAATCTAGATCATGTAGAGTCAGACAACAACACTTAAGCACTACAAGATAGTGTGTTCAATTGTATTTGGTATATTACACCTATTAGGGCATAACACTTAATAAAGTATAAAAAACAAAACAAGCAAAGGAAGAAAAGCGTTTTCTTCCTTTTATTAAGCAAAAAATTAAGTAGATGTCCCTGAATGACACAGATTCAAGATGCCAAATATGCAATTAAAAATATTTTCATAAAGTATATTAACTAATTTTCTGAGGATTCAGTTCAGTTCACTCGCTCAGTCTTGTGCAACTCTTTGTGACCCCATGGACTGCAGCACGCCAAGCTTCCCTGTCCATCACCAACTCCCAGAGCCTGCTCAAACTCTCATCCATCAAGTCGGTGATGACATTCAACCATCTCATCCTCTGTCATCCCCTTCTCCTCCCGCCTTCAATCTTTCCCAGCATCAGAGGCTTTTCCAATGAGTCAGTTCTTTGATAGGTGGCCAAAGTATTGGAGCTTCAGCTTCAACATCAGTCCTTCCAATGAATATTTAGGACTGATTTCCTTTGGAATTGACTGGTTTGATCTCCTTGCAGTCCAAGGGACTCTCAAGTATTCTCCAACACCATAGTTCAAAAGCATCAATTCTTCAGTGCTCAGCTTTCTTTATAGTCCAAATCTCACATCCATACATGACTACTGGAAAAATCATAGCTTTGACTACATGGACCTTTGTTGGCAAAGTAATGTCTCTGCTTTTTAATATGCTGTCTAGGTTGGTCATAGCTTTTCTTCCAAGGGAACAAGTGTCTTTTAATTTCATGGCTGCAGTCACCATCTGCAGTGATTTTGGAGCCCCCCAAAATAAAGTGTCTCACTGTTTCCATTATTTCCCCATCTAATCTTAACTGAGGATTAGCTTACCTGTAAAAATAAGAGCACCCTCGGACAGTGTTGTGGGTATAGTGTTCCAAGGTCTTTTCATTGCCATAATCCTCGGAGGGATCAGACCAAAGCAGGTCACACACTGGCCCAAAGGCTGGAGGTTCTTTAAACCTGTCTAACTAGAAGACACGCAAAAGCCAAAAGAAGAGAAATCATGAAAGCAAAAGAGCTTTTGGAAACTGTATGTGCATGTTCAGTCGCTTCTGCCATGTCCGACTCTTTATGACCCCATGGACTGTAGCCCGCCAGGTTCCTTTGTCCATGGGATTTCCCAGCAAGAACACTGGAGTGGGTTGCCATGCCCTCCATCTGGGGATCTCCCGACCCAGGGACTGAACCCTCGTCTCTTTAGTTTCCTGCATTGCAGACACATTCTTTACTGCTCAGTCACCGGGGAAGCCCTGGTAGAAGTCAAAAAAGACCCTTCCAATCATAAGACTGTAATAGGAGAGTGGGTGGTAACCCCTAAAGAATTTTCCTTTAGGATGAAAATGAACATTTAATAAATTTACATGCATAGTTTTTACTAGTTTTTGGTAATAAATTTTAATTAATATCTATATCCCTATGGTAGAAAAGGACCCCCTTACATCCTCATCTTAAAAATGGTGCTCATTTAATTTGAATGTGAAGTCCATCACTATAGAAACATACTATTTATGAGAAAGACTCTGTAATGTTTATTTCAATTGCCTAGGTGAGTCCAGGTTACCATGAGAGCAGCAAGGGTTTTTCAGTGGCTCTGTTCACTGTTTATCTCATTCCGGTGGAGATTTATTTTAAAGAATGCTAGTTCTGGGGGGGATTTTTGCAAAAGGTTTCATCCTTTCCATTCTCTGCAGTGGAGGCATTTCACCATAAGTTATTAACTGAAGCCTCTAATCACTGGTGCTTTAGTTAACAAATGAAAACAAAGAAACAAAAGAAACCACATGCACCAAGCAACTAGGCGAGCTGAATGCCAAGAAAAGGACCCCTACTAAATGAAAGGGGAGCTTTTTATTAACACAACTGATTTAGAATTGTAAAATTTGAGATTCACTATGTAAAACAGTGGAAGTGAAAGTTGCTCAGGATGTCCAACTCTTTGTGGCCCCATGGACTATATATAGCTCATGGAATTCTCCAGGCCAGAATATTAGAGTGGGTAGCCATTCCCTTTGCCAGGGATCTTCCCAACCCAGGGGTTGAATACCAGGTCTCCCACATTGCAGGCAGATTCTTTACCAGCTGAGCTATCAAGAAAGCCCAAGAATATTGGAGTGGGTACCCTATCCCTTCTCCAGCAGATCTTCCTGACCAAGGAATTGAACTGGAGTCTCCTGCATTGCAGGAAGATTCTCTACCAGCTGTTTATTTAATAACAAGGCAGCAGAAAAGGCTGTGCATTGTTACTACCCTCTTACCCTGAGAACAGTAACTTTAAGTCAGAGAAAATAGTTTTCCAAACAGAAAATTTTTTAGTTTCCATACCTGTGTAAGAGAGGTAAGAGAATACCTCTCTTCATGGTTCCGTCTTGGAAGTCTGTATGATTCTAAAAATTTGTCTGTTTCTTTTAGGTTGCCCTATTTGTTGGTATATAGCTATTCATAATATTCTGTTGTGGGGCTTCCCTGTGGCTCAGTGATAAAGAATCTTCCTGCCAGTGCAGGAGATGCCGGCTTGCTCCCTGGGTCGTGAAGATTCCCTGGAGGAGGAAATGGCAACTCACTCCAGTATTCTTGACTGGCAAATCCCATGGACAGAGGAGCCTAGTGGGCTACAGTCCACAGGTTTGCAAAGAGTCAGACATGACTTAGCAACTAAACAACAAGAGAATGCAAAGGCAGGGGAGAGAAGGCGATGATGCAGAGCAACATAATTGGAAAAGACTGACTGCCTTTTTTCAGTCATGAAGATACACAATCCTGAAAATCATGATTACCAACTAAGGCAAGTGTAGCAATTAAACTCTATCGTCTAAAAAGTCAAAGTCAATGAATTTCACAGCTGAAGAGTCCTCAGCCCATTCATTTCAACTTCCTCATTTTACAGAGAAGAAAATCTAAGAGGTTAAGTGATTTGCTATGGGTTGCACAATTAATGGGGGCTTCCCTGGAAGCTCGGATGGTAAAGAATCTGCCTGCGATACAGGTAAACCAGGTTCAATCCCTGGGTCAGGAAGATCCCCTGGAGTAGGGAATGGCTACCCACTCCAGTATTCTTGCCTGGAGAATTCCATGAACAGAGAAACCTGTTGAGCTACAGTCCATTGGCTCATAGTCAGACACAACTGAGTGACTAACACTTTCACTTCACTATCACATAATTAATGGCAGAAAAGGGATTAGAACCCTGGTTTTCTTCCTTCCTTCAGTTCAGTCCCTCAGTCATGTCTGACTCTTTGTGACTGCATGGACTGCAAACTCACGTCCATTGAGTCCGTGATGCCATCCAACCATCTTATCTTCTGTCATCCCTTCCTTCCTTATTGCAACATAATTTAAAGTTTCAGGACTATACTCAAAATATGTTATGTTTCTAGTTTGTAAAAGCCAGCTTCTGTTAAAAATTAGACATTTACTGGAAGATACACAGGAAAGATGTTAATAGAAGCTGCTGCCCAATAAAAGATCACTGGTGATTTGTTTTTCTTACTTTTAGTTATCCATATTTAATTTTTTCAGCAATAAAGACATATTAGTTAACTGCAATAAAAAACGAAATTAAAAGCATATTTACTCCACGAGACTAACGAATGCTTACTTACTTTCCGAATGTCATCTAAACAAGTAATTTCAGGTGACATTCCTCCATGTACACACAGAAACTGCTGGTTTAAGAGGGCAGCAAGAGGAAGACAGTCAAATGTTTCCATACACGCATCGTACACCTGTTCAGAATATTTGATTCGACCTATTAAAGGAAAAACAAAGGAAGAGAAACAGAATTTATCATACCTGAGAAAGGATACAGGCCAGATGATTATAAAGCTACTCCAAAGCCATTTAATGCAGGCAAATTTTAAAAAAAAAATCATCTTTATAAAGATATTTCTGAAAAGTTGTGGATAAAGGGCAGACAAAATCTCCATCTTTTTCTAAAGACAAGTGTGACCTTGGATTAAGTTTCTAGTTCTGTTGTCTTGGAAACCTGATAAAGTGAATGTAATCAGCTGTGTCATTAGGCAACGATGTTTATGGTAAAAATTACCCAATCACCTCAGTGCTCAGTTGCTAGTCATGTCCGACTCTTTCTGACCCCATGGTCTATACCTGCCAGGCTCTTCTGTCCATGGGATTTCGCAGGCAAGAATACTGGAGTCGGTTGCCATTTCTTTCCCCAGGGGATCCTCCAGACCCAGGGAACAAACCCACATTTCCCGCATTGGCAGGTGGGTTCTTTACCACTGTACCCCCTGAGAAACCCACCCAATTACCTGGTGGAAGCTATAGCTTTGGGCATCTCTGAGTTCGGTGACTCATGAGGTATGTCCCTGGTGGGACCCTGAAAGCTATGCCAATAAAGCTTTCACAAGTGATGCTGGCACTTGTGATGCATGAGGTTTCTAAGGCAGGGTGGCTGCCTAATCTGTCCAGTGTGGATACTGTTTCCTTGCACCTGCGCTGTGACTAGGAGCAGACTGGGGAAAGCGAAGGCAAGAGGCAAGAAACCTCTGGACTGAGGCATGTACTCTGTACTCCCAAGAGGACTGCTCCCTGAAAATGGATACCTGGCGCTGCCTTCCTGGGTTGTGCTCTTTAGGATGGATGCCAAGCACCCATGCCCCATGGTCTCTCGTGAGTCTGAGAATTTTGTTGGTTCTAAAAAGCCTTTCTGGTGGTGTTGAAAATATATAAATAGAAACTGAAATTTTAGGAGTCATCAATAAAATGTCAATAATATTTTTGCTCAGGATTTTTAAGGACTTTAAGCAAATTATGTCCTATGCTCTTTCAGGTAAAAATGTTCATCTTAGTGAACTGTATTTTAACGTGGTGGTTGTTTTTGAGGCTACAGAACAGCAACAAAAATACTCCAATGGGCTGAGAGTTATCTAGTCATGATATATAATAGTTGAGGTCATGAGAGGTCATGAAAGAACAGGTAATAGTTGAAAAGTTGGAAGAGGGCTTCCCTGGTGGCTCAGATGGTAAAGAATCCTCCTGCAATGAGGGAGATGCGGGTTCAATCCCTGGGTCAGGAAGATCCCCTGGAGAAGGACATAGCAACCCACTCCAGTATTCTTGCCTGGAGAATTCCCTGAAAAGAAGAGCCTGGTGGGCTACAGTCCATGGGCTTACAAAGAGTTGGACATGACTGAGCAACTAAACAATAAAAAGTTGGAAGATGGCTTTAGTTTAAAGACAGAGGGAACATCTTCTTTGGCCTTGGGTTCAAAAACCCAATATGCTAGGAGGTGCATATTGGTAGACACGCCCAGAAGTTGTACAAGCAGGCAGCCCTACAGAACTGTGAGCTCCTTCTCCTCTTCCATGATTTCATGAAGATGACACAAAGCCTAACAGGGCCCAGACAGCAATGCTATAGCAAGTGAGTCAGACTATCCAGCTGGCAATTATTTCTGTGTTTAGTGCCTTCCTCTAACCTCCATGCTTTTGAAAAAGTATCAGAGTTCAAGTATCAGAGCCTGGTCCTGCAAGGCTTTGGGGAATAAAATGCAGGGTGATGGGTCCAGATGTGGGTCAGAGTGCAATTCCTCGGTGGCAGGAATGACTGGAGAGAGATTCCTGAAGGGAAGGTGTAAACCAGTGGACCACTCTTCATCCCTGAAGGTGGATACTGTCCCTTTACTGCCAATACCGATTAGGATTTGAGGACATTAAGGGAGTCTGTGGGTTCCTTTAGAGACTTTTAAAGAATTCTGTATTACCACAAAGGTAATTAAAATCCATTTCACATTATATGCTGACTCTATGACAACATCCAAGTTAACAAGAGCCATGTCTTCTACATCTTTGTATCTGCTTGCAATTACATCCTTCTATTCTCCTTTGCATCTGAACACTACACCTTTGGCTATTTCAAAAGTAGACCCAGTAACAGCCATAAAAAGTTTTGAAGGAAAAAAAGGCAAGGGAAAAAAAAGCCTTTCATTTGTGGCCAGTGATTTACTTTTTCTCTTGTAAATCCATGGAGCCAGAGTTCTCCGTGTTGCCAACATCAATAAGCAATTCCTTTGTAAGAGTCCGAAGGGTGCATACAGGCAGGGATTTTAATTACTTATTAGTTCATGCTCCAAACACCATTTTACACCAATAAACTGCCTTTCAACTGTAAGAATGACTCAGAATAATTCCTTAGCCTATTTCCAGAAGAATGCCAAGTCTGAAGAAAGAAATACAGTGTCTTAACTCATTTTGTAAATTGAAAGAGGAAGTCACGAATCAAACTAAGCACACAACCAAAATATGAGTTACAGAATGTTACCATTTTTATGTTCTTCAAGTTTTTGAATAGGTACGTAAACACCAATTCTTCTCTTCTGAGCGGTTAGACTGAAGATGACTTAGTTTAACTGCATTTTCTATAATGGATATATAATTTTTGTATAGTAATATTTATTATATTATCTTTATTATATTATATCTATATTATATATCTTTATTTATATTATCTTTATTAAAATTTGTTGAAGGCTCACAATGTTCCTGTGCCATCTTAAACACAGTGGAGTCTGGAACCTGACTACCTGGACTCAAACCTCAGCCCCACCACCTATTAGTAATAGTACTTTGGACAATTACTTAACTCTGTGTCTTCATCTTCTCATCTATAATTTGGGCCTAATAATAATACCCACCTACATTACAAGGTTGCTGTGAGGATCAAGTGAATTCACATACGTAAAATGCTTTGAAAAATGTGTGGCACAAAGTCAGTACTATGTAAGTTTGTTTTTGTTTTTTTTTAATTTATTTTTTTATTTTTATTTTTTAAATTTTTATTGTCTTGGCATGTGAGATCTTAGTTCCCTGACCAGGGATTGAACCTGTGCTCTCTGCGTTGGGAGCACCGAGCTTCAACCACCTGACTACCAGGGAAGTCCCTTGTTTTTTTTTTAATATTTACTTATTTATTGGGCCACCAGGTCTTAGTTACAGCATGCAGGATATTTGAGCTTCATTGTGGCATGCCGGATTTTTAGCTATGGCATGCAGGATCTAGTTCCCTGATTGAACCCAGGCCCCTATGCATTGGGAGCACAGAGTCTCAGACCCTGAATCACCAGGGGAGTCCCAGTAAGTGTTAACCAATAAAATTACCTTATTTCATCCTCAGAGAAACTCTATGAAGTAGGTACTATCACTGACTTCATTAAAAAGTTGAGGAAACTGGGCTCACTTGTCCAAAGCTGCAACTAGTAAGTAACGGAACTAGAACTTGAACCTGTTCATGCTCTTAACATGACGCCATACTCCTTCCAGTCTTTAAGTTAAATATTTAGTAGGAGAATCTAAAGCGCCAGATATATAGTTACCGAAGGTTAAATGAGCTGACCTGAGTGTTTTATTTTCATGATAAATTTTAAGGTACATCCCATGATGAAGCAAACACACACCTCAGTCACAGGATCACACTGATAACAAGTTCTAACCAGTATCCATAACAGAACATGAACGAAACAAAATTCTCATCAATATTCTTTCAAAGTAATTTTGAGAGTCAACACTATTTGCAAAAAACCATGAATTGCTCTAAACAGTGGTTATATATATTTGTTTTAATTTTTATTTGCTTTCTTTTTTTTTTTTTTAAAGGTAATAGGTTTAAAAAAAAGGCTCAAAATTACTGTGTCTTTCCCCTCCTTTAGGCAACTAGTTTTCTGGGTGTCTTTATAAGATATTTGAGGCATATACATGCAAACATGTGTATTTCCCTCTCACAACAGCCTTTTGTTTTTTACATAAATGTAGCATATGTACACGACTGACGTGACTTAGCAGCAGCAGCAGCATATGTACACTGTTTTCACTTGCTTTTTGGACCTTTTTTTCCTGGTTGTAATGTGTGGCATGTTGTATCTTAGTTTCCTGACCAGGGATGGAACTCAGCCTCTCAGCAGTGAAAGCATGGAGTCCTAACCACTGGCCCATCAGGGAATTCCTGCTTTTTTGGACTTAAAAACATATTCTGGAGATCATGCCACATCATTATATGAAGAGCTTTGTAATTTTTAAATATCTATATAATATTTCACTTTATGGATATAACACAATCTAAGGACACCAATCTCTTGCTACTGTAAATAATGCTTATGTAAGTAATGAACAATGGCAAACAATATTTGTTTATTAAAAAAAATCAACTTGTCATAACAGTACTATTTTCATTAGCAAAATTATAGGAGTTTCTGGAACGTCCTATAATTTTAATAAATGTTTAACTACACATCAAAAAAGGGCCCCTGGAAAAAAGAAATTAATTTACTTAGAAATTTGAACCTAGAGCTATGAGATGGAATCATAAAACCACTAGGTTACTTGCTTTCTAAATATTATAGCAATAAAGAAATGTTTTTGCAAAGATAAATAATATGTCAAAAATTAACTGTGATACTTTGCTACTCAAATTGTCTTTGAAAAACTTATCTCTGGATTTGAAAGAAATTTTAAAAATATCTGCAATATAAAGCACTTAAAAACCTGATATAATAAAAGCCTCCACCTGCCCCTTTTGGAAATATTAACAAGACTGCAGCTGCAAAATTTGGAACTAAGCATCACTTGGCAGTAATTATAAGTACTGATTCTAAATGCCACGGTGTCTCTATAAGAAAGATCAGCTTATCAGTAAAAACACTTGTGCAAAGCAGTACACATGCTCTTTCCTTATATAGGAAAAAAAATTGAAACTGTACTTGAATTTGTGTGTTTATTCAAAGATTTATTTACATTTCAGATGCAGCGTTAGAATGAAACAGGAGTATGTTGGTAGATGAGAGAAAAAAATGTGGTTTAACTAAAAAATTAAAGCATGTGAAAAGTAAATAAAAACCTGAGATAAGAAGTTCTGTGCAAAATGACACACTCAAAGTGTTTTCCAAAACTATTGTTGTATCTGCTAAAAAATAGCCTTAAACCAAGTATACTCATCAAAAAAAACTCTGAACAAAACAGAGGAAAAATTAGATTTACCTAAAAAACCCTGAATCTTAATTCAAAGGCATCCATACACCTCTTTCTTCATTTCTTGTATATTGCTAAATATTGGGCATTCCAGGGCCTTTGTGAATTGCTTAATATGAATTGTTTATTTTCCCAGGTAAAGAAATAGAGACATAATGAGAACCACTTTAACATTTGGCTTAGAAAAACAGTGCAAAATATTTCCAATTTTTCAATCACTTAATGGAGTGGTTCTCAAGTGACAAACAGTAGATGCGTGCCAAGCCTCTGTAACAGGTGTTCTTAACTGGCGGTGTGCTACAGAGCCACCTGAGATGCTTTAAAAAGCTAAAGATTTAACTTTAAATCTTTAAAGTTGGATAATTTGAAAGTTACCAGTTTAAAACCTTGTTATAATATTAAGAGTACTACGTAGCCGTGATGAAAAGCTCATTCAAGGAGTCTAGGGCAAGACAAACAATTAAAAGTACTAATCTTCCTGATCTAACTCCCCACAGGTAATCATTGTGACCAATTATTTCTGCACCTTACATGTTTGTAATTTATAGAGGCAATCACACTATACATGTTCTGCAAGTGGCTTTGGTCACCTAACAACAGATTTGAACATCTCTTCATATCAGGACATCTATATCCACCTTGATCTTACAACAGTTGCCTAGCATTCCATTTTTCAGATGTATTATCCCTTATTTAAGCAGCTCCTTACTGACATTTGCTTCCCTGGTAGCCCAGGTGGTAAAGAATCTGCCTGCAATTCGGGAGACCCAGGTTCAATCCCTGGGTAGAGAAGAACCCCTTGGAAAAGGGAATGGCTACCCACTGCAATATCCTTGCCTGGAGAATTCCATGGACAAAGGAGCCTGGCAGGTTACAGTCCATGGGGTTGCAAAGAGTTACACATGACTGAAGTGACTTAGCACACACATACAGGAGCATGTATGGAAGTTATTTGGAAACATTACCCCACTCTACATAAGGAACTTGATAATCTGCAGATTTTGGTATCTGCGGCAATCCTGGAGCAAATCCTTGGGGACATCAAGGGACGGCTGTGTGTGTGCATGTATGTATATATGTGTGTATAGATCTGAACTATTTCAGGATAGGTTTTTATATAGACAGAATAGAAATCTGTGTCTCAAATAGTGAGCTGCTGCTGCTAAGTCGTTTCAGTCGAGTCCGTGTGACCCCATAGACGGCAGCCCACCAGGTTCCCCAGTCCCTGGGATTCTCCAGGCAAGAACACTGGAGTGGGTTGCCATTTCCTTCTCCAATGCATGAAAGTGAAAAGCGAAAGTGAAGTCACTCAGTCATGTCCGATTCTTAGCAACCCCATGGACCACAGCCTACCAGGCTCCTCTGTCCATGGGATTGTCCAGGTAAGAGTACTGGAGTGAGGTGCCATTGTCTTCTCTGAAATAGTGAGCTAATAGTTACTAATTTTAAGTGATGTAATTGTGTGGACAATTTATATCTTTGGACTTTTTAATGCTTTCCAAATATTCCCATGGGGGAAACTCAAAAGTTATTTTTTAAAACAAGTGTCTTAAATAGTGGAACCTAGGTTCTCACTAGAAAATGAAACAAAACAAGAACAAAACAGAACAGGAAGTATTTGAGGTCCATTAGTTTCTTTTCTTTGTGTTTAATTTGCTTTGGGACGAGCTAAAGCATAACTTCTAAAAACTTCTGTGATTATATATATGTGTAAGAAATGATTATACTTACATTCCTGTTTGAAGGTAAAATATTCTGTAAGATGCCTGCATTCATGATTTCCTCGAAGCAGAAACAATGTTTTGGGATGATTGATCTTTAAACTCCATAAATACAGCACACACTACAAGACAAACATAAGGATAAAATTTTTACTTTTGATCACGATTTATACAGGTTGAAATGACTTGCTGTAATGGCATATCTCATTGCTATTCCCAAGACAAAACATGAGGAATCCATCTTTTGAGTGTGACCTGCTGCTGTCGCCCTAGAATTCTTTTTTTTTTGTTTTTGTTTTGGCCTCACTGTGTGGCATGCAGGATCTCTGTTCCAGACCAGGGATTGAGCCCAGCCCCCTGAAGTGGAAGCACAGAGTGCCAACCACTGGACCACCAAGGAATTCTCTGCCCTAACGCTTGAAAGAACCTAGGAGAGTAGCCTTCACAGAAACCTCTTCTTACTTTCTGTTCCCATGTTCTATCCAAACATCTAGATCTCTATAAGGCCACCCACACACATACCTTAGTCCTGCTGCTGCTGCTAAGTCACTTCAGTCGTGTCCAACTCTGTGTGACCCCATAGACGGCAGCCCACCAGGCTCCCCCGTCCCTGGGATTCTCCAGGCAAGAGCACTGGAGTGGGTTGCCATTTCCTTCTCCAATGCGTGAAAGTGAAGAGCGAAAGTGAAGTCGCTCAGTCGTGTCCGACTCCTAGCAACCTCATGGACTGCAGCCTACCAGGCTCCTCTGTCCATGGGATTTTCCAGGCAAGAGTACTGGAGTGGGGTGCCATTGCCTTCTCCAACCTTAGTCCTAAAACTTATATTTTATTTAGTGGAGAAACACTAGAGACATTTCCACTAAAATCAGGAACAAGAAAAGGATATGGACTATCACCACTACTATTCAACACTGTACTAGAGGTATTAGTCAACTGAATTCCACAAAAGAAGTCAATGAGAGGCTTAAGAATGAGTAAAAATAAAACTGTTCCTATTTGAAGATAATATAGGATCATACCTGATAAACTCCAGAAAAATCAATGATACAACTAACTAAAATAATAAAAAAGTCCAGTAACATGGAAGGATATAAAATCAACATATGAAACCAGTAGTAGCCTTCATATATACAAACAATATGTAGGACGCAGTGGTAGACAAAACTCCATTTACAACAGCAGTAAAGAAGATTAAACACATAAGAATAAACTTAACAAGAAATATGCAAAACTCAAACCAGGAATAACTTGAAAAAACACTCCTGAAAGACACAAAAGGAGATATGAACAAATAGACTTTCCCTGTTTTTGGATAGGATGATTCAGCATTAAAAGAATATAGTTCTTCCAAGTTTATAAACTCATTGCATTTCCAATAGAAATACCACAAACTATTCTATGGAATTAGATGAGTTGATAATTAAATTTATATGAAAAAATAAACATGCATGAATAGCCAGGAAACAGCCAGAAAAACACTGAAAAAGAGTGTTAAGACATACTGTACAATTTCTAAATTAAAACAGTGGTCCTGGCACATATGTAAATAAATATACCAGTGGAACAAAATGGTCAGAAATTAATCCACGTATTAATCCACGTAAATCCAAGCTCCAGGAGTTGGTGATGGACAGGGAAGTCTGGTGTGCTGCAGTCCATGGGGTCATAAAGAGTCGGACACGTCTGAATGACTGAACTGAACTGAATTGAATCCATGCATACATAAAAATTTAAGATATAAGAGAAGTGGCATACATTTATTTTTAAAACATATATAAATATATCTGTATATGTTTAACCTATCTCTGAAAGATCATATAAGAAACTCTTAACAGTGGATCGTATGGGTACAATGGCTAGTACATTAGAAGATGTTTAATTGCACTAGTAATCAAAGAAATATTAATTGAAGCAACAATATACCCATCATTTTGGTAAATGTTAGAAAATGAGATAAAACCAAATTCTGGAAAGAGAACATGAATTCTTAGGTGTTGCTAGTAGGCATATAGACTGTTACAGCTATTCTAAAGAGTGATCTGAAATACTCAACTCATGTATGGGTCATACCCTTTTCCCTAGCAATCCCAGTCTTATTCATACATCATTTTGTTTTTCGTTGCTGTTGACTTGCTCAGTCACGTCCGACTCTTTTGTGACCCCATTGACTGTAGCCCCCCAGGCTTCTTTGTCCACAGGATTCTCCAGGCAAGAATACTGGAGTGGATTGCCATTTCTTGCTTCAGGGGATCTTCCTGACCCAGGGATTAAACCCGTGTCTTCTGCATTAGCAGACAGATTTTTTACCACTGAGCCACTAGGGAAAGCCATAGAGGAACTACTAATAAAACATGGGACCATAAATGGATTTATACAAGGGTGTTCCTCACAACAGTGTTCATTATAAAAAGAAACTGGAGTCAACCAAGTTGTCCACCATTGAGAACGAGAACTAAAATGTCATAGATGTTATACTACGGAATACAATGGAATAGACAGAAACCCATATAGATCTGTAAAACATAATGATACATGAAAACCAAAATCAACAGAAGCTTGTTAGAATACAGAGATTCCCAGGGTCTACCCCAGACCTAAAAAAATCAGAAATTTTGGGGTGGGGTCTAGCAATTTGTTTTTGAAAAAACCCTCCGGGTAATTATGATGCCTGCGAAGAGTTTGAGAATGACTGAAGAGCACCATATATTTATGCAAAACTAAAAAATATTTTTTCCTCAAAAACGTTATATGCTAAAAAGTTACATAATTAATATATGTATCCTGAGGTATATACCAAATACAACACAAACGTGTACACTTGGGAGAGGGAGTAAGGAAAATAGAGGTCACAGATTAAAAAAAAAAAAACCAGTAGAGGGACTTTTTAGGAAAAACTAGCAATAAATATGCCATGACCTGAAGGGCTGAATTCAACCAAGATTTCCTACCTCCTAAAAGGAAAGACATCAAAATTCTGAATCCAGACACTTCTCTGAGTCCTCTACTAATTCACCAGCATCTTCTGCCTATTGATTCCTGAATGAGACTTCTAACCAGTCTCCCTGAACCCACTCTTGGGCTCCTAGAGTCAGTCTACCACATAATAGCTAGAGTAACTGTTCTAAAACATGAATGGAAGTTATATCACTGCCATGCTTAAAAAACAAAAAGCATATAAACAAAAAAAGCTCTAGAGGATTTTCATTGCGTTCAGAATAAAACCCAAACTCTACCATGGTTTGCAAAGCCTGACATCATGCAACCCCTGCCTATCTCTCTGATGCACCATCCACATTGTCCCCTTACTCATTTTGTCTAGCCACGCTGACCTTGCTTCTGTTCCTGAGCTGTCTTAGGCTCGTTCCTTCCTCAGAGCTCTACTTGGCCTCTGCCTGGAAGGTACTCGCCCCACCTCTATTTACGGGTGGCTCATTCTCTCAGGTCATTCACATTTTCTATTCAAATGTTACCTCTTCAAGTAGAACTTCCCTGACCTCCAACTAAATTGAAAGTGAAAGTGTTAGTTGCTTGCTGCTGCTGCTGCTAAGTCGATTCAATCGTGTCCGACTCTGTGCGACCCCTAGACGGCAGCCCACCAGGCTCCCCCGTCCCTGGGATTCTCCGGGCAAGAACACTGGAGTGGGTTGCCAGTTCTTTCTCCAATGCATGAAAGTGAAAAGTGAAAGTGAAGTCGCTCAGTCGTGTCTGACTCTTAGCGACCCCATGGACTGCAGCCTACCAGGCTCCTCCATCCATGGGATTTTCCAGGCAAAGAGTACTGGAGTGGGTTGCCATTGCCTTCTCCGGTTAGTTGCTTAGTCACGTCCAACTCTTTGTGACTCCCTGGACTGTAGCCTGTCAGGTTCCTGTGTCCATGGGATTCTCCAGGCAAGAGTATTGGAGTGGGCAGCCATTCCTTTCTCCAGGAGAACTTCCTGACCCAGCGATCGAATGTGGGTCTCCTGCATTGCAGGCGGATTCTTTACCATCAGAGCTACCAGGGAAGCCCCAAATGAGCTACTCCTGTCCCCTTTAGTCCTTTACCCTGACTTGATTTTCATGGACACTAAACAAATATAAAGATGCTGTCTCTCTTACTAGAAAACACAAGAAAGGACTTGGTTATGCTTGTTTATCTTCACATCCCCAGAATGATAACAATGTCTCTCAACTTAGGTACTATTAACATAAACAATTCTTTGTTGCAGGATGCTTTGCATGCCTGTGTGCTAAGTTGCTTAGTCATGTCTGACTCTTTGCGACCCCATGACTGTAGCTCGCCAAGTAGAACTTTATGTGACAAACCATTCAGGTCATTGTACATAATTATATCTGTAGTATAATTTCACAAAAAGTGAAATTGTTAGATCAAAATATGTGTATGTTTTAAGGAAGATAATGCAAAACAACCATTATAAAATGTAAACACACAGACACATACAAATATAATTAGATGGCTTTTCCCTTTTGGGGCCTGACTTCCGTTTGCAACATACCAACTTTCACAATATTCCAAGGAAAAATTAGATTAAATTCATATATAAACATAGAAAGCACTTTCTCTTTTCTATACTTACCTTTCCAAGAACGTGATATACCTTTGGATTTATTTGGTCCTTATTTCTGCCTTCTGAAATGACCAACTAACCTTTCTGAAGTAATGAGCTATAAAAAGCACAATGCACATCCACTCTACAATGTAATTCGGTTGGTATACTTCTTGGCCCCTAATTTCAAGTTTTATTCCCTCGTACTATACATCAGGATACAATTTTATGATTTTTTGTACACAACAAAGAAAGGTCATGATTATCAAAAGATCTCTTTATATACTACTGGGTAAAAGAGGATCCCATGTTTACTTAGACTAATCACCTAGTACCAGGGAGTGGACTGCCATGACTGGCTCAAACCAGCCAGAAGAATTCATCCCCTTGGGCTGGGATAAGGGCCTTCCCTCCCCAGCACTGAAAGTTCTCCCTGAACCCCCAATCCCATTTATTTGAACAAAACAAGGATTTTGCTAGTAAGGAATAGGAAGAGAAAAAGTAGACAATAAGCAGTACCTGCTACAAACTGAATTATCCAAAGAGGAATGGTGAAATAAATTATGGTATTTATGCCGCTGATCACGTTTTTAGAGAAATTTTAATGACAGAGAAAAGTGTTCTCAACACAACGTTCAGGAGGGGGAAACGATTACAAAAGAGAACGTACAAAACAATCTCAACTTTCTTTGAAAATTGTATATACATGTAAAAGGAGAAAAAAATGCAAGGAAATATAACAAAATAGTAACAGTAATTATTTCATTTATAAATGTTTTTGTTAGATTCTGCATTTCCCAATTTTTCTACCCCCCAAAATGACTATTTATAACAAAAAATTGTCATCAGGGCTCCATTACCTTATTTTCCTGTTTGACAAACATAACATTCATGTTTATCAAGCACATTGATAAAAAATTATTGTTCAATTATATACTTATATCATGTTGGACTAAGCTGTAGCTTACAGAAATCTATAACCTTATTGGTTTATAAGTGACTTCCAACTAACACCAGATATCTCCTACAGTTTAATTTTAAAACTGGTGTGATACAGCACTGTCACTTTAAAGTTTTGATTAATTTATCTCTTAAACTACTCCAGAAAAACACTTTAAGGTAGCCAAACATCAAGTAACAAGATAAAGCCAAATACAACCTATGATTTATTAACATCCAGTCAACCAACAAATACCGAGTGCCTGCTGCTGCTGCTGCGTCACTTCAGTCGTGTCCGACTCTGTGTGACCCCACAGACAGCAGCCCACCATCCCTGGGATTCTCCAGGTTAAGAACACTGGAGTGGGTTGCCATTTCCTTCTCCAATGCATGAAAGTGAAAAGTGAAAGGGAAGGCGCTCAGTCGTGCCTACAATGTGTCAAAACCTAACAGAGAGATTTCCCTGGTAATCCGGCAGGTAAGACTCTGTGCTCCCAATGCAGGGGCAGTCTGGAGGCAAGGCATTTAGAATTTGGGATACTGGCAAGACAACCCTGAGGTTTTCTGACTCATGAATTTAGACTGTCTAACTGAAGAGTAAGATCCATTTCTCCTGTTTCTTGTTTTTTTGGCAGCTTTAGAACCACAGCTGCTTCTCTTGTTGAGAACCAGGTGACATGGTTGACTTGTATTTAGCAGACATGCTGCATGAACAATAAACCTTTAGCCACCAGAAGCGTACTTAGTACAGTGAGCCCCCGCTGTGAGGGAGAGGCAGAACTGAGGACTTCGAGAACAACAAGCGGACTCGATGTCTCATCTCAAACCTATTCTGGGGACACAATAATTCAATTACCTGAACTATTTCAAAAGCTACTTTTCTTTGCCGACCACATACAGCTAAATCAATAGACATTAAATATGAATGTACTAAGTCCTTCTGCTAGCTTTTTAAAAAGTATTTATTTAGGTCTTAGTTGTAGCATGCAAGATTTTCGATCTTTGTTGCGGTGTGGTTTGTGGGATCTAGTTCCCTGACCAGGGATAGAACCTGGGCCCCCTGCACTGGGAGCATAGAATCTTAACCAATGGACCACCAGAGAAGTCCCTCTGTTAGGTTTTAAAATAGTTTTATTTTTTATATGTAAAAGCTTATATTAATACTTTGTTTTAAATCTAACCATTTTTCTGTCATCATACAGTTTTCAAAATATATAAATTGTGAGTTTTCATTAACTTCATTAACTGTAATTATTTTTCCTTCAATGAACATGTACTTACTATGTGCAATAGTATCAGAAATTATTCCTACAATAGGTTAAATGCCTGATTATTTAGCATTGGCAGTTAATCTATGCATTCAGTGTAGCCCAACAGCTTATGGTTTTACAATTAAGGTGAGCTAATCCAAACCCCATTTAGGGTGAAAAGCAATTTAAGTTATTTATATATAGCCTGTACACTACCTCCAAAGAGGAAAGGTTGGTAAACACTTAAGTTGTTTGCAAAACTGGGTTAATACAGCCTTCCACATGTCAGATTTTTACTGGCAAATAAAAGAAATAGTTTTTTAATATCAATTTCTATCATTTTACTTAATGAAAGTAACAAAGTTTATAAATCCTGCAAGTGTTCATTTTAATTTCTTCTACTGAAGAAAGAAAATTAAAAAATATTAAGAATACAATATGATAGTTTCAATATATCCAGTTTAATATTTACCTCTATACTGAAATAGCCTCTGTCCACGTAGTCACCCAGAAAGAGGTAGCGTGTATTACTAGGTGATCCTCCAACTTCAAACAACTTCATCAGGTCAAAGAATTGTCCATGAATGTCACCACATACTAGGAGGGAAAAAAGACATAAGGTGAGGCGAAAAATTATGTTTTAGAAGAGAAAGAGCATTACACTATTAAGACCACAGTTTAACTTTTAACTTAAATCATTCTAGCTTTTGACTGGACTGCTTGATAACTGCAGGTAATCTATCAATTTGAAACAGTCCTACTGGAAATATTAGACATTTTAAATTGTATTTCTTCAATGAAAAATAAACATATCAAACAATCGTGAGACTGCTCACAATTCCTAGAATAATTATTACACATTTTAGTCGATGATGATTTGTAATCATTCCTCAAACTAGCTCAAATCTGTAGTCATTCCTCAATCTAGCGCAAATCTAAGTGCCACTGTGCAGACCCTTCTCATACCCGTGACTGGAGCATCTACTTCTATCATAGTCTTCTCTTGTCTCAGTATGGCAGCCCCATCATTGATTATTTTTAAGGCTACTTCCTCTTCCAGTCGCCCTTCCTTCACCAAATGGTTTTTCAAAACATCAATTTTAGGTTTCCCATTCTCAAATACTTCCTTCAAAGAAAGCCGCTGGGTCGGAGGAAAGGGGACAGCTAGAAAGAAAAGAAAAAAAAAATTTAAACAGCTGAAGATATAGAAAACCCCCATAAACACATCACTTTTACATAACAAATTAAGTCTAAAACATCACCATGATTTAACATCCACAGCACCAGAACTACATGGGGAAAAAAACTAAAGATACTATATATTATAGATGATTGATTCTAATTTTTTAGAAGGCCACAAAGTCATTTAAAAGATCTAGAGGTGTATAAATTATGCCTTACATATAAACATGAAACACTTGATTCAGTAAATAAGCTAACAGTGAGACAATGAATATATTTTTTCTATGAAAAAGTATTCAAAAAGAAACTACGGTTTAAAAAATGAAGGACAAGAAACCACAACACTACTAAAAATGCATTTATTTCCTTCAAAGAATAGACATAATGAAGCCATGTCTTGGAAGTTTGACTTCAGTTCCTATTTAGGGGAATCATAAATGTATGATTTTACTACTAATGCAATGTATGATTCTATTATTAATACAAACACAAGTGTATGTATGTATTATTAAAAGGTGAAAGTCACTCAGTTGTCTCCAACTCTTTGTGACCCCATGGACTATATAGTCCATGGAATTCTCCAGGCCAGGATACTGGAGTGGGTAGCCTTTCCCTTCTCCAGGGGATCTTCCCAACCCAAGAATCAAACCCAGGTCTCCTGCATTGCAGGCGGATTCTTTTACCAGCTGAGCCACAAGAGAAGCCCTATTAAAAGGTAGTCGCTTAAAATATTAGTCATAATAAGAACACAACTAACAGAATGGAGCTCTTTCACAAAATAACTTGCTATAGTAACAGAGCACAAACTTAAGAAAAATAGATATGGGAGGCCTAGTTTTGTTTTCTAATCTGGAAATGCTAACAACTAACTTCAGTTTACACTAGATATAAAGATTATATACAACATCACAGTAAATTAGTAACTTGAACAGAAAAAAATTTTTGATGTTTTAAAACTGGCTATCATCTCTTCTTTTACCTATCTTTAAAACAGTCTACTTTTAGATTTCCTGTGACCTATAGCCATAAGTCTATAAACCATACATTTTAAAGAAGAGGTTCATGTTATTTCTTTTTCATTTTTGGTCACATGGGATCCAAGTTACCTGACCAGGGATCAAACCCGTGCCCTGTGAACCAGGAGCACAGAGTCCCAACCACTGTACTGCTGGGGAAGTCCCAACAGAGGGGTTCATTTTAATCTGTGCTTATGTCTGATGATTTCACTTCTAGCTTTATGGAAGTGTTATTAAGAACCAACTTCTACAGGCACTTACACAATTTTAAACTTGCTCTAGCCATACCATTTTGTATTATTCAAAAGTAAAGAAAGTCCTATAGTAGGTTTTGTAATACTCTTGGCTGCAACTTGGCTCATTTTGACTATTCAAAGCCCACTGAAAGAAATCATAGTAGCTATCCAACCGGCAAATATTACACTGAGACAGGGGATGACATGCTGCTGCTGCTGCTGCTGCTAAGTCGCTTCAGTCGTGTCCAACTCTGTGCGACCCCATAGATGGCAGCCCACCAGGCTCTCCCGTCCCTGGGATTCTCCAGGCAAGAACACTGGAGTGAGCTGCCATTTCCTTCTCCAATGCATGAAAGTGAAAAGTGAAAGTGAAGTCGCTCAGTCATGTCTGACTCTTAGTGACCCCATGGACTGCAGCCTACCAGGCTCCTCCATCCGTGGGATTTTCCAAGCAAGAGTACTGGAGTGGGTTGCCATTGCCTTCTCCGGAAGGGGACCACATACACCCCAGTTTACTCAAGACAGTCCTAGATTTCAGTCATTCTCCTAGTGTAACTGTTAACAGCATCCCCTTTCACTCTCAAACCACCTCAATTTGGAGGACAAATTTAGTGTTAACTTGTGTGATTCATACCGTACACCAATATACTATCTTAATAGGATAATCTACATCTATTATAAGACAAAAATATTATGATGGGTTTTTTATTCACTCATCTAGTGAGTCTATAAAACAGGGTAAAGGTTAGTCCTGAACAAGTTTACTTACATTTTTACTAAAATAGCAATGGTACTATGGTTGTGTTAAATAATAATAATAAACCTTTTGTATTTTAGTGATTCTTACTGAAATATTTTTAAATGAAGGTAAATGCTATTTGGGATTTGCTTCAAAATTATGGGAGAAACAAGCAATAGTATAGAGTAGGCACAGCGTGTGGCGTAAGCCCTCTTGGAGGAGGTTGCCATTAGACCCACTACAGAGCCATCAAGCAGGTGACCCATTTTTTCCAGTAGTCATGTATGGATGTAAGAGGTGGACCATAAGAAAGCTGAGAGCTGAAGAACTGATGCTTTCAAACTGTGGTGTTAGAGAAGACTCTTGAGAGTCCCTTGGACTGCAAGGAGATCAAATCAGTCAATCCCAAAGTAGATTAACCGTGAATATTCCTTGGAAGGACTGATGCTGAAGCTGAAGCTCCAATACTATGGCCACCTGATGCGCAGAGCCGACTCACTGGAAAAGACCCTGATACTGGGAAAGATTGAGGGCAGGAAGAGAAGGGAGCAACAGAGGATGAAATAGTTAGATAGCATCACTGATTCAGTTGATATGAATTTTGAACAAAGTCCAGAAGTGAAGAACGGGGGAGCCTGGTGTGCTGCACTCCATGGGGTTGCAAAGCTCATGCCCACTAAGCTCAGATAATCAGCACCTTCATTCTCAGTCATCACACAGGCACAGTTTACTCGTCTTCGTGTCCTTACTCCCAGCCCTTATGTGGCCACATGGATACAAGGAGTGCAGAATTTCTGAGTGGAAAAAAAGGGGATCTAGAGAAATGCTTCATAAACTGTCTTGGGAACTGCCCCCACCCTAGCACCAACAGGTAGAAAACTAAACTTTGTAAAATGCAGTAAGAATAAATTACTAGAAAAATAATCACAGGCACAGATGTTGTGCTGATGTCGAGCTGCTATGAAAGTTTTTAAATGCTCACTACTCTCTGTACTTACTTCACTTAGCACCAATTGGTGGACAGACACTGGTTCACAGACCACACTTTCTAAGTCAGACTGGTTTGGATAAATATGGATTTAGCGGAACAAGAATAAGACTAGAATGAAAACTTAAATATTATGTATATACACGTGTTCAAGCCCAAGTTTGAGTTTTAACAAGTTTCAAACTGCCTTTAATGACCTACAGAATTTCACTGATTAAAAAAATACAATCTAAGCACTTGGACTCTGAAGTTTAAGCTTCTAACATCTTACCCATGCTTTAAACTATGAAGTATTTAGACTGTAACACTGAGGTTTAGTACTTGTATCCTTTCAAGTCATAAATAAACCATATGCCGCCAGACATAGAAGTTCCCCTTCTTCATTTCTGTGGCTGTGTTGCCTCTTTATTCCATTTCTAAACCTATCATCCTTCCAAAACCAAGTCTTAGGACAATTTTTCAAATTTCCAAGAAAAGATACTCAAGTGTAATTACAAGAGTAATAAGTAATTCCAGACATTTTATTTGTTAAAAAAATTATGCTAACCAAAGTAGGCATTTTAATTTTTTTTCTAAATATATATAAGTTTTATTGAAGTACAGTTGACTTACAATGTTTCAGGACCAAATTAGGCGTTTTTAAATGAAAGAATCAAAATGTTGGTAGTGCCAGCACTCAAGTTATTGCTTTATTGGTTATTTCATATTGTCACTTGGGAGACTGGATCCTTTATTTTTAACCTAGGCTCATCATTTTAAAAGCTACAATCCTTATCAACAAGAAAGCGGGTTAATAGAGGGATTAAAGGGTCTCAAAACGCAAGCATAGAGTTAAAAAAATTTTGACTATGAATCAAAACGTCATTTACCCAGAAATATGATAATTTAGGGGTTAACAAACTACAGTACACTTTTTTTGGGGGGGGAGAGGAGGTTCTTGTTATTCAAAGATGACTGGTACTAGAAAAGGCCACTTAGGCCTTCCCTGGTGGCTAGGAATCCACCTGCCAATGCAGGAAACAAGGTTCAATCCCAGGTCCGGGAGGATCCCACATGCCATGGAGCAACTAAGCCCATGCGCCACAACTACTGAGCCCGCGCTCCAGAGCCCACGAGCTGCAGCTACTGAGCCCACGAGCTGCGGCTATTGAGCCCACACACCACAGCTCCTGCACGCTCTCAGGCCTGTGAGCCACAGCTACTAGAGACTGTGCTCCACAACTAGAGAAGCCACCACAGTGAGGAACTAGGCAGCAGCTCTTGCTCATCACAACTAGAGAAAGCCCACGCAAGGCAACGGAGATCCAGTGCAACCAAAAATAAATAATAATTAAGTAATTGTTTAAAAAAGAACAGGCTACTTAAAGTGTATCCACATTAAAAAAAAATAGTCATAAAAAACAGTGGAGGGAAATCATTCAGCTTTTTATCTTTAAAAATAAGGGACTTTCCTAGTGGTCCAGTGGCTAAGATTCTGTGCTCCCAATGCAGGAATCCTGGGTTCAATTCCTGGTCAGGGAACTAGATCCCACATGCCAACTAAAGATCATGTGTGTCAAAACTTAAGACCCAGCACAGCCAAATACATAAATAAATGAGAAAGTAAAAACTGTAGAAATGATTTTATTTCATAATTAAACTAGCTGCAACATGATTATAAAGGGAGTTGTTTGTACAAATACAACCAAGAATTTCAACATAAACCTTCTGAAAACTGATGAGCCCTCCAGACTGTTAAATCCAACAGTCTATTTAACATCTACTCAGATGTCTAAGAGGCATGTACAATTTAACATGTTATGGAAAGAACCTGTGTGTCCATTGATGGATGAACAAAGATGTTATGGTACATACGTACACAATGGAGTATTATTCAGCCTTAAAAAATGAGAAAGTCTTATAATTTGCAACAATATGGATGGATTTGAAGGCATCATGCTAAAAGTGAAATATGTCAGGCAAAGAAAGACAAAATCCTGTATGGTAGCACTTACATATGGAATCTAAAAACGATTCTCATAGAACAGGAGATCAGACTCACAGTTACCAAAGGAGAAGGGTGGGAGGAGGGAGAAATGGAGGAAAGGGGTAGCAAGATACAAATTTTCAGTGAAAAGGTAAATAAGTACTAGGAATATAAGGTACTGTAATGGTAATAGCTAACACTGCTGTATAATATATAAGAAAGTTAAGAGAATAAATCTTAAGAGTTTTCATTGTTGTTATTATTGTTCAGCTGCTAAGCCATGATGGACTCTTTGCAACCCCATGGACTGCAGAGTCAGGCTCCTCTGCCCTTCACTATCTCCCTGAGTTTGCTCAAACTCATGTCCATTGAGTCAGTGATGCCATCCAACCATCTCATCCTCTGTTGCCCCCTTCTCCTCCTGCCCTCAATCTTTCCTAGCATCAGGGTCTTTTCCAATGAGTCAGCGGCTCCTTATGTAAGATTATGTAACTCAGAGAATCAAACTTCCACTCGTGTACACGTCTTCCATTTCAGTTCCTTCTCAATCCTAAGAAAAGCATTAATAGAAGGATTTTTTTCACCCCACTGTTAAAACAGAATCATTGTTGACATGGTTGATGACCAAATCCAAATCACATTTTGGACATTTTGCAAGGAATATTACAAAACAAAGCATTTGTCTTTGCCTCATCTCTCTCCTCAAAAGTAGAAGCACAGTAAGTAATAAAACAAACTATTTTCATCACCAAGTAAATAGTGATTTTCTGTATTCTTTAATAATTCATATAGCGAATGCCCGGTCTATTAATGTTTCAGCAGGAAAATACCGCACTGAGACCTCTATCAGTCTGCATCTTCAGGTAGGACATTTTAGCATTCTAGTCCGTCCCAGGTGATGCCAGTTGTAAAGAATCTGCCAGTGCAGGAGATGTAAGAGACACAGTTCCATCCCTCGGTCAGCAAGATCCCCTGGTGTAGGAAATGGCAACCCATCCCAGTATTCTTGCCTGGAAAATTCCATGGACAGAGGAAACTGGCAGGCTACAGTCCATGGGGTCACAAAGAATGGGACATGACTGAGGGACTGAGCATAGTCAGTCTAAGAAGTCAGAAGAAGAGGGGAGAGGAGGCACATGGTGCTCTCTTTCACTCTCTAAGTCTGGAACGTTCTTTAAAGACCTCGTTTCAAAGCACTTTCTTTTTCTGAGCTGCTATTCCCCAGAGGGAGCCAGGGTCATAGCATCTTGTCTCAAGAAGCAAGAGGGAAGTAGAGCCAATGGAAACACCACTGTCCTTGGTCCATGGATGGCATTAAAATATAAGGTAGGGTGAAAACTCAGCTGTCAGGGACTCAGAGGGAGTGAGTCAATTTGAAAAGACAATGGAATTCTCTTTTTCCCACAAAATAGTGATTATACATATATATATGTGTGTGTGTGTGTGTGTGTATATATATATACACACATATATATATGTACATATGCATGTAAAATTTTTTAAATAAAAAACTTATTTATGAATTTAAAATTCACCCAGAATTAACAAAGTCACTTTTAAAGATTAAGATACAAAAAAACTCCTGGGTGATAAGTAATACACCAAATATCTTTTATTTAAAATTGTTAAGTGTCCCAGTGTTAATTCTGTTTAAAAATAAATTCATATAATATGATCTAAATTGTGACTAAATAATGCATTAGACCTGGGCTTCCCTGGTGGGTCAGAGGTTAAAGGATCTGCCTGCAATGTGGGAGACCTGGGTTCAATCCCTGGGTCAGGAAGATCCCCTGGAGAAGGAAATGGCAACCCACTCCAGTATTCTTGCCTGGAGAATCCCATGGACGGAGGAGCCTGGTGGGCTACAGTCCACGGGGTTGCAAAGAGTCGGACACGACTGAGCTACTTCACTTTCACTTTCAATGCATTAGACAAGGCAGTAAAGAAATATACCCAAGTATTAGTGCTAGGTAACAAGATTCTAAATTATCTTATTTTTCCAGCTTGCCTATTTTTTAAATTTTCTCCAATTACCCTGTATCACTTCTATAATCAGAAAAATATATATATATAAGAAGTTAGTATATAATTATTTTGTACACTACATGAGCATACTGATATTCTTTTTAGTGAACAATAAAAATTAGAAGAATAGGATGAAAGTATGTGTTTGGACTACAGATGGCTTTTTTTTCCCTATCTGCTTTGCCCTACATTTTTCCAAGTTTTTATTTAAAAAATTTACTAAAAGAAAAATAAGAAATGCCAAAGGCAAAAAAGGCAATCCCGTTGTCAATAACCTTCCCTATGCTAATCAGTTTCATACATAAATAAGACTTTTCTCAAATCAGCAGAGCTGTACCCCAAACTGACTCTTAGCAGTGACATTCAAAAATTCAACATCAAATTTAAGTTACACCTATAAATGACCAAGAGTTACTAAGATGACAAGGAGGAAGCTCTGTGGCTTATGCTTCAAAACACACAAAGGCACTGGGGTGAGTGGGAGATAGACCCCTCAAGATGCCTGGCCCATGGTATCCACACACCTTCTCCCAGTTACTCCATCAAACCACAGTGTAGGTATTGCTGGAAGGAAGGAAGTCTGAAAGCATAAGTAAGGTCCCATATCAGATGACCTTAAAATAGGAGATTGTCCAGGTACACCTGACCTAAGCACAGGAGACCTTTGCATCTGGATCTAGAGGTTAGACATAGGAGTTGAGAGATCTGAAACATGAAAGGGATTCGACGTATAAGTTCTCCATCGTTAGCTTGGAGACAGAGGAGGCCACGGAGTAAGGAATGAAGGCAGCCTCTAGGAGCAAGGAGTGGCCCCCAGATAAAAATACAGACTTCATTCCTACTACCACAAGGAACTATCAATAACCTGAACGTGCTAATGTCAGATTCTTCCCCGAGCCTCCACATGTAAACTCACCCTGGTGGGCACTTTGATTTCAGCCTTTGAGCTGTTGAGCAGAGAAGTCTATGCCATGAATGTACCTCTGAGCCACACAACTTTGAGCTAAAAAAATCATTGTTTTAAGCCACTAAGTTTTTGATAATTTGTTACACAGCAGTGGAAAACTAATATTGAATTCTTGAAGTCAAAGTTTTTTCCTTAGACTGTTCAACAATCACAAATACACTTTTATACGCACAAGAAACTAACATGAGACACCTCTCAGAATCGAAACAGAAGTCCCAACTTATAACTGTACTATGACTCAAAGGACAAATAAAGTGAGCCAAACCAAACCACAACATACATCACAGACTATCTGAGCTCAAACTTTCTCACACCAGATGTTTCAGATCTGTATGTTTCAAGATAAGACCTCAGGTAAAGTAATTTAACAGCAACTCTGCATAGACACCAGATCGGATCTGATACCATGGATAGAGGAGCCTGGCGGGCTACAGTCCATGGGGTCAAAAAGAGTCAGATAAAACTGAGCGACTAAGCACAGCACAGGAGATACAAAGAGGCTTTCCTGGTGGTTCAGTGGTAAAGAATCCATCTGCCATTTCAGGAGACACAGGTTCAATCCCTGGGTCAGGAAGATCCCCTGTAGGAGGAAATGGCAACCCATTCCAGTATTCTTGCCTGGAAAATCCCATGAACAGAGGAGCCTGGGTAGACTACAGTCCATGGGGTTGCAAAGAGTCGGACACCAATGAACTTAGCATTCACACAGGCAGGAGACACAAAACCTGGAAAAGACTAATTGGCATTACCCTAAAGAGAATTTAGAGACCAATTAATCCACAGGCAATAAAAGCCCTTTTAATTTGTAACTCTCTGAAAGTTATAAGATTACTCATTTCTAATACCCTCACTATTCCCCTCTCATTCAACCTTTAACTCTTAACAATGTCTTTTGTTACTGATTTTGAAAGAACGTAAAAGAATGCATGTAAAGACACGGAAATGTGAATGCATAGTATCAGATATGTTTTGGGTTATCCAGAAATAAAGAGAATAATCTTGTATTTTAGAATAAGAAATGTCTGTCTCACCACAAAAAAAATATGGTCATTATACGGTGTTTATATGTTGTCAGCTAACACCATTGTGGTAAATAATCATTTTGCAGAATATAACTATATCAAATTAACATATTATACACCTTAAACTCACAAAATTATGTATGTCAATTTTATCTTAATAAAGCTGGGAGGGGGATTTCTGGTTGTATCAAAAATGACAGAGTATAGCTATAGATAAATTAGACAGTAGACCTTAATAAAAGTAGAAAATCTGAGAACTGGTATATTTTATTTGTCTGGGTTTGTACAAAAACAAAACCACCTTCGACAAGAGAAAGAAAATACATCAGAATTTCTGCCAAAACTGGTCAAACGTGAGGGATTTATCATAAAGGAATAAAGGCTTATAAATCCTTTTAATGTAAATGCTTTCATGAGTAATAAATAAAGGAAAACTAGAATTTGATTTTCTTTCTATTAAAAGGGCAAAGTTATTCTGTGCCAAGAAGACATTCCTTAAATCCTTAAATCCAAGTATCCTGTTAATTCTGTGCTTTTTTTTCTTTTGACAAACTTGTAAGTCTTCTTTTTTTTACATTCCTTACTTTTAGAAAAAAGATGACATTCCTAATAAACAGTGTCACTTATTGCTGTATTTTTAAATATACTGCCTTTAACTACTCCTCACTTTTGGATAGTCACAACTGGTATTTTGTCACACAACAATTCCCTTTGATTTTGTTCTACTCCAAATTCAGAACAATAAAACTGTAAAGATGTCTCTTACGCCTATAATATCTTTGGGTCTACCCAATTAAAGGACCATTAGGTTACACAAAGATTTGATCCTTTACCTTATTAAAAATATTTTTAAAGGATTAATAGAAATTATTAGCTCTGTTTGGCATTCTCCAACTTTTAATTAACTCAAAACTATTGTGAGAGCTCTTTGCTTTATTAAAATGGGGTAAAAAGAAAAAAAAAATCTGACAAATGAAAAGAGTTCAGCCTTCAGCCTTCCTAAGTTAATGATGTATTAATTTAAAATGTGTTAAAGTAGATATGCTTCAATGTTTGTTTATCTTTCAGATTAAACACTGACACAATAGCTGTCGACAAAAGATTTATCTCTAGGTTTAAATAAGCTTGTATTGGTGACATTCCTCGTACATTTTATAGGATAAATCAAAAGGCTTGGATATTTGTCAATATCCTCTCTGTTCAAGACATATTCTTACTTCCAGAATACTCAATGACTGACTCTTTATGAAACTGATTATGTACTTGAACAGAAGATTCCACTCTCTTCCATTCTGATAAGGCTGGTTAATGTTTAATATAATAAATTAAATGAATAAATAAAGCCTGTAGACTCAACACCTACCAGGAGTTTCTGCTTCTTCCTTACATCCACCTAAAGTTCCAGCTATAATCTAAAGATCAACAGTTAACCTTGGGGAGACATGTCAGAAGAACTTTGGTAAAGGTATGTATCATGTACTTGTAACGATTAACACTACATGGAAAAAATTAACTACGCGTACTGCTGACATCATTGCTATGGCCAGACACTGTGTCTGAGTTAGGATTTCCAGAACTGTTTTGCTCCAAAAGCAGAAGATAACGTGAATAGACCATTTATGTCCAAAATCAACAGAACACAATCTCTCCGATGCCAGAAGCCACTGATTACCGTGCACATTCCATGATTTTGCCCTTTATTCTCTTGGATATTTTCTTCTGTCTCAAGATTCTAGACTGTCAGTAAACACCCTGCCCTTTATTCTTAGTACTACCAAGACCTTTATCCTTGATAATCAACAAATGCAGGACTAATTCCTCAGACACTGGGAAAGGTAAATAATCCATATCCAAATTAAAGGGGAAAAAATGACTTGGTTACCATAGGAAGATCCAGATAGATATGAAATATATGAGACATTATCTCAAGTTTTAACAATAATTACTGAAGTTTTGTCTGTTACAGATGCCATGTGTGTGGTCTCTAGAGTCTTAAATAATGCATTCAGTCATTATCATGCCAAGTGACTCTGACTCAAAAAACAATCATCTGACCTAGAGGGGTGGGATGGGGGGGTGGGAGGGAGGCCCCAGGGGGAAGGGATGTATGTATACATATAGCTGATTCAAGATGTACAGCAGAAACTAACAAAACATTGCAAAACAATTATATTCCAATAAAATAAATAAAAACAAACAAAAAAATCATCTAAGAAAAAGAACAAAACGGCTTGGTGTTTACAGAGGTCAAAATTACTACCATCAAAAGCTTGATAAACACTCACAACCTCTCATGGCACAGATCTTCACTGATCACTCCTAAACGGTAAATCCTCCAGTTTAGTTAAAAAATGATCAGAAGCAAAGAGTGAAAATTGAAACAGAAACCACAAATTGTTCCCAAACTCTAAGAAAAAACACTATGACTTAAAAGTCAGATAAAGTGAACCAAATCAAACCACAATGTGCATTACAGACTATCTAAGCTTTTTTTTTTTTGACATTAGCTCATTATGTATGTTCCAGTACTACACAGAAACTGATCTGACAAAAACACCTCAGGGACTCAGGTGTACTAAAGATAAAATCACTGAGCATTCCAGCAAGTCAACTACATCACATAGTGTAGCCAGTCCCCACCCAGACTACTAACTTCCACCCTAAATTCACTCTATGACCAATCTCTGCTTTGAAAATTCTGTGTATCTTCTTTTCTAACTCCCTCCTTCTGAGATGCTCCACCAGTTATTCCAGTACATGTTATTCCTTGCTGCAACAAGCTAAGTGTAACTTCATTTTGATAAGATATAGATGTGCTCCTGGTGGTCTCTGGTAACAGGCTTTAACCTCCCCAAGACAGGGAACTGGTGGCCTAGAATCAGGGATAGGAAGAAGACTTTTATTATACACCTTTTAAAAGTTTATACCATATTATTATATTACTCACCTAGAGACAGACATCTTGGAGTGCAAAGTCAAGTAGGCCTTAGGAAGCATCACTAAGCTAGTAGAAGTGATGGAATTCCAGCTGAGCTATTTCAAATCCTAAAGGTGATGCTGTTAAAGTGTGGCAATCTATGCCAGCAGATATGGAAAACTCAGCAGTGGCCACAGGACTGGAAAAGGTCAGTTTTCATTCTAATCTCAAAGAAGGGCAATGCCAAAGAATGTTCAAACTACCACACAATTGCACACATCTCACATGCTAGCAAAGTAACGCTCAAAATTGTCCAAGCTAGGCTTCAACAGTACGTGAATGGAAAACTTCCAGATGTTCAAGCTGGATTTAGAAAAGGCAGAGGAACCAGAGATCAAATTGCCTAACATCCATTGGATCACAGGAAAAGCAAGAGAATTTCACAAAAACATCTACTTCTGCTTCATTGATATGCTAAAGCCTTTGACTGTATGGATCACAACAAACTGTGGAAAATTCTTCAAGAGATGGGAATACCGGACCACCATATCTGCCTCTTGAGAAATGTGTATGCAGGTCAAGAAGCAACAGTTAGAACTGGACATGGAACAACAGACTGGTTCCAAATTGGGAAAGGAGTACGTCAAGGCTGTATATTGTCAGCCTGCTTATTTAATTTATATGCAGAGTACATCATGCAAAACGTTGGCCTGGACGAAGCACAAGCTGGAATCAAGGTTGCCAGGAGAAATATCAATAACCTCAAATATGCAGATGACACCACCCTTATGGCAGAGAGTGAAGAGGAACTAAAGAGCCTCTTGATGAAGGTGAAAGAGTAGAGTGAAAAAGCTGGCTTAGAACTCAACATTCAGAAAATGAAGATCATGGCATCTGGTCCCATCACTTCATGGGAAATAGATGGGGAAACAGTGGAAATAGTGTCAGAATTTATTTTTGGGGGCTCCAAAATCACTGCAGATGGTGACTGCAGCCATGAAATTCAAAGATGCTTACTCCTTGGAAGGAAAGTTATGATCAACCTAGATAGCATATTCAAAAGCAGACACATTACTTTGCCAACAATGGTCCGTCTAGTCAAGGCTATGGTTTTTCCAGTGGTCATGTATGGACGTGAGAGTTGGACTGTGAAGAAAGCTGAGCACTGAAGAACTGATCCTTTTGAATTGTGGTGTTGGAGAAGACTCTTGAGAGCCCCTTGGACTACAAGGAGATCCAACCAGTCCATCCTAAAGGAGATCAGTCCTGGGTGTTCATTGGAGGGACTGGTGTTGAAGCTGAAACTCCAATACTTTGGCCACCTGATGCAGAGAGCTGACTCATTTGAAAAGACCCTGATGCTGGGAAAGTTGAGGGCAGGAGGAGAAGGGGACGACAGAGGATGAGATGGTTGGATGGCATCATTGACACAAGGACATGGGTTTGGATGGACTCTGGGAGTTGGTGATCGACTGGGAGGCCTGGTGTGCTGCGGTTCATGGGGTTGCAAAGAGTCGGACACGACTGGGCAACTAAACTGAACTGAAGTCATCTGCACTAAATCCTAGATTAATTTTAGGGTATAGCTCCCTTAATTTCTTTTTTAAAAATAAGCTTTATTGAGGTGTATTTAGGAACAGTAAACTGTATCCACTAATGTGCACAATTCGATAAAATATGACACGTCTCCATTTGTCAAACCACAGCCACAATCAAGATATGAAACATTTCCATTACGCTTGAAAGACCCTCTCCTCTGCCTCCCAGCACCAGACAACCACTGCTCTACTTTCTGTCACTACACATGAATTTTGCACTTTTTATTTTTGTATGAATGTAACGGTCCAGTGTATAGTTTTGTGTGTCTGGTATTTTTCATTAACATAGTGGTTTTGTGAGTCACCTGTGCTGTTGCATATATCAGTAGTTTGTATCTTTTTATTGCTGACGAGACTCCACTGTGAGGATTTACCATGAGGTCATTCATTTACCCATTGAATACTTCCTGGTTTGGGCTATTATGACCGAAGCTGCTATAAACATTTGTGTACAAATCTTATTTTCATTACTCTTGGGTAAATACCTAGGGCTGGAGTGCCAGAGACGTAAGGCAGGTGTATAATTAACATGTGAAGAGGCTGTCGAGCAATCTTCCCCAAGGACTTTTACAACTTTACATTCCCACCAACAGTGCCTGAGAGTTTGTCACTCCACATCCCTGTTAAAACTGGAGAGCTGTCCCTTCAATTCAGCCATTCTAATGGATGTGTCATGGCAGTTCATTGTGGTTTTAATTTGTACTTCTTTAATAGCTAAGGATATCAAATATCTTCTTGTCTACTACTGGCTATTTATATATCTTCATTTGCGACTTGTCTGTTCAAATCGTGTCCATTTTTAAATTTTGCTGGTTGGCTTATCAGTGAGTTGTTAAGTTCTTTATATATTCTTAATAAAAGTCCTTTGTAAGACACACCTAGTGTGAGTATTTTCTCCCAGTCCAAGGCTTGTCTTTCATTCTCTTAACAAAACATATTTAGAAGAACAAAAGATTTTAATTTTGATGAAGTCCAATTAGCAGTTTTTATAGTTCTTGCTTTTTGTGACTTAAGAAAACTTTGTCTACCCCAAGGTCACAAAGATTTCTTCTAGGTTTTCTTTTCAGTTCAGTTCAGTCACTCAGTCGTGTCTGACTCTTTGTGACCCTACGGACTGCAGCATGCCAGGCTTCCCTGTCCATCACCAACTTCCTGGAGCTTACTCAAACTCATGTCCATCAAGTCGGTGATGCCATCCAACCGTCTCATCCTCTGTCATCCCATTCTCCTCCTGCCTTCAAACTTTCCTAGAATCAGGGTCTTTTCCAGTGAGTCAGTTCTTTGCATCAGATGGCCAAAGTATTGGGAGTTTCAGCTTCAGTATCAGTACTTCCAATGAAGATTCAGGACTGATTTCCTTTAGGATGGACTGGTTGGATTTCCTTGCAGTCCAAGAGTCTTCTCAACACCACAATTCAAAAGCATCAATTCTTCGGCACTCAGCTTTCTCAGTGATCCAACTCTCACATCCATACGTGACTACTGGAAAAACCATAGCTTTGACTAGACAGACCGTTGTTGGCAAAGTAATGCCTCTGCTTTTAATATGCTGTCCTAGTTGGTCATAGCTTTTCTTCCAACGAGTAAGTGCCTTTTAATTTCATGACTGCAGTTACCATCTGCAGTGATTTTGGAGCCCAAGAAAATAAAGTCTGTTACTGTTTCCAGTGTTTCCCTATCTATTTGCCATGAAGTGATGGGACTGAGTGCCATGATCTTAGTTTTCCGAATGTTGAGTTTTAAGCCAACTTTTTCACTCTCCTCTTTCACTTTCATCAAGAGGCTCTTTAGTTCTTCTTCACTTCTGTCATAAGGGTGGTGTTATCTCCATATCTGAGGTTATTGATATTTCTCCCAAGTTTACAAAAATGGTAACATTTCACTTTTACATTTAGGTCTGTGATCCATTATTAAATAAGCTTTGTGTAGGCTACATGTCAGATTTTACTTTTCTCCATACGGACATCCAGTTGTCCCAACACCATTTGTTGTAAACGTTTTCTTTTCACTGCTGAATTGCTTTATCAAAAAATCAAGTGACCATTTATGTGTACGTCTATTTCTGGACTCTGCTGCTTTCCATTTATCTGTCTGTCTGTCCTTTTCACCTTTACCACACTGTCTTGATTACTGTAGCTTTATAGTGAGTCTTGAAATCAGTAATGTGAGTTCTTCAAGCTTGTTCTTCCTTTTTAAAATCAGTTTGCTTACTATTTACAATAGCCAAGTCATGGAAACAACCTAATTGTCCATCAACAGATAAATGGATAAAGATATGGTGTACACACACACACACACACACACAGGAATACTACTCAGTCATAAAAAAAGAATAAAATAATGCCATTTGCAGCAAACATGCATGGGCCTAGAGATTATCATACTAAGTGAAGTCTGAAAGAAAAAGACAAATGTTATATGGTATCACTGACATGTATAATCTAAAATATGATACAATGAACTGATTTACAAAATAGAAACAGACTCACAAGCATACAAAATAAACTCAGCATTACAAAACAGGGAAAGAAGGGATAAATTAGGAGTCTGGGATTAGCAGATACAAACTATTATGCATAAAATAGGTAAGTAAGGACCCATTGTAGAGCACAGGGAACTATACTCAAAATCTTGTAATAAACTATAATAGTAAAGAACATATATATATTACATATATACAGCATGCCAGGCTTCCCTGTCCTTCACTGTCTCCCAGAGTTTGCTCAAGTTCACGTCCACTGAGTCAGTGATATGTAACCATCTCATCCTCTGTACCTCCTTCTCCTGCCCTCAATCTTTCCCAGCATCAGGGTCTTTTCCAATGAGTCAGTTCTTCTCCTCAGATGGCCAAAGTATTGGAGCTTCAGCTTTAACATCAGTTCTTCTGGTGAATATTCAGGGTTGATTTCCTTAGTATTTCTAGAAGTATGTTTGTTTAAATCATGAATGGGGTGTTGAATTTTTGTCAAATAGTTTTTCTGAATTTACGAAGGTAATGCTATGTGTTTTCTCCTTTACCCTGTTAATATGTAGATTATATTCCTTGATTTTCAAGTGTTAACACAACTTTGCATTACTGAGATAAATCCTACTTGATAATAATGCACTATTCTTTTTGTTAGTACATTAAATTTGCTAATATAAGTTAGCTACAATCTCTGATGCTAAATTATGTTGTGCTAGGTTGTCGAACGGAGAAGGCAATGGCACCCCACTCCAGTACTCTTGCCTGGAAAATCCCATGGATGGAGGAGCCTGGTGGGCTACAGTCCATGGGGTCGCTAAGAGTCGGGCACAACTGAGCGACTTCACTTTGACTTTTCACTTTCATGCATTGGAGAAGGAAATGGCAACCCACTCCAGTGTTCTTGCCTGGAGAATCCCATGGATGGAGGAGCCTGGTGGGCTGCCGTCTATGGGGTCGCACAGAGTCGGACACGACTGAAGCGACTTAGTAGCAGCAGCAGCAGCAGGTTGTCGAAGGTATCCGAAAAGCACTTCTCAGTATAGGTTTCAGATTTCAACTTTAACTATAGAGTCACAAAAAATAATAGTGATCATAATGATAACTGTTGTCTGCTAACTACAAAACAGCCATTATACTGAGGGCTTTACATACATAGTCTCATCTAACCTAATAACACTCTATGAAGTATTATTATCCCCACTTGACAAATGTGAAAACCAAGGTTCAGGGAAGTTAGAAACTTTATCCAAAATCTCACAACTAGTAAGTAACTGGAGGAGCTGGAATTTGGTCTCAGGTTGATTGATTCCAGAGACTAAGTTCCTTTGCTGTAGCAAAAGTCACTCAGTCGTGTCTGACTCTTCGAGATCCCATGGACTATACAATCCATGGAATTCTCCAGGCCAGAATACTGGAGTGGGTAGCCCTTTCCTTCTCCAGGGGATCTTCCTAACCCAGGGAACGAAATCCAGGTCTCCCACATCGCAGGCGGATTCTTTACCAGCTAAGCCACAGATAAGATCAGATCAGTCGCTCAGTCGTGTCCGACTTTTTGCGACCCCATGAATTGCAGCACACCAGGCCTCCCTGTCCATCACCAACTCCAGGAGTTCACTCAGACTCACGTCCATCAAGTCAGTGATGCCATCCAGCCACCTCATCCTCTGTCGTCCCCTTCTCCTCTTGCCCCCAATCCCTCCCAGCATCAGAGGCTTTTCCAATGAGTCAACTCTTCGCATGAGGTGGCCAAAGTACTGGAGTTTCAGCTTTAGCATCATTCCTTCCAGAGAAATCCCAGGGCTGATCTCCTTCAGAATGGACTAGTTGGATCTCCTTGCAGTCCAAGGGACTCTCAAGAGTCTTCTCCAACACCACAGTTCAAAAGCATCAATTCTTCGGCGCTCAGCCTTCTTCACAGTCCAATTCTCACATCCATACATGACCACTGGAAAAACCATAGCCTTGACTAGACGAACCTTTGTTGGCAAAGTAATGTCTCTGCTTTTGAATATGCTATTTAGGTTGGTCATAACTTTCCTTCCAAGGAGTAAGTGTCTTTCAATTTCATGGCTGCAGTCACCATCTGTAGTGATTTTGGAGCCCCCCAAAATAAAGTCTGACGCTGTTTCCACTGTTTCCCCATCTATTTGCCATGAAGTGATGGGACCGGATACCATGATCTTCGTTTTCTGAATGTTGACCTTTAAGCCAACTTTTTCACTCTCCACTTTCACCTTCATCAAGAGGCTCTTTAGTTCCTCTTCACTTTCTGCCATAAGGGTAGTGTCATCTGCATATCTGAGGTTATTGATATTTCTCCCGGCAATCTTGATTCCAGCTTGTGTTTCTTCCAGTCCAGCGTTTCTCATGATGTACTCTGCATATAAGTTAAATAAACAAGGTGACAATATACAGCCTTGACGAACTCCTTTTCCTATTTGGAACCAGTCTGTTGTTCCACAAGGGAAGCCCAATAACTGAAGTGGGTAGCCTATCCCTTCTCCAGTGGATCTTCCCAAGCCAGGAATTGAACTGGGTCTCCTGCATTGCAGGAGGATTCTTTACCAAGTGAGCTATCAGGGAAGTCTTTTGCTATAGTGCTTCATCAAATAATCTCTAATAGTTTTTCTTCATACATAAGTCAAAGTCAAAAAAAAAAAAAGGTTAGAATACCAATAATCTCTCTGGGAAGCCACTAAAATTTAAGATTAAATGAGTACTATGTAGACATAACATACAATAAATAAATTCATATGGAAGATACACTCAAGAAAGCAAAAGAACATTATACAATCCAGGATTTTACACAATTTGAGATTTTACAGAATTCATGGTTATACAATGTTACTAACTGAAAAATAAAACACTCAGTACCTGAAGAGATCTATAGGCTGGCCTTCCTAAAATCCTATTTAATAGTGATTATTTGTTAAAACTTTAAGTTCTGAAATCTATAGGAGACAAAAAACTGCAAAGGTTCTTTGAGTAAAAGTAGAAAATACGAGGGAGGTAATTATATTCTAAGTTAAATAACTCAGTATTTATCGAGCATCTACTACATACCCATACTGTCTAGAAGGTAAGGTATAGATTATATAACTTTAACACGTGAGTCTACCTTAAAGAAATTTATATTCTATTTAAGCACCCAAAATAATTAATGTAATGTCAATATTACATAAAAAAAACAAGATGTAATGTCAACACAGAACAGTTAAGCAATATACTGTACTGGAAGTATTAGCTGTATGAAAGACTGTAGAGGGGATTATCAGTAGATGGCTACAGAAATCAGGGAAGGGCATCAGAAAGTTGAAACCTGAGCTGAAAGTCTGGGTCTTCTGGAAATTCCAAAGCTACTTTCTCAATCCTCATTTGTAGGTATTTATTTTCACTGTTGGCACCAAAATAAAATAAACAGAAGGTATACTAAAAGGGAGAAAAGAGGAAATTCCAAACACAGATGTAATATACTGCATGTAGACCCAGATTTGATCTCTGGGTTGGAAAGATCCCCTGGAGAAGGGAATGGCTACCCACTTCAGTAGTCTTGCCTGCAGAATCCCATGGACAGAGAAGTCTGGTGGGCTAATAAGTCCATGGGGTCACAAAGAGTCAGATATGACTGAACGACTAACACTTTATACAAACTTTTAATGAAATAGTTTAAAAAAATAATTTTACATAAAATGGTATAGGAAATAATATAAATACTATGAACACCCATGTACCTACTACGTAGATTTAAAACATTAAGTCTGCCATATCTGTTTCAAATATTTTTAAAGAACTAGAATGTTACAATTACAACTGAAGACAGCCTCCATCCTTTTCCTTCATCCCAGGGGTAATTAGTACCATTAAGTATTTGTGTATCCTTCCCAATGTCAATTTCTTTATATATATATATATATATAATTTTGCTTAAATATATTTATACACAATATATTTAAAAATTTTAGAAGGAAATGGCAACCCACTCCAGTATTCTTGCCTAGAGAATCCCAGGGACAGAGGAGCCTGGTGGGCTTCCATCTACGGGGTCACACAGAGTCGGACACGACTGATGCGACTTAGCAGCAGCAGCAGCATAGAACTGAGGGGCTGGGAATGGATGGCTAGGGAGGTGACAGCTTAAAGATATGGGGTTTCTTTTTGAGATTAAAATGTTCTAAATGGTGATGGTTGCATATATCTGCGAATATGTCTAAAAACCACTGAATCATATACTTTAAATGGGTGCATTGTATGATGTCAATTATATCTCAATAAAACCTTTTTTAAGTTTAAAAAAATTTTATATATGTATCATACTCTGTATCCTTTTGTAAGGATACATTGTATCATTTTTTTAAAGCTCCACAGGTGATTCTGTTTGGTAACCAGAGTTTAGAATCATCATTCTAAGCCTTTATACATTTATCCAAGAAAGTTTTTAGTGCTCCCAAATTGCCAACACATTTTAACCTAGTTTTTGCCCTGAGACAGTTGCTGTTAGATTACCTGGATTGCCGGGGGGAAAAAAAATCTATTGTACAATGCTTTCAACTCAGAAGCAAAAACCCTAATCAAATCAAGTTTATATATGATTCAAGACAATAACCAAACTATAAAAATGAGTTTCTGAAGGGGACGGGTGTGGCAACAGAGGGGTAGTAACACAAGAGTCTTGTGGTGGTGATTCAGTTGAGTATCTTGATTGTGGTTGTAGCTATAAACATGTGAAACTGCATACAGCTACACACACACACATACACACACACACACACACAAATCCGTGTATAACTGGTGAAACTTGAATAAGCTCTCTGGATCGTGCCAATGTCAATATCTTAATTTTGGTACAGTACTTTGGCAGTGTGGGATAGTGACACTGTGGAAGAGACCTAGGTGAGGGTGCATAGGACTTTCCTGTACATTTCTTTGCAACATCCTGTAAATCTAAAATTATCAAAAAAAAAATTTAATAAATTTTTAAAACTAAGTTCCTACAGTACACTGAAAAAATTCTGCAGCCTTTTCATGGTCAAATTCAATTCAATACACTGCTTTAATATACATCCACTACATAAATGATACATATTTTCATATGCCTAATATCTGATGCAGAACTGCATTAAAGAGAAAGACCACATTGGTGACAACCACGTTAATCCTGTAGAAGTATTGGAGATAAACCTTAAAAGTTATTGGCTTTTAAGCTATTATTTTTAGATTATTGTGTGGTCTTATCCTCATGGGACACTAGGATTTACCTAAATAGCTGTCTCCATTCACTGCAAATAACCCTGCTTTCATTCCTATTTTAAGCCAACAAGCCTGCCCTACTTTTGCAGCTTATTTCCTAATCTCCTCACCTGCCTTTCCAATCATGAACCAGTTAAACACCGCTTGCCTGGAAAATCCCATGGACGGAGGGGCCTGGTGGGCTGCAGTCCATGGGGTCACTAGGAGACAGACATGACTGATCGACTTCACTTTATTTTTTCACTTTCATGCATTGGAGAAGGTAATGGCAACCCACTCCAGTGTTCTTGCCTGGAGAATCCCAGGGATGGGGGAGCTTGGTGGGCTGCCGTCTGTGGGGTCACACAGAGTTGGACACGACTGAAGCGCCATAGCAGCAGCAGCAGCAAGAGGTTATATTAACTATTATTAGTGAAAGTGGTATGTACATTTCAGGTCCTTTTATAACTGATCAGAACAAATTTTATTTCAATAATCGGATATCACTCTTTCAGATTATTCTCTCTGTTCTTTGATAGTCACTGAACTCACCTGTCTTAAAGAAACCATAACTTTACAGTGATCATATGTGTTCAATAAAACTTGCACAATAGTAAAAACAACAACAACTAACTTACTTTCATGAATAAGTCCACCAATTACCTTTATTACTCTGGCCCTTCATTAAAACTATCCTATTTTATTTTTAAACTTCCACAAAGCCTTAAGTCACAAGAATAAAAGGTACCAAGGCATACATACAAAAAAAAAAAACAAAAACCTCCCACAAATTAAGTCTTACCTAGTGGGGCCACCGATCAACCGTTAAAGTTTAAACTTGAAAGGATTATCAATTTATAGAGTGAAGGGGGCAAACATTTCTTACCAGATATAGTCTATGGTTTAGTCATCTGCTCTTCCCGGTGGTATTAGTCATAGGAAGCTCCACAGTTCTAATTTTCTGTTACATTTTTGGGAAATTATCACAGGCTATACTGAGTACTTTTCAAGACAGTAATTAAGCTTCTGAGTATAACCAAAAATATGTTGCTTATAGTAAGAACTCACCAAATATCTGTTTCTGAACACATGATTTCCAAATTCTATCTGTACTATAGAAAAGGAAATTTTCACTATTTTGACTAAGCATTTATGTTCTTTCAAAAGCTAAGGACACTAAAGTTGGAAAACACAAAATATAACACTGTTAAGCTATCATTGCACATATACCACTTAAAATCAAACAGATCTGGGGCCAAATCTCACCAAGATTCAAGAATTCATTTAATAAAGAATAGTTAACATTTATTAAGCACCCACTATGGGCAATATGCTGAGCACTTTATATAATATGAAATATAATCTTTAAATTCTGAGGTAGGTACTGTTATCTCCCATTTTTAAATTAAAACAAGGAAAAGAAGTCACACAGCTAGTAATTAGCAGTTCCCATGCTCTTTTCTACACTGTCTTCAGTAAAGTTAAGTTTCTTAGGCTTTCACTTAGACATTTACTAAGCACCTATGGTCTAGGCACTGAATTCAGCATTAAGAATACACAGTTCTTGGAAACTTCCCTGGCAGTCCAGTGATTAAGACTCTACCTTCCAATGCAGTGGGTGCAGGTTGAATCCCTGGTCAGGGAGCTAAGATCCCACATGCCTTGGGGCTAAAAAACCAGAAGATAAAACAGAAGCAATACTGTAACAAATTCAATAAAGACTTTAAAAACTGGTCCACATCAAAAAAATTAAAAAAAAAAATACAGTTCTTGCACTTCAAGAGAACAGTTTAAAACAAAGAATAAATTAGAAAGAGTTTCTAATTAGAAATTATAATGAACAAAGAACATTAAAATATTTTCAGAAATTTTTAAAGCAAGTGAGAGTGTTCATGGGAGCATGTAGGAGGCAAATATCTCATTCTTCTGATGAGGATGAGAGCAGCTAATACATACTGAGCATTTACCAAGTGCCTGTCACTGCACTCTATGGAGTTTATTTAATCCTTATAACTATCTGGCTTTCCTGGTGGTTCAGCGGTAAAAAAAAATCTGATTCAGGTTCAATCCCTGGGTCAGGAAGACCCCCTGGAAAAGGAAATGGCTTCCCACTCCAATATTCTTGCCTGGGAAGTCCCATGGATAGAGGAGCCTGGCGGGCTACAGTCCATGGGATTGTAAGAGTCGGACACGACTCAGCAACTAAACCACCACCACCATCCTACAAGCTAAGTTTTATCGTCCTTCTTCCTCAAATAGGGAAACTGAGGTAAAACAAAGGTAAGTGAGTTGTCCAAGGTTATGCAGATACTAAAAGAAGCCGAATTTGAATCATTCATCTGACTTCAAAGCCCAAGTTCTAAGACAATTACTCATACAGCCTCCTAGTAAAGGAGAAAAAGTTTCTCAGCTGTCCTCTTGGCTAAATCCTGAAAGATAAATAGGAATTAGTCATGTTAGGGGACAAGATTTTATATAGAAGTGGTGCAAAGAATCCTTTCACAGATACAGCACGGCATGGGATTCTAGGGCGACAAGGAGCAGGAACGTAGGTTTGGGAGGGGGTGTGAAATAAGGAGGAAGTAACACAAGGTTAGAGGCTAAGCACGAGGGAAACTTCCGCATCAGCAAAGCTGAAGTTTACCCTACGGGCTGCAAGAGTTCATGAAGGATTTGAAGCACAAAAAAGATTCTTTATATTATCCAAGGATCATGATGGCAGCATGAGATTAGATTAAATCGCCCTAGCAAGAGGCTACAGCACAGTATTAATATAAGCAAGAAGTGAGAGAGGAAGATGAAGCAGTAGCTTTTGTAGAAACCAGAAGTCCACAGAACTAAGTCTGATAGAATGGGATATGACATGTAAGGGACAGGAAAGAGTCTGGCCTGATTCCCAGGCTTGTCATCTGAGCCAGTGACTAAATGCTAAGTGGTGTGATTAACAGGGATGGGAAATATACTTAGGAAATCCTTCCCATCTTCTCTGCTTCTTAGTCCTTTTTAATATTTATTTTATCTCTCTACCACTTTTCTCACTTCAGTCTCCCCAAAAAATAAAACAAGTCTGTCACAATATCTGTTTGGGTAATGTTTGAATGTTCCATAATTCTGAATTACATTTATAAGTCGATTAAGCCTGTTTGTTTGTTTTTAACACATAGCCATCAAAATAATCTTGCTTTCTCCTTAATGGAATCACTGCCAACTGATCACTGACAGTTTTCAGTTGCCCCTCGTCCTTCTCCTCTCCTTCATCAGGCCGCTTCCCTTCTCTGAACTTATTCACCCCTCCTCTCAATCCCTTAGTCAAGTACACTTTGTTTCTCCATCTTTACTTCTGCATGTTCTTCCACGCCCAACTGTGTAGCTGCAACCACCTCCTTTCCTACTAAACAAGTAGCCATCACTCCACATCAGCTGTATGTGCTTTAAAACTCATGTTCTAAACAAAACTCGTGTTCCTCTCTTCAGCATGCCTTCACTGGGCCACCACTGCATCCTCAATTGACAGTACCTTTCCCGAGTCTGGTTACTGGAGGCATCTCTTAATTGTACTCTTTTTTTCTCTCTCCAACTTTATATTTTGAAACACTGAAATTCTATCAAAAAGTGAAAGAATACTAAGATGAATATCCATTTGCTCTTCACCCATATTCACCACTGCACTTCCCAGAGGTGCTAAAGAACCTGCCTGCCAAAGCAAGAGACGCAAGAGACACGGGTTCGATACCTGGGTCAGGAAGATCCCCTGGAAAAGAGAACGGCAACCCACTCCAGTATCCTTGCCTGGAGAATTCCATGGACAGAGGAGCTACAGCCCATTGGGTCACAAAGAATCCAACACAACTGAAGCGACTGAGCACATACCACGGTAAACATTTTGCCACTTTTGCTTTCTCTTTTAACAAATAGATTTCTTTTTCCTAAACCATTTGAAACCAAACTGCAGACATCATGACATTTCAACTAAATGCTTCATCAGGTATCACCTCAGAATAGGAACATTATCCTTTATAACCACAATAGCCTATCACATACCCAAGACATTTAATTTTGAATTTCTATATCTAATATATACTCCATATTCAAATTTGCCCAGTTGTCCTAAAAATGTCCTCTATGGCTTATTCATCTTCCCCATCCAGCCTTGGCACTGTATTTGACTGCCATTTCTCTTTCATCTTCTCTCATCTAGAATACTCCTCTTGCCTTTTAAATTTTTCATCACTGTGACATTTTTGAAAAGTTCAGACCATTTGTCTTACAGAAAGTCCCATAAGTTGGATTTGTCTGATTATTTACTATAACTAGATACAGGTTAAACATTTTTAACAAGGGTTACAGGTGGCTCAGTTGTAAAGAATCCACCTGCAATGCAAGAGATGTGGGTTCAATCCCTGGGTCAGGTAGATCCCTGGAGAAGGAAATGGCAACCCACTCCAGTATTCCTGCCCGGGAAATCCCAGGGACAGAGGAGCTTGGTGGGCTACAGGCCGGGGGGTACAAAGAATCAGGCTCAACCTAGTGATTAAATAACAATTATCTCCTAGTGCTTATTTCATTCAGAATTTCACTCTCTTGGGCTGACACTGTCTGGACATTGCACCAAAACATCATGACTTGTTAGCATTCAATAAATCTAATAACAATCATCAAAGATACATATTTCCTTGGCCAACTAGTATAGCATATTTTTCTGTCAATCAAGCTAGAGAGCCTAGTTACCAAGTTGTACCCTCTTCTAATAACAAAGACTCAAGAAACTAAAAGATTTCATGATAAAAATCCAGTTTGCCAACAAAATAAAACTGAATATAAGGAACCAAAGTTCTCTCTGCATACATTTGAATAATTAGGTAATTATAAAGATAACGAAATCAGATATGACTTAGGTTAGGATGAAATTTTTAGACCTCAGCTTTTTATCTTTGAATGAAGCTAAAATTTAATATAAAAAATGTAAAAATAGAATGCTATATTCTATTAATGACTGCAACAAAGGATGATGATTAAAAAACACCTCTTTATTTCCATTAGTCCTTTAGCAATTCAGTTCAGTTCAGTCGCTCAGTCGTGTCCAACTCTGCGACCCCATGAATTGCAGCACGCCAGGCCTCCCTGTCCATCACAACTCCCTGAGTTCACTCAAACTGACCACCATCGAGTTGGTGATGTCATCCAGCCATCTCATCCTCTGTCATCCCCTTTTCCTCCTGCGCCCAATCCCTCCCAGCATGAGTCTTTTCCAATGAGTCAACTCCATGAGGTGGCCAAAGTACTGGAGTTTCAGCTTTAGCATCATTCCTTCCAAAGAACACCCAGGGCTGATCTCCTTTAGAATGGACTGGTTGGCTTTAGCAATTAAGTAGCACCAAAGCCCCAAAATGACTACAAATATAACAGAATTAGTTGAATAATTTTGTCTCTCACAGATATGCCTAAAAATTAGCTTTTCCCCCAAATGTTACTTTAATGGAAAGATACTCTGTTATCAAATACTGCTTAGGAAAAAGTTTTTAATCAATTCTTTAATTCACTTTAAGTAATGAGTCCTTCTGGCGCTAGTGGTAAAGAACCCGCCTGCCAGTGCAGAAGATGTAAGAGACAGGGGTTCGATCCCTGAGTCAGGAAGATACTCTGGAAGAGGGCCTGGTAACCACTCTGGTATCATTCATTGCCTAGAGAATCCCATGGACAGAGGAGCCTTGCGGGCTACGTTCCATAGGATCGCAAAGAGTCAGGCACAACTGAAGTGACTTAACATGCACACAAGTCCTTAGCATTTGTCTCTCCCAACGATCCAATAGCTTTTTTTTTAACTCTACAGTAAAATGTGATGTTACTTTATAGAAGAAAATTGTATTATCAAATGTCTGATATAAATAAGGCTTTCATCACAACCATTATCATACAGGTAAAAAGAACACCTTATTCCTGCTCAAAAAAAAAGAAATTAAGTGTTTAAATTAAGAGATCCTTTCTGAATTTTGAGACTTTCACTTAGACGTGTGAGTTTCAAACAGTCTTGGATGTCCAAGTGTTCAGATAGTTTGGCAGCTTGTTAATTACAATGGTAAACTAAGCATAACTGAAATACTTCTGACAAGTTCAACAGATGTGTGCTATGTGACTTGCTCACAATGAATATTTATCCTTGAAAAAGTTTCTTCTAGGTTGGCACTGTATCAAATGATTGAAAATATAAAGGATCAAAATATGAATATGAGCACTTTCAAACCATTCTCATGTTGACTGAAACCATTATGAAAGGATTTAGGTAAAATTACCATATTTACATTAAAAGAATATGAATTATTTGCACAATAAAAGGTTTAACATGACGCATATTAAATTCAAAGCATACCAGTAGATGGAAATACAGCTGATCCTTTTATAAGGAGGCGCTGAAGGGTGCCAACACTGCACACACTCTAAAGTCCACTACAACTTACAGTTAGCCCTCTGTACACACACAGGTGGTTTCTCCATACCCAAAGTTCCTCCCTATCCATGGTTCTACATCCTCGGATTCAACCATCTTCAGATCATGTAGCACCATAGTATACTATTGAGAAGATCCACGTATAACTCGGCCTACAGTTCAAACCTGTGTTGCTCAAGGCTCAACTGTATGAAAAGTATTAATGAAAGTACAGTAATGAAAAGTATTAACAGCAGTTGCTTCTGTAAGGAATGAATATGAAGCCTTTGTTTTCTTCCCTTTTGCCTTTCACAATTTATAGGATTAAGCATATATTTACAAGAAAAAATAATTTTAAGCCTTGGTAAATTCATTGTCATGATATGAAAATGGGAGAGGGAATGAACAGAAAATAAAAGAGGTATAAGTACCAGAGACAGAAGGGTTCAGGGTATACTTGTGGAAATAGTCATTTCTGGTCATACTACTCTTCTTAAAAAATTTTAAGAAAGCCGTGCGTGCGTGTGCGTGCCAAATCGCTTCAGTTGTGTCCAACTCTCTTCGACCCTATGCACTGTAGCCCCCTCCCCAGGCTCCTCTCTCCATGGGAATCTCCAGGCAAGAATAATGGAGTGGGTTGTCATTCCCTTCTCCAGGGGATCTTTCCAACCCAAGGATCGAACCTGTCTCGTATATCTCCCACATTGGCAGGCAGGTTCTTTACCACTAGAGTTACCTGGAAAGTCCAAGAAAGCCATAGCCACATCTAGTCCCAGTGCCAGAATATTAAAGAACCAGCAGTCTTCAATGCGTGCTACAAATGACTGTACATTCTCTGACTATACAATTTACTTGAATTTCAAGAGAATGGGAGAACTGTATCAAAAAAGAAACCTGACTTCTGTTAAAATCCATTCAGCCACCAAATAACAAACTTAGACAATGCATTCTCCCTATCTGTCATGTAATGCCCAGTGAAATTTCCTTGTTGCTGCTGAAAAGATTCAGTCCAGAGGAATAAAAACTTTTTATAAAAATCACTGTCAAAGGAAAAAAAAAAAAAAAAAATCCCTCCAACAGGAAAAGAAACTTGGAAACCAGAAAAAAAAAAAATTAAGCTGAAAGATTTTCACAATTCAATTATTTGAGTTTCTGCTCCAGACACAAGTAGTGATGCTCTAGTGCATATGGACTGTTCTAGAAACTCACACATATATTAATTTTTAAAACAAAGAGGAAACAAATGAGCACCTATTGGGAGTACACTGCAGATGGCTCTCCATAAACATTTAATGAGTGAGTGAAATCATAAGAATTTTTATATTTTTTAAACACAAAATGAACACCTTCAACTGGGAGAGAAGAAACCAGCTGCCAGGGAATACAAGACAGACTGTATTATTGGTTTCCATGCTGTTATCCACGGGATTCCACCCAGATGTCCTTTATATTATAGAAGAGGTATTTTCCTCAGAACAGCTTCTTAACTTATAATTTCAAATGCTTTCTGATATTTTTCAAATGGTTCATAATACTACACTGTCTTAAGCTTTTCACATCCATTATGTCATTTGCATGGCTGAGATGCTTGAGGAAGAAAGTATTATTAACTCTATTTTGCAGATGAGATTATTGAAGCAAAAAAAAAAAAAATCAGGGTTTAACTAAAAACGCAAGGTTAGAAAAAAAAAAACAGGCAAGGTCACAAGTAAGCTTGAGAAGCAGGAGTAAAACCACAGGTCTAGTCCTTCATTTTAGGCAAGTTGCTGTTTAAAAAAGACACTTAAAATACAAATCACTCCCACCCACCCACTCTTCTCCACCATTGGCTCAAGCAAAACAATTAAGTAGACTTTAAAGTGAACAGGAAATGACAGAACCAAAAATAACTGGGGTGTGGTCTCACCTCTGAAAAAGATTTCCAGCTGTGAATAAATGCAAACAATTCTGGCCAGACAAGATAACATTAGATCAGATTTAGAACCCAATACAACCAGGGGACCTTAGCTATAAATACAGTGACACCTTACTTTCTTAGAATAAACCTCAATATTTCAAACTCAGGAAAATGTAGATAAAAAGCAAGGTAAGTCACCAAGAAGCCACAATTGCTGTGCTCAAGTTCTCATGCTCAAGTTTTTACATACTAGACAAACCCATACAATCTAAGGGCTTGAAATCATTCATGTTTCATTTCTTTAAGAGTAATCTGATAACACGCAGTCATTTATAGTTTCACCAAAAAACAAATGTGAATCATACAGACTATGAGGGTGTTCACTTAACTATGGGAATGCCTAGCAATAAGTCAGCACCTGCATATTAGCTGCATTTTATTTTACTTTACTTCTGCATTTAACGATTTGAAAGGGTCATTTTACAATGACCTTTGTATCTTTTATATCACTTCCTTTATAGCTTATTGCACGTTATGGTAGACATTACGTGCTACAATGGCGATCAGAATTTGGGATCTGTAAAGGTCTGAGGACTACCACTAAGCTTCACTCAGATCCTATTTATTCTGACTTGACACACTATTCTGGTTTATCTGGTTTCCCTGCCTACTTCAGCTTATAAGTGGCAGATTAGAAGGGCATATTTTGACAGATAAAGAACAGTACTGAAGGAGATAAACTAAAAACAGACAAAAGCACTAAACTGGTATAGCAGTGAGGAGTCATTTTAGCACAGGAGGAAACTGCCAACACCCTTATATAGCAGAATGCACCGGCCATATTAACTGCATGGGACAGAAATTAATGTACATTATGATGACCTTGATTTATCCAAGAAGACTGTCTAATAGATTCTAAATCTTAAAGAGATGGTTATATACCCTTGATGAGTTATAAACTATGAAAACTGATATTAAAATGATCAAAATAATTTAGCAGTCACAGGGCTGTCAGTTATATGACCAATTCTCTTAAATCCCCAATGATAGCAGACAAATGCTGAGGAGGTAAATCTCAAAAATCCCATTATATTTAATAAATATTATATAGTGTAGATAATTAACATTTATGAGCAACACTTTTGATGATGACTTTCTGGGTGGAAACTACATAATACATTAAAATTATATACTGCAGACAATCAACATTTATGATGCTTAATGTTTCTGGAGGTGGGGGGGCCCTAAGTTATAACTAAAACTCTTTTCCTTCATTGACCATTCAATCATTTTTCTCCACTAAGAGAAAAATGTTTTTTCATCACCAATCTTGGTTTCTTTTCTCCATATAATTACCAAAATAAAAAAATAAAAGTATTTTAAGAGTTCTCCCCACTTACAACTAACCCCTTTATCTAGAGATCACTAACACACCTGGATCTTCGTATATTCCCTTCTTATAAAATAGTGCTTTCAAACCCAGTATTAAAACAGAGAGAAGAGTTGTACTTAAGTCTTATGTCTGAACAAAAGAAGCACATAAATTAGCGGTTATGCTTAAACCACTAATCTTAAGGGCAGAAACAACTACAACATAAGGAACACTTTAGTCGATGTTGGACACCTGAATCAGAGAATATCATTCTCCAAGTCTCTATGGCCAAAAAGAAAATAAAACGCCAACAATCATGTCAAGAGATCTGTAGATCCCTTTCAAATATCATAAAATGAATTTATTTGTATTTACTTCACTATATTCTTTCTTTTAGTAATAACAGTGACGTGATGATCTGGAGAAAGTGGGCTAAAAGGTACATGGTATTCATACTTAAAAAAGGTTGGGGAAGGGGCAAGAAATATCTGACCTTTCAGAAGAGGAGCGGCAGAAAGATCTGACTTGGAAGAGCCTTCTTAACACCCTGCCCACATCACCCTAGATGGCTTCCCCTCAGGTAAGAGACTAAAAAGATGGAGATCCAGACTCTTTAGGGGTTGATAGGATTAGAAACACCCACCCTGCCTGGAAATCCGACACAACTGGAGACAAACGAGCAATCCCCATCTAGCTACTGGTCCAGGTGCTACAGAAAACGCCCGGCGCCCCCGCCGGGCAGCCCCGGTGGGAATCCCCGCCTCCCGTCTCCCACACCCCCCTAGGTCCTCCTCCGGGATGGGCGCCGCCCGGGACCCCGCCGCCCCCCCGACTCCTGTCCTCGGCTCCTTCCCTCCCTCCGGCCCCGAGCCATCGCCCGGCCGAGGGCCGTTTCCCGCCGATCGACTGGAAGGCCTGGCCCGCTTGGCACCTTTGATGACGCGTTCGGTGGTGGAGAGGTGGAGGTTCCTCCCGGACATGATCCCCTCGGCCTCCTCCCGGTCCGGGGAGATCTCCAGACGTGCGCCCCCGCCTTCGCCTCCAGCGATCTCGGCTCCCCAGGGCCGGTCTACCGGCCGTGCCCCGGCCCCGCTTAATCAGGGCGGCCAAGGCACCAGAAGGAGGCGGCCGCAGCAGCCCGGCCTCGAATCCCACGGACACTATGCGGGCCCACTGACCGCTCCCTCCCGAGGCGCCGAGTCGGGAGCGCCCGCGACAGCAGATCGGGGAGGCTACGCGGGCAGCCGCGGCTGCGCGCGGCCGAGGCTCGTGCGCGCGCACGCGCGCGCTGCCCCGACTCGGCACCTCCCCAGCTTCCCTGCGGCGCGCGCGCCGCCGCCGCCGCGGTTAGCGCGCCGAGGCCTTGAGCTCCGCAAGTTTCCCCGGCAGCTCGGTCGCCTGACCTCCAGCCCCCGGGCAGTAGACAACCCCGGCTTTACCCTTCGCGCGGAGACCCCCGGACCCGCGCGGCTGCCCTTCGTACACGCGCCCTTCCTTCCTCTCCTCCAGCTTCCGAATGTCGGTCTTCCCCCTCTCCTCTGCCTGCCCTCCCCTCCAGCTCTGACTGCTTCTCAGCTGCCTGCGCCGCCCGGGCCTGGAGCACCTAACACCGGGCCCTGGTTCCCGCACCCAAAGGCCCAGCGGAACCGCGGCCATCTTGTGACCCGGCCCGAGCGTCCCGGCGGCTGTCTGGCGGAGCCGTGCGCATCCTGTCCGCCTGGGATCACCTTGCAGGGCGCCCTCGTCCTCCCAGACCTTCCCCACGGCGGGGCCTCCCTCCCTTTCCTCGGGGTCTCCCCTCCACTCTGTCTCTAGGAGTCGTTATCAGTTTGATCCAGCTCCTTCCCACAGCTTACCCTCCCCCCAGTTACCAAACCCATTTAAACCCCTGGTTTAAGTTGTCACATTTGTCGAGAGCACTTAGTATAGTGAGAACGATCGCGTGCATCCTAGTTCTAATCTAGTAGTGGGGGGTGGAGGGGGATGGTTTCCGAGTGGGTGGATAAGAGCCCCCCACCCCCACCCCCACACACAACCTGTCAGGTCCCACAGCCTCCTAGCTTCCTTTCCACTTGCCAGAAAGGGGACCGCAGCCCCCTCCAAGGAACCCCTGGGCCAGACCTCCTCTGTGTAGGGAACCGACCTGGAAGTTCTGCGTGCCACCTACACAGCTGGAAGCAATCCTTCTTCCCCTTTGACACCCCGTCATTCTTACCATGGAAAACGATGGGCAAGTCTCCATAGAGTCTTAATAATCTGGCTCATCTCTAGGTTAAAAACTGACCTTTTCTCTCCTTGAATTGCAAGCCTAGTATAGAAACTGTCTTCTAGTATAGTGCCTGGCAAAGAAAAATATTTTGATTCTAGTCCTGATGGTGGAATGTTAAAACTGGGATCCAAGGAAGTATATGCAAATTACAGGGAAACCGATTTTAACAGTCACTGTGGTGGCCAGTGAGTAGTCATAAGTGGCTCTGTACATTTAAAGTAAATAAATATTTATTTCCTCAAGTGTACTAGCCACATTTGAAGCATTCAATAACTACCTGTGGCTAGTGACTATCTAATTGGATGTGGCAGAATAAGACCTAACGCAAAGAGCCATCTCACTGGAAAAGACCCTGATGCTGGGAAAGATTGCAGGCAAAATGAGAGGAGGGCAGAGGATGAGATAGATGGTTCCTTGGCATTATTGACTCCATGGACGTGAATCTGAGCAAACTCTGGAAGATAGTGAAGGACAGGGAAACCTGGCGTGCTGTAGTCCATGGGGTCTCAAAGAGTCAGACACGACTGAGTGACTGAACAATAACAACGGACTAGGACGCTTCCATCATCGCAGAAAGTTCTTTTGGACAGCTCCCAGCTAAAAGATTATAGAGCTTAACCCAAATCTCCTTTAACATAGATTTATGTAATGGGACCAACCTAGACAGCATATTAAAAAGCAGAGACGTTACTTTGCCAACAAAGGTCCGTCTAGTCAAAGGGAGAAGGGGACGACAGAGGATGAGATGGTTGGATGGCATCACTAACTCAATGGACGCGAGTTTGAGTAAACTCTGGAAGTTGGTGATGGACAGGGAAGCCTGGCATGCTGCAGTCCATGGGGTCGCAAAGAGTCGGACATGACTGAGCGACTGAACTGAACTGACTGATGTAATGGGAGGTGATCTGGGCATATACACTAGAGTCAGACCCCGAATTATGCTTTGCAGTGTTTTTTTTTTTTAATTGGAGGTTAATTGCTTTACAATGTGGTGTTAGTTTCTGCTGTATAAGGAAGTAAATCAGCTATATGTATAAATATATCCCTTCCCACTTGTGCCTCACTCCCACCCCACTCCCCCCATCCTACCCCTCTAGGTCATAGTGTATGAGCACAGAGCTGAACTTCCTGTGCTATACGGAAGCTTCCCACTAGCTATCTGTCTTACACATGGTAGTGTACATATGTCAATCGTAATCACTCAATTCATGCCACCCTCCTCGTCCCCACCTGAGTCCACATGTCCATTCTGTACAGCTGAATCTCTATTCCTGCCCTTGCCTTGCAGTTTTGACCTAAAGGCAATTCATGGCAACTCTAGCAAGGCAGAAGCACTTCAGGAACTGGACAGATTTTGGTTCTGAGTTCTTGGGTCTTGATTTCAGGCTTTCACCAGAGAGAATTGCTCAGAGATTCTGAGGAAGTTCTTCAACTATGAAGTAACCAGAGCTTCACACCTCTATCAAACAGATCAACTTTCTAGTGGTCAAAAATAAATTGGTTCCTGCAGTATGCTGCTGCTGCTAAGTTGCGTCAGTTGCGTCCAACTCTGTGCGACCTCATAGATGGCAGCCCACCAGGCTCCCCCGTCCCTGGGATTCTCCAGGCAAGAACACTGGAGTGGGTCGCTATTTCCTTCTCCAATGCATGAAAGTGAAAAATGAAAGTGAAGTCACTCAGTCGTGTCTGACTCTAGCGACCCCATGGACTACAGCCTACAGGCTCCTCCGTCCATGGGATTTTCCAGGCAAAAGTACTGGAGTGGGGTGCCATTGCCTTCTCCATCCTGCAACATAGTACTAAAATTAATCTAGAAGAATGTACGCAAGATGACTAAAAACAAGGAGTTTAAGAAAACACTGCAAACCAACATGAAGAGATGGGTTATTCAATAATAGTAGTGGGGAAATTAACCAACTCTCTGGATCTCAGATATATCTTTGTTCGTTCATTTTTATTTGTTTGGTTTATTTCTTTTGTTTTCTTTGTTTTTTGGCCACACTGGGAGGCATCCAGGATCTTAGTTCCCTGACCAGGGATCAAACACATGCCTCCTGCAGTGAAAGTGCAGAGTCTTAACCACTGGACTGAGCTACGGAAGTCCTTGGATCTCAAAGTGGAGCCACATTTTAACACCAAACTTCATAAGTAATAAATATGAGAATTAAAATGAAGTGCTATTTTTTACATAGAAAATTGGAAAATATTTTTAAAAGGTGATACTGTTGGTAGTACATCATGAGAAACGCTGGGCTGGAGGAAGCACAAGCTGGAATCAAGATTGCTAGAAGAAATATCAATAACCTAAGATATGCAGATGACACCACCCTTATGGCAGAATGCAAAGAAGAACTAAAGAGCCTCCTGATGAAAGTGAAAGAGAAGAGTGAAAAAGTTGACTTAAAGCTCAACATTCAGAAAACTAAGATCATGGCATCCGGTCCCATCACTTCATGGCAAATAGATGGGGAAACAGTGGAAACAGTGACTGACTTAATTTTTCTGGGCTCCAAAATCACTGCAGATGGTGATTGCAACCATGAAATTAAAAGATGCTTACTCTTTGGAAGGAAAGTTATGACCAACCTAGACAGCATATTGAAAGCAGAGACATTACTCTGTCAACAAAGGTCCGTCTAATCAAGGCTATGGTTTTTCCAGTGGTCATGTATGGATGTGAGAGTTGGACTATAAAGAAAGCTGAGCACCGAAGAATTGATGCTTTTGAACTGTGGTGTTGGCGAAGATTCTTGAGAGTCCCTTGGATTGCAAGGAGATCCAACCAGTCCATCCTAAAGGAAATCAGTCCTGAATATTCATTGGAAGGATTGATGCTGAAGCTGAAACTCCAATACTTTGGCCACCTGATGTGAAGAAGTAACTCACTGGAAAAGACCCTGATGCTGGGAAAGATTGAAAGTGGGAGAAGGGGACGACAGAGGATGAGATGGTTGGATGGCATCATTGATTCAATGAACAAGGGTTTGGGTGAACTCCAGGAGTTGGTGATGGACAGGGAGGCCTAGCGTGCTGCGGTTCATGGGGTTGCAAAGAGTGGGACACACTGAGCGACTGAACTGAACTGAACTGTTGGTAGAATTATAAATTAGCACAATTTCTCTGGAAAGGAATTTGGCAGTATCAATCAAAGGAGATATATGTATGGCCAATGAGAAGACTCAACATTATTAGTCATGAGGGAAATGCTGAGATACCATTTTACTAACCTAGAAGAGCTGAAATTAGAACTTCCCTGGTGGTACAGTAGGTTAAGAATCCACCTGCCAATGCTGGGGACACAGGTTGAATCCCTGGTCCGGGAAGATCCCACATGCTGAGGGGCAACTAAGCCCATGCACTACAACTACCGGAGCTGTGCGCCACCGCTGCTGAAGCCACGCACCCTTGAGCCTGTGCTCTGCAACCGTAGAAGCTATCACAATGAGAATTCCATGCACCACAACAAAGAGTAACCCCTGCTCACCGCAACTAGAGAAAGCCTGCATGCAGCAATGAAGACCCAGTGCAACCAAGACTCGAAAACAAAAATTAAAAAAAAAGCTGAAATTAAAAACTCTCAACATGTAAGTGTTGGCAAGGATGGGAGCAACTGGAACTCTCCTGCATTGCTGGTGGGAGAGTAAAATGCTACAACTACTTAGGAAGTTTGTTATAAAAGTTAAATATACACCTACAGTATTACTCAGTAATTCTACTCTTGGGTATTTTACCCAACAGCCATAATAACCCAGCAAAAATACCCACTACTACTCAGATAATAAAAAGAAAATAATTAATGATGTATGTAACAGTATGGATGAATCTTAAAAACATTATGGTGAACAAAAGCGGCAAGACACCAGGACTTCCCTGGTGGTCCAGTGGCTAGGACTCCATGCTCCCAATGCAGGGGGCTCGGGTTCAATTCCTGGTCAGGGAACTAGACACCACATGCTGCAACTAAGAGTTTGCTTGCCTGCAACTGAAAAGATCCTGCATGCCTCCAGCTAAGACCCAATGCAGCCAGATAAATTTTCAAAGAAACGAAGAAGCAAGACACGAAATAGACACTATATGATTTCAGTTGCATAGGAAAATGGTTACATGAAGTATGACACTGGATGGAACATTATACATCATGAAAAATCCTACTTTAGGTGGAAAGATATTTGATATCATGAGAAAAATCTCAGGAGATGATAAGCGAAAAAGTACAATATGGACTCCATGTTGTTAACAAACGAGCTAATGTCTGCATAAAAAGGCTAGGGGGAAATGTTAATATAGTCATTCATTCAATAAATATTAATTAAATGTCATCTATGCCAGGTACTGTGCTAGGCAGTAGGCATACAGTGATGAACTGAAATCAACACAGTTCATACCACCGTGGAGCACTAGCTGATGACGAAAAGATGTTAAAAGCAGCCATCTCTTGGTGGCATGATTAAGAGTCACTTATATAAAAATAAGAGGGAAAAAAAAGAGAAAGAAAAGAGTCACAAAAAATGAACCATAATTTTCCGTATTTTCCAGGTTTTCTACAGTAAGAAAGTATTATTTTATAACTAGGAGAAAAAAAATTTTAAGTGTTCTTTTCTTTCAAAGGCCTATTGCCTATGCCTATTTCCAGTAGCATTAAGTATTTATTTGGAGAACTTTCTGAGAGACTTCTCTGATCAAAACAAACAAAACATCTAGTACCACTCAGTGAAAAAAGAAAACTCTTAAGTAAGTTCCCTTCAAAAACAATTTTTATTTTAAGTAAATAAGGCTTTAATGCACTGGTGTTGGCGGTAATGTTTTTAGTTATCATATTAATAGCTCCTGGCAACAACTGGGGAGTTCTACTTCATTCACCTGTACATCTACCCACCTAGCCAGGGTCACTTGCATCTTCATTTCATTGATGTATTTGATTCTCTTTCCTTTTACTTTCTGCATTGGTCAGAATTGACTAAATATTTAAAACTACCAAGATTCATGCTTAATTGGCAATCCTACTAATTTCTTCAAATCTAGGTTTCCATGTTACAGGGCCTGTGAGACTTGTTTTATTTCCTTATGAAACTCCCTAAGCACTTCATAAACCTTAATTAATGACTAACTCTTTTGAGAAATAATTATGAATGCTTTTGATTTAACAAAAGCACAAGGAAACCTAGTTTCCACTGTTGTATAAAAGTAACCTGGCTTTAGTTTCTGTATGAAGCCATTAAATATTAAACTTCTGTGTTAAATGCAGGCAAGAGAACTGCAGAATATTTTTTAAATGAATAAAATGAGCATTTCTAAAATAGCAACACAGAGTAAAAGGTATTTTATAGTGCATAGTTTTTCGTTTTATATGAAAAGCACTACATAAATGTTTTTATTGGTAATACATATGATATGGACATCACATACTAATATTTCATTTATCTCTTTCTATATGAGTGCATTTGCGCTCTCCAGGCAGGAGATGTGGATTCAATCCCTGGGTCGGGAAGATTCCCCTGGAGAGAAAATGGCAATCTACTCCAGTATTCTTGCCTGGGAAATCCCACTGAAGAGGAGGCTAGCGGGCTATAGTCCATGGAGTCACAAAGAGTCAGACACTGAACACACACGCATGAATGCATTTAACTTTGATTACATTACCGTGGCATGAATACCCTCCCCCCCCAACACCAACAGTCGAGGTCTAAACAAAATTAGCAAATTTATATTAAAAAAAATTTTTTTTTCACAATTGGAAAAACATGACCCAAAGGAACTTTCTACCCATCATAGCCTGATATGAAAGTAGTAATCTCTGTAGACATGTGGGAAAAAAAGCGCTAAGGAAAGTCTTGCCTGGTGTGCTGCAGTTCATGGGGTTGCAAAGAGTCAGACACAACTTAGTGACTGAACAACAACAAATATATATTTACAGGTTAATATGCAGGTCATTTGGGGGGTAATGTGCAAGCCTCTGAAGTGTGTTACTCCTTGGTCTTCCCGGGAGAACCCACTACTATAACTGTAACAGGATTAAAGGCCCCCCCAAAGTTGCCCATGATTACTTTTGTTTAAATCATGACAAAACAGGAAAAGATGGTAACAGTCATTACTGGCTACATAATACGGTACAGTCTAGGAGAATAGAATTTAATACCTCTCTTACTGCTGGGCTCCAGCATTCCACAGGTGAGAGATGCCACAGGTAAACGTCAGGGGCATTCATCAAGTTGCTTGGGCCAAAAATTGACAGTGGGAGGCAGGCAGAGGAGGAGGCCAGTCCTCACATCATGTCCTATAAACTTACACCCCCTACAGTCCATTTCCCATACAACAGATCCTTTTCAACTAAAACAAATCTGATTTTTTATCATTTCTCTGCTTAAAACCCTCAAGTGTCTCTTTTTCTAAAAGTGGTCTACTTCTTAGTAGACTTCTGTCTAATTCATTGATCTCAGCTCAAACCTCTTCCCCTCCATCCGCTACATTTCAGACCTAGTGGCCTTATACAGGGTATACTGCAATTCATACAAATAGCCTCAAACAGACCAAGTTCATTTGTTTCCCAGAGCTCTTGCATTTCCTGAATATTCATTGAAAGGACTGATGCTGAAGCTCCAATACTTTGGCCACCTGATGTAAAGAACTGACTCACTGGAAAAGACCCTGATGCTGGGAAAGATTGAAGGCAAAAGAAGGGGGCAGTAGAGGATGAGATAGATAGCATCACTGACTCAATGGACATGAATTTGAGCAAACTCCAAGAGACAGTGAAGAATAGAAGAGACTGGCATGCTGCAGTCATTATGGGGTTGCAAAGAGTCAGACACGACTTAGCAACTGAACAACAAAATTGCTTGGAACATTCTTTTCCTAGATCTTCACAAGGCTGCCTCCTTACTCTCAACTCAGGTGCACCTCCGGAAGGCTGGCCTTCCCTAAGCACTGTACTGCCTAAAGCTACATCACCCCACCACTCTCTGCCTCATTTCCATAAATTAGCTTATCCATAGCGTGTCTACTCTCACTTCTTAAGGGGGCATCTTTGTCTGTTTTGTTCACTGCTGTTACGTTGTCATGCTGACCATGGCCTGAGGTTGGAGGTTAATAATTTGTTGAATTCATGAATATCTTCTTACTCTGGTCCTAAGCAGAAGTTCTTAACTTGTGGTACAGGGATTTCAAATCATTCCCTCCCCATCCAGCTCCCAACTATAAATGAAATCAAAGTATTGAGTTTATTTTTAAGTGCTTTGGGGTGTGTGTGAGAAATGTATAGGAAAGCATATTTATTTTTCATTTTCTCAAAGGAATCCAGACAACAAAGTGTTAATGACCACTGATACAGAGTTTTAATTTACAAAGCACTGTCCCTTTAAAAAAAAATTCTTTTTTTGGCCGCCCTGCATGATGGAACCTGAGCCCCCTGCAATGCAGAAGTTTCTTACACATTTAGTTCTCTTACATTTATGCAGATAGACAGTATAGAAATGATCTTTTCTACCTTGTAGATAAAGTCATTGAGGTATGGAGACATTAAACAAATCAGAGTTTGCACAGCCAGTCAATGACGGAATTGACACAAATCCATTCTTCTGGACTCAAAACACTTTGCCCTGTTGGCTGAAGACCAAGACAGAATCCACTCTTGCTTAACTTCATTTGCTTCCAAAAGCATCAAACTTAAACATTTTTCTAAGAGATTTCTTATTTAAACTAGTTTATAAGACTGCATTAAAATTTTCAATGAAAATAATTATCATCAGCTAGATCAAGGCAATTTTTTTCAAGCAAAAATTTAATGTATGGACCAAGGAGTGCAAAACAGTTTTCCATTAGGTTAGCTCTGCTGCTAAGGCGCTTCAGTCGTGTCCGACTCTGTGCGACCCTATAGACGGCAGCCCACCGGGCTCCCCCGTTCCTGGGATTCTCCAGGCAAGAACACTGGAGTGGGTTGCCATTTCCTTCTCCAGTGCACGAAAGGGAAAATGGAAAGTGACACGACTCTTAGCGACTCCATGGACTGCAGCCTACTAGACTCCTCCGTCCATGGGATTTTCCAGGCAAGAGTACTGGAGTGGGGTGCCAGTGCCTTCTCCATTCCATTAGGTTAAGTGGAACATAATTGAGGAAATAGCTTTGCAAGGATAAATATAACAAATGAAAATAATGTTGAGATCTCGAATGTTTAGATTTTATCTACCCTTTCAGTTAGGATGCACAGCTGAACCATCTATCCTAAAAAATCAATTTAATCTACTTTTTTTTTTAAAGTTAGGTTTCCCAGAAAAGAAAAATCTAAATTTAATCTCTTTGCTCTGCTCATGTAGTTTTCAAGAGGAATGAGATGGAGGGACCTACATTATTTGCATTAAACCATGTACATTTGGGGCAAAGACATTTCTCCTCAAGGGCGATGCCTGTGTAATAACCCATATGGGAAAAGAATCTAAAAAAGAATGGCTGTATGTATATGTATAACTGATTCACTTTGCTGTGCGTATGAGACTAACGCAACACTGTAAATTAACTATACTCCAATTTCAAAAAAAGTGGGAGCATGCCTGTAGGATACAACCAGACACCAGCTTCAAAAGAGCTTGTTTCATTAACCTCAAGAACTTATGGGGAACATGCCACTTGAAAGAATGTCCTATTCTGGGAGGATACAGTAGATCAAAGAGAATTTTTTCCTTCCTTATGAGAATCTATAATTAAAGACCTAATCCTTTATTTTAAGGAAGAAAAAAAAATGTCCTCCTTTATTGAATCAGTTGTTTTCCTCTCCTTAAAATGCACATGGTTAACGTCATGTTTTGGAAGGAATTTCCTTTTAACTGGCCTGTCATTCTTAGATTTTGGTGCTTTAAAAATGTTAGCCTGGGGCTTCCTTGGTGGCCCATTAGACTCCCATCTTCAAATGCAGGGGGTGCAGGTTCAATCCCTTGTTGGAGAACTAAGATCCCACATGCCTGGTGGCCAAATAAATAAAACAAAAAATGTTTTAGCAAGCAGAGTGTGTTCCTGGCATCTTGGGACCTGTCACTTTCCCAAGACAATGTGAAGCCCAGCGCCCAGTCCCTGCCGCCAGCAGAGGCCCAGTTCTGTGCAGAGCAAGAGTGGCAAATGGAAGGACAGCCCTACTGAAGACGGCTCATTACCCTCACTGGCAATCACATAAAGCAAGAAGCGTGACTCCATCTACTTATGGGGTGTGTCCACAGCTAGGTACAGGCGGCAATGACCACTGTATCCAGGATTTCTCCACTGAGGACAAGTTCAAGTTCCACTTTGGGATCCAAGGGCCTCATGTGGGCAACTGCAGTTCCCACAGGCGTGGCATGTACACCAACGGAGGCCTTGTTGTGCTAGACTGTGATAACCCTCGGGTCAGCATCTTTTCTTCTGAGGGCAGGTTCAAGACAGAGATTGGACCAGGTAGCGTTGAGAGCCCCAAGAGAGTGGCCACAGAACGGATGGTAACAGGTTATGCATCTTAACCGTCCGGGCCAGTGGCAAGCTGGTTGGCCAGTTCAGAGGCCATGGGGCCAGTAACTATGCAGTGCCTGTGGCTCAGATGGTAAAGAGTCTGCCTGCAATGTAGTTTAGACCTGGGTTCGATCCCTGGGTCGGGAAGATCCCCTGGAGAAGAGAATGGAAACCCACTCCGGTCTTCTTGCTTGGAGAATTCCATGGACAGAGAAGCTTGGCTGGGATCGCAGAGTCAGACACAACTGAGCGACTAACACTTTCACTTTGTGAACAAGAATGCAATTGTAGTGATAGATTTCCATAAATGTTCATGGAAGTGGACACCCCTGGCAGAGTTCCTCTTCAGGTTTGCCTCCCACAGGAGGCCGTGGACCCTTCAATGCCTCCATGGGGTTAGCTGTGGACTTCAGGGGGAGCCCCCTTGTGGCTAACAGGGGAAGTGCAGCCTCCAGCCATCCGAAGGCTCTGGCTCCTTCTAGTCCTTGTATCAACTCTGCAAGCCACTACAGCACCACAGGGCCTGGCACTGACCACAGATGCACATGAGGTGGTGGCCTATGCTGGTGTCAAAGAACATAATCAATAATCTATCATAGGAATGGAAGAGATTTATTTGAGTCACACTAAGGACAATTCTAGGAATCAGCGAACTAAAATGGACTGGAATGGGTGAATTTAACTCAGATGACCATTATATCTACTACTGCGGGCAGGAATCCCTTAGAAGAAATGGAGCAGCCATCATGGTCAACAAAAGAGTCCGCAATGCAGTGCTTGGATGCAATCTCAAAAACGACAGAATGATCTCTGTTTGTTTCCAAGGCAAACCATTCAATATCACAGTAATCCAAGTCTATGCCCCAAACAGTAACACTAAAGAAGCTGAAGTTGAACGGTTCTATGAAGACCTACAAGACCTTTTAGAACTAACACCCAAAAAAGATGTCCTTTTCATTATAGGGGACTGGAATGCAAAAGTAGGAAGTCAAGAAACACCTGGAGTAACAGGCAAATTTGGCCTTGGAGTACGGAATGAAGCAGGGCAAAGACTAATAGAGTTTTGCCAAGAAAATGCACTGGTCATAGCAAACACCCTCTTCCAACAACACAAGAGAAGACTCTACACATGGACATCACCAGACGGTCAACACCGAAATCAGATTGATTATAGTCTTTGCAGCCAAAGATGGAGAAGCTCTATACAGTCAACAAAAACAAGACCAGGAGCTGACTGTGGTTCAGATCATGAACTCCTTATTACCAAATTCAGACTGAAATTGAAGAAAGTAGGGAAAACCACTAGACCATTCAGGTATGACGTAAATCAAATCCCTTATGATTATACAATGGAAGTGAGAAATAGACTTCAGGGCCTAGATCTGATAGATAGAGTGCCTGATGAACTATGGAATGAGGTTCGTGACATTGTACAGGAGACAGGGATCAAGACCATCCCCATGGAAAAGAAATGCAAAAAAGCAAAATGGCTGTCTGGGGAGGCCTTAAAAATAGCTGTGAAAAGAAGAGAAGCGAAAAGCAAAGGAGAAAAGGAAAGCTATAAGCATCTGAATGCAGAGTTCCAAAGAATAGCAAGAAGAGATAAGAAAGCCTTCTTCAGCAATAAATGCAAAGAAATAGAGGAAAACAACAGAATGGGAAAGACTAGAGATCTCTTCAAGAAAATTAGAGATACCAAGGGGACATTTCATGCAAAGATGGGCTCAATAAAAGACAGAAATGGTATGGACCTAACAGAAGCAGAAGATATTAAGAAGAGGTGGCAAGAATACACAGAAGAACTGTACAAAAAAGATCTTCACGACCCAGATAATCACGATGGTGTAATCACTGACCTAGAGCCAGACATCCTGGAATGTGAAGTCAAGTGGGCCTTAGAAAGCATCACTACGAACAAAGCTAGTGGAGGTGATGGAATTCCAGTTGAGCTACTTCAAATCCTGAAAGATGATGCTGTGAAAGTGCTGCACTCAATATGCCAGCAAATTTGGAAAACTCAGCAGTAGCCACAGGACTGGAAAAGGCCAGTTTTCATTCCAATCCCAAAGAAAGGCAATGCCAAAGAATGTTCAAACTACCTCACAATTGCACTCATCTCACACGCTAGTAAAGTAATGCTCAAAATTCTCCAAGCCAGGCTTCAGCAATATGTGAACCGTGAACTTCCTGATGTTCAAGCTGGTTTTAGAAAAGGCAGAGGAACCAGAGATTAAATTGCCAACATCTGCTGGATCATGGAAAAAGCAAGAGAGTTCCAGAAAAACATCCATTTCTGCTTTATTGACTATGCCAAAGCCTTTGACTGTGTGGATCACAATAAACTGTGGAAAATTCTGAAAGAGATGGGAATACCAGACTACCTGACCTGCCTCTTGAGAAATCTGTATTCAGGTCAGGAAGCAACAGTTAGAAGTGGACATGGAACAACAGACTAGTTCCAAATAGGAAAAGGAGTATGTCAAGGCTGTATATTGTCACCCTGCTTATTTAACTTATATGCAGAGTACATCATGAGAAACGCTGAACTAGAAGAAACACAAGCTGGAATCAAGATTGCCGGGAGAAATATCAATAACCTCAGATATGCAGATGACACTACCCTTATGGCAGAAAGTGAAGAGGAACTAAAAAGCCTCTTGATGAAAGTGAAAGAGGAGAGTGAAAAAGTTGGCTTAAAGCTCAACATTTAGAAAATGAAGATCATGGCATCTGGTCTCGTCACTTCATGGGAAATAGATGGGGAAACAGTGGAAACAGTGTCAGACTTTATTTTTCTGGGCTCCAAAATCACTGCAGATGGTGACTGCAGCCATGAAATTAAAAGACGCTTACTCCTTGGAAGAACACTTATGACCAACCTAGATAGCATATTCAAAAGCAGAGACATTATTTTGCCAACAAAGGTCCGTCTAGTCAAGGCTATGGTTTTTCCTGTGGTCATGTATGGATGTGAGAGTTGGACTGTGAAGAAGGCTGAGCGCCGAAGAATTGATGCTTTTGAATGGTGGTGTTGGAGAAGACTCTTGAGAGTCCCTTGGACTGCAAGGAGATCCAACCAGTCCATTCTGAAGGAGATCAGCCCTGGGATTTCTTTGGAGGGAATGATGCTAAAGCTGAAACTCTAGTTTTGGCCACCTCATGTGAAGAGTTGACTCATTGGAAAAGGCTCTGATGCTGGGAGGGATTGGGGGCAGGAGGAGAAGGGGACGACAGAGGATGAGGTGGCTGGATGGCATCACTGATTCGATGGACATGAGTCTGAGTGAACTCCGGGAGTTGGTGATGGACAAGGAGGCCTGGCATGCTGCGATTCATGGGGTCGTGAAGAGTCGGACACGACTGAGCGACTGAACTAAACTGAACTGAAGGACGATAGCTTGGAAGACAGCATCGCAGATAACTGTGAAGAACTGCTCTGGAGAAACAGGGTTTTCAGCAGTTTTATATGTTGTCAAAACAAAGAGGGCATCCCTGGTGGCTCAGGCAGTAAAGACTCTACCTGCAACTCGGGAGACCCAGATTTGATCCCTGGGTCAGGAAGATCCCCTGGAGAAGGGAATAGTGACCCACTCCAGTATTCATGCCTGGAGAATTCCATGGATAGAAGAGCCTAGTAGGCTATATAGTCCATGGGGTCACAAAGAGTCAGATACAACTGAGCGACTAACACACACACACACACACACACACACACAGAATAAAGAGCACTCAACAAGTCAGGGATACATTCCTTCAAGGTTTTGTTTTTTAAAAAAAAAAAAAACACATACACAGCGAGTCAGTTTGACCTCGGCACCTGGGAAGGGAGTTTTATCATTGAAGGAATATCAGCACTGGTGTCCCAGGAAGGGAGACATTGAATCTTTACTTTCCATACAACATTCTTTACTTTGGGTCAGTGTACCCTTTTCTTGATCATTAAAGCAGATGTACAATGTATGTTTGATATGCCACAAACAAGGCTGTTTTAGTTAGCGTAAAATTCAAGTTATGTCATGTATAAGCCAGAATGACTTCCCCAGACCGCAATATGTGAATACTTTATCACTGCTAATCACAAATGGCAACCCACTCTAGTATTTTTGCCTGGGAAATCATAGGCAGGACAGAAGAGCCTGGTGGGCTACAGTCCACGGGGTCACAGAGTCGGACAGGACTTAGCAACTAGGCTACAACAAACCACTGTTTTAAGGTCTGTGCTGCACTAATGGCTGCACAGAGCCTGCCTGGTTCACGCAGGGAAATACCCAGGGGTGGCTGGACCAGAGGGTCTGGCCAGGAGGTGGGCCACAAATCTGGCAGCACTGAATGTGGGCTGTGGGCATGGGTGCCCTCCCTTTCCCCATCTCCCAAACTCAGGGCTGCTCTTTATTTAATTCTTTTTTTTCCTTGGCTGTACCATGCAGCATGCAGGATCTTATTTCCTGCATTGGGAGTGCAGAATCTTAACCACTGGACAATTAGGTGCATGCATGCTAAGTTCCTTTAATCATGTCCAACTCTTTGCCACCTTCTGGACTGTAGCCCACCAGGCTACCCTGTCCATGGAATTCTCCAGGCAAGAATAATGGAGTGGGTCGTCATTTCCTACTCCATGGAATCTTCCCAACCCAGGGTTTGAATCCACATCTCTTACATCTCCCACATTGGTTCAGTTCAGTTCAGTTCAGTCCAGTCACTCAGTCGTGTCCGACTCTTTGCGACCCCATGGACCGCAGTATGCCAGGCCTCCTTGTCCATCACCAACTCCCAGAGTTTACCCAAACTCATGTCCGTTGAGTCGGTGATGCCATCCGACCATCTCATCCTCTGTCATCCCCTTCTCCTCCTGCCTTCAATCTTTCCCAGCATGAGGGTCTTTTCAAATGAGTCAGTTCTTCACATCAGGTGGCCAAAGTATTGGAGTGGCATCGGTCCTTCCAATGAATATTCAGGACTGACCTCCTTTAGGATGGACTGGTTGGATGTTCTTGCAGCCCAAGGGACTCTTAAGTCTTCTCCAACACGATAGTTCAAAAGCATCAATCCTTCAGCGCTAAGCTTTCTTTGTAGACCAACTTTCACATCCATACATGACCACTGGAAAAACCATAGTCTTGGCTAGACGGACCTTTGTTGGCAAAGTAATGTCTCTGCTTTTCAATATGCTGTCTAGGTTGGTCATAACTTTCCTTCCAAGGAGTAAGCGTCTTTTAATTTCATGGCTGCAGTCACCCTCTGCAGTGATTTTGGAGCCCCCAAAAATAAAGTCTGCCACTGTTTCCACTGGTAGGCAGGTTCTTTACCACTAGTGCCAGCCACCTGGGAAGCCCACTAGGTGAGTCCCTTTTCATTCAGTTCTTGCTTTAACTGGGTGGGCCTAGACTGTGTACCTTCCTTACACATCTCCCCTGTCCCTTCAGTGCTCCCCTCCGCCAGCCTAGGGCCAGAACAGCCTTTTACTCCAGGTCTGCTTGTCTGCCTACCACCCCCTACACGGATAGTGATAACAATACCCCATTACTCCTATTAAATGACTTCACACACACACACACAAAGCCAAATACAGGATGATATATACTTTAAGAGCACATTTCATTTGGAATCACCGCATCAAAGATTTCTTTTCAATATGTTATTTGAGATTCCTTGTTTCAAAGAGATTCAACACATGTTTCTGGGTTCCCTATGTAGGGGGGAGGGACTGTAAAAGGTGTATGAAAGGAATGATCATGGCTCACAAGAAATGGAAGAGAAAACAAAAGAAAAACCTACAAAACACTTAAAATGTATGGAGGCTTGTTACGTTTTTGTGACATTTTTATGGTATGCATATGTATGGATGTTATGATGGATGTACACTTATGCTGTTTCCAGTCATAAAAAAAGGTACATTTTGAAAACAAATTTTCTTTTCAGGGGTCTCTCCTTGGAATTTCCTGATGGCTTTCTTTTAATGTGTATACTTACAAAAACTCTGTGGATTATTGCCTGAGTTTATTCTTAGGGAACCTCAGGAGATAAGCAAACCACAGATGGAGAAAAATATTCAGAACCTAATGGAAGAAAGAACTCCTTCTTGGCTTCTGAGCACTTTTGGATTACTCCTTAACTATAATTGATGCCACTGTTTCAGAATCCCACCCACTGCCAGGGTCAAAGATTGTTCTTATACAGGAAGCATAGTCTGTGAACTCCCTTCCTTCTTTTAAAATAAACCTTGAAGAGACATCTGGCAAGAACTGTGATGTTGGAGAGAAAAATATTTTGGGGCTGACAGCTCTAAACATACTTAGCTGAGAGCTGATAAGGACCTATGGATCTTTTCCAACAACTTTTTTTTTTTTTTTTTCTATTTAAATAGAATGGAATTCAGTTTATTTCAGAAGGTGGACAGGATTCACTTCCTCTGGGATTTAAACCTGTTATTCTTGAGAAGTCCAGGTAGATCACATTAGATCATTCAGTTCAATCGCTCAGTTGTGTCCGACTCTTTGTGACCCCATGAATCACAGCACGCCAGGCCTCTCTGTCCATCACCAAATCCCGGAGTCCCCCCAAACCCATGTCCATTGAGTTGGTGATGCCATCCAACCACCTCATCATTTGTTGTCCCCTTCTCCTCCTGCCCTCAATCTTGCCCAGCATCAGGGTCTTTTTCCGGTGAGTCAGCTCTTTGCATCAGGTGACGAAAATATTGGAGTTTCAGCTTCAGCATCACTCCTTCCAATGAACACCCAGGACTGATCTCCTTCAGAATGCACTGGTTGGATCTCCTTGCAGTCCAAGGGACTCTCAAGAGTCTTCTCCAACACCACTGTTCAAAAGCATCAATTCTTCGGCGCTCAGCTTTCTTCACAGTCCAACTCTCACATCCATACATACTACTGGAAAAACCATAGCCTTGACTAGACGGACTTTGTTGACAAAGTAATGTCTCTGCCTTTCAATATGCTGTCTGGGTTGGTTATAACTTTCCTTTTAAGGAGTAAGCGTCTTTTAATTTCATGGCTCCAGTACTATCTTCAGTGATCTTGGAGCCCAGAAAAATAAAGTCTGACACTGTTTCCACTGTTTCCCCATCTATTTCCCATGAAGTGACGGGACCAGATGCCATGATCTTCATTTCCTGAATGTTGAGCTTTATGCCAACTTTTTCACTCTCCTCTTTCACTTTCATCAAGAGGCTCTTTACTTTTTCTTCACTTTCTGCCATAAGGGTGGTGTCATCTGCATATCTGAGGTTATTGTTATTTCTCCCAGCAATCTTGATTCCAGCTTGTGCTTCCTCCAGCCCAGCGTTTCTCATGATGAACTCTGCATATAAGTTAAATAACCAGGGTGACAATATACAGCCTTGACGTACTCCTTTTTCTATTTGGAACCAGTCTGTTGTTCCATGTCCAGTTCTAACTGTTGCTTCCTGACCTGCATATAGGTTTCTCAAGAGGCAGACCAGGTGGTCTGGTATTCCCATCTCTTTCAGAATTTTCCACAGTTTATTGTGATCCACACAGTCAAAGGCTTTGGCATAGTCAATAAAGCAGAAATAGATGTTTTCCTGGAAGAGTGTGAAAATCTTTAATAAAAGAGATGAGCATTTTGTTTTCCAGTAAATCAAAAACCCTGTGTTGATGTTTGGTGTCATTATTTCTCAAAACAGATTTTGTTCAAATCAGTCTCAGCATCACTGAATGGTAAAGACGAATGTGCAGAAGCAACTTGATAGAAGGGCATTCAGTTTAGTTCAGTAGCTCAGTCGTGTCCGACTCTTCGAGACCCCATGAATCGCAGACCAACAGGCCTCCCTGTCCATCACCAACTCCCAGAGTTCACTCAGACTCACGTCAATCGAGTCAGTGATGTCATCCAGCCATCTCATCCTCTGTCGTCCCGTTCTCCTCCTGCCCCCAATCCCTCCCAGCATCAGAGGCTTTTCCAATGAGTCAACTCTTCGCATGAGGTGGCCAAAGTACTGGAGTTTCAGTTTCAGCATCATTCCCTCCAAAGAAATCCCAGGGCTGATCTCCTTCAGAATGGACTGGTTGGATCTCCTTGCAGTCCAAGGGACTCTCAAGAGTCTTTTCCAACACCACCGTTCAAAAGCATCAATTCTTTGGCGCTCAGCCTTCTTCACAGTCCAACTCTCACATCCATACATGACCACAGGAAAAACCATAGCCTTGACTAGATGGACCTTTGTTGGCAAAGTAATGTCTCTGCTTTTGAATATGCTGTCTAGGTTGGTCATAAGTGTTCTTCCAAGGAGTAAGCGTCTTTTAATTTCATGGCTGCAATCACCATCTGCAGTGATTTTGGAGCCCAGAAAAATAAAGTCTGACACTGTTTCCACTGTTTCCCCATCCATTTCCCATGAAGTGATGGGACCAGATGCCATGATCTTCGTTTTCTGAATGTTGAGCTTTAAGCCAACTTTTCCACTTTCACTTTCATCAAGAGGCTTTTTAGTTCCTCTTCACTTTCTGCCATAAGGGTAGTGTCATCTGCATATCTGAGGTTATTGATATTTCTCCCGGCAATCTTGATTCCAGCTTGTGTTTCTTCTAGTTCAGTGTTTCTCATGATGTACTCTGCATATAAGTTAAATAAGCAGGGTGACAATATACAGCCTTGACATACTCCTTTTCCTATTTGGAACCAGTCTGTTGTTCCATGTCCACTTCTAACTGTTGCTTCCTGACCTGCATATAGTTTCTCAAGAGGCAGGTCAGGTAGTCTGGTATTCCCATCTCTTTCAGAATTTTCCACAGTTTATTGTGATCCACACAGTCAAAGGCTTTGGCATAGTGAATAAAGCGGAAATAGATGTTTTTCTGGAACTCTCTTGCTTTTTCCATGATCCAGCAGATGTTGGCAATTTGATCTCTGGTTCCTCTGCCTTTTCTAAAATCAGCTTGAACATCAGGAAGTTCACGGTTCACATATTGCTGAAGCCTGGCTTGGAGAATTTTGAGCATTATTTTACTAGCATGTGAGATGAGTACAATTGTGTGGTAGTTTGAGCATTCTTTGGCATTGCCTTTCTTTGGGATTGGAATGAAAACTGGCCTTTTCCAGTCCTGTGGCCACTGCTGAGTTTTCCAAATTTGCTGGCATATTGAGTGCAGCACTTTCACAGCATCATCTTTCAGGATTTGGAATAGCTCAACTGGAATTCCATCACCTCCACTAGCTTTGTTCATAGTGATGTTTCTAAGGCCCACTTGACTTCACATTCCAGGATGTCTGGCTCTAGGTCAGTGATCACACATCACACATGAAGATCTTTTTTGTACAGTTCTTCTGTGTATTCTTGCCACCTCTTCTTAATATCTTCTGCTTCTGTTAGGTCCATACCATTTCTGTCTTTTATTGAGCCCATCTTTGCATGAAATGTCCCCTTGGTATCTCTAATTTTCTTGAAGAGATCTCTAGTCTTTCCCATTCTGTTGTTTTCCTCTATTTCTTTGCATTTATCACTGAAGAAGGCTTTCTTATCTCTTCTTGCTATTCTTTGGAACTCTGCATTCAGATGCTTATATCTTTCCTTTTCTCCTTTGCTTTTCGCTTCTCTTTTCACAGCTATTTGTAAGGCCTCCCCAGACAGCCATTTTGCTTTTTTGCATTTCTTTTCCATGGGGATGGTCTTGATCCCTGTCTCCTGTACAATGTCACGAACCTCATTCCATAGTTCATTAGGCACTCTATCTATCAGATCTAGGCCCTGAAATCTATTTCTCACTTCCACTGTATAATCATAAGGGATTTGATTTATGTCATACCTGAATGGTCTAGTGGTTTTCCCTACTTTCTTCAATTTCAGTCTGAATTTGGTAATAAGGAGTTCATGATCTGAGCCACAGTCAGCTCCTGGTCTTGTTTTTGTTGACTGTATAGAGCTTCTCCATCTTTGGCTGCAAAGACTATAATCAATCTGATTCGGTGTTGACCATCTGGTGATGTCCATGTGTAGAGTCTTCTCTTGTGTTGTTGGAAGAGGGTGTTTGCTATGACTAGTGCATTTTCTTGGCAAAACTCTATTAGTCTTTGCCCTGCTTCATTCCGTATTCCAAGGCCAAATTTGCCTGTTACTCCAGGTGTTTCTTGACTTCCTACTTTTGCATTCCAGTCCCCTATAATGAAAAGGACATCTTTTTTGGGTGTTAGTTCTAAAAGGTCTTGTAGGTCTTCATAGAACCGTTCAACTTCAGCTTCTTCAGCATTACTGTTTGGGGCATAGACTTGGATTACTGTGATATTGAATGGTTTGCCTTGGAAACAAACAGAGATCATTCTGTCGTTTTTGAGACTGCATCCAAGCACTGCATTGCAGACTCTTTTGTTGACCATGATGGCTACTCCATTTCTTCTGAGGGATTCCTGCCCGCAGTAGTAGATATAATGGTCATCTGAGTTAAATTCACCCATTCCAGTCCATTTCAGTTCGCTGATTCCTAGAATGTCGACATTCACTCTTGCCATCTCTTGTTTGACCACTTCCAATTTGCCTTGATTCATGGACCTGACATTCCAGGGTCCTATGCAATATTGCTCTTTACAGCATCGGACCTTGCTTCTGTCACCAGTCACATCCACAGCTGGGTATTCTTTTTGCTTTGGCTCCATCCCTTTATTCTTTCTGGAGTTATTTCTCCACTGATCTCCAGTAGCATATTGGGTGCCTACTGACCTGGGGAGTTCCTCTTTCAGTATCCTATCATTTTGCCTTTTCATATTGTTCATGGGGTTCTCAAGGCAAGAATACTGAAGTGGTTTGCCATTTCCTTCTCCAGTGGACCACATTCTGTCAGATGTCTCTGCCATACCCACCCCCACGGGCATGGCTTAGTTTCACTGAGTTAGACAATCCGTGGTCCTAGTGTGATTAGATTGACTAATTTTCTGTGAGTATGGTTTCAGTGTGTCTCCCCTCTAATGCCCTCTTGCAACACCTACCATCTTACTTGGGTTTCTCTTACCTTGGGTGTGGGGTATCTCTTCACAGCTGCTCCAGCAAAGCGCAGCCGCTGCTCCTTACCTTGGACGAGGGGTATCTCCTCACTGCCGCCCTTCCTGACCTTCAACGTGGGATAGCTCCTCTAGGCCCTCCCGCGCCCGCGCAGCCACCGCTTCCTGGACGTGGGGTTGGTCCCCCCGGCCGCTGCCCCTGGCCTCGGGCGTAGGGTAGCTCCTCCCGACCGCCGCCCCTGGCCTCGGGTGCCGGGGCGTGGGGTAGCTCCTCCCGGCCACCGCCCCCGACCTCATTCGCGGGGTAGCTCCTCTTGGCCGCCGCCCCTGACCTAGGAGTTATCTGGCCAAGAATTACACCTTCCACCAAAAATGTCCCAAATGGCTTAGCTGATAAACAGTATTACTAAGAGATGGCCAAGATCAAAGTTTTAACCTTCTTAGTGACCTGTTTGCTTTGCTCGGCTTTATCCTAGGTTGTTGCTTCTTCACTAAGCTGTGTCTGACTCTTTTTCGACCCCAGGGACTGTAGCCCACCAGGCTCCTCTGTCCATGGGATTTCCCAGGCAAGAATACTGGAGTGAGTTGCCATTTCCTTCTCCAGGGGATCTTCCTGACCCAGGGATCGAATCACTGTCTCCTGCATTGGCAGGTGGATTCTTTACCACTCACTGAGCCACCACAGAAGCCCACTCTATTCTATACTGGCCACAAGTTCACCTCTCTCAAACTTCTGTTTCTAAAGAAGGACCAGGAAACAAGGAATTAGCAAAACCAACACCAAAGACAGTAAAAATACAATAGGAACTGCTGCCAGTGGATAAGGAGGCCTTCCATCAACACAAAGCTGGCAGGCATTCCATCTGATCTTTTCATTCTTACTGTGTGGCAGGTGCTGGAATCACAGAGAGAAACCAGGTAGAGCCTCTACCCAAGGAAGCTGGTGTATAAAGAACAAGCGACTACAATGCAAGTCCAGTAACTGATAAACACAGGGAGGCATTAATCCCACCTGGGCGGGTGATCCAGAGGTGGCACAGGCCGAGGATGGAGTGAGTATCATTTTGAATAACTGCATCAGATGCTAGTCCAATACAGCTACTTAATGCGATTTAAAATTCCAATAGAAGCCACTTAATATATTATTCTTGAGTTAGAAAAAGGAAGGACTGAGAAACAGGCATTTGGGAATTTCTATGTAGTAATAAGACAGCATCAATTCTTTTTTTTCCCCAAGTCTTTATTCAATGTTACAATATTGTTTCTGTTTTATGTTTTGGTTTTTTGGCCACCAGGCATGTGGAATCTTAGCTGCCAGACCAGGGATTGAACTTGCAACCCCTGCATTGAAAGGCAAAGTCTTAACCACTGGACCACCAGGGAAGTTGCTAGCATCAGTTCTTTTACCCTACTGTTCATTTTTGTTGTTGAAGATAAATAACAGACACCTGCTCTTTTGAATAAATGGAGAAAGAGCAGATTTAGAATTTTAAATCTCATGACAGAACTTTTCCCTGTGAGACATTCAGGAGACATGGTTTGAATGAACCAAGTATATTCTTCTGCTTCATTGACTACACTAAAGCCTTTGAGTGGATCACCACAAACTGGAAAATTCTTAGAGATGGAAATACCAGACCACCTTACCTGCCTCCTGCGAAACCTGTATGCAGATTAAGAAGCAACAGTTAGAATGGACATGGAACGATGGTCTGGTTCCAAATTGGGGAAGGGGTATGTCAAGACTCTATATTGTCACCCTGCTTATTTAACTTATATGCAGAGTACATCATGCGAAATGCTGGGCTGGATGAAACACAAGTTGGAGTCAAGATTGCCGGGAGAAATATCAATAACCTCAGATACGCAGACACCACCACCCTTATGGCAGAAAGCAAAGAGGAACTAAAAAGCCTCTTGATGAACGTGAAAGAGAATGAAAAAGCTGGCTTAAAACTCAACATTCAAAAAACTAAGATCATGGCATCCAGCCCCATCACTTCATGGCAAATAGATGGGGAAACAATGGAAACAGTGACAGACTTTATTTTCTTGGACTCCAAAATCACTCCAGATGGTGACTGCAGCCTTTGAAATTAAAAAACACTTGCTCCTTGGAAGAAAAGCTATGACAAACATAGACAGCATATTAAAAAGCAGAAACATTACTTTGTCGGCAAAGGTCCGTATAGTCAAAGCTATGGTTTTTCCAGTAGTCACATATGGATGTGAGAGTTGGACTATAAAGAGAGCTGAGCGCTGAAGAATTGATGCTTTTGAACTGTGGTGTTAGAGAAGACTCTTGAGAGTCCCTTGGACTTCAAGGAGATCAAACCAGTCAATCCCAAAGGAAATCAACCCTGAATCTTCATTTGAAGGACTGATGCTGAAGCTGAAACTCTAATACTTTGGCCACCTGATTTGAAGAGCTGAGTCATTAGAAAAGACCCTGATGTTGGGAAAGACAGAAGGTAGGAGAAGGGGATGATAGAAGATGAGATGGTAGGATGGCATGACTGACTCAATGGACATGAGTTTGAGCAAGCTCCAGGAGATAGTGAAGGACAGGAAACCCTGGAATGCTGCAGTCCATGGAGTCGCAAAGAGTCGGACACAACTGAGTGACTGAACGACAAATATTCTCCAAGTTTTAAATCATGGATTTGTACGAGTGAAACAGTATGACAGAAAGTTCTTTTTAGGAGACACCGTCCATCACTGATAAAGTCATGGGCTCCACTGAAAGATAAGTTAATAATTTTAAAGTGAGCATGTTACACTATCTGAGGTTCCTTCTAAAGTGCAAGTGAAAGTCACTCACTTATGTCTGACTCTTTGCAAACCCATGGACTTTACAGTCCATGAAATTCTCCCGGCCAGAATACTGGAGTGGGTAACCTTTCCCTTCTCCAGGGGATCTTCCCAACCCAGGGATCGAACCCAGGTCTCCAGCATTGCAGGCGGATTCTTTACCAGCTGAGCCACAAGGGAAGTCCAAGAATACTGGAGTGGGTAGCCTATCCCTTTGCCAGCGGATCTTCCTGACCCAGGAATCAAACCGGGGTCTCCTGCATTGCAGGCAGAATCTTTAGCAACTAAAACCCCTCTCCAAATATAAGGTGGACCAGTAAAAGGAAGCTTTATGTTAGTGAGACATCATCGCCACCTTGTGTTCAACAGTTTTCATTACACCTACCTTACTGCAAAAGATGACACAGGATTCAACAGTTACAGAATATAGCTTTATTTATAGAATCTTACAAATAAAAACATTTACAGTCCACATAACTTAAGTTTATTTTATTTTCTAATTTATCTTCATAACACCTGAGTCATTTAAAAAAATACTGTGATGGAATTGCAGAACTGTAAAATAAAATATGAATAATAAAAGCTAACCTCTCTCTTTTGCAAAAATCAGACAACCTTTTGTTTCTTTTTAAGCAGATTTCCAACATATTGCTATATCCATATTACCATGTGGAAGAGGATTTACTAAAAACAAGTCTTAGGATACCATAAAAGAGAAGCTTTCTTTTTAAAACCCAAGGTGAAGGACCAGTGAAAGGGAGACCTAAGTTGACACTAGACACGAAAACCCTTGGAGGCAAGGACAGAAGACCTGCAAGCCAGGGGGAGGGTGAGAAGCAGCAGAACCCCTCCTCTGGAGTCACGGCTCCTGCGTGTTACACATACTTTCCTGGTTATCCTTAGAGAAAGGGAGAGAGGCTGAAGATGCTAATGCCAGCCGTGAAATAAGTCCTCAGAACTTGCTACTCCTCAGACTACTAATGTGTACAAATGCTTGAAACAGCAAACCCAACACTTCAGAAAGAAACTGCCACATTTTCAATTCATGAGGCAAATCTGTTGCCAATAGCAACAGGTAATCCGTTGCACAATTTCAGTGTCTCTACCCTTCCTAAGCTCCAATTGGGACTGGCCTCTGGACCAATTACAGTTTGAAAAAAACTCCCCTTTGAAGCAGGTGTCTGTGAAAGGAAAGTCAGTTCTTAATATGGATGTGCACGAGAAGGGAAAACACCCTACCGCTCACGTTTTATTTTTTTAATTTGCTCAAGGTTACATTTTTGGGCTCTTCTCCTAAAACTAGAAACCCACTAACACTTAGGATTCTACTCCACAGATACCAGTGTCTGTAAGGAAGGACAGATCTACAGGGAATGCTAAAATTATCAAGTTAATACATCAATGTAAATTAAGGGAAGCAAAATCGTCTAAGGTCCTAAGATTTGAGTGTTATTTCCTGCTAGCTCCTGAAAGCAATCTGAGAAAAATGAAACAGAAGAGACAAAGATTCATTTCAAATCAGTTAACAGTGACAATAATAACGACGGTATAAAAAGTTAGATTCCAACATTCAAATTGGTTCTTTGGTAAAAACTGGACCGTAATCCTACCAGGAAGTCTGTCCTGACAGTTCATCTAGAATCTTGAGAACTGAGTTTTCCTCCTCCTTCCGCCCATTCTCAAATCTATCCAAGTCAACAGGCAAGATGAGAAAAATTTGTAAAGCATCACCAGCGGTTTTCCTGCTCATGTTCAAGAACAGTCCCGGTTTGAAGGATGTTTCCCAAAGGAAAAAAAAAAGAAAAAAACCCAGAGTCGATGCTTTCAATTACTGTAGAGTGGAAAAATTTTCCTGTCAGAACGGAAATGTGCTCGGGTGGTGGCGACGGACCAGCGCTGGTCAGCCACGCGCACAGGTCGTCTGCAAGCACAGCCCCTGGGCTGCGACCACGGGCACCACTGAGGAAGGCTTCTGGAGAGGTCGGCTCCCCAGAGTGGCTGAGGAATCTCACGTTATCAATATGATAATAATACAGCAATTCACCTAGTGAACCTGGAGACGAGCTCCCCTCACAGCCAGAGCTCTGTGGAGAGGGCTCCACAGGGCAAGCAGGGGACCTACGGTCTCCCACACACATACACACACATGAATCTATCAATTCATTTTCTGAAGAGAGTTATTAGCATAATTCATGTTAAGTTCCATACAGGATTCGCCCTTTCTGGTGTGGGGTGAGGGCGGAAGGGGGACCCAGCTGGTTGCCGCAGGAGCTCCTGGGTCCCCTATTCTGTGAACACCAAGGATGCGCCCCTCCCAGCTCAGAGTTCTATCATGTGTACTGTTACTTGTGGCATTAGTAAGTCCTAAATGCTGCCTGCACTGACTGCACCTCCCATTACCCTTGTCAAGAAGACCCCAAGCGGCACTCCAGTTCTGAAAGCCAGCTTGTCACTTGGCAGCACGAGTTGTTGTCCAGGGAGGTGAATTTGTGCGGTCTCCCCTCCAACACGGGTGTTGTCACTGTGCTTAGAGTGTGCTGCCAGGGAGGCGCTGGAAGTGTCTCTCAGGAGATGGGGGTGGGGGCTGAGGGGTGGGAATTGCAGCAAAACCACTGGGTTTCTCAGAGGTCTCTCTTCTCTGCCTCCCGTGTCCTCCAGTGTTCATCTGAAAGGAGGGGAAGTTCAGGCAACACAAACTACTTGCTGTTCACCTGGACAACCACAAAACACCAGGTGCAGAACCAATTTTGGCCCAGGGTCCCAGTGGGAATAAGTGACCATCCTGACAAGACACCCTCCCCTCGTCCACACACAATGACCCTTGCCTCTCCTCCAGCCCTGCTCATCTGTTTCCAGCTTTGACTTCTCTTTGACAGAACAGGCGACTGAACAGACTTTGAAAATATTAGAGGGTTTCTGTCCTTTGTACTTCTGCTGTAAAAAAAACAGGCAAATTCACTTAAAAATGGGTCACCCTGAGGCCCAGGAAACACACTGAGATTTTAAGAGCCCCAAATTGTAGATTCACCTCCTAGTATTTCTCACCAAGCTGTGAGCCCTGGCTCTCTTTCTGTGCCACCTGGCCAAGGATTCAGAATGTCTCAGTGCTGGTTGGGAGAGAAAGTGGCCAAGGTAACCAGAGGGAAAAGTTAGGCTTGTCTTTTGAGCTGCGTTGAGAAGAGGAAAGGGACAGAGGCACTACCGAGAGGCTGGTTACCAGGGCAGCTTATTCCTTGGATAGAGCATTTTTAAAACCAGCTGACAGTTGAATGTAGGAATAGAGTCTGTGTCACAGTTTTTAATAGAACTGCCTCTTCCGAACCGCTTCCTGGATGAGGTGTCCTTGGGCCAGGGTCGGGCAGCCCAGGGCTGGACTGCCAACCCTGCCGACTCCTGGCGGGGCCCTATCCGATCTGGATGTGTCCCGAGTACATGGTGAGGACTAGCATGATGCCAAAACCAGTCAAGAGGCCCAGGTTCTGGATGACAAAGGGGATCAAGGCACTGCCCTTGCGTTCATCCTCTTGGCTCACCTCGTTCATCTCAGGGAACTGGGAAAGAAAAGGAGAGAACACAAGAGCTGCAGTTCCTTTCTTCTTGCAGCTCCTTCAAGTGCAGGACAATTCAGTCATATACACTATCGAATAATCATTACAATGTTTATTATTATTATATTTTTATGTGAAAATAACACATCATCAGTGTATATGATTATTGATATACTATTAATGATGTACTTGGAGAAGGCAATGGCAACCCACTCCATTACTCTTGCCTGGAAAATCCCATGGATGGAGGAGCCTAGTAGGCTGCAGTCCCTGGGGTCGCTAGGAGTTGGATGCAACTGAGCAGCTTCCCTTACACTTTTTACTTCCATGCATTGGAGAAGGAAATGGCAACCCACTCCAGTGTTCTTGCCTGGAGAACCCAAGGGACGGGGGAGCCTGGTGGGCTGCCGTCTATGGGGTCACACGGAGTCGGACACGACTGAAGTGACTTAGCAGTAGCAGCAGCAATGATATAGTATTAATTAATACTAATTAATATACTATTTATTAATAATATACTATTATTAATAATAGCTATTATATATGATATTTAATCAAGATGCATGCATGCATGCTCAGTTACTCAGTCATGTCTGACTCTGTGATCTCGTGGACTGTGGCCCGCCATATCCATAGGATTCTCCAGGCAAGAATACTGGAGTGGGTTGCCATTTCCTTCTCCAGGGGATCTTCCAGACCCAGGGATTGAACCCACGTCTCCTGCATTGACAGGCAGATTCTTTTACTGCTAAGCCACCAGGATATATAAAAAAATAGGATTGGTTTACAAAGAAAATCAACAGCAGTAACTTCTAGAACTTAAACATTATCACCTTTCTCCAAGGTGGTTGCCACTGCTTTACAACTATTGAGCTGAAACAAAGTACTATACATATATGTAACCCTGGATATGTTTAGAGGCTGGTTAAAAATAACCACTCTAATAAAACTGCCACTTGTTTGGGAAACTGAGCAACTGTGTAAGGGGCCAGAAAATGGAGCTAAGTATTGCAGTGACTCAAGGTCTCCTGCAGCTGGCTAGCAAGGCATGCATGCCCAGTCACGTTTGACTCTCTGTGACCCCATGCACTGTAGCTCTACAGGCTCTTTTATTCATGGGATTTCCGAGGCAAGAATACTGGAGTGGGTTGCCATTTCCTTCTCCAGAGGATCTTCCTGACCCAAGGACTGAACAAAAAATATCCTAACCCATTGGCTGAGGATGGACTGTGGTGGTCAGTACTCTCATCATCTCATGAAAAATACTACCTTTTAGGACTTCCCTGGTAGTCTAATGGTTAAGAATCTGCCTCTCAGTGCAGGGGACATGGGTTCCACCCCTGGTAGGGGAAGATCCCACATGCCTTGGAGCAACTAAGCCTGTGCTTCACAATTAATGAGCCCGTGAACATTAGAGCCTGTGCTCCACAACAAGTGAAGCAATGAGAAGCCAGGAATTGCGAGAAGAGCAGCCTCGGCTCGTCACAACTAGAGAAGCCTGCATGTAGCAATGAAGACCCAGAGCAGCCAAAAACAAACAAATGATTTTTTAAAAATAATACTTTCCAAGGATACAGAAAATAATGCAATCAAACACGCCAAAGAACATGTCATGCCCTTAAGGAAAGAAATCAACTGCGTTAGAGAAAAAGATGCAACAAATCAGGTATTAAACTAGCAAACTCAAACAAACGTTAGTGCGCACAGTACAATGTACCCTTTCAGACACTGCTAATAACGTAAAGGAAGGTTAAGCAATGTTAAACTGTTAAATAATGTAATTTGGCAATACATATTAAAACCTCAAACTAATGCAGCCTTTCTGAGCCAGTGATTCTTGTTCTGGATCGAGTACATTCTCCCACCAAATACCAGCAGTGGAGATGATGCCTTTTTTGGTTTTGTTTTGGTGTGCCATGCTGGATCTTACTCCCCCAAACAGGGATCATACCCACGCCCCTTGATGTGGAAGTGCGGCACTCTAACCACTGGACTGACAGGGAATTCCCTGAAAAGGATGCCTTTAAAGAATATGCAGCATGAAAAATGTCTAGGATGTATTAAGTGAAAAAAGAAACTAGGATACAGAAATGCATATTCAGTGTGATTAGTTGTTTAAAAACAAACACGATGCATTGTGAAGAAACAAGAAATAAACCCAAGTGGTGGTGTTCTGAGAGAGAATAATTATGGGTTATTTTCTTTCCTTCCTTCCCTTCCTGCCTCCTTCTTTCTATTTATCTATGAATATCTAAAAGATACTTAGGTAAGGACCCTGGAGTTGAGATAGATCATTTTCTTCAGTGACATATGCCCAAGGAACATAGGCTTTTCATCCTTTAAAAATCTAATATCCCTTTAAAAAAAGCATTGTATACTTTAAATAGGTAAATGGTGTGTTATACAAATTTGGGCTTCCCACATGGCCGAGTGGTAGAGAATCCACCTGGCAATGCAGGAGACATACGAGATCTGGGTTTGATCCCTGGGTTGGGAAGATCCCTTGGAGGAGGGCATGGCAACCCACTCCAGTATTCTTACCTAGAAAATCCCATGGACAGAGGAGCCTGGCAGGCTACTAGTCCATAGGGTCGCAAAGAGTTGGACACAACTGAAGTGACAGCATGTGCACACACATGAACTGATTTGTTGATAAAGTTGTTATTAAAAACAAAGTAACTAATGTACCTTAGCTGTCATCCCACTCAATGAACTTAATAACCTGATCCAGTTTTGCCTACAAGGCATTAAAACTACAGAAGACTTACCATATCAGCCAGCGAAATATACAAGAACATTCCTCCAGCCAGTGCAAAGATCCAGTTGGCAGAGAAGTGGCTGCCGGCTAAGATGCCGAAGCCCAGGCCCACGTAACAGCAGCAGGCAGAGAGGAAGTTGAAGAAGAGAGCCTGCTGGAGACTCATGCCGGCGTTGAGCAAGATAACAAAGTCTCCTACAGCGGGGAGGATGAGAAGGGAGGGTGTGGACAGAAGAGTCATATTAGGTTGTGGGACACACAACTTGATGAGGACAGACTGCCTAAGTGTTGGATGGAGGCTGGGTGAAAATCCTGACAGCCCAGACTAGAGCTCATAATGACAGACTAAGGCCCCCTTGACCTCCACACCAATGATGCTTGCAAGCTTGCATCTATGAGGCTGGCCATGTGCGTCCAGCCTAGAGGCTGAACACAATGCATAGGATTTTCAAAAGAGAAAACCACCTAGCCATGGCCTCATTTCTCTTTTGATTGATGGTGAAATAGAAGGAGCTTCCTTCCTCAAAACTGTAATGCATGGTGTTTATAGGAAACAAAATCAAGATGGAGAGATGTTAAGTCATTTGCCCAAATTCACAAGCCAATAAATGGCAAAGCTGGGATATGACCTTGAATATCTGAGCCTCAAAAAAGTCTAGGCTTTTTACACTCTCCTTCTGATAAAACCAAGGACTTTCCAACTGGCTCATCTCTTTCTTCTACCCACCAGACCTCAAACATGCAGCTCAGCCTTTGGAAGATTAATAGGATGTAAGAGATAACCAATACTAAAAATTTAAGTCTAATGAATGGCATGCCATAAGTCCTTTTCATGATTTTTTTCCTCCATGTTTCTCACAATGAATCAACGAGCTAGGTACCACTATTAATCCCAGTGTAGAAGTGAGGAAACTGAGCCACAGGTTATGGGACTAAAGGGAAACAAACATGCTGGTAAAAACTCCATAATTTCCACTGATTGATTTTCCGGGTTTTTTTGGCCATATTGTGTGACATGAAGCACCTTGGTTCCCTGACCAGGGATCAAACCTGTGCCCCGCACAGTGGAAGTGCAGAGTCTTAATCACTGGACCTCCAAGTGTCCTTATCCAATGATCGGTTTTCAGTGACTGATTCGGCTGTTGAGAATCAGTGGTTTGATTTCACACAGCACAGAGAATGTGTTCACTGAACATGGTCTGTGTTCTGAAGGGCTGTGGGGAGGCAGCACAATGGACCAGGCTGGGGTGGGGGCAGTGCCCGGGCCCCTACCAAGCTCATGTGGGAACTCCTCACACAGGATGGCCACTGAGGTGCTGATTCCCTGGAAGACGGACACAGTGAAGGAGGCGCCGATAGCCAGGCCGTCGATGAAGTTGTGGAGGCCGTCGCTCAGGGTGATCATCCAGGCCAGCGTGCCGATGTCTGAGTAGCGTACACCTTTCAGCCAATGGCAGGCGCTCTGGGAAGCTTGCAGGTCCTGCCGGGAAGCCCGACCCCAAGGCCCCCAGGTCAAAGGGTGGACTACAGACCTTCAGGGCAGGTCCGAGTCATCAAGGCTGTTACCGTGGAACCCCTTCCCACCTCCCAGTCCCCACTTGAATCTCCCAGCGGAGGACAGCCCGCTGACCTGGACGGACAGGGAGCCCACGATGACCTTCTCGTCCACCACGGGGGTCTTCCCGTCCAGCTCCCCGCTGCAGTGCTGAGGAATCATATGATCCAGATCCCCATTCTGCAGCTTCTCTGTCACCCCCTCTTCCTGGTCCTTCTGGGAGGGGAGCGTCTCAGAGGTATAATGGCTGTGTCCGTGATGATGCTAGAGGCAGCGTGCAGAGGGGGTCAAACCAGAGCAACGCTCACCAAAACCATCCACCCAGCAAGTGCCACGAGCACCGGGAGAACCTCACTCCCACTGTCTGGGAAACCATGAGCAGGCAATGGAGAGACAGAAGCCGAGGGCAAGGCAATGGAGAAAGCTGAAAGGGGCGGGGTGGGGCGTGCAGCTGGCATAGGATGGATCTCAGAGCAGTGACCGAGGGGCCAGTGCTTATTCCTGGCAGGAGGCACAGCACAGGTGCTTAAGAGAGGCTCCTCGCAATGGCTGATTATATCCCATTCAGCAACTGTTTAGGGGAAAACTAGGAGCCAGGCACCAAAGGCAACTTCTGGGACCTACACCACAAAAACCGGTCTCATTTCCTTGCGGACATATTTCATATACAGTGCCCTTCCTACATCTCCTCAAGGGCTGAAAATCTGTTAAGGAAATAATCTAGAATAAGATAAAGAGGGCAAGTTACTGCCTGGGAGGAGGCACACAGGCCAGATCTGGTATCTGGTTTCTGGTTCGCCCTTGCCCCCTGCTTGTCCCCTTTCTGAAGTGACGTGGGTTTATCTACTCAGGAAGTTTGTAGGTTTGAATCCATGGTGGGAGGATCCAGCTAAGCTCACTGGATCAGCACTGAAGTTAACAGCACACCTGGGACAGATTTCTGAGACGGATGCTCTCCTGGGAGGCACTTCCTTTACCAACAATTAGGGCTCACCTCGTTTTTCTGTTTAAGGAGCATCTTCAAGATCTTCTCTGTGAAAAAGAAGAGATAAAAGCCCCCGAACACCACTGCAGACTTGGAGACGTAATAGTCTTCCATGGGGTTGAAACCGAAAGCCTGTGGACCCAGGAAAACAAAATGAGTTGAACTTCACTGGTCCCCTCTCCTCTCTTTCACCACCTCCTTGACTCCAAGAAAGGAAGAGACTGGGACAAGTCTTTTCATCTTTTTCCAGCAAAATCTAACCCTTGATGTTTTCCTCATGTCATGCCACTAGATCTGCTGGGTTCTCTCTAGCTGATTTTCTGACATCAGAAAAAAAGACATCAGATCGTCTTTCGAATTTTACTTTCAGGAAGAACAGCCTCGGACAAGGATGCAGAACTTTTAACAACAACCCTGTCTTTATTTCCTCCTGGTGCTTTGTAATAAGGGCAGACTCTGCCGGCAAATTCCGTATTTAAGGAGGAGACACTTGTGTTTATTTTTGTCATTATCTAGTCTCCCTGGATGACCTGCATGTAAACACACAGGGAGATGGCGTAATTAAACTTTCTAAAATGGGAAATCCTTTCCCTGATGGAACCTTAAGAATTGCAGCATCTTTCTGACCGCAGACCTCCCAGTGACCACAAAGCCAAGGGAGCAGACAGTATTACTGCATGTATCAATCTGGGGAAGTTTGTTTTGGGTTCTTGAAACTTCGCTTATTATGGTAGGAAAAAAAAAAAAATCCTTGGGAAAGCAGACAGGAGTAGAAGTTAGGAGAATACCATTCCCAGTGAAGCTCCTAACTTGTGTGCAGTGGCGGGGAACTTGAGAAAGTGTCTGCTGACCTGCTCCTCAGTTTTCTGATAGAAAACGGGCCTCAAGAGCAAACACCAGCCATCTCATGGATGGGCCCCAGATAAAAGTGGCCATCAGAACCAGGAACTCTGGGTTGCTTAAAAACTAAGTGTTTTTTTCTTTTCTGTTTTAAAGAGACAAAATGCAGTCTCTAACCCAGTGTAGTTTTCTAAGAGACATTAAAGGTCAAGTTCTAGAATAGAAATGACTCATTCAGGCCAACTTTCCAAGACAGTCAAACCATCTTAAGGGAAAGTGTAGTGGACAGAGGCAACTAACAGTTCTCCACTAAAAGAACCAGGACATGAGCTCTTGTGTAGGCCGGGTTCTGCATCTGTTAAACAGGTCAAACAGTCCTTGTTTCCTATACATCACAGAAGTGATCTGAGGATCAAGTCAAGAAACACAAAACCACAGCGTGGAAAATGAAGTGCTGCAAAGCGCAGGGCATCATCTTTCTGCTTCACCTCTGGCTGGTCCGGGCCTGTCAGACCACCCACAGGGAAGCACCTCATGCTTGCTTCCTGCATCAGCGGGTCTACAAGGAGACCACACAGCATCAGAAACTCCTTCTGGGCCCTGCTAAACCTTACAAACACAGTGCTCCTCCTCTGCCATGGAGGGTGTCCTGGTTAGCCCAGGTGAAGGGGCAATGGGGCCGTCAGCATGTGTGAGGCCAGACTGCTGGGTTCAGCTTACTTTCTGATACAAAGACAGAGGGTCTTTAGAAGTTTATGCCCTACTGAGGAGAACTATTCTTTTTCACTGAGACCTATTGATTCCGGTTTTAGAAATCCTTTGATTTCCAAAGCTCTAAACTGGGGGCCATTATGTGACCTAACTACACTATCTCTCTTCACCTGGTAGGTAGCGAGCACCAGGTGATTTATGAACATGAACTCATAGAACCCTCACGACCTCATCCTGAGGTCCAGCCTGTTATTTTTCCCCTTTTCTGCATGGGGAAACTGCAGCACAGAGGGGTTAGGTGACTTGCCCTAGTGCACAAGGGGAGCTGGGATCTGTACCAGCTCACAAACCTACTCCCTGCTCAAACTGCCTCTCCCTGTTCGTGTCTGTGTCCCGTCTTCACTTTCCAAAAGGAGAGATCTCCTCGCTACACCATCCGTGGAGATGGGGGGTGGTCCTCCCACTGCACCCCGCAGTCCCCCAGGAGGTGGCGTGCTCTCGAGAGGGCCCTGGCTCGTCATACCTCAGGGATGAGCTGGAAGAGGGCGTTGGAGTAGAGGGTTCCAATCGCCAGAGCTATGAAGTAGAGCAGGAGCCTCTTGTAAAAAGTCTTCTTCATGAAGGGCACAACGCTGGCCCCCAGGAGGGAGCAGAGGGAGATGACGGTCACGCAGAGGAGACCGTACCCCCAAACTGCCATGGAGAGGGGGAGCCAGGCCCACCCGGGACAGAGACGAGGGCCAATGCCCCAGGGTATGGCAGCCACCATTGAGGGAAGGCAGGTTGGGGGGAGGGAGTGGTCAGGAGGGGTTTGGTTGACAGATATTAACAAAGGAGACAAAGGAGAAGAATCAGAGAGAGACAAGCAGGGAGGGAGAGAGAAACAGAACATTTGTTAGTGATTCAAGTCTGATGAAATTTTCTTCAATCAAGTTCAGGAGAAATGGGGGAGGAGCTTGAGGTGGTCTTGGAACGCTGTTTCTCTCCTGCCCCTGCTGCCTGGTGGCCGAGTCCCACCTGCCTGCTGCTGTGCCTGGCAGGGCAGTTTCAGTCTTAGCCGAAGTGTCCCCAGGCCAGGCCAGAGGCTGCCTGGCAGACTTTGGACTCGAGGGCTGTCCGGGAGAGGAAACGAGAGCCCGGGAAGAGACCGTTGTGCTGCACATACACATGTTTGCACATCCAACCCACGCTGCAGGCACATGGACACTCCTCGCACCTGCTCAGCACTGCACAGGACACAACCAGGTCAGAAGTGCAGGACAGAAAGGATAAACAAACAAGGCCCGATGCCCGCAGAATTCACTCTCTCAACAGCCCGGGTTTTCTTGCCATTTTTTCCCTCTATGTTTTTTGTTTGTTTTTTCTTTTGGCTGCATAGCTTGTAGGATGTTAGTTCCCCAACAGGGGACTGAACCCAGGCCACAGCAGTGAAAGCCTGGAGCCCTAACCACTAGACAACCAGAGAACTCCCTCAGGTTTCGTTTGTTTCCATTTGCTTTGAGAGGGCTGCAGCATAGAGAACAGAGTTCCAAGATCGCCCTGCCAAAAAATATTTCCTCTTCCATTTCTCAGAGTCACACACTCCGGGCAGGACAAAGCCTCCCCTGTGAGGCCAGAGGTAGAGTATGCATCATTATTGTATTTCTATTCAACAGGCAACACAGCATTTCATTTCCGATCTTGAAAAAAAAAATTAATAAATTTAATTTCCAGAGCTGGAAAAAAAATAGCCCAAGATGAGGCCTGCCCTGAGAAGTGCTTGCTAGATTCATGTGCAATTCTGACATAGCATCGAGATGGTTCACCTTAAACCAAATTTCTTCTCTCATCATGAAGCAGGAACAGGTAAGGTAAGGCCGGCATCCCATAGAGTTTTTTTTTGGTCGCTAGTACAGCATATGCGATCTAGTTCCATGACCAGGAACTGAACCCAGGGCCCCTGCATTGGGAGCTCGGAGTCTTAGCCACTGGACCACCAGGGAAATCCCCATGATGTCTTCTGATTGGGAAAGGTGGGCAGCTGCCTATGGAAGGCAAAGCCAACATTCTCAAAGTGGAGGGGGGCACGTCACCCACCGCCCCACTGCACGTCCCTGCCCGAGTTGACAGGTGGGCAGACTGTCACCTTGGGCCTTTTTTTTTTTAAGCTCCTCAGTGTTTACAATTAAAGAACAAAATTAACGAATATTTCAAAACAGTCAAGTCGGGGCGCCAGGAAGTCACTCCTATCAGGAAGAAGTCAAGATGCAAGGTGTGAAGGGCTGCGGGTCACTTCACTTGTTTTTGTTTCCCAGTCTTGATTCTGTGTTTGGCTTTGTATCCTGCAGACTTTTTGTTTAGTCCTAAGTAGTGTCTCTTTTGCAACCCCATGGACTGCAGCCTACCAGGCTCCTCTGTCTATGGGATTTCCCAGGCAAGAATACTGGAGTGGCTTGCCATCGCCTCCTCCAGAGGATCTTCCTGACCCAGCAATCGAACCCGTGTCTTCTGCACTGGCAGGTGGATTCTTTACCACTGAGCCAGCAGGGAAGCCCACACTGTGTGGATTAGGGACTGCTTTAAAAAAAAAGGATCTTTTTAAGCCAGTTCTGCTTTTCAGTTGGTAACCTCTTTCCTTCCACCTCATTCCAGATGGATCATCTCTTGGTGGCCACATCTGAGTACTGCCAGGGCCTCTACTTAGATTGGCAGGGATCAGGAGGACCAAGGGTAGGGGCAGCCACCACCGACCACTTTCCTTTCAAGCCCTGCCAACTGGGCTTAGGAAAGGCACTGACTGGGGAAGGAGGCTGACAGATCCCCAGCATGGTGATGGTGTGGTGGTGGTGATGGGGGTGAGTGCTAACAGCCTTGCATCTGACAACCCCTGAAGAGGCCAGAGGCCGACCTGGGTGCCCCAGGAGTGACAGGAGGCCCTGGAGATTCAGAGGCAGAAGTCATTCGGGTCCCTTGACTAGAAGAAGACGTCAATGTTTCAGGTGGCGGCTGTCAGGGGCCTTGGAGCACAGGCTGGGGCAGGGACGCCCCGGGGAGAGAGGACGCGCACGCTTCTGTTCTACTGCACCTCTGGGATGAGCTGGAAGAGCGCGTTAGAGAGCAGCGTTCCAATGGACAAGGCGATGAAGTAAGTGAGCACACGGCTGAAAAACGCTCTCTCCGTGCAGGGCAGGACGAGGACTCCCAGGAGAGAGGCCAGGTTAATCAGTGAGACACTGAGAAAACCAAAGCCCCACACTGTGGAGGAACAAGAACAGACGAGGGCCGCCATTACTGCGGGTGGGGGTGCTCTTGCTGCTGGGGAGTGCGTGCAACTCCCCATTTTGAACCCAGCCACAACCAGGGCAGACAGAGTTTCGCCAGCCCATCAATAAATGCTTGCCGAGTGTCTCTTGCTGGGTGCTGTGAAGAAGCCTGAAAACATACACCAAAGTTGCTATCCAAAGTAGCTTACCTTTCAGATGGAGGGGCAGGTGAACCCATGAAAAGCTAAGGACCACAAGAGTTAAATAATGACGTGGGGCAGGACACAGGTGGCATGTGCCAGGTACCAAATGCTGGCAGCTCACACCAGCAGGACAGGATTGCAGGAGCTCGATCCAGGCCCAAGGGAGCCACGTGTATACACGTGAACCACAGTGGCTGGAGCAGAGGTCCAGGCAGAGGAGGAGGGTAGGTGGGTGAAGTGGGACTAGGGCAGACTGAGAAAGGCCTTAAATGCTAAACTCAAAAAATCAAGGCATTGGCCCCCTGGTAGTTTAATGAAAACCAAAAGGGAAAGTGGTCCAAAAGCCTCACACTGACCGCTCACCAGCCACACTGCCCAGCCTGGTGATGTGCTGGACTGGTCTCGTGAGCATGGGAGATATCAGTTTAGACATTACTTCTGTTCACCCCTCCTGACGATGCTAAGAGGAGGATAACCGGTTAATCATTCAGTGAGCTGCTCTATCTGATCACCCCGGCAGTCCCGGTGCTGACAAGCATGGACACCAGGCCCTGCCTCCCCATCCTGGCTCACCTTCCACCGAGCTGGGCCTCCCCTCTTCTGTCTGCTCATTCTCCTCATTCTCCTGGTTCTCGGAGGAGCAGGCCCTGGAGTCCAGCTGCTGGAGGATGGTGGGGCAGAACTCCTGGAACTCACGCTCCCCGATCTGCGACTGGTGGCTGAGGTTGTGGGCAGCAAAGAGTTCTCCAGAACTGAAGCACTGAAACCAAGAGGGAGGGGCAGAAAGCCTCTTAGGACCCAAGGTCACACCTTGCCCCTGAGGAGCTCTCCAAGATGAAGAATAGAAGATGGAACTGGCTAACTTTCATGGAATCTGCAGGCTAATTTCCAAGGATGAGAGCAAAGTAGTCCTTAAACATAAAACACTGATAAGTAATCTTAAGAGATCAGCCACCCAGACATGCCTTCCACACGCCCATCTATGAATGGCTACCCAGAAGTTCTGGAAACAACTGGATTCCAATTATTATGACCAGGGTGCGGCTGCTGGAAAACATGCCTCTGTGCATACCTGAATATGCAGTTTCTCCCAGATACCCAATCTGGCTCCACATCACAACAACCCCGGGAGCTGTTATAGTAAAATGCAGATTTCAGATGCTTCTCCAGAGCCACTGAGCACAGGTGTCTATGCTGTCTCCTGGGCCATGTGCAGTAATGTCTGCAGCCTGAAGAATATGCTGGCAGAGACTGGGGAAGGGAGGAGGAGTACCTGAAGATTCAGGGTCTGCCAGGGAGAGGCGTGGGCTGCCCAGTGGGCTTGGGCTCTCAGTTCCCTGGGAGGCATCAGGTAAGTGGTTCTCACATACCATTCCCCTGAAACACTGCCATTTCACTTCTAATTAGACACTCACACGTCAGTCTTTCACTGGTTTTACGTGGGTCTGTGTCTAATGAACCAACCCTCTGGGAGGGCTGATGAAGGAGGGTTTCCTGGGCCTACAAAGCTGGAGGCTAGACTTGGTGACCCCCAAAATCCTTGTGCTGCACCAGAAGGTCGCTGGGGTCAGGCTACATGAGCCCCCAATCCGGGGCAGGCTCCCCTCTGACTCAGAGGTGCACCACGCCCCCATGGTTCCACATCTATGCCACATGGTTCCCCACTTCTGGCTACTTGACCTCTCTGAACTCTGCTCTCCTTCAGGGTGAAGCTCCAGAACACCCCACCCACAAAGCTTCCTTGACCAGTTAGCCCATACTCACCCGCTCCTGTCATTTCTGAATCAGAAAATGACTCTCCAACCCACAGCCTCTTAACACTTCATCTAAGTATCAGCTAACTCTGTCTTTGGTTGGTTGAGCTCCCCATCTGAACAGTAAACTCCCTGAAGATGACTCATTTTTTCTGTCTTTTTCACAACACTCAGCACAGGGAACAGAGGAGATGTATAAAGACATTGCGGGGTGACTTATATTTGGCTGCCACACACGGCCTCAGACTCTGATTAGCCAAGATGACATGGAAGACAGAAGAGAGAATCAGAAGCCAAAATACCCGAGTCTTAATCCTGGTCCCTGCAGAACACACGGTGCGTCCCTTAGTATCCCAGTATATTGTTGTTGCTTACTCAGTCGTGTTCCACTCTTTGCAATCCCATGGACTGTACCCTGCCAGGCTCCTCTGTCCATGGGATTTCCCAGGCAAGAATACTGGAGTGGGTTGCCATTTCCTTCTCCAGGGGATTGTCCCAACCCAGGGATTGAACCTGCATCTCCTGCAATGGCAGGTGGATTCTTTACTGTCTAAGTCACCACAGAAGCCCATCTCACTGTATACAGGATATAATGAAGATCTGCCACCTGCACCTGGAGGTACTTTGAGGCTCACCCAGGATGATGGGCAAAGTTTTGCAAAAAGAGTTTTTTGCAAAAACTCTATTAGAAGCACAAGCTGACCCAGGAACCCCAGCCTAGCATCAGTTCCAGGAGTTCCCAGTACAGCTCTGTGGCAGGGTCTGGACAGCGGGCAGCCCCTACTGCATGGCTGTCCTGGGCTAAGGGCTTCAGTGCACCCATGGAGAAGGTTGTGAGGTGCAGCTGGAGTCTCAGACCAGCTGACCCAGACTGCAGGGCAAGAAGTGGCCCCTCTGCTCTGTCATCAAGGCTCACCTGGCCCCACCTAGACTGTGAACCTTGAAAGGGTAGAATCGGTGCTGGGCGGAGCTGAAGGCCTTACCGTCGAGAGGTTCCTCGGGCCCTGCACGGGCTGGGAGATATTGCCCCGGCCTACTCCCACGTCCAGGTGGTTGAGCAGGGCCTTCAGCTGCTGAAGGGTAAGGCTGTCACCCTCCCCGTAGCGATGCATGAGGTTTTGCAGAAAAGAGGCTGCACTGATGGTGGGCATCCCTGTGGACACAGCACGAGCCTCAGAAGCAGCCGTCCATATGCTGAGCAGGGTCAGCAGGAAGTAGCTGGGGAGGGCTGGGCGCAGCAGCTCCATGGTGACGGATGAGCCTGCAAGAGCGAAGAGCCAGGTGAGAGACCCACCCTTTCCTTCCATTGCAGACCCACAGGGCTCGCTCCAGACAGGAGGGTCTCTCCTCAGACTCTGGATCCAGTCAGTCCCAAAGATGATCCTTCATCCCTTCTCTAAGTCTCTGCCTAACTTTTGAGAACGATCCTTCTTTGTGACAGAAAATAAAAACAAATTCAACAGGTCTGACTAAATTCTTAAAAAGTAGGGACTTCCCCTGTGGTCCATGTGGCTAAGACTCCGGGCTTCCAGTCCAGGGGGCCCAGGTTCGATCCCTGGTCAGGAAACTAGGTTCCACACGTTACAACTTAAGAGTTTACATGCCGCAACTAAGAGTTTGCATGCTGCAACAAAGACTCTCCGGTACTATAACTAGGACACAGCACAGTCAAATCATTATATGTAGTTTTTTTAAAAAAGGGAAAGAAAAACTATGTGTGTTTTTTTTTTTAATTAACTTTTTTTTGGCTGTGCTGGGTCTTCCTTGCTACACATGGACTTTCTCTAGTTGCGGCAAGCAGAGGGCTACCTTCTAGCTGCAGTGCGTGGGCTCCTCATGAAGGTGGCTTCTCTTTGCAGAGCACAGGCTCGGGGGCGCAGGCTCAGTACTTGTGGTGCACAGGCTTAGTTTACCCACTGCATGTGGGATCCTCCCAGACCAGGGATGGAACCCAGGTCCCCTGCACTGGCAGGTGACCTCTGCTAGTGGACCACCAGGGAAGTCATGTGGTTATGGTTTTCTTTTAAAGTCTGTATCTTTTTAGAGACACGGAGATCATCATGGATTAAGTATCTTACCTGGGATTTGCTTCAAAATAACAAAGGAGGGAATATTTGCATTAGAGTACAGATGAGACAAGATTAGGCATGAGTTGACAACTAGGCATGAGTTGGAACTAAGTGATGGGAATTCATTATACTACTCTCTCTACTTTTGTATATGCTTGAAATTCTTCAAAGGAAAAATCTGAAAAATGAAAAGTACAACTAAAAGGTGGGGGGCAGTAGACTGGGGAAAATATACACCATCAAACACGCCAAAGAGTTATTTCTACACTACCTAAGTTAGGGAACCAATATGAAAACTACTAGTCTTAGAGTTCCCTGGTGGTCCAGTGGTTAAGAACCCTGCCAAGGCAGGGGACATGGGTTTTTGATCCCTGGTCGGGGAAGATTCCACATGCCTCAAGGCAACTAAGCTGGTGATTCACAACTACTGAAGCCCGCATGCCCTAGAGCCCACGCTCCGCAATAAGAGACGCCACCGCACCGCAACTAGAGAGTAATCTCCATTCGATCCCAACTACAGAAAGCCTGCAAGAAGACCAGTACAGCCAATTAAAAACAAAAACCAAAAAAACCCCAAAACTTGGTCTCCCTGGTTTAAGAATATAAATTTAAAAGATGGAGGGTGCTACTTTGCTACTTATTAAGATAGCAAAACACTTTAAATCAAATATTAGTGAGGTTAAACAACAACTTCCAGTGGCTATCTAAATGACTCTGGAAAAGTTATGATACTAAATGTATCTCAATCCTTTAATAATTCTACTTCTTCTAGAATTTACACTAACAGAAGCAATCCCAAAATAAAAAAGCCATTGGCAGAAAGATGTGTTGTGGTCAAGTGAATTATATTGATTTCACGCAACAGTATGCAGCGGTAAAAAGCAGAATCAGGAGTTTAACATTAAATAAAGAAGTGGAACAATTACATAAAAGTTAAGAACTGAGAAAGAACAGAGAAAAATGAAACCTTCTGGTAGCACAACTGACAACTTTTCTTTAGTTAATCATTTCCCTTAGGAGAGTTATAATTTAATTTGTGAAATAAATACCAGGAGGGGGAAGTGAGCCTCCTATTTAATCTGGGGCCCAGGAACCCGGGTGCTTCAGTCACTTCCACATCTCCCTGGGCACCCAGGGCTCTGGCACAGTGCCTGGTGTGGACAGAGGCACCAGAGCAGAGTGGGTAACGGCAGGGCAACTCTGCCATTTACCAGCTGTGTGATCTTGGGCAAGCTATTTAACTAGAGTCAACATTCTAGAATCACTGTGAGCAGTGATGTAGTGTACTATGGCCCTCAGGGTCAAAAGACTTGGCTTGAATTTTCATGCCGCTGATTCCCAGAAGTGACCTTGGCCAAGTTACGTAGTCTCTCTCCACACCTCAGTTTTCTCATCTGTAAAACTGGTACCCACATCATTGGACTATTGTGAAACCTAATGACATGAGCTTTGGCAAGCGACTAGACGCAAGAGAGCACTTGATAAAACAGGGCTCTGATGATTATATGACTAATCATTAGCAGGGTTCCCCCACTTTGATTCCCTCTCAGTCAGATACTAAGCTGCCAAAGGAAGCACTGTGGCTGGCTTTGCACCAGGCCTGCCACGCACACAGGACACAGGTTCCAAGTGCAAGCGCAGCTGGCACATTATAGGCTCTAGGTCCCACACACGAGGCACACAACCCAATCCGGGATGTAAACCATCACTCCAGTGAATATATACCAGTGAATGGGCTAGGCACCAGCCAAGAGGGCAGTTTATACAAGTGCTATTTTGGGACTAAAAGCTCTCAAGTCTCTACCAAGCACCAAAGTTAAATCATGGTTAGTTAGCAGAGTGGATCTTAAGTCTAAAACAGCTAAACCCCACTGTACAAAGAAGTCTGTTCTCTGCCAGACCATAGTGGAATTTGTCTAAGCATGTGCTGTGCAGTTAAAACGAAGTAGGGGAGGGCTTGCATGGGTTTAGGAAAGGGGAGGCAAATAACTGATGAGATAAGCTGCTAGAGGTCCCAGTACTTTACTGAAGCATCTGACATTCATCAATGTCTTTAAGAGAAGGTAGAACAATTATCTCTGCCTAACAAACGAGGGCTTCCCTGGTGGCTCAGTAGTAAAGAATTTGCCTGCTAATGTAGGAGACATGAGTTTGATCCCTGGGTTGGGAAGATTCCCTGGAGAAGGAAATGGAAACCCACTCCAGTACTCTTGCCTAAAGAATACCATGGACAGAGGAGCCTGGCAGGCTACAGTCCGTGGGGCTGCAAAGAGTTGGACTGACTCAGCGACTCAGCAACAACAGATGAAGTTTAGGGATTAGGGAGCATGACCCATGGCCAGTAAGTAGACCAGTGAAGCCAGAAACCAAATTTTCATGATCTGAAGTTGGGTCTAAGTGACACTAAAGTCAGGGCGCACTTAACCACTGTCCCTGCTGTGTGAAGATACACACATACACGCCCCAGGTCTCGTGGAGAAGCCACCAAAGCCTGTGTGTCCCTGAGCAGATCTACCCCAGTTTCTATCAGTCCCAGTAAGTACCCCAAACCCAGGCATAAGATGCCCTAAAGACTCGTGGAGGGAAACTGCCCAAGTGTGTCTCAGGGGACAGGCCATGTTACAAGTTTCAAAACAAGCAATGTACCACAGAGGAGGACATGGCAACCTACTCCAGGATCCTCGCCGGGAGAATCCCTTGGACAGAGGTGCCTGGTGGGCTACGCTCCATAGGGCTGCAAAGAGTTGGACATGACTGAAGTGACTTAGCATGCACGCACACAAGGGCTACAGATCATAATCTGAGCCATATCCTTTAGTACTGAAGCCCCCAGCAGATGGAAGAAGTTGACTAAATCATGACCAGACTTTAGCCACGCCATAAGTTGCTCCATCTTACACAATCTTGAGAGTTTACCTCAAGGAAATGGGAACAAACTGACCCTGGAATTGAAAATTAACTGCACTTAAAACAGTCAAGATGACACTGATCAGACCACCACATGAACAGTTCAAGGTGACTGTGCCCCTCTGTATGTAGCCACCCCTCCGTACCAGTGCATTCCTGAAATTTCCCCTTTAAAATCTCTTGCTCCCTGATCAGCAAACGGGGATTTGGTTCTTTGGAACAGGAGTCCAGCTTCTCCCCAAGACTGTTGGCTTCCCCAATAAAGTTATCTTTGCTTTTGGCTCCCCCACCCCCCCAAAAAACCAAGCAATCCAATTCATCTGCAGCAACTTCAGAATACTTAGAAACAACAGAGACACAGGACCTCCCTGGTGGTCCAGGGGCTAAGACTCCATGCTCCCAATATAGGGGTCTGGGGTTCAATCCCTGGTCAGGGAACTAGATCCCACATGCCTCAACAAAGATCGAAGACCCCATGTGCCACAACTAAGACCCAGCACAGCCAAATAAATAATTTTTTTTTTTTTTAAAGAAAGAAATAAGAGACATGCAAAAACACTTCAAGGGTGAGAGGCTCAAGATACTGTAATTGTACCTGGATGGGCATTCATGTCAAGGTAAGCATCTACTCAGCATCTGCTCTTTAAGGAACCCAGTAGACCCCCAACCACGGCAGCCAAGAGTGGGTGATGGCAGAGCCCTCCTGCCTGGCCCTCACGCCAGACATACCCTGCACCCCGCCCCAATCCACCTAAGAGTCAGAGGAGAATCTATAAACAACTGGAGGGTAGTAAGAAGTCTTGGTCCAGGGATCCTGGAGTCACTAAAGACACTTCAAACCTAAGTGACCCTGGCCCTTTGGCAGACATATGAGGGGAGCTTTCTGTTCCAATGGACACTGAAGTTATTCTAAGGGGAGGAGGGGGGAAACTTTATAAGTGATTCTTAGGAGGAAACAAAGAAGAGAGGAAGAAAATACATACACTCTTGGAGTGGCTGGATGGTGAGGCTGGGCAGGGGTCCTCGATGTGTGGCCTCAGCTGCAGGAGGAAGCTCAAGCCCGTTCTATTAAGGGCATGGAAATGGGCGGTCCCAGGTGGGCTGCTCCCCCCCACCCCGCCCTCCCCCCAGGGAGCTGAGCCAGCTGCCCCAGGGCCACCTTCCTTCCAGGAGGAGCAAGAAGAGCAAGTGGAGCCAGGCATTAAAAACAAGCTACACAGACAAAGGCTCGAGTATGCTGTTGGCTCAGAGGACCAGACTCCCCCACTGAACAGAAGCTGCAGTCGCTCCACCCCTTTGTTCACTTGGCTCAGGTTCAAAGAAGTAAATTACTTTAGTGCTTTAGGTCTGTCTTCAAGGCGCCAGACCTAACCCTCCCCCGAGGGGCAGGGGCGGGGGGGAATGAGAGTCAACAGGACACACTTGCTCTCGACCCTCCGTGGGAGCTCAGAAGTGCCTTCCCTCCTTGGAGGAGGCTCAGTCAGGATTTTACCTGCCCACGTCGTCCCTTCACGTGGCCCAGAAGCACCTCCTCCTGGATGCGGCACTCTGTCCTGCAGCATACGTCGCTGTTACATTTACCACGCCACACTTTCCCCATGTCCACTCCATCCCAGAGATGAGCAAACATTTACTTCTCCTTGTGTGGACAGAGTAGTGCCTTGCTGTGTTGCTTGGTCCAGGGGCTGGACATTGATGTGAGCAGAATGGGCAACAGAGACTGTTTTTCTTCCAATCCCGCTCCTCACCCCATTCTAGGACTGTGACCCGTCAGCCTAATAGGAATGTCTCCCCAGTGGACACTCCTCATAAAAGGCTAACTATTGAGGAATGAACAGATGCAGGTGGTCTGGGTGAGCCAAAAGGACATATCAGTTCAGTTCGGTCGCTCAGTCGTGTCCGACTCTTTGCCACCGCATGAATCGCAGCACGCCAGGCCTCCCTGTCCATCACCAACTCCCGGAGTTCACTCAGACTCACGTCCATTGAGTCAGCGATGCCATCCAGCCAGCTCATCCTCTGTCGTCCCCTTCTCCTCCTGCCCCCAATCCCTCCCAGCATCAGAGGCTTTTCCAGTGAGTCAACTCTTCGCATGAGGTGGCCAAAGTACTGGAGTTTCAGCTTTAGCATCATTCCTTCCAAAGAAATCCCAGGGCTGATCTCCTTCAGAATGGACTGGTTGGATCTCCTTGCAGTCCAAGGGACTCTCAAGAGTCTTCTCCAACACCACAGTTCAAAAGCATCAATTCTTCAGCGCTCAGCCTTCTTCACAGTCCAACTCTCACATCCATACATGACCACTGGAAAAACCATAGCCTTGACTAGATGGACCTTTGTTGGCAAAGTAATGTCTCTGCTTTTGAATATGCTATTTAGGTTGGTCATAACTTTCCTTCCAAGGATTTAGCAACTTTTAATTTCATGGCTGCAGTCACCATCTGCAGTGATTTTGGAGCCCCAAAAAATAAAGTCTGACACTGTTTCCACTGTTTCCCCATCTATTTCCCATGAAGTGATGGGACCGGATGCCATGATCTTTATTTTCTGAATGTTGAGTTTTAAGCCAACTTTTTCACTCTCCTCTTTCACCTTCATCAAGAGGCTTTTTAGTTCCTCTTCACTTTCTGCCATAAGGGTAGTGTCATCTGCATATCTGAGGTTACTGATATTTCTCCCAGCAATCTTGATTCCAGCTTGTGCTTCTTCCAGCCCAGCATTTCTCATGACGTACTCTGCATATAAGTTAAATAAGCAGGGTGACAATATACAGCCTTGACGTACTCCTTTACAACTGTATGTTTTATACACCTATACCTCAGGACAGGTGTATAAAAACCCCTGAAACCTGCAGACCAAAGACAAAGCTAGGCTTCAGGGTGGAGGTGGAGGTTCTGAGGACTCAGAAACCCTGGCGTTTGTCTTCCGAGTCACGGGTGCTAGTAACCAGGAGAATGCCAGCTTCAGCAACAGAAGGACCGCTGGGCTTAGCGGAAGGGGTCCAATATGCAGTGACCCCAAGTACCTCAAGTAAAAGGCAGAGACATCACTTTGCCAACAAAGGTCTGCCTAGTCAAAGCTATGGTTTTTCCAGTAGTCATGTCCTGATGTGAAAGTTGGACCATAAAGAAGGCTGAGTGCTGAAGAACTGACACTTTTGAACTGTGGTGCTGGAGAAGATTCTTGATCTCGTTGGACAGAAAGGAGATCAAACCAGTCAATCCTAAAGAAATCAACCTTGAAAATTCACTATAAGGACTGATGCTGAAGCTGTAATACTTTGGCCACCTGATAGGAAGTGCTAACTCATTTCCTGATGCTGGGAAAGACTGAGGGCAAGAGGAGAAGGGGGCGACAGAGGATGAGGTGGTTGGATGGCATCACTGACTCAATGGACATGAGTTTGAGCAAACTCCAGAAAATAATGAAGGACAGGGAAGCCTGGCATCCTGCAGTCCATGGGGTTGCAAAGAGTTGGACACGACTGAGCAGCTGAACAAGTATCTCACTGATCTCACTAGGTCAGTTTCCTTATTCTGGACAGAGGAAAGCAAATCCAGAGCTTTGTGTATTAGGAAAGCTAATGCATGTTGAAACACTATATAAAAATAAAGATTTCTGAATTAAGATGGGGAATTGAAATGGAGTCTTGATTTTTCCTTCCCCTGATTATTGAGTTAAAAAATAATAATAAAAAGCAAGCCTCCTTCCCTACCCCCCACCAAAGTTACCAAAAGCAAGCAAACAAGGCAAGAAGCATAATCTGATATAATAACTTCCAAAGCAGAGGCAAGGAAAGGAATGCAGGAAGCACCACTTGTGGCTCGTCTCCCGGCCCTGGCTGGGCCTGGAGGAAGCAGGAGGATTCTGACTAACCCTCCCCAGATGCAGAGACAGGCAACCTGCCGCCAAGTCTTCTTCCCCTTCCAGTGGGGAGTAGTGGGAAAAGGTGCTGGAAAACAAAGAAGCGGGTGACAGGGGAACAAGAACAATGGGCTGACTCCCCCTAAGGGAAGTAAGGGCTGCAAGGCCACAGGCTGAATTGGGGAAACTGTCCACCTGCAATGGGCCCTCTTCCTCCTTCAGCACGACGGAGCGCTTCCCCAGTAACCCAGGGTTGAACCCTGCCACTGGGCGCCACCAAAGTCCCAGAACAGAGGCCCAATCTGGCCACCTGTCTAACTCAGGCTCCACAGAGAACACTGCACAAATACTTGGCCCCTGGTACTGCTGTCATTGAGGAGGGGGACAAACTCGCTTCATTGTGGTGGGAAGAAAGTCACTACCTTATTTTAGAGCCAACAGAGCTGAAAAGCACTGGCATGAACACAATGAGAAGAGACAGCAGGCCAGAGATGTCAACAGAAAGGAGACTACCACTCCAGAGACAGCAATCCCTCACTATAGCCTCACTCTGAAATTACTCAACTAGAACACTCACACAATAAAACCAGGGCTCAAAGGTGGGAAGAAACAAAAGGAGATGCAGGCTTAGCAAAAAAAGACCAAGAAAACATCACTGATGAACTAATACACAGATGATAATGAACAGAGAACTAAATTCTGCCAGGAATTTCAAATGGAAATACTGACAAAAGGTTTGAGGTAAGCAAAGTGAATGTGGATGGAAAAGACAAATGAAAGCATGTAGTGATGACAGAACACCAGTGTTGGGATAACTGTTATTTCTGATGTGCCTGAAATAAAGAACCCAAGACTACAACTGAAGATAGGTTCAAAGATAAAAAGCCACAGGATTTCCCAGAAATGAGAGGAAAAACAGAATCTGATGATTGAAATAACACACAGTTCAGTTCAGTTCAGTCGCTCAGTCGTGTCCGACTCTTTGCCACCCCATGAATTGTAGCACACCAGGCCTCCCTGTCCATCACCAACTCCCGGAGTTCACTCAGACTCACGTCCATCGAGTCAGTGATGCCATCCAGCCATCTCATCCTCTGTCGTCCCCTTCTCCTCCTGCCCCCAATCCCTCCCAGCATCAGAGGCTTTTCCAATGAGTCAACTCTTCTCATGAGGTGGCCAAAGTCCTGGAGTTTCAGCTTTAGCATCATTCCCTCCAAAGAAATCCCAGGGCTGATCTCCTTCAGAATGGACTGGTTGGATCTCCTTGCAGTCCAAGGGACTCTCAAGAGTCTTCTCCAACACCACAGTTCAAAAGCATCAATTCTTCGGCACTCAGCCTTCTTCACAGTCCAACTCTCACATCCATACATGACCACAGGAAAAATCATAGCCTTGACTAGACGGAACCTTTGTTGGCAAAGTAATGTCTCTGCTTTTGAATATGCTATCTAGGTTGGTCATAAGTGTTCTTCCAAGGAGTAAGTGTCTTTTAATTTCATGGCTGCAGTCATCATCTGCAGTGATTTTGGAGCCCCAAAAAATAAAGTCTGACACTGTTTCCCCATCTATTTCCCATGAAGTGATGGGACCGGATGCCATGATCTTTGTTTTCTGAATGTTGAGCTTTAGCCAACTTTTTCACTCTCCTCTTTCACTTTCATCAAGAGGCTTTTTAGTTCCTCTTCACTTTCTGCCATAAGGGTGGTGTCATCTGCATATCTGAGGTTACTGATATTTCTCCCAGCAATCTTGATTCCAGCTTGTGCTTCTTCCAGCCCAGGGTTTCTCATGATGTACTCTGCATATAAGTTAAATAAGCAGGGTGACAATATACAGCCTTGACGTACTCCTTTTCCTATTTGGAACCAGTCTGTTGTTCCATGTCCAGTTCTAACTGTTGCTTCCTGACCTGCATACAGATTTCTCAAGAGGCAGGTCAGGTGGTCTGGTATTCCCATCTCTTTCAGAATTTTCCACAGTTTATTGTGATCCACACAGTCAAAGGCTTTGGCATAGTCAATGAAGCAGAAATAGATGTTTTTCTGGAACTCTCTTGCTTTTTCCATGATCCAGCGGATGTTGGCAATTTGATCTCTGGTTCCTCTGCCTTTTCTAAAACCAGCTAACACACAGTACTTCACAAAAATTTTACACAGAAGGTTCAACACTGGGACTTTGCCCAGCTAAGTTACTGAACTTAAAGAAGCTTTTTTACCAGGCCACCAGAAGAAACTTCCTCCTACCCCAAGTATTTTCTTCCAAAAATTGTGAGATATACTAAAACTTAAGGGGCAGAAAATTCAGACTGCTCTCATCTTCCCCGTAGTGACATTTAGTATCAGAAGTATAACAAAGTTTATATAATTCTTAGAGAAAGAAAATACAAACCAATGAATATTATTCCCAGCTGTGACGTCCAGCATCTTACAAATTTGGTAAAAACAACAAACAGAAATTGTCAAGTATGAAATAAGTCAGAGATTCCAGTCCCCTTTCTGGGGTGGGGAGTGGGGGAATGACATGATAATGAAATGCTGCTAAATGTTGCTGCTAAACAATGACAAAAAGAAAAATTTTATTGGAGAAGCAAAAATGAAGGGCTCCAGGAATACAAAATAATAATAGGTAAGCTTTAAAATCCTTCAAATGAGAATTAAGAACTATGGGGATTACAGTTACAGGACAGAATCTAAATGTTATAATCATGGACAATTTAATAATAGAATTAACACAATTAAAAGATGGAAAGGAGATGGGAAAAAATGTGAAAATGCTGATGCCCTCATTTTTCATAGCAGAGTCAATAAATACTGTCTAAAATGGAAATAAGTAACTATAGATATGGCTCACTTTTTTTTTTTTTTAAGCCTTTTTTGGGTTCTTTTAGCTAGTCATCTCTTTTGTGAAAGACACATTTCTTCACAGCTTAAACTAGTACAGCCACTATGGAGAACAATGTGGAGATTCCTTAAAAAACTGGAAAGAGAACTTCCTTATGACCCAGCAATCCCACTGCTGGGCATACACACCGAGGAAACCAGAACTGAAAGAGACACATGCACCCCAATGTTCATCGCAGCACTGTTTATAACAGCCAGGACATGGAAGCAACCTAGATGTCCATCAGCAGATGAATGGATAAGAAAGCTGTGGTACATATACACAATGGAGTATTACTCAGCCATTAAAAAGAATACATTTGAATCAGTTCTAATGAGGTGGGTGAAACTGGAGCCTATTATACAGAGTGAAGTAAGCCAGAAAGAAAAACACCAATACAGTATACTAACGCATATATATGGAATTTATAAAGATGGTAACGATAACCCTGTATGCGAGACAGCAAAAGAGACACTGATGTTTAGAACAGTCTTTTGGACTCTGTGGGAGAGGGAAAGGGTGGGATGATTTGGGAGAATGGCACTGAAACATGTATAATATCATATAAGAAACGAATCGCCAGTCCAGGTTCGATGCCAGATACAGGATGCTTGGGGCTGGTGGACTGGGATGACCCAGAGGGATGGTACGGGGAGGGAGGTGGGAGGAGGGTTCAGGATAGGGAACACGTGTACACCTGTGGTGGATTCATGTTGATGTATGGCAAAACCAATATTGTAAAATAAACAAATAAACATTCACAATAAAAAAGAACACCTTCGGTAATTCGGATGCATGTTGGTCAGTAACCCACTCTTTGAGAAGCATTAAGATGGTTGGATATTCCTCCTACATGATAAACAGCTGTAAAATAATAATAATAATTCCTTTAAATTTACTACAGTTTCTTTTTCTTCAGTTACATTCAAGAAAGTTTTAATACTCTTTTTATAGGAGTATTTAAAAAAATTTATTGGAGTATCGTTGACTTATAATGTGTTGGTTTCAGGTGTACAGCAAAGTGAATCAGTTGTATCAGTTACACATTATATATAAAGAATGGATATTCTTTTTCAGATCCTTTTCCCATACAGCTTATTACAAAATACTGAGTAGAGCTCCCTGTGCTATACAGTAGGTACTTATTAGTTATGTTTTATATATAGCAGTGCATATATGTTTACCCCAGTCTCCTAACTTGTCAGTCCCCCTGTGTCACAGGAGCATTTATGTCTATTTCTCTATATCCATTTATCTGTAAGCATGCCTGGAAGACTGTCTGGAATAATGTTCACCTAATATTAGTGATGACTATTTCTGAGTGGTGGGATTTGGAGTATTTGGGTTTTTCCCCTCACTTTTTAAAATGCATCACTGATGTGTCCCAGTGTGTTGTGTAGGTACAACAATACAAGAAAACATGCGTAATTATTTTTATAATCAAGGAGTTGGATCAAATTTTCTAAGTATGGCACAAAACCTAGAACCTGTAAAATTAATAATTTGACTACAAAAACTGCTCAGTGTTCTACAAATAATGAGTGTTCTCCCAGTACTCATGGTCAGGCTAATAATGATACAGTCCTCTGTGTCTGTCTCAACAGACTTCATGAGAAAACCAACAGTCTCACAGCATGGTGCTCAAGACCCCCTACAGGGTCTCTGGAGTTATGAGAAAAACTACCCAGCCTGTGGTCCTTCCCACCCACCAAAAGAACTTCGTTCAGGAAGCCACTCCCCTCGCGGACAAGCCAAAACCCCCTCTGAAATACAGTGCAAATATCACAGCCTGAAGCCAGTCCCTGGCCTTGCCCAAGAGGCCCAGGGTTCAACAGGCCCATTCTTCTCCAGCCTTCCCTGGCCCTCCCACGTAACCGCTCTCCTATATCCCTAAAAGGACGTGCTCTCTGCTTCCAGCTCACACTCCCAGAACCTTAGCCTCAGGCTGTGGCTCAGCCAGAGGCCACCCAGTGTGGGGGATTTCCAGAGACAGTACAAGAGAGCCGGCAGGGTGGAGGCAGGGCAGGGGGTACCTAGAATCAGTGGCCACTTACTGTCCCCATGAAACCTCACAGTGCTGGGAGAGGCAGGATGAGAAAAGTTAGAAGAAAAAAAAAAAAGTGGTGACCCAGAAGCAGAGAACAAAATTAGAACCAGCAGCCTGCCGCGCATCGACCAATATTTACTGAGCCCCCACTGTGTCAGCGCCTGTGGGGGGAGGTTGGGTAGGGCAGAGACCAGCATCGGGGCCCTGGGCAGCCAGCACAGGCGGCTGGGACGGCTGATTTAACCACACGCTGAGTCCTGAGGGCTGGACCAGCAGAGGAGAACTGACCATCTGCCAGGCTCCCCGCCTCGTCCCAGCAGAGCCTGGGCTTGATGGAGCAAGGAAGCCTTCCAAAACCAACAAAATGAGTCAGGCAGCCGGGTAAGGAGGAGCCTGCAGGAGCCCCACCCACACCCCCACCTCTCTTCTCATCATTCATCCATCAACATTTCCCAGACACTCCATTGCAAAATTCTGACCTGTTGTCCTCTAAGTCTACTCCTGTTTGTCAGACCACGGGGGCCAGCATGAGGCTTAGGAAACAGTGTGCTCACAACCACCGCTTACATCACCCACTTGAAGCAGAACTTCCCAACTTATTACTCAGGGTCAAATGCATAAGTAAAATGCATGTGCCAGGGGCTAGATCATCAGACAGCATGAGGAGTGGGGCAGGGATGGGTTCAAATTTGGGGCCTGCCACTGACCTACCATGTGCCCCCAGCATGATTAGGCTATGAAATGCCCAGCCTCTCAGGGGCACTCTGATGGATGAGAGAGAGCTTAAAGCTCATAACACAGCATGGACTTAGGTCTCTTCCTTCTGCTCCTTGTCCTCCAAGCTCTCAGGCCAATCCCTTCACCTAGACTTGAACCTATCGAGTCTCAGATTACCTCTTCTTCCAGGAATCCTTCTTGGACCACTCTCTGAGAACTCATCTCCAACTACTATGAACTGCTAATGATCTGGTCTCTTAGGGAGCCTTCCCAACAGAGTTTTGTTCCAGGAAGGCAAGGGTGTCCTCCCCTTATGCTTGACTAGTGCTGGCCACACAAGAGGGGAGAAGTAGAAAATTTCAGCTAGAAGATGCCAAGTCCAGCCTCCCACCTAACTAATATCTGCTTGCATCACTCTTACAGCTTGATGAACATAGAACTTAGTGCCTCCTTTCAAACATTCTAACCCCTCCCCCACCCCTACCGCCTTGGGGCCTTCATAGATTATCTGAAGTCAAATGTCCAGACCATTTATTCCTCCAGACTAAACAATTCCCATTCCTTCAATATGATTTATATTCATTGAACAAAAGGCTAGCTACACCTGCGACTTGAAAAAACTCATTCCAACAGTTCATTCACTCAACAAATATTCATTGCCTACAGATTTCATACCAAGAATAATGTTGGAGAATGCCTGGTACCTGCCCTCACAGAGCTGCAAAGCAAACAATTCAACAACCAACTTACAATAACAGTGATGACGAGGGTTGTGTACTGATTGGGGTTCAATTAGACAATTTAAGCAGAAAGAGATTTTGTATAACATATTAAAAAGGCCCAGAGAATCATGGGCAGAGTGGAAGAAACAGACTGGACTGAACTTCCAGGAACTAGTCCCAAAATCACAGAGTGGAGTCAGCCCTCCAAGGAGCTGCTGCCCTGACCTGCCATCATCAGGAAGCTAATGGCACAAGGAAGCTACCATAATCCATACCAGCACATGGACGTCCCAGGTCTGTCATGAGGAAGAGGATATCCACATATTCAAGACTAGATCCAATGTGGCTCATTGGCAGAATGCAAGTCACACTGGGAATTCCAGTGAAAAGATGTCTGTGGAAAGTGTTGTTTTTTCTCTACATTTGGTAGCTTAGACCATAATTTATTATCCAAAGTAATGTACACAATAGTGAAAGGTGGTGCTGTCAGTAAACACACCAGGACCAGGGCTGTGTCAGCGTGGATTCCTGGGGAACAAGCCAATCCACACCATCCACCACAGGTCATGAGGAGGAGCAAAGGAAGCTTGAAGAACAGAGCAGGACGGTCAAATCCAGCATCCGGGGTCAGGGGAGGCCTCCAGAAAGAGACACTATTTTTGCTGACACCTACAGGACATGTTCTCAAGGCAAGAATGCTGAAGCAGTTTGCCATTCCTTTTTCCAGTGGACCACTTTTTGTCATGAGTTTAAGCAAGCTCCGGGAGATGGTGACGGACAGGGAAATCTGGTGTGCTACAGTCCATGGGGTCACAAAGAGTCGGACACAACTGAGTGACTGAACAACAAAAGGATGTGTAAAAGTGGGCCAGGAGAAAAGTGATGGGGTGGGGATGGGGCGGGATATTCTAGGAAGATGTAGCATTCTTTGGAATGCTTCGGCCAAGATGCAGCATCTAAGAACTTAAAGAGCACGGAGTGGCCAGGGCGTACATAAGAGGATGTGGTAGGGGCCAGGACAGGGAAGGGCCTGTAGGCCATGTTAAGGTGGCTGAACCCATCTGGAGGGCAGTGGTGATCATCTTCAGCTAAGGTGCCAGCAGATCTGTGTTTTTATTATTCTGGTCAGGCTGCAGTATGGAGAATAGACCAGAGGTGGGCAAGAAGAAAGCTAGGACCCCAGGAAGGAGAACACAGTATCCAGTCTGGTCTAAAGAGCAAGACTTTGTTCTCCCAACTTCAACCCTGCCTGGGGTGCTTCCCTGCCTCATGGGGCTGCTGGCTTGGCAGTTTTCCATTAGACACCTGAACTGTTGTTGTTCAGTCGCTAAATCGTGTCTGACTCTGTGACCCCATGGACTGTAGCCCACCAGGCTCCTCTGTCCATGGGATTTCCCAGGCAAGAATACTGTCATGGGTTGCCATTTCCATCTTCCTGACCCAGGGATCAAACCCACATCTCCTGCATTGGCTCTCTACCACTGAGCCACCAGGAAAGGGAAGCCTATAAAGACCCAAAAAGGCTTCACTTTAGCAGTTACCAGGAGAGAAACAAGTCTCATCACTGTCCTGCTAACCAAAAGTGCAAGTAAGTTTGAAAACAATCCTCCCCAAACCCACCCTACATCATTTCCTCAATCAGGCTAAGATTTCAACTCTCTTGCTGTAGCAAGAGGGCCATTTATAAAGGCCAACTCCAACTCCTGGGCAGCAACACTCTGTGGGCAGAATGTGCCAAGGGCCTCTCACAAGAAGTCTCCTACGTTCCCTTCTTCCCAAAATGGGTAAGAGGAGTGCTCTGAGCCCTCTGGGCAGTGAGGTGGGCTCTTCCCAGACAGTGAGCCTTTACAGGACCTGTGGCTGCAGCAGGCGGAGGTTTCAGGGCTGGGTTTCCCTGGTGCAAGGAACCTTTCTCTACTAGAAGCCGGGCCCCAGGTCAGCTCCACTACTCAGCCTGCACAAAGACTCTGTCCTGCAGCCAGCCCACCCTTCCTCTGTCCCTCACGTCCTTGCTGTTTGTTGTTCAGTTGCTAAGTCTCTTCCGACTCTGTGAGCCCAGGGACTGTGGCAGGCCAGGCTCCTCTGTCCTCCACTCTCTCTCGGAGTTTGCTCAAATTCATGTCCATTGAGTCAAGTGATGCTATCTAACTATCTCATCCTCTGCTGCCCCTTCTCCTTTTGCCTTCAATCTTTCTCAGCATTCCTGGGCTTCCCTGGTGGCTCAGATGGTAAAGAATCTGCCTGCAAAGTGGGAGATGTGGGTTTGAACCTTGGGTTGGGGAGATTTCCCTGGAGAAGGAAATGGCAACCCCCTCCAGTGTTCTTGACTGGAGAATACTATGGACAGAGAAGCCTAGCGGGCTACAACCCATGGGTTGCAAGGAGTCAGACAAAACTGAGCGACTAACATTTTCCAGCATCAGGGTCTCTTCTGATGAGTTGGCTCTTCACATCATGTCCTGCTACACCACTGTCTCCCCCTACCTGCATCCTTAAGCTAGGGGCAAGTCCCCTCGCTCCTCCTCAGAAGCTCTATGACTGTCTCTACAGCTGAGATGCTGAACTGGGCGTGATAATTTCTCCAGGAAACTAGTTCTCAGAGCATGGTTCCGCAACCAGCAGGCAATACCATCACTTGGGAACCTATTGAAAGTATAAATTTTCTCCTCCCCTACCCTTCAGACAATTTTTTTCTTTTTTTGGAAGAAAAAATTCTTAGCACCACCCAAATCTGCTGAATCAGAAACTCTAGGTGGAGCCCAGCAATCTGTGTTTTAGGAAGCTCTCTAGGGGACGACAATGTAAAGGTCTGAGGATCTCTACTCTCAGAGGAAGGTCATCAGGTTGCCAGCTTTCTTCCCCAAAGTGGGCGTCATGAGCACATGCCCAGGGCCCCAGCAGAAAGGCACAGGCTACATCTTGGGTCTGAGATCTCTCAGTGACCGTAAACATTTACCAGCATGAGTCACAAATGAGCCCTACTCTCTGGGGAAAGAGGGTAATTGGGAAAAAGAGGGGAAAGGTCCATATTTCTAAATCAGAGAGAGAAAGGTGATGAGACAGGGGGAAGATTGAGTAATGACATTCCTGAATCATATTCCTCCACTTTCCCGCCCACTTCCCAAACTTCCACATGGCTCATTCCCTGGTCCAAGGACACTGGCCATCCCCATGAGATTACTGAGCTGAGAGGCCTTCTCTCATCCTTTGCCTCCCCAGTGTGGACCCCTCTTCTTGGGATTCAGAGGAGAAACCATTGCACCAGTCTCACTGGTCACTAACACCTGCTCCATCCCATCCCCTCCAATGATCATATCACTCTCCTGCTAAAATACTTACCTTTCATCACTCCCCCTAACCAACAGCAAAGTTCAGGCCCCCTGCCTGGCAAGCAAGGGTTTTCCTCCAACTAGGCTCCCATCATCTCTCACCCTCAGGTCACTGCTCTCTGGCAGGGACCCTGGGCTCCACCCACAACACCTATTCCTGTTCCCTTTCACCCCTGCACCCACACTGCCCACAGAACCAGACCTGGGAAGGCTAATTAACATCTGATTCTACCAACAGTCAGAAAGCTGAACACAGTCCGCCTGTGTTCCAAGCACTTTCTCCACAAGTGTGAAGGGCTTGGATGTGTTGTTTAGGGCTTCCACAGTGGCCCAGTGGTAAAGAATCTGCCTGCCAAGGCAGGAGACCCAGGTTCAATCCCTGGTCCAGGAAAATCCCACATGCTGCAGGACAACTAAGCCCCTACACAACTACTAAAGCCTGAGCACTCTAGAGCCTGTGCTCTGCAACGAGAGAAGCCACGGCAATAAGAAGTCCACACACTGCAACTAAAGAGTTGCCCGCACTTGCTGCACCTAGAGAAAAGCCGGAGCAACAAAGAAGATCCAGCACAGCCAAAAATAAAAAAAGGATGAACTGTAGGAAAAAGCACCATCTCTGGACCATTCCAAATTCTTCCCAGCACAAGCCCCACCCTGCCCGCCTCTGATTCCAACCTCTCTGTCTCAAAGCTGTAACTGTCTCAGAATGACACTCCAAACACTTACAGTTAGTTTCCTCAGCTGTTTCATAACAATCCTAGGAGGCTGGGATTGCTGCACGAAGATGTAAATACAAATGCATATGTACACAGACATCACCTCACTTCTCTAGAGAGTACAGGGTGATACACTGCACTGAAGATGCAGCATTTAGGTCCAGGGGGTCAAGAGCAAGAAAGGACAAGTGTCATCTCAAAGCTCCATCTTCTCAAAGGTGAGAAGGACAGCATAAGGATTCCCATACTTTGCCCTCCTGATTCCCTGTCTCTGCCCAACCAGAGCTCAAGAGAGATTGTCAAAGAGTATACTCAGATGGATTCCAGAACAAAAGCAACCACATCTCTGGCTATCATCCTCAGATATGGATCAGGGCCAAGAGAAGACCCACATGGACAAGCTCCCCCTTCTCAGGTGGCAGTCTCTGGACAACCCAGTACCGTAAGTGATTTCCCTAACGTCACAATGAATTTCCACTTGCCCTCCCCCACCCCCTACCAACTGCTTGCCTATTAAAAAGGGATCAACATTCTAACCAGACTTAAAGGCTTATCCTCTACTGCCAACTCCAACCCCAGGGGGACAATCGGAATGCCACCTGGAAAGGGTTTCTGACTTTAGTTTGCTTAGATGATTAAGAATCTATCTGCAATGAGAGAGACCTAGGTTTGATCCCTATGTCGGGAAGACCCTCTGGAGAAGGGAATGGCAACCCATTCTAGTATTCTTGCCTGGAAAATCCCATGGACAGAGTAGCCTGGCAGGCTGCAGTCCACAGGGTTGCAAAGAGTTGGACACACCTAATTGACTAACATTACTACTACAGACATCCTCTAGTTTGGGTGACTTTCAAACCCAAACAGAGAGGGGAAAAAAATAAATAAAACACAGATATGAGAAGTCTTGTGGTAGCACTATTCACAATAACAAAAACTTTGGAAGCAACCCAAAAGCCCATCAGCAGGAGAGTGGATAAATAAACTAACCGACTCTCACAACAGAATAGTATACAATGTGAATCAACTACAGTGATAGTAATGCCAAGTGTATATCACAAGCTTGCAATAACTGCTTTTTGAATGCCACCCGCTGAAGGACAATTCATTCTTCAGGACTTCTCTAGATGATCTGGAAGGACTGCCTGAATCTAAAGACAGGGAATCTGAGTGAAAGAAATGCCGGAATGCTGGTGGAATAAAAATACTAAAATAAAATCAAATCTCTTAAGCAGATTTCAGCTTCCTCTGGGCACTTACCCGCAAACTGTCCAAGTCCCTTCTCTCTTTTTAGAGTATAACGTACACGCACGTAACACACCCACGTCTGACAGTGTGCAGCTCCCTTTAGCACGTCAGAAGCATTCTTACCCCAGGGCCTTTGCACCTGCTATTCCCTCTGCCAAGAATGCCCGCCCCCCCGCCTAGATTTTCATATCAAGTCTCAGCTCAGACATCACCTACTCAAAATGCAGGGCCACCCGGTTTAAAAAAAAAAAAAAAGCCTGCTCCCAAGGCATTCAAAGTCCTAACACCCTGTTTTATTTACCATATATCACTATCTAACAGAGTTTTCTTTCTTTCGTTTTGTTTACATGTTTATTATCTGTCTCCTCCTACTGACTATAAACTCCACAACAGTGGAGACAGACTCGGCCTATTTTCTTCCCCGAACCCAGAGAGGCCAGTGCCTGGCACCCAGACAACCCCCAGAGAATAACTTTTTTTTAATAACTTTTTATTTTTTTAAATTTTTGAGTGGAGGATAATTGCTTTACAATATTGTGCTAGCTTCTGCCATACATCAACTTGAATCAGCCATCGGTATATGAATGTCCCCCCTCTCTTGAACCTCTGTCCCATCTCTCTCTCCATCCCGCCCCTCTACGTTGTCACAGAGTACCAGGTTGAGCTCCCTGTGTAATACAGCAAATTCCCTTTGGCTATCGGTTTTACATATGGCAACGTACATGTTTCAGTGCTATTACTCTTTCAATTTGTCCCTCCCTCTCCTTTCCTCCATGGCCACAAGTCTATTCTCTATGTCTGAGTCTCCAGCCCAAAGAATATCTGCTGAATGATGTGTTAATTTCCCGTGCCCCTCCTTGTTGCAGTGTCCTCAAGTTTAGAACCTTTTTGTTCTTTGGCCTCAACCCCCAGTTAAACTACTATTAGCAATTTGAGGGGAAGAGACACCCCCTTCTGCAGCATCAATAGAGCTGAAGACACCCCCAGAGAGCCAGAGAAGTCTATCTGGAATTGGAATATAAAAAAAAGTAAAGTCAAAAAAAAAAAAAAGAAAGAAAGAAAGTAGAATATTAGGTGGAATGGAGGATCCAAAAGGAAGGTGGGGGGAGAGGCGCAGACAGGCAGCCTTCCTTCCCCACCCCAGCAGCAAACGTGCCAAGGACAGGCCACCATCTGATCACATGGCCAAGAATACCATGTTAACTTCTCTCCATGGCAGACAGAGAAAAGGAAAGGAAACCCCCAAGTACAGGCGGTTTCTAGAATTTCTCAGCTGGTCATGGAAACGCGAGTCTGGTCCCGTTGCTCACAACCTCTCTTTTTGTGCCAGCTGCACACATCCTGAAATGCAGGGGGAGGGGCTTGTGGCCACCGCCGCCAAGAAGAGGGAGTGGTTTGAGCAGCCAAGGTCAGAGGTGCAATTTGGCCAGCAGAGCCATGCACACCATGGTTTACCCACGGTCAAGGCCTCTGCTGTGGGAGGCACCCCTGGATGTCAGGAGGCAGCTGAGGCGGGAGCAACAGGAACTGGGACAGAATCTGCTCTGAGAGCTGGTCAGACTGCCCCTGAGGGCACTCTGGCTAGTGGCCCGAGTCTGGGGGAGTGGGTGACTTTGTACATTTTGTGCTTTGCTGGGAACGGTGATGAGAAAACAGTTGTGGTTTGCTACCCCCTGGAAACTCCCCAGCGGCCTGGTATCCTGAGGACTTGCCCAGCCTCTCAGATAGGAAATGGTCAGCGTTGAAATCTACATACGCTCATCAGTGTCACTGGTGTGTCTTCTCGGAGCAGGGGGAGAGGTGGGGAGGGAATCCAGGGCCTTCCACCAGGGAAAACTGGGCCAGCTCCCCTGCCGGCCAGCACAGCTCCACCTCACCCCAAGCCTCTCATACTCTGTGCTTTGAGAAGAGCAAGTCCCCAGGGCTGGCCAGGAGCCCTCTGGTTTCCAGGAAAGGAAGAGAGTAGTCGGCAATACCGGAGAAGGCAATGGCACCCCACTCCAGTACTCTTGCCTGGAAAATCCCATGGATGGAGGAGCCTGGTAGACTGCAGTCCATGGGGTCGCAAAGAGTCGGACACGACTGAGCGACTTCACTTTCACTTTTCACTTTCATGCATTGGAGAAGGAAATGGCAACCCACTCCAGTGTTTTTGCCTGGAGAATCCCAGGGACAGGAGAGCCTGATGGGCTGCCATCTATGGGGTCGCACAGAGTCGGACACAACTGAAGCGACTTAGCAGCAGCAGCAGCCAGCAGTACAGCTTGCTCCCTGGGACTTACATGGTTTCCCCTGACTAGCAGGGCACACATGCCCACCTCACTTGCTCCCACACAAACCAACTTTTCAGGCGTTCAGTAAAAATGAGAATAAAACAGTGGGTTTGGGTTCTGGTCTGCCCCCTCATCCCACCATTGAAAGAGCAACACAGAAATTTTGGGAGTCACAGAACATGGGGTCACAAGACTAGGACATGACTTAGTGACTAATCAAATATATCCCACTTTTCTTATAAGGTTTCTGCTTTTAGTAGCATGCTTGGAAAACCTTTTGTCACCCTGAAATTATAGAAATATATACCTGCTTTTTTCTGGCATTAAAAAAATTTACATCTCTAATTTATTTAGAATTTAATTTGACATAGTGTGAGAAAGAGAAACTCACTTAAACAACAACAAAAAAAGGAGTTAGCTAATTACCCCAGTTGTTTTTTAATGAACAGTCTATTTTCCCTGTAAACCTCAACAGTAAAGTCTATAAAAGATAAGAAACAGGGGTGAAGTCAACGACATCCTTTGTGTAAAGAAAATCCACAGGGGACCGCTCTGCCAGTGAAATCTAACAGCATGGCTAGGGTGCCTTCTCTTCCCCTTCCTCTTTCCTGTTCAGAAATATAGGTTCAAAAATCACGAGAAGTCCTACTTGCCAAGGATGGCAGAGCAGAAAGATCCACTGAAGACAGCCTGGGTTCCTGCAGGCACCACTGAGCAGGAACCCAGCCTCCTCCTAATCGCCAGAGGCTTTACATGCTGTTGCCTAAACTAGCCTTGTTGGACTCTGGTATTTGCATCTGAACACTCCTGTAACTCATCCACAATCCTTTCTTCCCTAATTTTATAATAATAGGAATTGCTAGGATTTATTGTTGCCAGGCACTGTGCTAAGCAATTTGTTTTCATTAGCTCATTTAATCTTCTCAATAACCTTACTAGGATAGATTCTGCAGTACTTCTCCAATTATAAGTAGCAATGGCAGGTTTTCAGAGTTGAAAAAGATACTACATTAAATGCACACATCACTGAGACTCCTCCCTAGTTCAGAAACATGAGAACAGAACAAAAAGGCATTTTAAAACTGAGGAATGGAAGTACGCATTCAACAATAAGTGTCTATCAAGTACCAACTGTTGTGGGCACAGGGAATACAACAATGACCAAAAAGACAAAAATCCCTACCCTCTTGGAGCTTGCTCTAATGCAAGGCTAATAGTAAAAAACTGCAAGCAATCTAAGCATACAAAAGAAGGGAATTGCTGGGAATTCCCTGGTGGTCCAGTGGTTAGGACTCCAAACTTACGCTGCCAAGAGCTCAGGTTCAATCCCTGGTAGGGGAACTATGATCCCACAAGCTGCACAGTACAGTCAAATTAAGGGGAAAAAAGAAGGGGATTGCTAAAGTAAAGTGAAGAAGTGAAGTCGCTCAGTCGTGTCCAATTCTTTGCAACCCCATGGACTACTATGCTCCTCTGTCCATGGGATTTTCCAGGCAAGAGTACTGGAGTGGGTTGCCATTTCCTTCTCCAGAGGATCTTCCTGACCCAGGGTTCGAACCCAGGTCTCCTGCACTGTAGGCAGGCGCTTTACCGTCTGGGTCACCAGGGAAGTTCCTAATCCACATAACAAAATATATAGTTCAACTACAGAGATTTAGAGCTTGGGCTCCAAGTGCAACAGACCTCAGTGTAGATCCTGAAACACACATTTACTAGCTTCAAGGCATTTCGTCAAGTCACAACATCAAGGAGACTTCCTACAGGAAAACAAAGCTACTAACAGTCTCCCTTGGAGCAAATGAGAAAACTGAGTAAGATACTAAGTATAAATACAATGCTAGATATACAGTAATGGCTCAATAAATGTTAATATTCAGGAAAATAATGACATGGAAAGACATCATATGCTAAGTGAAAAGAAAAAAAGAGGCTACAAAACTCTCTGTATAGCAGAACCTGTTTTCCTTACAAAGTATGCATTCGCAAAAAAAGATGAAAAATATTTAACAAATTGCTAGTTCTTGGTGGTGAGTTTAATGGTGACTTCTGTTATCTTTTTTACTCTGTATTTCCTACAATGAACCTGAATTACTTTAAGAAGAAGGTTCAGAGGGTTCTCTGGTGGCCTAGTGATTAGGGTTCCACACTGTCACTGCCATGGCCTAGGTTCAATCTTAGATGGGAAACTCGGATGCAGCCAAAAAAAAAAAAGAAGAAGAAAGTTCACTTTCAAGTTCAATTAGGAAATGGGAAAGGCTTAATGATGACCCACTGGAAGGCAGCTCTCTCCCCTTTTTTAAAGACCTTCACTTAAGAGTCTGGCAGTGGACTCCAGTCCTAATCTGCATGAGCAGAACTTCCTGTGTGCCTGGTCCCCTAACGTGGGTGCCCCCATGAGCAGTCTCACCATGGTTCTTCTGAATCTGAGTTTCCTGGGTGAGACCCAGGTAACTGTACACACAGCTCTGATCGATCAGCCTGCCTCTTGTCTGGGGTACTGGTCTGACATTCTGGTCTAGTCAGGACTGCTGGACTAGACAGACAGACTATAATATCCTGTGGTTTATCGAAACTCTTTGAAGTCAGTTCACCCTCTCTGGCCAACAGGTACCACCGTTTCTGCCCTGCCCTTCCTACAGGGAAACTAACTCTCAGTGAGAACTCCTTGCACAGAGACAAGTTGTTGGCATTACAAAGAGTCTAGAATGTAGAATGTAAGCCAGAGTCCTCAGTAACTGATACCCACCTGGTTCTCAGACGTGTAGCAATGTGAGGGGAGCGGGAGACCTGAGGCTAGGCCCTGGTCTCCCCAACAGCCAAGCCTGCCTTCTGTCTTTAAAAACAAATCCAACTTTTTTTTGAAGCTCTGTGAACCAGAGTTTACAAAGGACAGTTCCCCCCATCCTGAGTACAGTGTGTAGACTGTGCATGCTTGGGTGCTAAGTCACTTCAGTCCTATCCGACTCTTTGCGACCCAGTGGACTGTAGCTCGCCAGACTCCTCTATCCATCGGATTCTCCAGGCAAGAATACTGGATTGGGTTGCTGTGCCCTTCTCCAGAGGATTTTCCAAACCCAGGGCTCAAACCTGCTGCCTCCTGCAACTCCAGCATTACAGGCGGATTCTTTACTGCTGAGCCACTGGGGACGCCCAATGGGTTGAATTCAGTTCAGTTCAGTCGCTCAGTCATGTCCGACTCTTTGTGATCCCATGAGCTGCAGCACGCCAGGCCTTCCTGTCTAATACCAACTCCCAGAGCCTACCCAAATTCATGTCCATTGAGTCGGTGATGCCATCCAACCATCTTATCTGTTGTCCCCTTCTCCTCCTGCCCTCAATCTCTCCCAGCATCAGGGTCTTTCAAATGAGTCAGCTCTTTGCATCAGGTGCCCAAAGTATTGGAGTTTCAGCTTCAACACCAGACTTTCTAATGAACACCCAGGACTGATCTCCTTTAGGATGGACCGGTTGGATCTCCTTGTTGTCCAAGGGACTCTCAAGAGTCTTCTCCAACACCACAGTTCAAAAGCATCAATTCTTTGGTGCTCAGCTTTCTTTATAGTCCAACTCTCACATCCATACATGATTACTGGAAAAACCATAGCCTTGACTAGATGGACCTTTGTTGACAGAGTAATGTCTCTGCTTTTGAATATGCTGTCTAGGTTGGTCATAACTTTCCTTCCAAGGAGTAAGCATCTTTTAATTTCATGGCTGCAGTCACCATCTGCAGTGATTTTGGAGCCCCAAAAAAGAAAGTCTGACACTGTTTCCATTGTTTCCCCATCTATTTGCCATGAAGTGATAGGACCAGATGCCATGATCTTTGTTTTCTGAATGTTGAGCTTTAAGCCAACTTTTTCACTCTCCTCTTGAGGCTCTTTAGTTCTTCACTTTCTGCCTTAAGGGTGGTGTCATCTGCATATCTGAGGTTACTGATATTTCTCCTGGCAATCTTGACTCCAGCTTGTGCTTCATCCAGCCCAGCGTTTCTCATGATGTACTCTGCATATAAGTTGAATAAGCAGGGTGACAGTATACAGCCTTGATGTACTTCTTTTCCTATTTGGAACCAGTCAGTTGTTCCATGTTCAGTTCTAATTGTTGCTTCCTGACCTGTATACAGATTTCTCAAGAGGCAAGTCAGGTGGTCTGGTATTCCCATCTCTTTCAGAATTTTCCACAGTTTATTGTGATCCACACAGTCAAAGGCACACTTTGGCATAGTCAATAAAGCAGAAATAGATGTTTTTCTGGAACTCTCTTGCTTTTTCCATGATCCAGCAGATGTTGGCAATTTGATCTCTGGTTCCTCTGCCTTTTCAAAAACCAGCTTGAACATCAGGAAGTTCACGGTTCACATACTGTTGAAGCCTGGCTTGGAGAATTTTGAGCATTACTTTACTAGCGTGTGAGATGAGTACAATTGTGAGGTAGTTTGAGCATTCTTTGGCATTGCCTTTCTTTGGGATTGGAATAAAAACTGATCTTTTCCAGTCCTGTGGCCACTGCTGAGTTTTCCAAATTTGCCGGCATATTGAGTGCAGCACTTTTACAGCATCATCTTTCAGGATTTGAAATAGCTCAACTGGAATTCCATCACTTCTACTAGCTTTGTTTGTAGTGATGCTTCCTAAGGCCCACTTGACTTCACATTCTAGGATGTCTGGCTCTAGGTGAGTGATCACACCATCGTAATTAACTGGGTCGTGAAGATCTTTTTTGGACAGCTCTTCTGTGTATTCTTGCCACCTCTTCTTAATATCTTCTGCTTCTGTCAGGTCCATACCATTTCTGTCCTTTATTGAGATCTCTAGTCTTTCCCATTCTATTGGTTTCCCCTATTTCTTTGCATTGATCACTGAGAAAGGCTTTCTTATCTCTCCTTGCTATTCTCTGGAACTCTGCACTCAAATGGGTATATCTTTCCTTTTCTCCTTTTTGCTTCTCTTCTTTTCACAGCTATTTGTAAGGCTTCCTCAGACAGCCATTTTGCTTTTTTGCATTTCTTTTTCCTGGGAATGGTCTTGATCCCCAAATCCATGTCTACCCCAAAACCTCAGAATGTGACCTTATTGAGAAATACAGTCTTTGCAGAAATAATGATTTAAGGATCTAGAGATGAAGTCACCATGGACTTTCAGTAGTCCCTAAATCCAATGATTAGTATGTTTACAAGATAAAGGACAGGGAGATTTCGTCACAGACAACAGAAAAGAAGACCATGTGGAGATGGAGGCAGAGAGGACAGTGATGCTGCTACAAGCCAAGGAACAACTGGAGGCACCAGAAGGTGGAAGACCCAAGGAAGCATGTACCCCAAGAGCCTTTGGAGGCAATGTGGACCTGCTGACCCCTTGATTTCAACCTTCTGGCCTCCAGAACTGAGAGCAAATTTCTGTTCTTTTAAGCCACAGAGTTTGTGGTCATTTGTTAGGACGGTCACAGGAAACTAATATTTAGATGCTGGAATTAAGGCTTAATATCTTTTATCTGGGGCTTCCCTGGTGGCTCAGTGGTAAAGAATTCACCTGTCAATGTAGGAGACCCAGGTTGAATCCCTGGGTCACGAAGATCCCCTGGAGAAGGAAGTGGCAACCTACTCCAGGATCTCTTGCCTGAGAAATCCCATGGACAGAGGATCCTGGCGGGCTACAGTCCACGGGGTCACAAACAACAACAATCTTTTATCTGAAACTATCCTGCTAGAGTTGGCAGAATTCCAAGATAGGCCTCAACGACCTTCTCCTTTGTATGTGGGCAGGAGCTGAAAATATGAGATATCACTCCTGTTATTAGGTAACATTATCTGCCAAAGGGATTTTGTTGGTGTCAGCTGACCAAATCAGTTGACCTTAAGACAGGGAAATTGATCTTGTATGAGTCAGAACTAATCAGGTGAGCTCTTAAATGGGATAGGCTCCTCCTGGCCAAAGGGGTTTGAACCATGAGAAGGAGTCAACATGAGAGAATAACTTTTCCAATGTGGAGGTCCAGCAGACACCAAGTAACCAAGTGATCCAGGAAAACATCACCATTAACACCACAAATGCCTTGATATGATGCTCTTAAAAGGATGCAACATCATTTTTGTTGATATTCTTGCTAAAAATTCGTGACCTTATCCTAAGGGAGAAAGATACGGGATGGTTACAAATTGGAGCAGAGAAACGACAACTGAATGCAACGTGGGATGGCAGACTGGATCCTGGGACAGAAAAAAGATATCAGCAGAAACAGTGGTGAAATTTAAATGAGGCCTGCAGTTTAAAGTTTTGTGCCAATGTTCATTTCCCGTTCTTGATGATTATACCACAGGGTGAGAGGATATAAAGGAACTCTGCTATATTTTTTGTGACTTTTAAGTCTAAAGTAAGTTGAAAATTAAAAGTTTACAATAAAAGGAAATAACTGAGCAGAATAACAGAGGTTGCCTCACAGCCTCAGGATTACACTTTTTCTCCCATACTTCTTTATACTTTTCAGGAAGTATGCATTACTCTTGATAATCAAGGACACAAGGTTGGCTGGAGTAAGTGGACTGGTGCAAAGGACGTTGATTTGGGGCCAGTGGTGTTTTTCTGGAAAAGAGCACACTGACCCCAAGACAAGGCTGAAAAGACCAGCAAGTCTTTGATAAACAGCTAATACCTACCAGAGACTATTGGTACCTTATACCCCATAACCCTAGTGATCCAGGAACATACATCTTAGTGCCACTATTCATGGTCTTCCTTGATGGGGAAGTAAAAGTCTGTCTGCAATGCAGAAGATGTGGGTTCGATCCCTGGGTCAGGAAGATCCCCTGGAGAAGGAAATGGTAACCCACTCCAGTATTCTTGCCTGAAAAATCCCATGGGCAGAGGAGCCTGGAGGGCTACAGTCTATGGGGTCGCAAAGTTGGGGACACGACTGAGCAACTAAGCACACACACATCATTATTCACACAGCTCCCCTGGCAGGAACCCGCTGGCTCAATTCCACCTCTAGGAAGCCTTCCCAGATCATTCTCGCCCCCAAGTCGCCTCACCTTCGACTGGCCTCTTTCAGTGTCTCTTGGCTGTTCCACTCAATGGAGCTTAAAGAGTGCCACAAATAGCATGTGAAGCTGCCAACATGTACTCAGCTCATCTCAACACATATTTTACAAGCCTCCTTGGAACAGAAACAGTGTTTTGCCTGTCTTCATGGAGTGGGCACTCTCTTAGCTGAGCTCTGCTGGCTGGGCCCATCCCTGCAGCAAAGAGGCCCTCTCTGTTGTCACTGTCCAGGATTCCTTTGTTGAGAGTCTGCTGTGCCTCTTTTCAAACTTCTTTATGCCAGTTCTGTTTGGTTTTAAACATAACTGAAACATAAATGCAGAGAGGAAAACTTTTGATTTCTACAAAAATGAAACTAAGTGCTCTAGAATGGCAATTCCCAAAACTGTGGTCTTAGATGACACCTGGATACACTGAGACTGTGTGAGGAGGCTGGAGAGGTGAAAATTAGTTTTATTAGAAAATTAAGATGTTAAAAGCTTTTTCACTCTCATTTTTCAGCGGCTATGTGAAGTATGATGAATATGTGCCTGTGTAGTTTTCTGAAATTTCCGAGGTAGAAGTTTAGGGTATAAATATATGTGTTTTCAGAGATTAACTCAGTTTGTTCTCAGACTTCCACTGAGTATTTATCAGCAAAATTATTCTATACGTACTATAATCTGTTATATCTAATAAATCATTATTTTGAAGTCCTGAAGATATGCAAAAATGTAAAAATAATGCCACTTTTTCAACTTTTTGGAAGTTATTTTCCATAAAAACATGCATTTCATGTTACCATGTAATTATCTTATTTCTATTATTTTAAATGAATAAACAACTCTTTATATTTAATTTTTAACATGGTAAATAGCAGGTTTAGCCAATAAGTGGAAGACTAAATTAAGGAATCCTAGGATCAAAAAGTTTGAGAATTGCTCATCTTGAAAAATGTGTTACAAATGGGGGAGAAAAAGATTAAATTCAGTTCAGTTCAGTTCAGTCACTCAGTTGTGTCCGACTCTTTGTGACCCCATGGACTGCAGCACACTAGGCCTCTCTGTCCACCACCAACTCCCAGAGTTTACTCAAACTCATGTCCATTGAGTTGGTGATGCCATCCAACCATCTCGTCCTCTGTAAATTAAGTGTGTGCATTAAAAAAGTAGGATGCTGCACATGGACTGATTTGCAAATGTCTTAGATTCTTGCTCTATCATTATTTCTTAATGGAGACTAATTAACAGATGTATATATCCTGTCACCCAGCAATCTCACTTCTGTGAATTTCTTTTGTAGTCATATACATAGGAAATGCCATTTAGTAAAGTTATTCCCCGTAGCACTGTACATAATGACAAAATATTGGAAACAACCCAAACTAGGGGAGAAAGGGAAGCAACACATGCTGGTTTAAAAACTATCATGCTTCCCTATCCTGGAATAATATGCAGCTATAGTAAAAGTGTTTCCTGGGCTGACAGGGAAAGATCCAGAATAGTTGCTAGGTGAAAAAAGCAAAGTGCTAAACAATGCCTAAAATGCTAACTTAGAGCATTTCTAAAACTGGGATGGGGTGGGCAGAGGTGAGACTTTTTACTGTACTGGGTGGGAGTTTATGGGGGTGCAGTTAATGTATGTGTAGTTGCTTTTTAAACCTTTTTCATCTTTCTAATCTTTAAACTATGGATTATATAGCATAGAAAAAATTTTTTCCTGTTAAAATTTTTTTCTTCCATTTTATTGAGACATAATTCACATATGGTAAAAAAAAAAAAAAAAAAACCAATTGTAATAAAAGAAACCAGAAATCACAGGTCATACATGCAGATGTGACTTTTATATACAATTTGCAAGTGTAATTAGCAGACCTAGATCCAAAGGCAAAGCCTCAGCCCTAAATCAAAGTTTTGGCAAATAGAAATATATATGCACACAGAGGCTGTAGAGAGGGGGAATTGGATCAAGGCAGTCAAAAGGTAGAAACTTCCAGTTATAAGATAAATAAGTACTAGGGAAGTAATGTGTAACATGCTAAATATAATTAACACTGCTACAGGTCATATTTGGGGGTTCCCTGGTAGCTCAGCAGTAAAGAATCCGCTTGCAATGCAAGAGATGTAGGTTCCACCCCTGGGTCGGGAAGATCCCTTGGAGAAGGAAATGGCAACCCACTCCAGTATTCTTGCCTGAAAAATCCCAAGGATAGCGGAGTGTGGTAGGCTATCGTCCATGGGATCATAAAGGATGGACACAACTGAGCAACTAAACCACCACTAAACTTTCATATGTGAAAGTTGTGAAGAAAGTTAAATCCTAAGACTTCTTATCACAAGAAAAAAAATTTTTTTTCTATTTCTTTTATCTTTTACCTCTGGGATGATGTATGTTCATTAAATTTATTGTGGTACTCATTTCATAACTATATAAATCAAATCATTATGCTGTACAACTTAAACTTATACAGTGTTGTTATATCTCAATAAAATGGGAAGAAAAAAATGCATGAACATGCTTTTAAGAAAAAATGAACTGTTTAAAACATGGATTTTAAAAACATCCCCAACTTTTAGCTGACATTTTAATTACTAACACTGCTAAGAGCCTCTAGGGACCCAATGGTAATAAATTCAGGACAGTCACATTCTCATTCCACCAAAGCCCAGAACTGTCCCAGGCCTGAGGTTGGAGAAAGGTTAGGAGGCCTGATAATGCAGTCAGATCAGAGGCAGGTAAGTTGGTTTCCCATGGACGGACATGCCAACAGCTCTCTCAGGGTGATTCTGTGGCCACCTTCCCTCTCGCCTGTGGGAGGGTTCACAAGGGTCTCTGCTTCTTCTTACCCAGGGCCAATAAGGAGTCCCCTCTGGGAGCCTCGATGGCCACAGTAAGGGTGAAGACAGCTGAGCCTCGGAGACCTTGTGGTGAGGCTGTCCTGCTTGCCCGGACAACGCATGAGGCCCCTGGCTGGTGTAGACTCTGGACTCCTTATCTGGCGGGCAGTCTGCCAGCCCGCCAGCCTCAGAGTTCAGAGAAGTTCCATTGTATCCAGAGAGTCCAGGCTAGGGCCCTAGCAGCATGACCCTTCCTCACTCACTCCCCATCCTCCTGTGTCGGCAGGGAGTCTGGAAAAAGGAGAAGGGAGAAGAGTTCTCCAGAATAAATTTCTATCCACACAAGCTGAGAATTCCCGTCCCCCAAATAAGCACAGGGAAAACTGGCTCCTTTTTCTTCATGTTTTCAAGGAAATGTCTGAGATTTCCAGCAGTTTTATCATCATACTTACGAATAAAAGTTGCACCTCTTTTTCCAGCGGGCTACAGTCCACGGGGTCACAAAGAGTCGGATGCAACTTAGCGAATGAGAACGCATGCACGCTGGCCCTATCGAGCCTCTTGGCCAGTAGCAAGAAATGTAACTTGGAAACACCAGTTAACCTCTAGATCCAGTTTCTTTAGCTGTAAAACAAAGGGTCTAGACTCGAAGATTTCCAAAGTCCCTCCAGTTCAATATCATATCACCATCGGCGGTTCTGCAAAAACGCCTAAGCGTTACTTTCTTCAGGCATCAAGCGCGAAAAGGCTGGATTATTTCGGAGGTCCCGATTTCCAGAAATATACATCTATTCACGGCACTAACTCTTAGATCTCAACATCCTGTAAATACTGGACCCGGATTGAGGGTTGCTCCTGGAACTGAGGTGTAAACAGGTAAGGAAAACAGGAAGTAGGTGGAACAGTTCTAAAACAATCCAGTCCAGTGACTGATCTAGTGCGTGCGCATGCGCAAACATGCGCGCATGCGTGCAGATGCACACACGTCACTAGTCTTTTCCACCTATTACCGGTCCGGAGAAACAGTACTTCCGTTACCTGAAAGAATCAGCATAGCTTGCAAAACTAAAGGTGGGGGGGGGGAAAGGCTCTGTGGAACTGTGAATATGCCAATGCCTGGCACGCCACAGAAAAGGAGCCTACCCAGAAAGGCACGGAGGTTGCCTCCACGTTCCCTAGATGAATCAACCTGAAGCCTGGACTCACACTATTCCTACAACCCTAGCTACCTATCAGCTCCTAGGACTCCTAAATCATCCACTTTACCCCAGAGAAGATGATAATGTTGATTCAGATGATAACAAACCTCTACTACGCTTCAAGTACAACCACGACGTGCTGCATAGCGGTTAGGACAGGTCTGCAGAAGCAACGTCTCCTGCTGGAGAGTGATGGGGCAGGATTTGAACAGATTTATGAGCTTCCCTGGTGGCTCAGAGGGTAAAGCGTCTGCCTGCAATGCAGGAGATCTCGGTTCCATCCCTGGGTCAGGAAGATCCCCTGGAGAAGGAAATGGCAACCCACTCCAGTACTCTTGCCTGGAAAAATCCCACGGACAGAGAAGCCTGGTAGACTACAGTCCATGGGATCACAAAGAGTCGGACAGGACTGAGCGACTTCACTTTCTTTCACTTTCATGTGGCTCAAAGGGCTCCCCAGGTGGCTCAGTGGTAAAGAGCCCGCCTGCCAATGCAGGCGAAGCAAGAGACCTGGGTTTGCTTTCTGTATCAGGCAGATCCTCTGGAGGAGGAAATGGCAACTCACTTAAATATTCTTGCCTATAAAATCCCATAGACAGAGGAGACACCTGGGCTATAGTCCATGGGATCATAGAGAGTCAGACACAACTAAGCAAGCACACACGCATGTGGCTCAAAAGCTAAGAATTCTTCTGCCACCTTGTACCGTCTCTAGTAGAATGCTATCTTCTCTGAACTTGACCAAACACAACAATGTGACCTCTATTATGTTGCTACCTTATTCTTCATGTAAGGATGGATGTTCTTTCTCCCTCCAACAAGTGGAGCCAGGAGCCAGATCCCATACCCTTTTTGTACTCTCCAGTGGCCAAGTGCAGAGCCAAGCACAGATCAGGAACTGCGTATTTACAAACTGAAGTGATGAAATACTGAGAGTCACAGGGCTCTGGTACCTCAATGCAGTGTTCTTGCCTCAATGACAGGGCCAGTCATTCTGTTTGGTGCTTTCTAGTCATACCTGCAAACCAGGAAGCGTACCACTATATAGTGGCTGTCACAGTTTATGAAAAACTCACCTCTGAGCATCCAACAGGAAATGGATTGTGTAGTTTTTAAAATTTCACCTACTAAAGTTATGAGTCTCGACATTCTTTCTCTTGCTTCATCAAGTTTCTCTCCGTTTTTATGGCTCTTGTTTTAAAAGTTAAGGATTCATTGTAGATGCTGTGGATAAGAGACCACAGATCTAATCTGCCCTTAGCACTGACTCCATTCACAAGACATGGGGCAAGTTAGGAGCAGAGGTGGGACAGAAGCCAGGTAGCTAGGCCAGAACTCACCAGGTTATCACTGCGCTGCAAGTGGGAGACCTAAGCAGCCTGGGGTTCCTAGAAAAGAATGACTCCAGGCAAATCCCAGCCCAGGCAGGCTCCAGGAAGAAGGGTCAGGTCAAAGCTGCTCCTACCCCCACTCTATCTTAGGTTCCCAGGAGAGGAGTCAGCCCCTCACCAAATCATGCTCACATGCTCAGGATACCCAGACCCTAGTCAACTCTAGAACCTCCAAACGGAAGCCACAACCCAGAGCAGAGGAAAATGTGACTCAACTGGACCTCCGGATCATACGGTATAACTGTTTGGATGGTATTTTGTCCCATTGCTCTAACCCACCAAGAGAGGGCAGCCTGCCCCAGACCACCTAACCCGGTCGGTAGGAACCAAAAACAGCTAAAAAGCCATGCCCACAGGATGAGCCAGGTCAGAGTTTAGTTAGTCCCTCCTTTGCTATTCTTCAGCTCCTGCTCGGGGCCAGCTGGGAGGCACCGGGCTTTTGTCTTCAGCTGCGAGGTGGTCTGGCCCAGGTTAAGTGGGCACTCAGCTCCTGGAAAGCCAAGTCTAGATACTATTGTCCCATCAGAGCCATCCCGAGAGCTGCCCACCAGATTTGCCCGTCTACTCTCTGCTTTTCTCCATGCTCGAGTCCATGGGCTCCAGGACACCTCTCTCAGCCTTAGTGCGGCTACCGACATCCTCTCTTGCGCCCAGATCCCGCGCTCTCCAGTCCAAGGGGCCGTAGCTGCACCTTCCCTTCCCTCGCCACTGAGGACCCCTCGTAGTGGCACCGCGGCCAGGTGTCGCCTCCATGTAGCGTCCGGGCCCGTGTGTGGGTCCACTAGAGCGACTTCCGAAACCGCGGCTGGGCTCCGGGTTCTCGGAGCAGCCGTGCCCCCACCCCCACTCAGTGACCCGGAGCCCCGGAGGCGCACTGCTCCTCCGCGCGATGCCACATCTCCGGGGCACGGAGCTGCCCCTCCCGCATGGCCTTCCGCCCTCACCTGAAGCTGGGCCGACGTCACCCGGCCCCGCGCACCCTCACAAGCCAGGTCCCCCGGGCGACCCGCAGCAGCAGTGGTAGCGGCAGCGCAGCTAGGTCGGCGTGCCCGCGCGCCCTCAGCCCCCTGCCGGCGTCCTTCCTCGGCGTGGCGCGCATGCCCCGCTATATACCCTGCGCGTCACGGCCGGGCCCGCCCCCGCCCTCGCCCCGCCCCACCCCACTGTCCCCAGGGCTTGCCACGTGGGCTCCGGCCGGTGGTAGGGCGACTTATGAGTGCTGCCTGCCAGCCACCCGCTAGACCCAACGGGAGCTTGGCTTGCCCAGGCTTGCGGGGCAAGCCAGCGTCTTTCTGCGCCTTGGGGCCTGAGCTCGAGCCCCTAGCTCGCCGAGATCCTAGCTCACCTCCTAGCTCTATCGGCTTCATCTTCTAACCCTACTGCAAATTCCATTCATCTTTCACTGAGGTTTCCTCGGGAAAGCTCCCATCAAGACCTTTCCCTCCTTCTATGGGAAGCTCTCATGACCTGGTCTCCATCCTCTCGGAGTAACACTACCAACCACCTGATATGTGTGTGTGTATGTGTATCTTAACACATCTGATTAATATAAAAAGCTGCTTTTTCCTCCCCAACTCGATTCTGAAATATCCTGGGGGTGGGGGGAACGCACCCGTAAGTAATAATGTTTCTTCTGCATTTTGCCACCAAACAAAAGAACAAAAAAATTCCTGTTCAGGTTCCAAATACGCCGTATCATACTCAATTTTCGAATAAGACGTCGCACCACTCTACCAAAATGATCAGACTCTCTAAGAAACCATAGTGCTTAACGGAGGCTGGGAGGAATGTTAATTTTTGTGTGAGGAGTGTCCTAGGACTCTTTTCTGATGTGAAGCAGTTCTATTGAGATGGATATCTAGCCTCGGAAATGCAAATTTCTTGAAAAAATAAGCCACCCATTAAACTCCCATTGTTCTAGTCTGCTGGACGTCATGATTATTTCCTTTGCAGCTAGGCCAGCTGCCACCTGTGTCTAGGGGACCCAAAGGAAAGGCCTTCTAAGCAGAACTGCAGCCTGTTAGTACCTAAGGCCCTGTTACAGCTCAGTGACTGGCGCTCTGTAGACACCAAGTGTCTCTGAATTTGCACGGAGAAGGGGAACTGCATCCCACTCTGCAAGTCCTGGGGAGAAGGCGGCCCAGGACAGCAATGCTTGTGATGAAAGGAAAAGGAGACAATCTCTGCAGCGGATGGCAGGAAGAATCCGGGCCTCAGTGGCAGCCTGTTCCTCCTTAGGAGGAGGGTAGAGAGGGAAAAACAGAGAAAGCACTGAACCAAAGCCAGAGCAGGCCAGAATGTTTATGCCACTTGAAGAGACAAGCTGGGCTGTGGGGTTTTTCTGAAATTTAATTATCCTTACCCTGCAATTATAGTCCTCTAGTGGAGTTAAAGGGTGGGGTGATACTCCTCTCATTTTCCAAGAGATTGCAAAGTAATGGTATGCCTGCACAATCTCCTTCAGAGCCCCTTCATCTCTGTAATAATCCTTTATGTTTGTCTTCCCTGGTTAAACTCAAGTATTTTTCAGACATGATGTCATCCATTTGGGACTCTCAACCCCATCTCCAGTGGGCTGTCAGAAATGGCCCAGTCTCTACCTCGCCTTCCTTTTCTTGAAGTTCTGGAACAAGAATGTGAAACTCACCCGGTGATTAAGTAAAACAAGCATGCTTCTAACACAGGGAGCTCTGAACAGTTTGAAGCCCATAAATACATATTACAAAGAGGTGTTACACTGTTCCTAAAACTGAGGCCTCAAAGCAATCCCCATGGCTCTTCCAGGCAATGTGTCAATAGTACAGGCTGGGGGGAAGGGTGCCTGTCACAGAGACGGGAGGGGAGGGAGGACACTGACACCCTACCGCCGGGCCTATCACAGCATTCTCACTTGTTTGCAACCAGCAAGGAGCAGAGCTGCCAAAGTCCACCAGAGCTGATAAGCTATCAGTAATCCATTAGGGAGTTCAATTAATTATTAACACAGCTAAAAATCAAAAGGTCTTAAGCTCTACATATCCACCCACCTACAAAATTCTTTAGGTATACCCAAAGTCCTCCCTTGGTCACTCAGTCTTTCCTGCCTAGTGCCAGATTTGGAGCCTCAATTCTTCCTTTCTTCCAAATATGCTCCTTTTTCCACTCATTCCCCCATTTCCACTTGTTAAAATTCGAATTCTTCAAAGCCACCACCTCCATTCAGAAAAGCTCGATTCTCCTGAAGCCTATTTGATCTACCCTTTCTTTTTTTTTACTGTAACCCACTGTAAAAAAATATTTTGCACTGCACCTTCGTTACAAATAACACAGCAAACAAAAATCTTTAAAAACTGCCTTAGCATATGCAATGTACTGATATTTTATAGTCTATTTCAATTTTTTTAAAATTGGTTAACAAACCCAGTAAATTGATTTCATTGGACTGGAATTCACAGAATTAAAACCTTTTATATGGTTTATGATACTTGCTCCTTGGAAGGAAAGCTATGACCAACCTAGACAGCGTATTAAAAAGCAGAGACATTTCTTTACCAACAAAGGTCCATCTAGTCAAAGCTATGGTCTTTCCAGGAGTCATGTATGAATGTGAGAGTTGGACTGGGAAGAAAGCTGAGTGCCAAAGAACTGATGCTTTTGAACTGTGGTGTTGGGGAAGACTCTTGAGAATCCCTTAGACTGCAAGGAGATCAAACCAGTCCATCCTAAAGGAAATCAACCCTGAATATTCATTGAAGGCCAGATGCTGAAGCTGAAGCTCCAGTACTCTGGCCACCTGATGTGAAGAACTGACTCACTGGAAAAGACCTTGATGCTGGGAAAGATAGAAGGCAGGAGAAGGGGATGACAGAGGATGAGATGGTTGGATGGCCTCACAGACTTGATAGACATGAGTTTGAGCAAACTCCAGGACTTGGTGATGGACAGGGAAGTCTGGTATGCTGCAGTCCATGGGGTCGAAAAGAGAAATGACTGAGCAACTGAACCAATGATACTTGCTTTTCCTCTTAAAAATTATTTCATTTCCATCTCTCACCTCCATATTGAACCTTAATCTGTCTTGATTACCAAAGATTTCTGTATATACCTGCATCCCCTAACATCTTGCACAGAACAGATGCTCAGTAAATATTAGCTGGATGAATGAATAGGCCAGCTCACTAAAAGTTTGGGGAATATTTAAGGAACTAAGCATAAAAATCTGACATCAGCAAGACTGCTATTTCCCTTTTGACAAGGTATCTCAGCTGCCTGCCTTTTCAAAGGATATGCAGGCAGATTTCTCAAAGCTGAAGTGAGTAGAATGGCCTTGGCAAAGAAGCCAGAGAAATACAAATACAAAGCCCAGAGAACATACAAAGTTAGACTGGGCACTCAGGAAACCAAAGCTGGTTCTCTGGTATATTGACAAGGTAGACAACGTGATCAGTAGGGTGGGGCAAAGATCCCCTTTCTAACCCCCAACTATCAGGTCAGCTCTATAGACGGAAGAGAAAAGCCAATAGCCAGGTTTCTAAGGGGAAAAAATGAGTTTTCTATGTTTTGGCATGTCTTAACAAATTCAAGAGGATCAGAAGGAATGTGCAGGTTCTAGTTTACCCAAAATCATGCCAGAGGACTAGCAACCTACACTCTGCCAGCCAAAAGAGAACATCCTTAGAAGCCTTATCAATTATTTCTGTTACCATTTGATGGTTTCAGCGGACAGACAGTTGGGAAAAATAACACTTGGTTCAGGAGCAAGTTACCTATAGGAATTTATCCTTTTCATCTAAGATAGCTCATTTGCTGGCCTTTAATTGTTTAAGCGACTGAACTGAGTATTCCTTTCTAATCCTTTTTATTTCTGTAAGGTCAGTGGTCCTCTTTTTCATTCTTGATTTTAGTAATTTGAGTCTTTTTTTTTTGACAATTTAGCTAAAGATTTGCTAATTCTGTTACTCTTTCTAAAGAATCAACTTTTGGTTTTACTGATTTTCCATACTGCTTTTCTTGGAAGGAAAGCTATGACCAATTTAGACGGCATATTAAAAAGCAGAGACATTTCTTTACCAACAAAGATCCATCTAGTCAAGGCTATGGTTTTTCTGTAGTCATGTATGGATGTGACAGTTGGACCATAAAGAAAGCTGAGTGCCAAAGAATTGATGGCTTTTGAACTGTGGTGTTGGAAAAGACTCTTGGAGAGTCCTTTGGACTGCAAGGAGATCCAACCAGTCCATCCTAAAGGAAATCAGTCCTGAATATTCATTGGAAGGACTGATGTTGAAGCTGAAACTCCAATACTTTGGGTACCTGATGCAAAGAACTGACTCATTTGAAAAGCCCCTGATGCTGGAAAAGACTGAAGGCGGGAGGAGAAGGGGACGACAGAGGATGAGATGGTTGGATGGCATCATCGACTCAATAGACAAGAGTTTGAGTAAACTTTGGGAGTTGGTGATGGACAGGGGTCCATGGGGTCTCAAAGAGTTGGACACGACTGAACGACTGAACTGAACTGATATTGCTTTTCTATACTCTGTCTCATTCACTTCTGCTCTGATCCTTATTGTTGCTGTTGTTCAGTCAGTCAGTCATGTTTGACTCTTTGGGACCCCATGGACTGCAGCATGCCAGACCTTCCCTGTCCTTCACTATCTCCCAGAATTTGCTCAAACTCATGTCCATTGAGTCGGTGATGCCATCCAACCATCTCGTCCTCTGTCCTCCCCTTCTCTTCCTGCCTTCTATCTTTCCCAGCATCGGGATCTTTTCCAATGAGTTGTCTCTTCCTATCAAGTGGCCAAAGTATGGAGCTTCAGTTTCAGCATCAGTCCTTCCAATGAATATTCAGGGTTGATTTCCTTTAGGATTGACTGGTTTGATCTTGAAATCCAAGGGGGTCTCTAGAATCTTTTCTAACACCACAGTTCAAACAGAATCTGTTCTTTGGCACTCAGCCTTCTTTTTGGTCCAATTCTCACATCCATACATGATTACTAGGTACTGAGCCTTATTAGAAAATGTTAGTTTGGTCCTCAGCTTTGAATGAATGTTTAGCTGGGAACAGAGTTCCAAGTTGACACTGAATCTTAAAATTATTATTCCTTTTGTCTTAAGCATCTGTTGTGGTTGATAATAAGTCTGCTGTCAATCTAACTTTCTTTATAAGCAATCTCTCCGGTTGTTTTTAAGATTAAGATTCTGTCTTTGGTGTTCTGTAGTTTCACTACAGCACATCTAGGAATGGCTATGCTTTTCTTTATTCTCAATTATTTTCTTCTGGTGGAGGATTCATATTTGTCTCTAATTCTGGAAAATTCTATTATCTTCCATATTGTGTGACTTATTCTATTTTAACCTGCAGCAACTCCTATTATACCTTCTCACTCTCTCCTATGTCTTCTCTTCCATTTGTTGTTTAGTTGCTAAGTCATGTTGGACTCTTTGTGACCTCATGGGAACCTACAACACACCAGGATTCCCTGCCCTTCACTATCTTCCTGGAGTTTGCTGAAATTTATATCCACTGAGTCAGTGATGCCATCCAATAATCTGATCCTCTGCTGCCCTCTTCTCCTTTTGCCTTCAATCCTTCCCAGCATCAGGGTCTTTTCCAATGAGCCAGCTGTTCTCATCAGCTGGCCAAAGGACTGGAGTGTTCGCTTCAGCATCAGTCCTTCCAATGCAATCCAGGTGACTGACCATTTGTTTCTGCAGGGCTACAGGCTCTCAACAGTCTAGGCAAATCTTCATGATAATTTGTCACCATGTGGTCCTTCCACATGCTAATAATACTAATTCAGGCTGCACATACCTGTCTGTGGGGCTTGGGGATTTCTCATGAATGTCTTTTGCCCTTAGTTTCTTCCTACTGCCCTTGGATGGTCAGCATGGACTTTCTACTCCCCTTCCAGGCTCCAGCTGTCTTCATCCAGAAGAATTCACTCCAGCAATCCTGTGCCTCGCAGGGTCTAAGGTTGCATCTTCTATCCTTATCTGAAATGAAAAACCTCAGTGCTCCCATCCCTGCATTTTGTCCATAACCCTGGGAGCTATGTTGGCATCAACTATAACCACAAAGGTCCGTATAGTCAAAGCTGTGGTTTTTCCGATAGTCATGTACAGATGGAAGAGGAGGACCATAAAGAAGGCTAAGCAGCGAAGAATTGATGCTTTTGAACTGTGGTGCTAGAGAAGACTCTTCAGAGTCCCTTGGACATCAAGGAGATCAAACCAGTCAATCCTAAAGGAAATCAACCCTTAATATTCATTGGAAAGACTGATGCTGAAGCTGAAGCTCCAAAACTTTGGCCACCTGATGCAAAGAGCTGACTCATTAGAAAAGACCCTGATGCTGGGAAAGATTGAGGACAGGAGGAGAAGGGCGTGACACAGAATAAAATGGTTGGCATTATCAACTCAGTGGACATGAGTCTGAGCAAATTCCAGGAGACAGTGAAGGACAGGGAAGTCCAGTGTGCTCTTCATGTGGTTGAAGACAGTTGGAAACGACTTGGCAACTGAACAACAACATAACCACTCTGCCATCCCTTTCTTTCTTCAGCCTCAATTATTTTTCTTCCTTCCTACTTCCCCCATCATCATCTCTTCCCTTGTTCTGTTTCCCCCAAATCCAGATAATTACTGTAAAAAAAAAATTTTTGTTTTCTAAACATTTCTCAGTATGGTCAGCTCAGTCTACCATATTGCCAAAAGTCTCTGAAGTTTCCAGAAGTCTCCCTTACTCATTCTTTCTTTTGGCCATGTGGCACAGCTTGTGGGATCTCAGTTCCCTGACCAGGGACCCAGGGATTGAAGCCCAGTCAGCACAGTGAAGGGCATCCCTGGTGGCTCAGCAGTTAAGAACCTGCCTGCAATGCAGGAAACATGGGTCCAATCCCTGGGTTGGGAAGATCCCCTGGAGGAGGGCATGGCAACCCACTCCTGTATTCTTGCCTGGAGGATCCCACAGACAGAGGAGTCTGGCAGGCTATAGTACATGGGGTTGCAAAACAGTTAAAACATGACTTAGTGACTAAATAACAACAACAGGAGAGTGAAAGCACTGAATCCTAATCTCTAGACCACAAGGGAACTCCCACCCTAACTCATTCTTTTAAAAAAGTTATTTTTTAGAGCACATTTTTAGGTTCACTGCACAATTTGCAAAGGTTAGACGTTTCCCATATACACACAGCCTCCCCCATTATCAACATCCCCCACAAGAATGGTGCTTGTGTTAATTACAGTTAGTGAACCTACATCAACTTCTTGTCATATCACTCAAGGTTCAAGGAACATCAGGCTTCATATTCAGTGTTTCACATTCTATGGGTTTGGACAAATCCACAATGACATGGATCCACATGTCATTACACATAATTACAGTATCCTACAGAATAGTTTCCTTGCCCTAAAACTCCTCTGCCCATTCATCCCTCCTTCTCCCCAAACCCTGATCCTTTTACTGTCTCTATAGTTTTTGCCTTTTCCAGAATGTTATATGGTTGAAATCATACAGTATGTAACACTTTCAGATTGGCTTCTTTCACTTAGTAATATGCATTTAAGTATCCTCCAGGTCTTCTCATGGCTTTGATAGCTCATTTCTTTTTAGCACTGACTAATATTCCATTGTCTCCTTATACCCGTGTTTGTTTATCCATTTACCTACTGATGGACATCTTGGTTGCTTACAAGTATTGGCAATTATGAAGGAATAAAGCTGCTATCAACATCCAGTGCAGGTTTCTATGTTGATGTAAATTATAAACTCTTTTGGGCAAATACCAAACAGTGTGACTGCTTGATCATATGATAAGGGTATGTTTTGATTTGTAAGAAACTACCAAATTGCCTTTTAAACTAGCTGTGCTATTTCGCATTCCCTCGGGCAACGATGGATGATTGAATTTCTGTTCCACATCCTCACGAGCATTTGGAGTGGTCAGCGTTTCGAATCTGGACCATTCTATAATAAGAGGTATGCAGTGGTATCTCATTTTAATTTGTAGTTCTCTAATGACATATGATGTTGGGCATATTTTCATATGCTTATTTGCCAACGGTATATCTTAGTTGGTGAAATATCTCTTCAGGTCTTTTTGCCCAATTTTTAATCAGGTTGTTTTCTTACTGTTGAATTTTAAGAGTTCTTTGTATATTTCCGATAACAGTCCTTTATCAGATATGTCTTTTTTTTTTTTTTCCTTTGACATGCCTCATAGCACGTAGAACTTCCCTGACCAGGGCATTCAACTCGAGCTCCTACAGTGGAAGAACAGTCTTAGCCACTGGGCTGCCAGGGAGCCCCTCAAACGTGTCTTTCTCAAATATTTTCTTTCAGTCTGTGGCTTTTTTTTCTCATTCTCTTGAATTTCCTAATTTTTTTAAAAGAGAGAAAATAAGTCTAGACAGGGAAAGGTAAGACACTCAGAAAAAGCTAGGTTTAGGGGAAAAAAAGAGAAAATAGGGTCTTTCTCCAATTATCCCAAATGACTGAGAAATTTCAGGCACAAGTTATAACATTTTCAATATGAAGAGGTAGTCATTTATAAAACTACTTCCCTTTTCACACCATTCAATAAAATGCTGCTCAAGTAAAAAGGAGCTAAATTAGATTCTTTTAAGGATGAGTTCAAGAAACACTGAATCACTGAAGATGGAATTTCTAAATAAACAGAAAAGGATGTAGTGGTGAAGTAAGCAGTCAGGGTTCTTTGGGAAGGTACTTAAAAAGGTTACAGACACACCATGAAGTACAAGCAAAGAAGGACAAGCATTAGGAAAAGGCGAGAGGGAAGGGCCACCCTTAGGAGCTGGCTTTTACTCAGGCTAACAAAAATTCTCTGATGGGAAGAGAGTTTTGAAAACAAGACAAAACACACACACACCCATATATACAACACGTGCTTCATTCGTCCCAGAAGACAGACTGTTGGTATTTTCTTCAAGAAATCTTACTGCCAGATCTCAGTGAAATTACCTGAGTACCAATACTGCAGCTGCCCCCAGCATGCCCAGTAACAAATTAATAATTCTAACAAGTGCTACAAGGTTTACGAAGAAAAAGAACTATGTCACTACCATATGTCAACATTATCACAAACACAACTACACATTTATACAAATTTCTTTTTATTTTCTACCCCATGACCCAGTCATTTCACATTAAGACTGAAAAAACAAGGAAAGAAAACCAGGAGGAAAAAGTGAAGAAATGTGAATTAGGAAACCTAACTTCAAAAGAGAAATTCAAAATGCTTCCAAAGAGAATTGGAGAACTGTTTGATCAAAACCAGTGATCCAATGTGCCTGATTCTGCAGTGTCTACACCCCAGGTCTCAGCCCTTCGCTGTCCCTCACTCCGCGTGGAACCAGAAGTGCACATGAGACCACGGACCCCCACGCTGCTCAGCCTCTGCCGCATGCTGCAGCCAACGCAATGCTAGGTTGCTTTTATTCATCTAAGGAGTTTTAAGCTAAAGTTTCTCTTCTCACACACTGTCATATAAAATGAGGATTTCTGAGTCATCCCTCCCTGCCATCACACAAAAAAATTAATAAATAAAATAAAATACACACACAAATAAATACAAATTCCAAAATGTTAAATAAAACTAGCTTTTAAAAATCTAGATAAAACAAGGTAAGACTGAATTAGCCCTGAAGGGACTGGAAGATTTTTAAACAGCAGAAAAATAAACACACACACAAAACACACTGAAACGTGCAGGCACAGTGACAACCTTCTAAACTAAAATGTCTGGACTTTGGAAGGAGTGTCATGCTTCCCAAAGCCAACTTCTGGAAATCTTAATGCAGACTCAGAGAAATTCCTAACAAAATGAGCTAATGGCCGGGAAAAGAGTATTGAGCAAGGGAAGTGAGTGGTTCAATTTGCAAACATATCAACAGAAAAGGAAGTGATACACTGCAGAGAAAGGGTCAAGAAAAGCTCATGGCCTGTCATGAACCTTTGAAGCTACTGAATTTCACATGTTCTGATTTTTAGTTTTAAAAAACTGAAACTGACTAAAGGTCAGTAACAAGGACAAGGAGCAAAGGTATCTTGGTATGTGTGTGTGTGGTGGAGGTCGGGGTGGGGGGGAGGTAGGAAGAAACCAACACTGCATACTATAAAGCAACTGAAGTATACAGATAAAACTGCGTTTGTCCTCTCAGGAGGCAAGAAATAACTAAACACTCCTTCCAAAGCTAGTTCAAGTCATGTTTCATCAACTCAATCCCTAGAGACGATTAGGTCAGCAAGAGCCTGAAAAGTACCCACCAGCTGGTTTCACGACATGTCTTTCACATTTGCCAGCAACAGCCAAATCCTGAGAAATTTTGCCTTCTTACCTTTCCAGTTGCCCAAATAAAGTAGCTCTCTACTTTAAGAACTTTGCAAAGACTTCATTCACTATCAGCTCTGGACCAGAAATGAGAACTGCTCAGTAAGCAGAGTTTATAAGTGTAATTGCTGCTTCTTCAGGCTTCTACAGCTTCTGTCAGCTTTGGAGACTCCTGAAGGGTCACCCATCTTCACCCACCCCATCTACACTGCAGCAGACTACCTCCATTTGCTCTACAAAGGCAACAAGACAATTTCTAGCTGAAATTTATGTTGGAACCTGATTCTCAGTGTTAACAGACTTAGAAAAGAAAATGAAAAGAAAGATATTCTACTGGGTTGGCGAAAGAGCAAACACCAACACAAACCCCTTTCCGGTTGCTGTTGACCCTGCACAGATGAGTTCACAGCTGAGTTCAGAAGTCTGCCTGTTCTGACCAGCCCGTGTCCTGACTGTCCAGTCACAGGAAGAACAGGTTCTCGCACAGCTGGATGGCTGGTTCGTGGTGCAAGATCTGTCCTGACAGGAAGGCTAGCTTGTGGGCATACTTGCAAGGAGCTGGAACTCTAATGGTACCAGGCCAATTCCAGTACATGTGGCACAGTTTGAAAGTCAACCTGTAGGCCAAGAAGAAAACATGAGCCTTATCACTCTCCATCTTCAGTGCAAAGCATGATTATGTCCTTCTGGGTGCATGACACAGCATATTTACCAGCAAACTGGGGGACTGAGGAATATATGATGCAACTTTTTGGAATTATTATTTTTAAGTGAAATTATTTCCACTATTTTTAAGTGAAGAGGACATGGGGAAATTCCCAATTTAGGTGCTCCTGTTTTTATAGCAAAACAAGGAAAACAACAAGAACACTTTTTTTTCTCTTGTCTCAAGAAAAGGCTGCAGAAAGAGAAGTACCCCAGCAAAGTATTTTTTACTCTGAGCTCAAGAGCAATGGGTCTCAAACTTGGCTGTGTGTCATAATCACTGGGAGCAGTTTTTAAAAATACAAATGCTTCAGAATGCTTCGAGGTGAAGCCTGGTTGGTTGTTAGTAATTTTTTGAAAGGTCTTCAAGTAATTTTACCATACAAAAACGATTATCAATTATTCCTCGAAAAGATATATCATTATCATCAAAGACATAAAGAAACTCAAGGGGTAAGGGGGCAGGCAGTATTTGTCTTTTCTGATTATATAAGAGAAAATGAGTCTTAGTAAATCCAACTCCAAAAGATAAATTCAAAATGCTTTCAGAAAAAAAATGCTTTCAGAGAGAATCAGAAAATTATTAAGCCAAAACCAGTGATTTGTTGAATTAAGCCAAATCCAATTTGCTGAATTCAGAGGTTTTTAAACTCCAGGTCTTAGACTTAGCTCAGTGGCCAGAATTATTCACAAGTTAGGAGTAAGTTACTGGTCAGCTCACCTCTGCATATGATCAGGGCTCAGGTTTGCAGTGTTGAGAACACAAACATAATGGGTTGGAATGCCACAACCCTGCCGCACATGATGGGCAAGAAGGTAGAAGTCCACCCTAGTAAGGAAAAAGTACAAACTAATGGTATAGTTACAGAGCTGGAGATGCTCCTTCATCTAAGGCTCAGAGAGGTCAAATGACTGGATCAAGGACATCACAAAGGCAAAACGAGGATGAGAATTCAGGTCTCCTGACTCAACAGGTTATTTAAAAGTGGTGGTAGAAACGATCACATCTGTGTGCAGAAGATTAAGCATGCATATTCTTAGGAAAAGAATGCATGTTCAATATTTTATACTTAAGAGCTAAAAGCTTCACTGGTGGTTTGTGTGTTTTCTAAATAGCTTTTAAAATTTTATTTTTTACCAGGAAAATCTCTTGAAGATCCCATTCCAAATCTCTCTAGGCTACCTCCCCATTCCAGTACCCAGGGAACAGAGAACTTCCCCAAACTATTCTTGTTGAAATACGTGTTTCGCCCACTTACCACTCACAGCTTGTTATCGTATGATCTACCACAGTCCCAGGGGAGGGAGTTGCAAAGTTCTCAGTGGCAGCCAGGTACAGGTTGGTGCTGATTTTCTTCTGCACTACAAACACCACCATCTTGGGATGATAATTCTCAAAAGCTTCAAAACACTTCTGTAGCTGAGGAATTTCATAGCTGGCAACTGTCTTTAGTTGGCCATCAGACACTCCATCACGGTACACCACAATCTTATCTGGGAGGCAGTGGTTCACCTGAAACGAAACCTTGCTGAGGTGAACCGCGGGGCCCAAGGGCTAATGACCACCGGCAGAGGGCGGCTCACCCAGTGAACAACCTGGAGACATGGCAGTAGGTCCCTCTCACAGCTAGACCCGAAGCCATCATGTTGAAAGGGCAAGGAAAGGCAGCTTCTAGTCATTTCTAGATTTCCTCAGGGTAGCAAAACAGGTCTGGCACAGCCAAGGTGTTATAAAATATGGAACCAAATAAGCAAGCTCAGAGTCATATACACAAGGCTTACACTGAAACAGTGTGAACAAAGTTAAAAAGAAGGAAAATTACAGGCTTGAATCAATCTTCCTTCTACTTGGATTTAACACTAAATTACTGTCTATGCAAAGAACAAGGTGAACTGTTGAAGAGATTCTAACATATAACTGCACATGCCACAGATCCACCAGCCTGATATTTTTGTGCATCAGCAACATCCAAAGTTGCTAAAACAAGGATCCTTTACTAAATAATTATTCTGTGTGTGTGTGTGTGCTTAATCGCTCAGTCATATCTGATTCTTTACAACCTTGGAATTATTGCCCTAGTTGAAGTGCTTTTTTATCGTTTTTTCTGTCTACTATCTATTCCACTTTTTTTTTTTTGGTAAGAGCATTTAAGTGTTCTTCTGCCTCCAACAGGATAGTCTGGTGGGATTTTAATTGAGCTGCCTCCCCCTAATCCAGGCCTTCTCAGCCTCAACACTATTGATGTGTGGGACCAGTGAATTCTGTTATTGGGGGCTGACACCAGAGCATGTTTCACAGCATTCCTGGCCTCTACCCTCTAGATGCCAGTAGCTCTCTCTCCCAGTTATAACCCAAAATGTCTCCAGGCTTCACAGTGGGAGGACAAAACTGTCCCCAGTTGAGAATCACTGCACTAACGAAAAGACAGGAGATGATTCCAGCTACGCCAGCAGAATGCTTTTCCCTCACTCTGACTCTTGAGCAGAGAACCAGAAACACTTGGAGTTTGATGGTGCTTTTTCAGGTCCCTGCTTCTAGAACTCCTTTCCATTTCCCAGTTTGACGCTCAACCTTCTCACCAATTCCCTGAGGCTCTTCATGATCTTACCAACTAATCTCCATTTTGCTAAAGTGAGCACATTTCTGTGACTTCCCAAAGAGTCTTGATATGCTGTGTTAAAGGCTGGGTAACATAGGCACTGAGATCTGAAAAAAACCTGATTTCACAGGTGAGGAAACAGAGAAGTATGACACTGGATCTGGGGTCAGGAGACCTGGGATGAGTCTGCATGTGTTGCTCCTCAGCTATGCTGTTGAAGACTGTTTCCCCACTTGAAAATAATGATCACCTCACCTTCTTCTGGAGAAGGCAATGGCAACCCACTCCAGTACTCTTGCCTGGAAAATCCCATGGATGGAGGAGCCTGGTAGGCGGCAGTCCATGGGGTCACTAAGAGTCAAACACGACTGAGCGACTTCACTTTCACTTTTCACTTTCATGCACTGGAGAAGGAAATGGCAACCCACTCCAGTGTTCTTGCCTGGAGAATCCCAGGGATGGGGGAGCTTGGTGGGCTGCCGTCTATGGGGTCGCACAGAGTCGGACACGACTGAAGCGACTTAGCAGCAGCAGCACCTTCTTCTTAGGGTTGAGAGATAAAGCGTGTGTATCATGAATACAAAAGCTGAAGACAAACTAGATCAAGGAAATACAGATATTCTGAAGCACAGGGAAGGAATCTAACAAGATCAATGGAGTGTAAATCAGAATCAAATTCAACTGAGGTATTCACTAATATTACGTCTTTCTTTAAAATTTGCTAACCCTGGCAATCCACTCCAGTATTCCTGCTTGGAGAACCTCATGGACAGAAGAGCCTGGCAGGCTACAGTCCATAGGGTCTCACAAAGTAAGACAAGACTGAAGCGACTTAGCATGGCTCGGCAACCAACCACTGAGGGTGAGACACTATACTTGGTCCTACGTAAGATTCCAGTAAGAGTGAAGGACATGATTCCTGTTACCAAGGAGCATGAAAATCTAATAACATAGTTAACATTCAACAATGGTAACTTTTCTAGGTCATCTAGCCCATCCTCCTCATTTCATTAATGATAAGACTATCATCTAGGAGGGTCAAAATATGAGACAAGTCACAATACTGAAACATTAATGGTAAATATACATTGTCAAATCACTTCAGTACTGCGGTAAATACATGAAACAATAAATTCATTAATATCCTGAAAGGAGGACTGTGCTTGTTGGCCTGGTGTCTCTAGCACTAAATACAATGGTGAGGGTCAAGGAGAAAAAAGTATCTGCTGAAACTTTGAGATGTTTTTTTATGTGTGATTACATTCATTCACTGAACAAACACTTAATGCCCACTAGATATGAGCCACTGTGCTAGTCTCATAAAAATTATCTTGAAAGGATGTTCAAGTATTAGTCGCTCAGTCATGTCCGACTTCTTGTGATGCCATGGATCGTAGCTGGCCAGGCTCCTTTGTCCATGGGATTCTCCAGGCAAGAATACTGGAGTGGGTAGCCATTCCCTTCTCCAAGGGATCTTCCCAACCCAGCGATCGAATCCCCGTCTCTTGCCACTGCAAGCAGATTATTTACCATCTGAGCCACCAGGGAAGCCCCCAAATTATCTTGATACCTTCCAAATATTAGTGGAACTTAAAACTGGGGAGACACACACTTAAAAGTAAATGCTCTCAAAACATTATAAATAATGTAACAAAGGTACAAATAAAACGCTATGAGAAGAGAGAAGTATAAGACATTTGTTCCCTGGAGTAATATGTGAACCTCAGTAAAAGAATCAGCAGACACTTCAGTCAGCAAAGGCTAAAAGGATTCCAGGTAGAGCTTGAGCAAAGTTGTAGACTGTGACTAGACAAGGGGCAAGTAAAGAACTGGAGACTGACCTATATGATGATGTAAGTAACCCAAGTGTCCATCAACACAAGAATGGGTAAGCAAAACGTGGCATATACATCCAACAGAATATTATTCAGCTCTTAAAAGGGAGGAAATTCTGCAATGTACTACAACATGGATGAACTCTGAAGACATTATGCTAAATGAAACAAACCAGTTGCAAAAAGACAAATGAGTTATCATTCCCATGGATGTGAGATACTCAGAGTCATCAAAATCAGAGGCAGAACGTAGAACGGTGGTGGCCAGGGGTGAGGGGGTGGAGAGCATGGGAAACACTTGTTTAATGAAGAGAGTTTCAGTTTTACAACATAAAAAGAGCCATGGAGATGGATGATGAAGAAAACTGCACAACATTATCAATGTATTTCCCACCATTAAAAAGTTATACTTAAAAAGGGATAGAATGTTAAGTTTTATATGTATTTTACTTAATTAAAAAACACTGGGGGCTTCCCTGGTGGCTCAGTGGTAAAGAATCCTCCTGCCAATGCAGGAGACATGGGTTTCATCCCTGGTCTGGGAAGATCCCACATGCAGCAGAGCAACTAAGCCCATGCACCGCAACGACAGAAGCGCCCAGGCTGTTCCAGCCTGTTCGCTACAACTAGAGAAAAAAAAGTCTACGCGGCAACAAAGACCAGTACAGCCATTAAAAAAAAAAAAAATGGGGGGAAAAAAAGGAGGAAGAAGAGGCCAGCAAGATATTGGCAACAGTAGGTGCAATAAGGGCAGGCTAAATTCTGGAAGAGTTCCCAAATAATCACTGGCTCAAGATACTTCCACCAAGTAGATTCTCCCAATTCTGCTAAGACAAGGGAAGTGAAAGTGGAACTGAGAAGCAGAAAGAACCTATACACTCACACATCGTCAAGCTGGCTGCTTCCAACTTTTGATTCCAAAGGTAACACTGTGGCCCTTCTGTCTTCAGAGTCAGATACCAGTCAGACCAGGCTGGTAATCACAGCCACAGCCAGAGACACATCAGAAGCAACAGGGGCTGCATCAACTACAGCTGAGTTTAATTTTCTCCAACCTCAGGCCAAATCACAGACAAACTCAGCATCAGGTGATTACTAATCATGAGCGCTAAAAGCTACAGCAAGTGTCAAGAACAGCTTAGCTTTGATTTTCACACGTGAATGGAAAGCGACCCTGGCACTCAGACTCACATGTCAGGCTTCAGTGGTCCATGAGACATCCCAGTACTAGAGGAGCCTCACAGGCAGCGGGAGATGTGGTCCCGGAGCTCTGACGAATGCTATGGGCCACAAGCAGTGGTTCCCAGGGTATGCTCTGGGCTCCACTCCTTTCCCATCCAGGAGTCCCTTAGTCATTTTAAGGAGTCCACAAAGTCAAAACTGTTCTCACAATACCACTACATTACTTGGCATTTTCACTATAATTCTCTCACAAATATTCACCAGAATTTTCCAGAAAGTAAATGATATGTGACACCACAATAAATTAAATGCAGGACATTCCCTTGCCTTTTACTAACCCAAACATTACAGCCATTCACTGAAATGTAAAACATACATTACCAAACATTTTTAAAGTAGTTATCTTTAATTTTACTACTCTTGAGTATCTCATATATGTGGAATCATAGGGTATTTCTCTTTTTGTGATTATGATCTTTAAAATGTGATTTTTGTTATTCACATGAATTGAGCTTATTAGTATTTGAAAGTAAAATTTAAAAATATAAAACATTCTCAGTTTTAAAATCTAATGATAATAATCACTGATAGATATACTCTTATACAAACAAAAAACTCAGTAATATTTAAGGTTTCCTTAGACCAGAAAATCTGAGAACTGCTGGACTAGAAAAATAAATCTAAATACAGATTTTAAATAAAACCATAGATGAAATGAAGCTTGCCAGCAAGGCCTCATTCATAGACCAGGAATTCTGGGAAATCCTATAGCTGAGGATAATTGGAAAAGCTGGACAAAATACAAAAACATCTATGTGAAGGCACGTCAGAGGAAGGGTGGGGGCCCAGGGAAATAAGCCAACGTTTCGCACCTGTTTTTCCCTTGGCAGCATGTATTAATTTGTTGATTCCACACACGTACATGCTAGATGGATGTTTGGGAGTAGTGTTTTTTCTAATTCACAGCTTTATTGAGATATAATGTACGACACCGTAAAAGACACTCTTTTAAGGTACAAGAGTCAAAAGTTTTAAGTTTATAGAATCTTGCAACCATCAATTTTAGAATATATTCATCACCCCAAAAAGGTAATCTCATACGCACTAGCAGCTATTTTCCACGACCCCTCAACCCCAACTCCTTAAACACACTAACCTACTTTTTCTTTCTTTGGATTAGACTGTCCTGGACAAACATAATCAATAGGTGGTCTTTGTGACTAAATAGTTTCACTGAACATAATATTTTCATAGTTCACCCATGTTGTACCATGTATCAGTATTTCATTCCTTTATGCTGCCAGATAGTATTCCATCACATTGTTTGTCCATTCATCAATCATATGAAGTATTTTCACTTTTGGCTATTATGAATAATACTGCTATATGATCATCATATACACGTTTTTGTGTGGACATATGCTTTCAGTTCTTTTGGTTTACATCTAGGAGTAGAATTGCTGGGTCTCCTGTAACTATGCTTAACATTCTGAAGAAATGCCAAACTGTTTTTCAAAGTAGCTCAACTATTTGGCAATCCCACCAGCAATGCATGAGGGTTCCAATTTCTCCACATACTCAACAACACTCTTTTTTATTTTAGCCATCTTAGTGTGTGTGTGGGCTCCCCGGTGGCTCAGATGGTAAAGAATCTGCCTGCAATGTGGGAGACCTGGGCTTGATCCCTGGGTTGGGCAGATCCCCCAGAGAAGGGAATGGCAACCCACTACAGTATTCTGGCCTGGAGAATTCCATGGACAGAGGAACCTGGCAGGCTACAGTTCATGGGGTCACAAAGAGTCAAGACACAACTGAGCAACTTTAACTTTCACTTTAGTATGAGTGTGGTAGCATCCCATCATATGTGCATGTTTTTAAATAAAGACTTTGTTTTTTAGACCAGTATTAAGTTTACAAACAAACATGAGGCCATAGTACAGAGTTCCCATATACACCTTCCCCACCAATCACAGTTTCCCCGATTGTTACTATATTACATTAGAATAGGACATTTGTTACAACTGATGAATACTGATATATTATTATCAACTAAAGTCAACAGGTGGCCCAGTGGTAAAGAATCTGCCTGCCAATGGAGGAGATGCAGGAGACCCGGGTTCAACCCCTGGGTTGGGAAGATTCCTGGAGTAGGAAATGGCAATCCATCCCAGTATTTTCACCTGGAAAATCCCATGGACAGAGGAGCCTGGCAGGCTACAGTTCATGGGGTCACAAAGAGTTAGACACGACTGAGCGACTGAGCACAGCTCACAGTTTATATTAGAGTTTACTCTAGTACATTCTATAGGCTTTGAAAAATACATGTCATTTGTCTACATCTGTCACATGTCATTTGTAGTATCATATACAATATTTTTACAGTCCTATATTTATCCTATCTTCACCCTCCCAAACCTCTGGCAATCACTATCTATTTACTGTGTCCATACTTTGTGTCTTTTCCAGACTGTCCTGTAGTTGGAATCATATAGTATGTAGCCTTTTTAGATATGCTTCTTTCACTTTATTATGCATTTAAGATTCCTCCGGATCTTCCCATAATTTAATAGTTCATTTCTGTTTACTGATGAATTTTTAACTGTCTAGATGTCCTATAGATTATTTGTCCATTCACCTACTGAAGGACATCTTGGTTGCTTCCAAGTTTTAACAATTATAAATAAAGCTGCTATAAAAATTGTGTAGTTTTTGTTTGTGTGTGTAGACATATGCTTTCAACTCATCTGGGTAAGTACCAAGGAGTATGACTGCTGGATGGTATGGTAAGACAATGTTTAGTTTGTAAGAAACTGCTGAACTGTCTTCCAAAATGGCTGCACCATTCCACACTCCCTCAGGCAATGATGAGAGATTGCTCTACATCCTCACCAGCATTTGGTGGTATCAGTTATTGGACTTTGGCTATTCTGAAAGATGTGCAGTGGTACCTTGTTTAAATTTGGCATTCCCTAATATTATATTGCGGAGAAGGCAATGGCACCCCATTCCAGTACTCTTGCCTGGAAAATCCCATGGACGGAGGAGCCTGGTGGGCCTCAGTCCATGGGGTCGCTAAGAGTCGGACACGACTGAGCAACTTCACTTTCACTTTTCACTTTCATGCACTGGAGAAGGAAATGGCAACCCACTCCAGTGTTCTTGCCTGGAGAATCCCAGGGACGGGGGAGCCTGATGGGCTGCCATCTATGGGGTCGCACAGAGTCGGACACGACTGAAGCGACTTAGCAGCAGCAGCAGCAATATTATACTGAGTATCTCTGCATATACTTATTTGCCATCTGTATATGTTCTTTGATGACAAGTCTGTTCAAGTCTTTTGCCCATCTTATTACTTCTGAGTTTTTAATAATTCTGTTTTTTAAGTAACAGGACTTTATCAGATATGTGTTTCACAAGTATTTCCTCTGAATATGTAGCTTCTTTTCATTCTCTTAGTGTCTTTCACAGAAGTTTTTTAAAATTTTAATTAAGTTCTGTTCATCAGTTCTTTCATGGACAGTGAAATGTCCACGTGGTAATAGTGCCTTGGTATCAAAAGGTCATCACCAAACCCAAGGTGACCAAGAATTTCTATACCTTTTATACCTTTTACAGTTTTGTATTTTAACACTAAATTTGTGATAATTTTGAGTTACTTTTTGTGAAACGTATATGGTCTGGATATAGTTTGTGGTTTTTCTTGTCACTGTTTTTTGGGTTGTTTTTTTTTCCATGTGGCTGGGCAGCTATTCCAGTACCATTTATTGAAGAGAGTCTCCTTTTCCCATTGAAATGCCCCTGTCCTTTTATCAAAGATCACTGGAATATATTTGTACCAGTCTATTTCTGGGCTGTTACCTTGTCTTCTTTTGTCAACACCACACCATCTATATTCCTGTAGATCTACAGCAGCCTAAGTCCCCTGATTTTGTTTTTCTTCAATACTGTGTTGGCTACCCTGTGTCTTTTGCCTTTCCACTTAAACTTTGCTGGGATTCTGTCTAGTGCTACACTAAATCTATGGATCAAATTGGGAAGAACTGACATCTTGACAATATTGAGTCTTTCTATCAATGAACATGGGATAGCTCTCCCTTTTTTTAGATTCTTTGATATTTCTCATGAGAGTTTTAAGAGTTTTCTTCATGTAGATCTTACACAAACTTTGTTAATTTATATCTGTATATTTTTTTTTTGGTGCTAATACAAATTGTATGGCTTTCAATTTCAAATTCCAATTGTTCATTGCTGGTATATGGAAAAGGAATTGATTACGTGGGTTTTTTTTTAAAGCCATTTAATTTTGTATATTTACTTTGTATCCTGCAACCTTATAATTCCAGCAGAGTTCTCTTTTGTTGTTGATTTCTTGAGATGTCTATGTAGACATGCTACCTGTAAAGTTTTTCCCCTCCTTTTCATCTGTATAAGTTTTACTCCTTTTCGTCTTTTTGCATTAGCTAGGACTCCCAGTATGATGCTGAATAGGAATGGTGAGAGAAGAAACACTTTGTTCTTGATCTTAGGGGGAAGTATGTAGTTTCTCAGAATTAGGTACAAGGTTAGCTGCAGGATTTTTGTAGGTGTTCTTTATCAAGTTTATGAAGATCCTCCTATAGTGCTAGTCTGTTCGGAGGCTTTTTTATTTTTTAAATCACGAATGGGAGCTGATTTTTCTCAAATGCTTTTTCTGCATCTATTGGTGTGACAGGATTTTTCTTCTTGAGCCTACTGATGGACTGTATACAAATTTTAAAATGTTGAACCAACCTTGCATAACTGGAATGTAACGCACTAGGTTGTTGTAGTCTTTTCAAGGGTTGCTTTAACAACCACAAACTGAGTTGCTTGGAACAACAGAAATGTACTCTCTCACATTTCTAGAGGGTAGAAGTCCAGAATTGAAGTTATCAGCAGTGCAACATGCATCCTCCAAAAGCCCTAGGAAAGAATACTTCCTTGCCTTACTTTAGCTTCTGGTGGTTTCTGAAAATCCTTAGTGTTTCTTGGATTGTATATACATCATTCCAATCTCATTTCCACCTTTCCAGTGCCGCCTTCTGTGTATGTATCTCTGCTTGTTTATATGGCCTTCTATGACTCTGTGACCAAAGTTTCCTCTTTCTGTAGGAATACAATAGTGGCTTAGAGAAAGAGTTGATTACAGCATATTAATCTTGTATCTTCAACCCTGCTGAACTTTTATTAGCTACAATAGTCTGTATACACGTATTCTTTATGGTTTTTTTGTATGTAAGACAATGTCAAATAGATACAGAGAGTTAACTTGGGACTTCCCTGGTGGCCCAGTGCTAAAACTCCATGCTCCCAATGCAGGGGGCCCAGATTCGATCCCTGGTCAGGGAACCAGATCCCATGTACCATAACTAAGAGTTTGCATGCCACAACTAAAGATCCCACCTGCAACTAAGACCTGGTACAAATAAACAAATAAAACAAATATTTTAAAAGGCATACTTTAACTTCATTTCCAGTCTAGAAATCTTCTGCAATTTTCTTAGCTTTCAGTTCAGTTCAGTCACTCATTTGTCTCTGACTCTTTGTGACCCCACAGACTGCAGCATGCCAGGCTTCCGTGTCCATTACCAACTCCTGGAGCTTGCTCAAAAACTCATGTCCATCGAGTCGGTGATGCCATCCAACCATCTCATCCTCTGTCATCCCTTTCTCCTCCCGCCTTCAATTCTTCCCAGCATCAAGGTCTTTTCCAGTGAGTCAGTTCTTCACATCAGGTTGCCAAAGAATTGGAGTTTCAGCTTCAGCATCAGTCCTTCCAATGAATATTCAGGACTGATTTCTTTTAGGATTGACTGGCTGGATCTCCTTGCAGTCCAAATGACTCTCAAGAGTTTTCTCCAACACAACAGTTCAAAAGCATCAATTCTTCGGACTCAACCTTCTTTATAGTCCCAACTCTCACATCCATACATGACTACTAGAAAAACCATAGCTTTGACTAAATGGACTTTTGTTGGGAGCTGTCTAGGTTTGACATAGCTTTTCTTCCAAGGAGTAAGCATCTTTTAATTTCATGGCTGCAGTCACCATGGGCAGTGATTTGGGAGCCCAAGAAAATAAACACTATTTCCATTGTTTCCCCAGGTATTTGCCATGAAGTGATGGGACTGGATGCCATGATCTTAGTTTTTTGAATGTTGAGTTTTAAACCAGCTTTTTCACTCTCCTCTTTCACTTTCATCAAGAGGCTCTTTAGTTCCTCTTTGCTTTCTGCCATAAGGGTGGTATTGTCTGCGTATCTGAGGCTGTTCTCCCTGCAATCTTGATTCCAGCTTGTGCTTCATCCAGCTCAGCATTTCACATGATGTACTCTGCATGTAAGTTAAATAAGCATGGTGACAATATATAGCCTTGACATACTCCTTTCCCAATTTGGAACCAGTTTAGCTTTGGTACAAACCAGTTTAGCTCATGGTACAAACTGGAAAATGTTCCCTCCTTTCCTATTTTTTGGAAGAGTCCATGAAAGAATATTCTTTCAATGTTTGGTATAACTAAAAAGTTTTGATGGTTTGTGCCTTTTTTGGAGTTTGCCCATCTCACTTAGGTAATCTAATTTCTGGGCATATAGTTGTTCATTTCCTAAAATCCTTTTTATTTCTCCAAGGTCAGTCTTTTTCATTCCTGATCTTAGTATCTTGATTCTTCCCTTTTTCATGGGTGCTAGCTAAAGGCTTATCAATTTTGTTGATCTTTTCAAATAATCAATTTTTGGTCACACTGATTTTCTCCGTTGTTTCTCAGTGTTCCAGTTCACTTATCTATGCTATAACCTCTATCAATTTTTTCCTTCTTGCTTTGAGCTTAGTTTGCTCTTCTTTTTCTAGTTTTTAAGATGGAACTTGGGTTGTTTTGAGATTTTTCTTATTTAATATAGGTGGCTCAGACGGTAAAGCATCTGCCTACAATGCAGGAGATGTTCGATCCCTGGGTTGGGAAGACCCCCTGGAGAAGGAAATGGCAACCCACTCCAGTACTCTTGCCTGGAAAATCCCATGGATGGAGAATCCTGGTAGGCTACAGTCCATGGGGTAGCACAGAGTCGGACATGACTGAGAGATTTCACTCACTCACTCACTCACTCATTTACAGCTATACATTTTCTTCTAACTACTGCTTTACATACATCCACAAGTTTTGGTATGTTTTATTTTCATTTATCTCAAATTGTTTCCTAATTACCCCTTTGATTTCTTCTTTGACCTCTTGGTTATTTAAGAGTATTGTTTAATTTCCATATAGTTGTGACTTTCCCAAATGTCCCTTGTATTAACTTCTAATTTCATGCTAGTTGTGGTTTCAGACCATATTTTGCAGTTTTAATTTTTTTAAATGTACTGAGTCTTGCTTTACATACATTCTATCACAGAGAATGTGTCACGTACATTTGCGAAGAATGGGAGTTCTGTTGTTGGGTGCTCTGTAAATGTCTGTTACGTTGAGTTAGATCACAGAATTGTTCAAATATTCTATTTCCTTGTTGATCTTATTTCTACTTGTTCTATCCATTACTGAAAATGGAATTTTGAAATCTCCATCTATTAATGAATTGTCTATTTCTCTTTTCATTTATATTTGTTTTTGTTTCATATATTTTTGGATCTATATTGCTAGTTTCACATGAGTTTATGCTTTATGATCTTCTCATGGACAGACCCTTTTGCTACTACAAATGTCTTTTCTTGTCTCCAGTAACAACTGCTGTCTTAAAGTCTATCTGGCCTACTAGTATAGCTACTCCAGCTCTCTTTTGTTATTATTTCCATGGTTTATTTTCTTCTTTTACTTTCAACATACTGTGTCTTTGAAACTAAAAAATGTCTTGTGTAGAAAGTACATCTTCATATTTTCACTTAATCTAAGTTACTAATTTATACTTCTGAATGGTGTTTAGTCCATTTACATTTAGTACAATTACTGACAGAGTAAAATTTACATCTGCCATTTTACTATTTGTTTTCCACATGCCTTATATCTTTTCTGTCCCTCTATTTTTCCTCTACTGCCCTAATTTGTATTAAACAGGCATTTTCTAGTTACCATTTTAACTCCCTCGTCATTCTTTTTCTTACATTTTTGAGTTATTTTCTTAGTGTTTCACCTGGGGATTACAATTAACATATTACAACAATCTCATTTGGTCAATTAATACAAAGTTAACTTTGGTATTGTTCAAAAACTTTGCTTCTATATGGCTCTATTCCCTCTGCTCCCCTTTGTAACTTTGTCTTACAAATTATATATTTATATACTGTATACACATCCAATTAGATTTATAATTATTGCTTTTTGTCTTTATCTCTTAAAACACAAACTAGAAGAAAAGTTACAAACAAAAATATATTTTTTCTCTCCTTTATCTATATAGTTACCTTTCCCGGGGCTACTTATTTCTTCATGTGGATACAAGTTACTGTCTATGTCATTTCATTTCTACATGAAGGACTCCCTTAAGTACTTCTTGTAGTCTGCTAGTGACAAATCCCCCCAGCTTTTATCTCAGAATGTCTTACTTTCTCCTTTTAAAAAAAATGAGATATAAATTACAAAAAATCACCATTTTAAAGAGTATAATTCAGAGATTTTAGTATACCTATCAACACTACCTATTTCAATAATATTTTCATCACCCTGAAAAGAACCTTGTACCCATCAGCAGTTACTCCCTATTCCTGCCAGCATTCTCATTCTCTGGAAACCAGCAATCTCTGTTTTGTCTCTACAAATATGCCTATTCCAGATATTTCAGATATGCATGCTAAGCCACTTCAGTAGTGTCTGACTGTGTGGTAGCCCACCAGGCTCCTGTGTCCGTGGGCTTCTCCAGGTTAAGAATACGGGAGTGGATTGCCATGCCCTCCCCTAGGAGATCTTCCCAACCCAGAGATGGAACCTTCATCTCTTATGTCTCCTGCATTGGCAGGCAGGTTCTTTACCACTAGTGCCACCTGGGAAGCCCATTCATAGAAATGGAATAATATAAATACGTGACTTTTTATGTTTAGCTTCTTTCACTGAACACAATGTCAAGGTTTCGCCTTCATTTCTGAACAGGAGCTTTTCTGGATATACAATTCCTATTCAACCTTCTTTTTCTTTCAGCATTTGCAATATGTCATATGACTGCCTTCGGGCCTCCATGATTGCTGATGAGAAGTCAGCTCTTAATCAAATTGAAGATGCCCTGAACACGACGAGTGGCTTTCACTTGGTGCTTTCAAGATGCCCTCTTTGTCTTTCAGCAGTTTTACTAGGTTGTGTCTCAGTGTGGGTATCTTTGAATTTTTCCTATTTAGTGTTCATTGGGCCTCTTGGTTGAATGATTTTTTTCACTAATTTGGGTAATTCGGGGCTATTATTTCCTCCAGTGTTCTTTCTTCCTTATCCTTTCTCATTACTCCCCTTCTGGGAATCACATTATGTTCATATTGCTATGGCTGATGTTGTCCCACAGATCTCTGAGCCTCTGTTAGAATTCCTTATTTTTTCTTTCTTTTCTTCACACTGAATGATATCAACTGACCTACCTTCAAATTTCTAGCTATTTCTTTCTGCCTAATCAAATCTGATGTTAAGCCCCCATAGTGAAATTTTCATTTATTACATTTTAGAATGCCAGAATTTCTATAAGGTTAATTTTCTTTAAAATACCTTTATTCAGATAATCCATGTACCATTTAATTCACCAATTTAAAGTGTAAAATTAAATGGTTTTTAGTGGATTCACAGATATATACAACTATTACCACAATCAATTTTATAACATTTTCATCACGTCAACAAGAAGCCCCAGACTCTTAAACTGCCACCACTCTACATCTTTTACTCTCTCCCTAACTTAGCCCTAAGCAACCACTAATCTACTTTCTGTTCCTAAAAATGTGACTGTTCTAAACATTTCTGATGAATGGACTCATGTAATATGTGAATGTGTGGTCCTTTATGACTGGCTTCTTTCACTTAGCATGACATATTCAAGGTCCAGGTATCGCTTGCTGTTTCACCTAATCTATATTTTTTCCTTAAAATTTTTATTATTTTATTTTCTCTTCTCTTGTCTCAATTGTTGCATGCTCTTCTTTTATTCTTTTAGTGGCTACCCCAGAAATTACAACATAACTCTTTAGTGTATCAAAATATATTAGTACTTTCACCTTTTCCTCAATAATTAAAGAAACCCAAGGCATTGGAATTTCATTTACTTCTCCCAGATGTATCTCCAAGATATGTTATTGTCATTAACTTGAAATTTATACACACAAATGAATACATATCCATTCAAAAACATTAGTTATTTTAGATGGTGGGCATTCATTTAAATTTATGCCCATGTTTGGCACTTTCATTCCTATTTTTATTCCTTTAACCATTTCTACATTTCTTTCTGGGATAATTTTCCTTCTAGGTGAAAAATGCTCTTTAGTATATGCCTTCAGTGCAAATCTGCCAATAACAGAGTCTTTCTTTTTTTCACCTTACTAAAAGTTACTTTTAGTGGATATCAGATTCTATGTTGGTAGTCATTTTCCTTCAGCATTTTGTAGCTACTCTTTATCTTGTGGTTCAAACTGTTTGACTAGTTCACTATTTGTCAATTTGTCAATCCTTGAAGATAAGTGTTCTTGTTTTCCTTAACAGGTGTGTATATACATAATATGTCTTAACAGGGGCTGCTGCTGTTGCTGCTAAGTTGCTTCAGTCGTGTCTGACTCTGTGATCCCAAAGACGGCAGCCCACCAGGCTCCCCCGTCCCTGGGATTCTCCAGGCAAGAACACTGGAGTGGGTTGCCACTTCCTTCTCCAATGCATGAAAGTGAAAAGTGAAAGTGAAGTCGCTCAGTCGTGTCCGACTCTTAGCGACCCCATGGACTGCGGCCCACCAGGCTCCTCCGTCCATGGGATTTTCAAGGCAAGAGTACTGGAGTGGGGTGCCATTGCCTTCTCTGTAACAGGTGCATATATATGTATGTCTTTACTTTCAACAGTTTTATTATAATGTGCCTGCTGTTGCTGGTACTAAGTCACTTCAGTCGTGTCCAACTCTGTGTGACCCCATAGACAGCAGCCCACCAGGCTCCCCCATCCCTGGGATTCTCCAGGCAAGAACACTGGAGTGGGTTGCCATTTCCTTCTCCAATGCATGAAAGTGAAGAGTGAAAGTGAAGAGTGAAAGGGAAGTCGCTCAGTCATGTCCGACTCTTTGCGACCCCATGGACTGCAGCCCACCAGGCTCCTATATCCATGGGACTTTCCAGGCAAGAGTACTGGAGTGGGGTGCCATCGCCTTCTCCGATAATGTGCCTAAGTGCACTTTTTATATCTTGCTTGAGATTTGACAGATTTCTTGTCTCTATGACTTGATGTGTTTTCTATCACTTTTAGAATGTTCTTTACCATTGTCTTTTCTGCCCTCTATTCTCACTTACCTCCTTCTAGGCCACTTATGTGTGTATTATATTTTAACTCCGTAACTCCCATGTCTGTTGCCTTGTTGTATTTTCTAATCCTCTGTATCTCTGTGAAATTTATTTTTTTATCTATATTTTAATGGTCTCTCTATTTCCTCAATTAAGCCTAAACTAAGATTACCCATTGTTATGCACAAAGATATGTTTCTCCAAAATTTGTGTGTTGAAGACCTAATCCACTATACCCAGAATGTGACTGTACTTGGAATATCTATTTAAAGAGGTTATTCAGTTTAAATGAGGTCACAGGGGTGGGCCCTCATCAAATATGACTGGTGTCTTTCTAATAAGAAGGGACTGGTACACAGACATACATGGGGCGAATATTATGTGACACAGAGAGAAGACAGCCATCTTTAAGACAAGGAGAGAGGCCTCAGGAGAATCCGGCCCTCTAAAATAGCACCTTGATCTTAGACTTCCTACCCTACATAATAACTGTGAGGAAATAAACTTTTATTGTTTAAGCCACTCAATCCATGGGATATTGTTATGGCAGCCCTAGCAACCTAATGCACCAATTCATTGACTGTTTAATTTTGGTAAGCATAATTTTTAGTTCTATAAATTTCAGTTTTTTCCCATAGGACTCCCCAAGAATTCTTTGCTAAAATTCTTAATGTTATCTTCCGTTTCTCTGAATTTATTAAGTGTAGTTATTTTAAAACCTATCTGATTACTCATCTGGCTGAATCCTCTGTGTATCTGGATCAATTATCTGTAGATCTTCTTGGTTTTTCAGTTCCTTCATTTTCTCTTGTATCCTTGGTTATTATTTACTGATTGCTAGATACTGCAGAAAAAATGTGATGCCCAGGATACTACTATCTTCCTTCAGAGGATTTTTATTTGCTTTTGGCAAATGGGCAGTAAAGCTAGCAGTCAGAGTTTACCTGAATCCATATCCAAGAACTGAAATTAATTCAGAGTTGGTCTACCTACAGTTCTTCTTTATTCAGTCTGTAGCCCTTCAGATTCACAAGTAATGGGGAGCAGACTCCAGATGACACTGACATGGGGGCCCAGGCCTCTAGCTTTTGACTCCTAAAGACTTCAAAAGTGCTTTACAGCTTTTCAGTGTTTCAGCTGCCTCTTCCAGAATTAGCTTATGTCCCTAAAGAAAAAGAACCCAAACGCAGCTCTCATCATCTGTGTTTCAGTCTATTTGTATTTTCACCTACTTAGTCTTTCTTTTGAATTAAACTCAAATTATATATATGATAAATATGATATATATATACACACATATGTATGTATATATATATTCTGAATGCATATTTATGTATATGTGTGTATGTATATAACTATATCAAACACACATGTATTCATATGAGTGTGTAATATTCCTTTTAAAAAACTGAATGCTAACATAGCTTAGACATAGAATACCTCACTTTATTGTGCTTTACTTCTTTGCATTTTGCAGATATTGCATTTTTTACAAATTACAGGTTTGTGTCACTTTGTGTTGAGCAAGTCTATCAGTGCCATTTTTTCAATACATTTTAAAATGAAGATATGCATATTTGTTTACTGAACATTTAATAAGATTACACTATAGTGTAAAGCTAACTTTTATATGCACTGGGAAACTAAGAACTTGTGACTCATTTCATTGCAGTACTAGCTTTACTGTTGTAGTCTGGGGCTGAACCCACAATATCCTATCTCTGAGGTATGCTTGTATTTACATTATTGTTAAGCAACTAATACAAGTAATGCGGGGCCTGGAACGATGTTTTTAACACAGAGAAGATTCAAGTTTGTTTCTTCCAGGTACCTGGAGTATTTGCACTGAGAAACTTGGAAACACTAGCACACCAGATCATCATATCTGATTCAAAAATTTTAAATAATGCAAAGGTGATCTACAGTTTGCTTTCAATTACTCTTATTCCTAGAAAGTAGCCCCTTGGGGTCCTAAAACCAAATGATGGAGGTTTTCTAGTGTGATCTAGTTTTAGGGGCTTCTAAAGTCTAATGACTGTCCACCTAGAAAAATACTTGCACTTGACAAAAGCAGACTGTCAAGAGCATTCCTCAAGAAATGCTTCTTGAATGAGAAAGTAAGGACCTCTGAAAAACCGTTCAACCATAAAAGCAACACGCATACTGCACAAAGGGTCAAAAGCAACTCTTTTAGGGCTGTGAAAACTAACTAGAGCTTGAAAGAATCTGAACCGCATTTATTCAATAAAACTGTCTGGATCTTGAGCTTTGTGGTGTTTTAACTTGTTTTGTTATATCCCTGTTTCTTTGCAATAGACCACAGTAACTGTAAAAATAATCCAGCAATCGCTGGAGGATGCAGAACATTCAGAGCATTTGAAGAAATTCTTATCCTGTCATTAGCTGATCACTAAGCTAAACTATTTTATTTATTTTAAGCCATGAAATTAAAATATGCTTACTTCTTGGAAGGAAAGTTATGACCAACCTAGATAGCATATTAAAAAGCAGAGACATTACTTTGTCAACAAAGGTCCGTTTAGTCAAGGCTATGGTTTTTCCAGTGGTCATGTATGGATGTGAGAGTTGGACTGTGAAGAAAGCTGAGCACCGAAGAATTGATGCTTTTAACTGTGGTGTTGGAGAAGACTCTTGAGAGTCCCTTGGACTGCAAGGAGATCCAACCAGTCCATCCTAAAGGAGACCAGTCCTGGGTGTCATTGGAAGAACTGATGCTGAGGCTGAAACTCCAATACTTTGGCCACTTGATGCGAAGAACTGGTTCATTGGAAAAGACCCTGATGCTGGGAGGGATTGGGGGCAGGAGGAGAAGGGGACAACAGGATGAGATGGCTGGATGGCATCACCAACTCGATGCACATGAATTTGAGTAAACTCCAGGAGTTGGTGATGGACAGGGAGGCCTGGCATGCTATGATTCATGGGGTCGCAAAGAGTCAGACACTACTGAGTGACTGAACTGAACTGAACTGAAGCTAAACTAAGGGGAGATTTCAGTGACTACACACAGTTTAGATTACCAAGATTACAGAATCAGGCCAGGAAAGTCATCAAACAAAGAGCAACAACAGTCCACGGGGGTGCAGATCTGACTTGCAGAGTCATCAGCATTATATTAAAAACGTCTAGCTTTCAATTAAAAAATTATGAAGCATGCCAGGAAATAGTAACGTAAAGCCCATTCACATGAAAAAATGTAGTAAACAGAAACTGTACTGGAGAAGCCCAGACATTGGTTATACTAGACAAGGACTTTAAACCAATCATTTTAAATAATGTTCAAAGATCTAAAGAAAACTACATCCAAGACTTTAAGGAAAATCTCACACACAAAAAGACTACCAATAAAAATACAGAAATTATAAGAAAGGGGCTGCCCTGGTGGTCTACTGGTTAAGAATCTGCCTTGCAATGCAAAGGACACTGCTTCGATTCCTGGTCCACAAAGATCCCACATGCCTCAGAGCAACTAAGTCCATGCGCCACAACTACTGAGCCTACATGCAACTACTGAAGCCCATGTGCCTAGAGCCTGTGCTCTGCAACAGGAGAAGCCACTGCAATGAGAAATCCACACACCACAACAATGAGTAGCCCCTGCTTACCACAAATAGAGAAAGCCTGCATGCAGCAATGAAGACCTACCACAGCCAAAAAATAATATTTAAAAAAAATTGTAAGAAAGAACCAACAAAAATTTTGGAGTCAGAAAGTATTAAATGAAATGGAAATGAAAAATTCAGTAGAGGGGCTTAAGAGTAGATAATCCAGTATGAGAAATAGAAAAAAATGGAAGAAAAATAAATGCAGCCTCTGAAACGCAGTGCAACACCATCAAGCATAACAACATACAAATAATGGGAGTCTTAGTAGCAGAGGAGAAAGGGAAAGGGGCAAAAGTGTATGTGAAGAAATACTGACCAAAGATTTCCTAGTTTGATGCAAAAATCAACTGACACATTATATAAGACGTAAAATATCAATTAGGATAAACCCAAACTTAATCTGCAACATCAGCCCTTCCCTGGGTCTCCAGCCTGCTGGCCAACCCAGTACATTTTGGACTTGCCAGCCTCTGTAAGTTACATGAGCCAGTTCCTCAAAATACACACACATACACACACATATTGTATTGATTCTGTTTCTCTGGAAACCCTAATATAAAATTATCACAAAGAAAGAGGCACACCATAGAACCACACAGGAACAATATTTTGTGTACTATTGAAATTAATTTGGTATTAACATGAATGAGACTTATAAAGTCCAACACACTTTCACCATAAAAACACTCTCCCCATTAGGAACATAAAGAAACTTCCTGAACATGATAAAATGAGTCTATGAAAAGCCCACAGCTAACATCATGCTAAATGGTTAAAGACTTAAAAGTATCCACCTAAGAGCAAGAAAAAGATAAGGATGCCTGTTTTCACCACTTCTATTAAAAACTGTACTGGAAGTTAGAGCAATTAAGCAAGAAAAACAGATAAAAGGCAACTAAATTCAGATGAAAGAAGTGTGACTATTTCTACTTGCACATAATCGATTCTATACACAAAAAATCCAAAAGAATTGGGGGGAAAATCTACTAAAGCTAGTAAGTTTGGAAAAGTTGAACAGTTGAACATTAATACATAAAACAGTTAGTTCTAAACTCCAGCATGAATAATCCAAAAATGAGAACTATTCTATAACTGTAGCATTCAAAAGACTAAAATATCCAGAGTAAATTTAATCAGGGAAGTATAATACTTGTACATGGAAACTATAAAACATTGCTGAGAGAAATTAGAAACAACCTAAATAGACGAAAAAACATCCTATGTCTACATACTGCAAGAGTAAATTTAAGATTACAATATTTCCAAAGTGATCTATAAATTCAATGCAATTGCTATCAAATTTCCAATGGCCTTTTTTGAAAAAAGAAATGAAAATGACTATTCTCAAATTCATATGGAATGCCAAGGGTATCTGAATAACCAAAACAATATTGAAAGAAAAAAAATGGAAAACTCAGACTTCCTAACTTCAAAACTAACTAAAATGAAACAATATAACCAAAACAGTGTTACTCTGACCTAAGGATGACAAATAAACCAAAGGAATAGAATTGAGAGTTTAGAAATAAACCCAAACAGCTTTGTTTGGCCAACTGAATCTTAACCAGGATGCCAATACCAGTCTGTAAAGAATAGTCTCCCCAACAATAGGTGCTGGGAGAAGCAGGTAACTACATGCAAAAGAGTAGAGTTGGACCCCTGCTTTACTCCATACACAAAATGTAACTCAAAGTGGATCAATGACCTAAATGGTAAGAGCTAAAGCTCTAAAACTACTAGAAGAAAAACAAAGGTGTAAATCTTTGTGACTTCAAATTAGGTAACAGATTCTCAGACTTGATACCATAAGCACAAGGAATAAAAGAAAAAATAGACAAATGGGACTTTATCAAAATTTAAACTTTTGTGCATCAAATAACATTATCAAAAAAGTAAAGAAACTCTACAAAATGGGAGAAAATATCTGCAAATCATACATCAGATAAAAGTTCTGTATTCACAATATATAAAACAAAAACTCTTACAAGTCAAAAATAAAAAGACAAAGATCAATTGAAAAACAGGATAAGGACCTGAAAGGACTTCTCTAAAGAAGATATACAAATGGACAATAAGCACATGAAAAGATGTTCAACATGGTTAATCATTAAGGAAATGCAAGTTAAAACCACAGTGAGATTCCACTTCACAATAGTTACAATTAAAAAATGGAAAATAATAAGAATGGTAGCTGAGGATAAAGAAATAAATGGTTGTGCAATGAGGAAATTACAGTATTACACTGGTCTCTTTTAAGAGTCCCAGAGAAGAGATGATACTGTCTGTTAGCTCAAAAATACCAGATGTCTGAAATCGCAAATGAACTGCTGTTTTCAGAACCTGATAAAGTTGAATGTAAGCCTAAAAACTTAAGTGGCATGCCTGTGGGAGATACTTTAGTCTTACAGTATAATGATGAACTGGACTAATTATTCATGCCTATGAGGGTCTCTACTAATGTGTCACTATTGACTCTTACATTTCAGGTTATATCTACCCATCACCCTGCACTGTGATGTGACACTAATCTTGTTGGTAAGATTCATCTATACCATGTCTTGTGATAATACTAATGTTGATAATCACATCATGAGAAATGCTGGACTGGATGAAGCACAAGCTGGAATCAAGATTGCTGGGAGAGATATCAATAACCTCAGATATGCAAATGATACCACAGTTATGGTAAAAAGCAAAGAAGAACTAAAGAGCCTCTTGATGAAAGTGAAAGAGGAGAGTGAAAATGTTGGCTTAAAACAACATTTAGAAAACTAAGATCATGACATCTGGTCCCATAACTTCATGGCAAATATCTGGGGAAACAATGCAAACAGTGACAGACTTTATATTTTTGGGCTCCAAAATCACTGCAATGGTGACTGCAGCCATGAAATTAAAAGATCCTTGCTCCTTGGAAGAAAAGCTATGACCAACCTAGACAGAATATTAAAAAGCAGAGACGGTACTTTGCCAACAAAGGTCCATCTAGTCAAAGCTATGGTTTTTCCAGTTGTCACGTATGGATATGAGAGTTGGGACTATAAAGAAAGCTGAGCACCGAATAATTGATGCTTTTGAACTGTGATGTTGGAGAAGACTTTTGAGAGTCCCGTGGACTGCAAGGAGATCCAACCAGTCCATCCTAAAGGAAATCAGTCCTGAATATTCATTGGAAGGACTGATGCTGAAGCTCCAATACTTTGGCCACCTGATGCAAAGAACTGACTCATTTGAAAATCTTACCCTGATGCTGGGAAAGATTGAAGGTGGGAGGAGAAGGGGACGACAGAGGATGAGATGGTTAGATGGCATCACCGACTCAACGGACATGAGTTTGAGTAAACTCTGGGAGTTGGTGATGGACAGGGAGGCCTGGCGTGCTGCAGTCCATGGGGTCGCAAAGAGTCAGACACGACTGAGAGACTGAACTGAACTGAACTGGTAAGCAAATATACTGGGAAGTTGGGTTAAAGCCTCCTCAGGATGTATAATACTGATGGAAAAATAACTGCTCGGAGGAAGAACAGGATTAGCAAATCATAAGCTAACTCCCATGCTAAAGAGTTTTGTACAAGTTTATTTTAAGGTACAAACAGAATTCGGAGTGGGTTGCCATTCCCTTCTTCAGGGGATCTCATGACCCAGGGATCGAACACAGGTCTCCTGCATTGCAGGCAGATTCTTTACCATCTGAGCCACCAGGGAAGCCCAATAAATAAGAAGGGAATAATAATTAGTATAGAAGTTTGAGAATACAAGTAAGACTTTTTAGAGCATATTAGCTTTTTCTTTAAGTCTACCCCTACCCCAAACTGACCCCTCCAAAAATTCACAATGTTACTACTTGGCTCATAGAAATGCAGTAGAAGTGACACTACATGGATTTTAAGGCTAAGGTATACAAGGCAACACATTTTCCACCTGGCTCTCTATAGTCTCTTGGAATGCTCAAGCACTGAGCCCAGCCACCTTGCTTGAGGAAGCCTAAACTAGCTCATGTGAAAAGACCACATGAAGATGCCCAAAGGGCGAGGAATGGGAGCCCACTGTCCAACTTCCTGACAGTGAACATCATAAATGCTCACTGTATGTCACTAAGTTTTAGGGCATTTTATTACACAGCCATCAATAACTGAACAGGCTCAAATAATTTACAACCTAAAGGGAGAGATAAATAAAGATACAAACAACTAACAAAAAGCAGGATGTGATAATCACCATGCAGAATGTAAACAGAAGGCCTTGAAAGAGGACCATAAAAAATCAGTCTAGCTAGGCATGGCTCAGCTGGTAAAGAATCTGCCTGCAAGGCAGAAGACCTGGGATAGATCCTTGGGTTAGGAAGATCTCCTGGAGAAGGGAAAGGCTACCCATCCCAGTATTCTGGCCTGGAGAATTTCATGGACTGTACAGTCCACAGGGTTACAAAGAGCTGGACACAACTAAATCACTTTCACTTTCTTTCAAGGGACAGAGCAGACCGGGGAATAAGAAGCTTCACAGAAGCAATCTTCAAGCTATGGCCTAAAAGACACATAGAACTTTGCAGGAAAACAACAGCAATAATAAGAAGGAAGGTGCAGGAGAACTTGGTAACAAAGTAGCATATCATGGAATTCTTCAGAGACAGAAACTGAATTTCTGGTTTACTGTCTAATATTGAAACAGTATCAAACTATTTGAAGGACACTGTAGGAAATGTTACTCTAAAATGAAACAAGGCAGAGTTCTTGAGATTGACCTTAATCATGAGAAATTATTAGATTTCTTGCTGTTTAATCTTTATGCAAAGGGCTAACTCTGACCCCTAAGAAATGAAAGCCACTTATCAGTGCTTCCTTTGATGTACGGGCCAAGGCAAAACTCAGTACCTCGCTTGCTCATTGTCCCAGACCTAGTATCAGCTTAATGACAGCAATTCTCCACACTCAGCATTCCTTGGAGTTCTAGGGGTGATTTTCAGGGAGGCACTGATCTTGAACCTAAATGAAAAGAGCCAGGGACTAATAACAGCCATAAAAAGCTGAGAAAATTAATAAGCTGCTTTAATCACTGAAATTTACCCTGACTTTTCTGATAAGGCCCTAAAGATTATATTTATAGGCAACAGGCCGATAAGCCAGGAAATAATCATTACTTACCAAACCAAATCAAAGCACTGAGCTCTTCAAGCTGCTCGACAAGTAGAGGCACGCAGTCTTTCTGAGCTGCTTGCTGGTGGTCTGTTTGGGAAACTCACCTTCGATCTGGGATACCTCTCTCTAAATCAGTACCTGCGTGCTCAGTCGCTTCAGTTGTATCCAGCTCTTTGTGACTCTATGGACTGTGGCCCACCAGGCTCCTCTGTCCATGGGATTCTCCAGGCAAGAATATATGGAGGAGGTATGCCCTCCTCCATGGGATCTTCTCCATCCAGAGATTGAATCCGCTTCCAACCTGCATATCCTGTGTCTCCTGCACTGCAGGAGTATTCTTTACTTGCTGAGCCACTGGGGAAGCCCCACTAAATCAGACTTCCTCTTAAAATGATCAGGAAGGCAGTCCTTAAAAACCCTGATACTTTAAAACTGCTGTTCTCCTCACCTCATAAAACTTCTTTAAGGAGCCCACCAGGCATAGCTTCAGGCTATCCACAATCTCTTGATGAGGCATCTGGAATACCACTCGTGAATACCATTTTGTGAGGGTGCTGGGGCAGAGGTGGGGACAGAAGAAAGAGAAAAGATGAACACACATCCACAGAGGAAGGACTAGATCTGAATGTCAGCACACACAGGCTTCTGCATGTATCAGTCACACAAGTACCCAGCAAATGCATTTATGTTACATGTAAAATCACATGCTGATGCAAGGAAAAGATACATGTAAAGCAGCTACAGAATATAAATAATTGTGAATATTTGCTACCATACTGCTTTTAATTGAAAAAAAAAAAAAACCCTAGATATCCACCTACAGAGGATTAAATAGTGCTGTAGCATATAATAAATTCCATGCAGCAATTAAAAAGAAACAATGGACATTTATTTATATTGATATGGGAAAATGTCCAAAATATATAGTTTAAGTACACAAAAAATGAGGGACAGAATATATAGTAATATGCCACTTGTGTGTCCACCAGCTACCTGGAAGTGTTAATATGTACATAAAAGAGAACCTAAAAGTATATATATGCCAAATCTTTGGTGGTGGTTAATAAAAGATAAGCCATGAAGAATTTTCACTTTCTCAATTTCCAGAGATTTTTACATAAGCAAGCTTCATTTTTATAATCAGAAAAAAACAAACAAAATCCCTCATTTCTCGGGGGGAAAAATCCACTACCACCAAGACACAGGCTCCATTCTGAAAGGGATCACACTGCAGCCAGGGAAGAAACTTAAGACATGTGACAAGGAATTGCACAAATTAATACTATAGGAAGAGAGAGAAGGAAGGATTTTAGTGTACTTTTACTACAATATTGAATACTCAAAAAATTTTATGGCTTTATAGTAAGACTAGGTGTTCAAATAAGGTAACCAAACACAACAGAGCCAGGAGTGGCACTCACAGATTGATGCTTGCGACGAAGCCAACCACGGAGCGCATGCCTCTGCTGGGGTCATGGTAAACATCCATTCCAATCACCATTAACTGTTTCTGGGTCAGAAAGCAAAAAACAAACCAAAACATCCAAGTAATCTGTCACCCCACGTTGAACTGTTGTCTGAACCCCAAAGCAACATATGGAAGTAAGTTCTGGGGAGAGGGGGAGAAAGGGTGCAACCAAACTGAAATTTTTAAACACTGTGAACATAGTCAGAGATTGTCAAGATCAGGGATTGGCAGACTTTCTGTAAAGAGCTAATCAGTAAAGACCTTAGGCTTTGTGAGCCACACGGTCTCTGGGGAACTATGTAATTCTGCCACTGCAACACACAAGCAGCCACAGGTTGTAGTACATAAAGGAGTAAGGCTATGTTCCAATAAAACTTCATTTAAGGACAGTGAAAACTGAATTTCACCATTTTCACGTGTCTGGAGATATGTTTATTTTTCTCAACCATTTAAAAATGTGAAAACCAGTCTAAGCTTTTGGCCTATACGAAAACAAGCAATGAACCACTCTGATTACAAGGCAATGAGAATATGGAAAACTCTGGGAGGAAATTAGGAAAATAGCCAGGCAGGACTGTTTGGGGAGATGAACTGAATGAAGACATATCTCAGCATCACTCACCAGAGGAATATCTACTCCCCAGAGCTCACCACCCAATTTACAGTTAATCTGAAGTAAAATTTTCTGGGCCACACTTCGAAGTCTGGTGGGCTGACCAATGGTTCGGACATTGATGACCTGTAATACAGGGACCAAAAGATATGGGGAAAGAGGACACTAGCAACCTTTCAGACAACATAAACTACTCTAAAGCAAATACTACATTTGCTCAAGAAACTCCAGCTGGCAGATCATTTACTTTGCACTAACAGTTCTAACTCTAATTGGGTCTCTAGTCAGGCATGCGTGTACACACATGTGCACACAAAATGAAAATGAAAACCAAAAAACCAGCCAATAAAAACTTTCAAAAATATCTCATGCAGAGTAAAAAAAAAAATTAATCTCCATAGGAAAAGCCAGCTTTCCCCTTTCAAAGGGACGCCTATACTCTCAGAACCCAGTCATGTGAAACAACCTGGTGACTTGGCTGTGAACAAGCACAAGTGCTCATGTGGGAACATGAAAGCAGTATTTACAAAGAGCATCTGCTATTCCCAGGTTACTCTAATAGGAGAAGTTTCACCAGCTGGGTCTACACACGCTGGCTTCTAATGGTGACTTCAGTCTTTTTGAACAGATTTATCCCGCTTTTCCAAGCCTCAAGGGATGCTAGAGTTTCCATCTGCACCTCCTGCCTAGCTCCCACTCACCTGTGAGGGTACAGGAGTCTGCACACAGCACAGCTTTTTAATGGCCCCGTAGAGATCATCACGTGTACCCATGATGATGCAAACAACCATCTGTATCTTCCCCTTGAGGAGATAAAGTATATATAAGTCAGGCTTTGGAACTCTGAGGGGACCCTGATAGGGTTCTAGTCAGGGGCAGTTCAAGAGTCTGGAAAGCCAGAGGACCTTTAGTGTATAATGGGGGCTGAAACAAAGATGGTGGACATTCCAACACAGACAAAGGTCCTTGAACATGAATGGACCTTTGGGTTCACATTTTTTGGGTTCCAGGCTTCTTTGCTTAGCTATGTAACATGCTATGTTAAATTATCTAGAGCTGGTCCTGATTACCTGACTTATTCATTAGGAGACTTAAGATGCTTGCAAAAGACCAGACTTAAAAATATGAAAGGGTTTCTTATTAGTTGATGCTTTTAATTCCCGACATTTTTTTTTTTTTTTTGCCACTCTCTTTAGTAAACTAAGTGCCTTATGACATTCATGCCACAGAACTTTAACTAGGAAATAGGGAACATAATATCAGAAGAAAGGATTCAGAGCCAAATGCAGAGGAAATGAAGTCACTGCCAAATCCATAAGATCTTCCTAACTCTCTGATTACGATAGAGAAAAATATTGCCAGCAGCTTATCTTATATCAGTATCTTCTACCTCTCACTACTTAAGAGATCTGATATTAAAAACAAAGGATCTGACTTCCCTGGCGGTCCAGTGGTTGACTCCATGCTTCCACTGCAGGGGGCTTGGGTTTGATCCCTGGTTGGGGAACTAAGGTAACACATGCCGTGCAGTGTGATTTTAAAAATTGAAAAAAATTAAAGTAAGAGGGGGAAAAAAAAAAAGAGGCTCTTTCAAAATGTGAATAAAGGAAAGCAGCACAGAAGTAAAAAATTTGCCAACCTTTTATGCTACAATCAGAAATCAATAGTATACTATTCCAAACCAGATTAGTTTTAAATTAAGATCTTTCAGAGGACACACATTCCAGCAATCGTATCAAAGAACTTCCCAAGTCACAGAGAACAAAGGCTGTACACTGTGAGCCTATGGGCTGGATCTAAGAAATGGATGTGGTTTTTTAGTCTCTATAATGAGTCACAAGTCTTTTTTACATTAACATGTAAACTGCTAGGTAGATATACAAGTGCAAATCTAGATTTTTGGCTTCTATTGAAAAACAAATTAAAAATCAATTTGACAATGCTGGGCTGTTATCTGCAGTCATGGGGTTTACTCTCTTTATTCACTAGAGTTCCCTCCTGGCTCACTTCACTCTGGCAGACATCTGAGTTTATGACCCTGAAATAAAGAGAATAATGAAACAGAATGCCCGAAAGATGACAGATAATAAGACCAATATGACCAAGTAAGACCAAGTTACATTAGGAATGTAACTCATATCCATGTCAATATCCATGAAGATTGTTGGCAGTGCACTCTCATAAAAGGACCATGCCAAGGAACATGAGATGGGGGAGCAAGCGGAGGTACTAAGCTGGACTTTTCTTTTGAAAGCAAGGCAGAATTTATCAGGCCCAGGGAAGGCCACTACAGAATAAGAAGACATGGAAAGTCAGCAAGAAAATACAAAGAAAGGGAGAACATGAGTGTGCTGCTACAGATGATACACCCAGAGTGGTGGATCAAGAGAAAGTCATGACGCGAACATAACCTAATTCTAGTATTGATCTCACATGAACTGACTCTTCAATTCAAGGGCCAGTTATCTCCAAAATTTTTTGCCTGCTTTTGCTCTCTCCTTAATCTTCTTCCTCTGTTTTATGTACAGATAAGAACTGTAGGCCTGAACTACTAAGCTGTGAATACTATGACCTGCTCAGCTCTAGTGATACCATTCGGCTATCAGGAACAAGCTGATAGGCCCCCTGCCAAGTTCATCACTGGAGCAATTTGAATCTTAAGCCAGACCAGACTGTGACAGCTCAGTACTGAATCGTCCAAGATAGCACCTGGCCCAGGAAACTGCTTTCTGAGCACATGTTCTATAATGATAACAAACTGAAGTTAAGTCAGCTATTCTCTCGGCCAATTACATGAGGAACAGAACACTAGAGTGAGTGAGAATGCCAACACAGGAGAGAAGCAAACCCAGCCAAAGGGCATGTAGACTACTCTGTTAATTGTTTCACGTGCATATGAGTAAGACACAGGTTCCTGGACACCATCAACAGCAGACCAACAACCAGGGTAATATAAAATCAAGTATTCAAGTATTTCAAAATGGGCATCCAGAAAATTCAAGTTAATTTATACCTCAACCCCCAGCATGGATTGAATGGTTCTGACATAGGTCTCTATGCGATCATCCTTCAGTTCCACCCAGGCGGGTGGGCTCATACGCATGCCAATGGGGCCGGCTATCTTCTCCAACATGTTCACCAGCTCTCGGGCTTGATCCATTGCTCTCTTTGGGTAAAACAGTGCCCAGAAATGCATGGGGACCTAGGAACAACCACAAGCTATTTTTTAGTACTTCCCATGACATCTCCAACACGCCAACATCATTTCAGGAGATGTTACTCCAAAGAACAAACTGCTTTTCACTCTGCTTCAGTCCTGTCTTATCTAATGCCAATTACTAATGTAGATGTGTGTTGTAAGTACATTGTGGCATGCTCACAATGGAATACTATGCAGCAATGAGAATGGAAGCTCTATAACTATACTTAATGATATGGAGAAACTCATCAAGCAAGGTTGAAGAAAGGAAGGCAGACATCAAAGAATATATACGGTATGGTTCCGTGTATATGTTACATACAAACACGGCTTTAAAAAATTCAATGCTGTCAGAGGTCAGAACAGTGGCCATTTGGGGACTATGTAAGGGTAACAGGTAGTAGTAATTAGGATCATGGAGGGAAGAGTCTGGGGCACTGGTAAAGTTCTGCTTCTTAACCCAGTATTGATTACTCAATTTGTGAAAATTAATCAAAACTGAATCTCAGTGAACTCCAGGAGTTGGTGATGGACAGGGAGGCCTGGCGTGCTGCAATTCATGGGGTCGCAAAGAGTCAGACACGACTGAGCGACTGATCTGATATACATAAATGTACCTTTTCTTTAAATATATTTCCAAAAAACATTTTAGAAATAAAATGTGTATATTTTATGCATGGCCATAGCAACCAGGTTAGCAAAAAAGATTTTAGAATAATTATAATACCATTTTTTTCTTTAGTTGACTTGGTAGGAAACTTTTAATTTTACTTCTTTCACGGAAACTGTAGGGGAAAAGAGGAAAGAAAGAGAAAGGAAGAAGGAAGAACAAAGAGCAGTTGGCAATAGGCTGGCACTGTATGAATTACCACAGCAATTTATTTCTTTGTCCTGAATCTATGGTCAAGCAAAGGGCTTACCTCTGACAACTCATCAATTTGCTCTTGTTTGAAGGACCTTAGTTAAGTAAGTAATTCCATGGGAATTCAGTTGGTACTTCCTCTCAAAAAGAGGACAACTAAATAATTTCTGCTTCCTCACACTTCTAGGAATACTGGCCCTCTCTTTACCACCTCACAAATCACTTACAGTCAAGATGGAAAGGTCTCTGGTTACTTCCTTAATCCAGTTTAGTTCCGGAGATGTGATAAATGATATATTTCTTAAGTTAATTCTTTCCATTGGCAGAACACGTCCTTCAATCTAAACAGAAAATAAAGCACCTATGACACGAACCATCTGCAAACATTAGTTAGAAAAATGTTCAGAGGCTTGGTCTACTCTACTATATACACCTGTTCCGGTCATAACTTCTGAAAATGGTAGAAAAATGCAACTGTTAGCAGTTAAGAATCCATGTCAATAAAATTCTGAACACACACAGTTTTGATAGGCACTGCCCTTTAATTCGGAGAAGGCGATGGCACCCCACTCCAGTACTCTTGCCTGGAAAATCCCATGATAGGCTGCAGTCCATGGGGTCGTGAAGAGTCGGACACAACTGAACGACTTCACTTTCACTTTTCTCTTTCATGCGTTGGAGAAGGAAATGGCAACCCACTCCAGTGTTCTTGCCTGGAGAATCCCAGGGATGGGGGAGGCTGGTGGGCTGCCGTCTATGGGGTAGCACAGAGTCGGACACAACTGAAGTGACTTAGCAGTAGCAGCAGCAGCAGCCCTTTAATTACTGAAGCTCCCAACATGGTCCCCAAGAAAGGGATCAGAAAACATTGCATCTTTAGAACCAGAGAATGAAGGTAAAATGCCTATAAATTCAAGGTGAACAGGAAAATAATATTTAGAAAAATTTAAGTAGAAAATTAAAGAGAAGATGCTGTAATAAGACTAAACATAAACTATTATACTTTATACAAAAGAAAAACAGGAAAAAAAAATTCATATAATGAAAGACCAAATTAAAATGAAGAATAATAAATAAATCAGATCTAAATATCCAAAAGTAAGAAAATAACTAAATTGATATATCTATATGATGGATATTTTGTGACCATTACACTCACTTTCTAAGTGCACTTAACATAATCCTGTTTTTGCAAAAAATAAACAGCAATGTATACATTATAAAAACTGAATTGAAGAATGAGTCAAGAAGATCCCCAGAAAAAGAAATGGCAACCCACTCCAGTATTCTTGGCTGGGAAATACCATGGACAGAGGAGACTGGAGGGCTACAGTCATGAAAGAGTTGGATACAACTTAGTGACTGAACAACAAAGGAATCAGACTCATCTTTGCTTATGAAAGCAAAAAACTGCTGAAACTTTCTGGAGGGCAAAATACCAAAAAGTACTGGAAACATAAATATATATGTCCACTGACCTAGCAATTTCACTTGCATAAATCTATGAAAATAAACATCATGTACAAAGATATAATTATAAGGACGTTCACAGATTTTCATAGGAAAATGCTAAATTCAATTTGAATGTAAAAGAGTAAGAAATTATTAGTAAAATGAATTATCTTTTATCCATTAAAATATTCAGAAAAATATTAAATGACATGAAAAAACATTACAAATAAACTGAATAAAAAAAGAGGAAACCTCAGTGTGTATGCCCAGCAGTGGGATTGCTGAATCATAAGGCAGTTCTATTTCCAGTTTTCACTGCAGCACTGTTTATAATAGCCAGGACATGGAAGCAACCTAGATGTCCATCAGCAGATGAATGGATAAGAAAGCTATGGTACATATACACAATGGAGTATTACTCAGCCATTAAAAAGAATACATGTGAATCAGTTCTAATGAGGTGGATGAAACTGGAGCCTATTATACAGAGTGAAGTAAGCCAGAAGGAAAAACACCAACACAGTATACTAACGCATATATATGGAATTTAGAAAGATGGTAACAATAACCCTATGTACGAGACAGCAAAAGAGACAGTGATGTATAAACAGTCTTATGGACTCTGTGGGAGAGGGAGAGAGTGGGAAGATTTGGGAGAATGGCATTGAAACATGTAAAATAGCATGTATGAAACAAGCTGCCAGTCCAGGTTCAATGCACGATACTGGATGCTTGGGGCTAGTGCACTGGGACGACCCAGAGGGATGGTATAGGGAGGGAGGAGGGAGGAGGGTTCAGGATGGGGAACACATGTATACCTGTGGCAGATTCATTTTGATATTTGGCAAAACTAATACAATTATGTAAAGTTTAAAAATAAAATTAAAAAAAAAAAGAGGAAACCATTTAAATATATACCGCATGTGAGTATGTGCATGCACATATACATAGACCAAAAAAACTAAAGGTTATATACCAAAATGTTAACAGTGGTTATAGGTATTCTGATATAGCATGACTACAGATGAACATTTTTCTTCTTTGGCTTAAGTTTTCTACATCTTCAAATAATATTTAATAACATGAACACATGTTCAAGATACAATAATACATGAAAAACAAGATGCAAAACCATATATAGTATAAGCACAATTTTATAAGAAAAGATTCACTCTCACAGTAAAAAAAGTTTATGGAAACAAAATATACTGAAAATAATACTATCTTTTTTTATGTGCCTAAAATAAATCACTAAGATATTATCTTTGGGCAATGAAACTACTGATGTTTTTATTCCCTTCTTTACATTTTCTACGATATCCACATTTTCCTTACAGACTTTCCACTACTTTTGTTTAAAAAAAAAAAGAAAAACAATTTTGGGACTTCCTTGATGGTCCAATGGTTAAGGATCTGCCTGGCAATGCAAGGGACACTGGTTTGATTCCTGGTCTGGGAAAATCCCACATGCCTGGGGGTATCTAAACCTGTGCACCACAACTACTGAGCCCATGTGCTGCAAGTGCTGAAGCCTGCATGCTCTAGAGCCCATGCTCTGCAACAAGAGAAGCCACTGTAAGGAGAAGCCTGTGCACCACAACAAAGAGTAGGCCCGCTTGCTGCAACTAGAGAAAGCCTGCGCGCAGCAACAAAGGTCCACCACAGCCAAAAAATAAGATAAATATTAAAAAAAAATTTTAACAAGGAGTCAGTTCAGAGGGAAAGAGAACAAAAGACAGAATCAATTATTAGTATTTTAGGTATAACCTAGAGAGAAAAGTAAAAAAGCAATAAAAGCTAGTATTTACTGAACACGTGCTAGGTGTCAAATATTATGCTAACGATTTTACCATGTAATTCTGTTAACTCAATATCATCTTTATTTAACAGATAAAGAAACTATGAGATGCTAAGCAATTTGTTTCAAGTAACCAACAAGGCAAGAGGCAGAACTGAGGTTCAAAGCCAAGGACTCCACCAACTCATGCTGCCTCTGCACTGTCTCACACTGCATAAAATACAATGGAGTGGACTCAGGCAAACTGCAGGCAGAAAGGGCCACGTGAAAATTAAAATGTACAAGTCTGAGACTTTATGCCTATGAAAACAACAACAGTAATACATTCAAAGAAACACAAGTTAATCATTGGGAAAGAAAAACTTGCAGAGGGGGTAGAAAAAGACATAGAACGTTAAGAGTAATTTGGGCTGGAAAACTAAAAATGAGGTAAATTTTGAGGGTCAATATTCCTTTTGCTTGACTGGAAAGTAACAGCTCAGATCCTGGGAAATACAGAAGAAAATCTGTAAGAGCTAATAGCAAATTAAGTCAAGGAAATTCAATTATGACTAGGACCAAATAAAAAGTATAATAATAAAGCAAAAACTGTAAAATAAAGACAAGATAGGAAGTTATCACCTAGTCTCAGAAAGCTCTTAATTCTTTGTAATGATATTTCCTACCATCATATCTTCCAGTTTACCTTATGTACATCTTTCTGCAGATAGAGTCCCCAACGTGTCAGTTCATTGTTAGCTGTCTCATTTTTCGAAATTCTCTGTAGCAAGCATTCCAAAGCACTATGGTGCTGTTTGGGGCTCAGGTTGATCTGCTGGGTCAAATCCTGAATAGAATCAAAATGGAGATACTAAGCTATTACTTCTCTAGTATGAGATTAAAGAAACCCCAATGCAGAGAACATTTCCATAGAAAAATCTTTTTCCCACTAAAATCTGTAGAAATTTTAAAGTGTCTCCAAGGACTTTATTATAATAGCTCATGAAAGTGAATGAAGTATAAGGTTAAAATTTTAGCCATAAAAGAATTTTTTTTAATTGAAGTATAGTTGATTTACAATGTTGTGTTCATTTCTGCTGTAGAGCAAAGTGATTCAGTTACACACACACACAGATACAAAGTATTTAAAATTGTCACTGTTTCTTTCTCATGACATCTAAATCTTATTCTCTTTCTCAAAGCCATGTAAGGAGACTTGACTATACCTATTAAACATCGGGGCAGAAAAATGCCCTATGCCAGGCACGCAGGCAAACGTAAAACACATCTGGTCTTATACTTCATGTCATATGATACTAGTCAGTTAATGTCACTATAAAACACTTGTTTGGTCCAGGGTGTAACCCATAATAGGTGTTTTCTAAATATTTATTGTTGAATGAACATCTAATGGGATGAAGATTCAGAATCATGCAAGTGAATTCTTTCTTTAGCTTCTGGAACTAATGAACTGTGCGGCTGTTGCTCCCTGCGTGGCAGTCATTAGGGCAGTGAGTCTATGGGGCTATATAGATAGCTCTGTGATCATAAAGTCATTAGGTAACTGGGAGTTGTAAGGAAGAGCTTTGACCTACATACTGAAAGCAGAAGTATCAGAAGGTAAACATGAAAGAACTCTCTTATAGGAATTCACTTTAGCTCTTTACGATGTTACTAAAAACAATTCATGGCATCTCAGACAAGCCCAGGGGTCCAAAACTGGGACAGACAAGGACTGAGACAGAGGCAGAAGAGCAGCATGCAGGTGGAAAGACCCAAGCGGACAGTATGGAGGTGGAGCCCTCAGCGTCTGGACCCTCGCTACTGCACACACCTCTGCCTCCCAGCTACTGTGCCCTACGTGAGACCTCCAGGACGCCCAAGCACCACAGCATGAACTTCTATCCTCTAATTTCTCTCTCCAACTTGCTGACTTTTTGCTACATTATTTCCTCCATCCCTTCAAATAAACTGAAGGCTTACAGAAATGTTAGAAAAATTCAGTGCTCTCAAAGAACATCATTTATGGTCACATGACCAGCCTACAGTCCCCCATCAGATTGGGGAGGGTGATGCTAGAACTATTTGTATCCTTTTACCTTATAATCCAGTCGTTCTACTATTGTAACAACATTCCAAAGAAAGCTCTGGTCAGCTCTTTCCCAGTGTGTGGGAAGAGACACATATCACGCTTATGGAGAGGAAAAATGAACCTGCCCAGGTGATGATGCAAATCTGGCCCAATGCAAGCCATATCTCTATCAAAATGGTCTTGGGTTCAAAGCAGGCCCTTCTCACCTTCATGGCTCTGAAGTCCTTCTTCATCTTTTCAGGGATTCCAGTCATGAAGGAAAGCTCAGGGAGCAGCAGGATTTCACTTTTTAGCAACTTGGAGGAGAGAACAGAGGGAAAGCAAGGCAGTCAAAGAGGATCCTGTTCCTCTGACTGGTATAAGACTTTAGCAGGCCCAAACTGGTCCCACAGGGGTATAACAGGCACTCTTAGGAACATAAGACCCCAGAGAAGAGGGCAGGAAACACGACCAGTGTTTTATCCTTTTCTCACTTGGGTCACAATTGGTCACAACTGGTTGCACTAGGTAAAGAGAAAAATATTAAAACTGTCAAAAGCAGAGGGAAAACTAGAAAAACTAGAACTGTTTTTTCACTTGGGCCTCCAAGTAAGTAGGTGGATATCACACAATATATCCTATCAAGCTGGTGCCTCTGTCTCATCTTAACCTATTTTGATCTTCAGTCTCCACTCTGAAGACAGAGGAGTTAGGTGTCAAGGTATTTTTCCCTGGTCCCTAACCCTGTTAAAATGTCTCCAGCTTCTCTAAATGGACCCAGTGTTTCAATCTTCTTTAGCAGTCAATTCTCCTTATTCCTAACCTAACTCATTCTTTGGATGTTTAGTTTCTCACTAAGGGGTCTTCAAGAGTACCTCTGGGTATAGGAGACAGACAAAGAATGCACAGCTTTCCCTAACCACACTGTAATCATAGCCTCATGGCTCCCAGAGCCATGAAGAAGGTGAAGAGTGGCTGATGGGTAGAGAATCTGGCTGGAAGCATCAGCCTGACATGCACCACCACCACCACCACTCACCATCCCTTGGTTATTCTGTCTCTCACTGGGCCTGTGGATCAGCAGTGGCTGGTCCTCTTCCTTTACTGTGATCCCATAGTTTTTGCTAGAGCAGAACAGAGGCAGGAAGAAACTGTCAGTAGCAGCATCACCATTCTTACTGCAACACAGTCTGAGCGTTAACCAGGACTGAGGTATACTATTTGTATTATACCCTTGTCAAAGATCCATCATAAACTCACCAGAGTACATTCATAACTGGAAAAAGCAGACTCAAGTTAATGCAATTAAATAGAGAGGAAACAGGATAACAGCCCAGGAAAGAAATTCTTTAAAAACTGAATCAGGCCAACAAACAAAAAAATAAAAATAAAAATCTTCATCAGGCCAAAGGGCTTAGGTAACAAGAAAGGCAAAATGACAGTCAAATGATTAATGACTTGAATTTAATCTCTCCAACCAGACTTCGAACCAAAACAGAAAAGGAAACATAATTTTAAAGCTCTGAGATTATGAAATAACTTGCAAAAAGTACTAAAGGAAATAAAACTGTAAGGGTAGCAAATTCAGGTCAAATCCCACAAACAAACTCGTCAATCTTGGGTGCATTACCAATCCAATTACTTTTGACGTGTCCTGCTACATGTCACTCTTACTGGAGAACGATAGACCACGCACCAACCTGCAAGCCCAAGCCCAGTCTCCTTCCTCTACCTGTAGTAGTCCAAGAATGTAATCTCCGTCCCATCAGACATGATGAAGCTATCTTTTGGAGTCTTATTCCAATCCACATCATCAATACGATAGGTACGATTGTTATATCGGGTTATAACAATATTGCCAACCAGAAGCTTAGTGCACTCATCCTGGAAGTTTTCTTTGTTCTGCAAGTACATGGTGTGCCTTGGGAAAGAGACAAAAGACCTCTGGATCATATGGAGTATACACAGAGCAACATGAAAGGGACAGGGGATGCCTGTAAGTACTTGAGGGTTCCAAATGCCAACACCTAGTTCAAAAAGGCTCCAGCTGTCTCTTTTAGGAGACAGAACTCTCATATCTCTTTTTAAAAATGCCCCCCAAAGAGTGAAAAGATAAAAATAAAAACAACTGAAAATTGACAAAATCCACTACAGTCCTTAAAATAAGGTACTCTAATCATCAGAATAATCTGTATCATCATTATTAGGAGGCAGTCTACACAGGAACAACAGAACATTCTTAAAACTATATTTCTAGCTGAAGGAAGAAATTACAACTATTGGAGGACCACACTCATGAGGCAAAGAGGTGAAAAAAGGTCCTCGAAGATGAAGATGATCAGTGGAGGCTGAAGACAGACAGGGACCAGATACTAATTTCCTTGTGGGTCAGAGCATGGACTCTTCTGTGGGCCAGTATCACCCAGAGTATACTCCTTAGGAACACTGGTCCCTTGAGAAGTCTTGAGGGGGTGAAAAAGGTTCTACGATCAAAAAAATTGAGTCCATTCTTCAAATTATAACCCCTTCTCAGAGTTTCACAACATACACTACCACATCAGACTGCTACAGAAAGAGAAACATGTTGAGTTTCATTCACCTACAATTTACGAATAAACCCAGACTCCTCCCTCCCTTTTCCCTTTTAGTCCCTTGAACAACTATCACCATTCTAGGTGATTAGTATCCTGCTGGACTTGCTGCAGTTCAGTGATGAAAAACCATGAGAAACTTGAGATAGTTCACACTGACTACAGACGCTGGAGCCAAAACCTCGGTTCAAATCTTGGCTCTGCCACTTACCAGCATATGAGATTTTGAGCAAGTAACTTAACCTTGTGTTTCAGTTTCCTTGTGTCAAAGTGGATCAGAACAAACTGCCTAACTCACTGTTGCTAATAGAACTCCATGACTTTATTCATGTAAAGCACTGAGAACATAACACTGTGTTTTGAAATAAGATTAGAGATTTTATCACAGATCATTTCATGAATCTTTGCTTCCTATTTACATAGCTTTATTCAACAATACAACTATTTAAAAAAAATATTTTTAAGTCAAACTCTTCAACTGTGTTAATGGTTACATAACAGTATTTCACTAAGTGGACGGTACATTAATTCACTGGTCTTTCACTTTTTTAGTAGTAGTTCTATTGTTTCACTCTTACAAATAACTGACTGAACATCTTTTACAAAGATTCTTCAATACTTAAACTGTATCCTTGAGACAGATTTCCTATAAATGAATACCAGACCACCTGACCTGCTTCTTGAGAAACTTATATGCAGGTCAGGAAGCAACAGTTAGAACTGGACATGGAACAACAGACTGGTTCCAAATAGGAAAAGGAGTACATTAAGGATGTATTTTGTCACCCTACTTATTTAACTTCTATGCAGAGTACATCATGAGAAACGCTGGGCTGGAAGAAGCACAAGCGGGAATCAAGATTGCCAGGAGAAATATCAATAACCTCAGATATGCAGATGACACCACCTTTATGGCAGAAAGTGAAGAAGAACTAAAGAGCCTCTTGAGGAAAATGAAAGAGGAGAGTGAAAAAGTTGACTTAAAGCTCAACATTCAGAAAACGAAGATCATGGCATCCGGTCCCATCACTTCATGGGAAATAGATGGGGAAACAGTGGAAACAGTGTCAGACTTTATTTTTTTGGGCTCCAAAATCACTGCAGATGGTGACTGCAGCTATGAAATTAAAAGACACTTACTCCTTGGAAGGAAAGTTATGACCAACTTAGTGGCACCCCACGCCTGGGGAATCCCATGGACGGGGGAGCCTGGTGGCCTGCAGTCCATGGGGTCGCTAGGAGTCGGGCGTGACTGGGCGACTTCACTTTCACTTTCATGCACTGGAGGCAACCCACTCCAGTGTTCTTGCCTGGAGAATCCCAGGGATGGGGGAGCCTGGTGGGCTGCCGTCTATGGGGTTGCACAGAGGCGGACACGATTGAAGCGACTTAGCAGCAGCAGCAGCAGCAGACAGCATATTAAAAAGCAGAGATGTTACTTTGCCAACAAAGGTCTGTCTAGTCAAAGCTATGGTTTTTCCAGTGGTCATGTATGGATGTGAGAGTTGAACTATAAAGAAAGCTGAGCACCAAAGAATTGATGCTTTTGAACTGTGGTGTTGGAGAAGACTCTTGAGAGCCCCTTGGACTGCAAGGAGACCCAACCAGTCCATCCTAAAGGAAATCAGTCCTGAGTGTTCATTGGAAGGACTGATGTTGAAGCTGAAACTCCAATACTTTGGCCACCTGATGCGAATAACTGACTCATTTGAAAGGACCCTGATGCTGGGAAAGATTGAAGGCAGGAGGAAAAGGGGAGAACAGAGGATGAGATGGTTGGATTGCATCACCAACTCAATGGACGAGTTTGAGTAAACCCCAAGAGTTGGTGATGGACAGAAAGGCCTGGTATGCTGCAGTCCATGGTGTCGCAATGAGTCAGACACGACTGAGCAACTGAACTGAACTGAAAAACCAGTGAATTATTCACTTAAAAAGGGCTAATTTTATGGCACATTAATTATACCTCAATAATAAAAACTGAAATTAAAAAAAGACTTCTCATTATGGCAGTATGAAGACGTCAGCAATTCTTTTCTATTAATATGCTGCTGCTGCTTAGTCACTTCAGTCGTGTCCGACTCCGTGTGACCCTATGGACTGTAGCCTGCCAGGCTCCTCTGTCCATGGATATTCTCTATGCAAGAATACTAGAGTGGGTTGCCATGCCCTTCTCCAAGGGATTTTCCCAACCCAGGGATCAAACCTGGATATCCTGCATTGCAGGCAGATTCTTTATTATCTGAGCCACCAGGAAAGCCCTTCTATTAATAAAAGTACATTCAGACAACTAACGGAAAATATGATGACAAATCAACAAACAAGGAATAGTCTCAATACAGAAATAGAAACTGTAAAATAAATAGCACAAAAAAGGAGAAAGAAGAAAGGGAGGGAGAGAGAAGGGGAAGAGAGAGGAGAGGGAGGGGAGAGGGGAGAGGAAACTGTAGAGTTGGAAACAATAATGAAAATGAAACACTGATTAAGATGAACTCACCAGCAGATTTGAGATGGCAGTATAAATAGCCTACAACATAGAGTAATATAAACTGCTCAATGCAAAGAAGACAGAGAAAGATATTAAATATAAATGACACAAAATCCTGTGAGACAATGTCAAGATCCCAACCTAGAAATGAGAGTACCAGAAGGAGGACAAGAGAGTAAAAACAAATATTAAAAAAAACAGCACTCTAAAATTTCCCAAATTTGATGAAAATGGTAACTTATAAATCCATAACATCAATGAATCTCAAGTGTGATAAACACAGTAAGTACCACACTTTAGTTCAGTTCAGTTGCTCAGTTGTGTCCGACTCTTTGCGATCCCATGAATTGCAGCACGCCAGGCCTCCCTGTCCATCACCAACTCCTGGAGTTCACCCAGACTCACGTCCATTGAGTCAGTGATGCCATCCAGCCATCTCATCCTCTGTCATCCCCTTCTCCTCCTGCCCCCAATCCCTCCCAGCATCAGAGTCATTTCCAATGAGTCAACTCTTTGCATGAGGTGGCCAAAGTATTGGAGTTTCAGCTTCAGCATCATTCCTTCCAAAGAAATCCCAGGTCTGATCCCCTTCAGAATGGATTGGTTGGATCTCCTTGCAGTCCAAGGGACTCCCAAGAGTCTTCTCCAACATCACAGTTCAAAAGCATCAATTCTTTGGCGCTCAGCTTTCTTCACAGTCCAACTCTCACATCCATACATGGCCATTGGAAAAACCACAGCCTTGACTAGATGGACCTTTGTTGGCAAAGTAATGTCTCTGCTTTTCAATATGCTATCTAGGTTGGTCATAACCTTTCTTCCAAGGAGTAAGCATCATTTAATTTCATGGCTGCAGTCACCATCTGCAGTGATATTGGAGCCCAAAAATATAAAGTCTGACACTGTTTCCACTGTTTCCCCATTCTATTTCCCATGAAGTGATGGGACCGGATGCCATGATCTTCGTTTTCTGAATGTTGAGCTTTAAGTCAACTTTTTCACTCTCCTCTTTCATTTTCCTCAAGAGGCTTTTTAGTTCCTCTTCACTTTCTGCCATAAAGATGGTGTCATTTGCATATCTGAAGTTATTGATATTTCTCCCGGCAATCTTGATTCCCGCTTGTGCTTCTTCCAGCCCAGGGTTTCTCATGATGTACTCTGCATAGAAGTTAAATAAGCAGGGTGACAATATACAGCCTTGACATACTCCTTTTCCTATTTGGAACCAGTCTGTTGTTCCATGTCCAGTTCTAACTGTTGCTCCTGACCTGCATATAGGTTTCTCAAGAGGCAGGTCAGGTGGTCTGGTATTCCCATCTCTTTCAGAATTTTCCACAGTTTATTGTGATCCACAAAGTCAAAGGCTTTGGCATAGGCAATAAAGCAGAAATAGATGTTTTTCTGGAATTCTCTTGCTTTTTCCATGATCCAGCGAATGTTGGCAATTTGATCTCTGGTTCCTCTGCCTTTTCTAAAACCAGCTTGAACATCTGGAAGTTCATGGTTCACATTCTGCTGAAGCCTGGCTTGGAGAATTTTGAGCATTACTTTACTAGCGTGTGAGATGAGTGCAATTGTGCAGTAGTTTGAGCATTCTTTGGCATTGCCTTTCTTTGGGATTGGAATGAAAACTGACCTTTTCCAGTCCTGTGGCCACTGCTGAGTTTTCCAAATTTGCTGGCATATTGAGTGCAGCACTTTCACAGCATCATCTTTCAGAGTTTGAAATAGCTCAACTGGAATTCCATCACCTCCACTAGCTTTGTTCGTAGTGATGCTTTCTAAGGCCCACTTGACTTCACATTCCAGGATGTCTGGCTCTAGGTGAGTGATCATACCATCGTGATTATCTTGCTCGTGAAGATCTTTTTGTACAGTTCTTCTGTGTATTCTTGCCACTTCTTCTTAATATCTTCTGTTTCTGTTAGGTCCATACCATTTCTGTCCTTTCTCGAGCCCATCTTTGCATGAAATGTTCCCTTGGTATCTTTAACTTCCTTGAAGAGATCTCTAGTCTTTCCCATTCTGTTGTTTTCCTCTATTTCTTTGGATTGATCAATGAGGAAGGCTTTCTTATCTCTTCTTGCTACCTACACATGGACAAACCCAAAGCCAAAGAGAATATCTTGACAATGGTAAGAGAAAAGTGATGCAACATATACAGAAGAACAACAATATAGTTAAAAACCTACTTTCCGTCTCAAACTATGGAGACCAGAAGGTAGTGTAATGACATGTTCAAAGGGCAGAAAAAAAAAACAACACAACTCTCTAGCAAGAAAACTGTATCCTAGGAAACCATTTTTCTTTTTCTTTTTAGCCATGCCTCACAGCTTTTGGGATTTTAGTTCCCCAACCAGGGATCAAACCTGGGCCCTTGGCATGACAGCATGGAGTTTTAAACACTGGAATGGCAGGGAATTTCCAACACTGCTTTTCAAAAGTGAAAATGAAGAAGCAAGTCACAAAGGACCATATACTGCATGATTCCATATATATATGAAATGTCCAGAAGAGGTAAATCTATAGTCACAGAAAGTAGGTTAGTGGTTGCCTAGAACTGTACAAAAAAGATCTTCATGAGCAAGATAATCATGATGGTGTGATCACTCACCTAGAGCCAGACATCCTGGAATGTGAAGTCAAGTGGGCCTTAGAAAGCATCACTACGAACAAAGCTTGTGGAGGTGATGGAATTCCAGTTGAGCTATTTCAAATCCTGAAAGATGATGCTGTGAAAGTGCTGCCTGCACTCAATATGCCAGCAAATCTGGAAAACTCAGCAGTGGCCACAGGACTGGAAAAGGTCAGTTTTCATTCCAATCCCAAAGAAAGGCAATGCCAAAGAATGCTCAAACTACCGCACAATTGCACTCATCTCACACGCTAGTAAAGTAATGCTCAAAATTCTCCAAACCAGGCTTCAGCAATATGTGAACTGTGAACTTCCAGATGTTCAAGCTGGTTTTAGAAAAGGCAGAGGAACCAGAGATCAAATTGCCAACATTCGCTGGATCATGGAAAAAGCAAGAGAATTCCAGAAAAACATCTATTTCTGCTTTATTGACTATGCCAAAGCCTTTGATTGTGTGGATCACAATAAAGTGTGGAAAATTCTGAAAGAGATGGGAATACCAGACCACCTGACCTGCCTCTTGAGAAACCTACATGCAGGTCAGGAAGCAACCGTTAGAACTGGACATGGAACAACAGACTGGTTCCAAATAGGAAAAGGAGTATGTCAAGGCTGTATATTGTCACCCTGCTTATTTAACTTCTATGCAGAGTACATCATGAGAAACCCTGGGCTGGAGGAAGCACAAGCTGGAATCAAGATTGCCAGGAGAAATATCAATAACCTCAGATATGCAAATGACACCACCTTTATGGCAGAAAGCGAAGAGGAACTAAAAAGCCTCTTGAGGAAAATGAAAGAGGAGAGTGAAAAAGTTGACTTAAAGTTCAACATTCAGAAAACGAAGATCATGGCATCCAGTCCCATCACTTCATGGGAAATAGATGGGGAAACAGTATCAGACTTTATTTTTTTGTGCTCCAATATCACTGCAGATGGTGATTGCAGCCATGAAATTAAAAGACAGTCCTTGGAAGGAAAGTTATGACCAACCTAGATAGCATATTGAAAAGCAGAGACATTACTTTGCCAACAAAGGTCCATCTAGTCAAGGTTATGGTTTTTCCAGTGGCCATGTATGGATGTGAGAGTTGGACTGTGAAGAAAGCTGAGCGCCAAAGAATTGATGCTTTTGAACTGTGGTATTGGAGAAGTCCCTTGGACTGCAAGGAGATCCAACCAGTCCTTTCTGAAAGAGACCAGTCCTGGGTGTTCATTGGAAGGACTGATGCTAAAGCTGAAACTCCAGTACTTTGGCCACCTCATGCAAAGAGTTGACTCATTGGAAAAGATTCTGATGCTGGGAGGGATCGGCCACAGGAGGAGAAGGGGACGACAGAAGATGAGATGGCTGGATGGCATCACCGATTCGATGGACGTGAGTCTGGGTGAACTCAAGGAGTTGGTGATGGACAGGGAGGCCTGGCGTGCTGCAATTCATGGGGTGGCAAAGACTCGGACACGACTGAGCGACTTAACTGAACTGAACTGAGGGTGGGTAATAGATAAGGAGTAAAGGGTTTCTTTTGATTGGAATGGAAATGTTCTAAAACTGATTGTAGTGATGGTGCATAATGAATATACTAAAAGCCATTAATGTTATCCTTTAAATGAGAGAACTGTATGGTATACAGTTAAATCTCAATGAAGCTGTTTTAAGAAAATGAAAGATAAAATCATTCCCAGGTAAATAAAAACTAAGAGATCATGTTCCTGGAAGACTCTGCTCTACAGGAAATACTAACAGATAAATCTTTTATCCCTCAGCATAAGAAAACAATACCAGATGGCAACTTGGAGTCACAGGAAGGAAGAATGTTGGCAACGATATATATGTCGGTAAATATAAAGTGACTATATGAATATACTTTTTCTTCATGTCTTAAAAAAATTGTAAGATTGTTTATTGTAAGACTGTTTAAAGCAACAACTAAAACATTGTACTGCTGCATTTATAACATATATCCAGTTTGTGTCTCTGGGTATGTATTCATAAAGAGGAGAGAAATATGGAACTATGCTGGAGCAAAATTTCTATATTTTACTGGAATTAAGTATGCATTAATGTAAAATAGATTGTGATATGTGAAAGATACTGAAATACTTAGAACAAACACACATAGACACACACACAATTTACAGAGGAACTTAAATGGTACACTAAAAAATATTTAACACAGAAGAAGGCAATAAAGAAAAAAATGGAGGGGAAAAAAAAGACATGAGACAGACAGAAAACAAATAGCAAATGGCAGATATATAGCCAACAGTATAAATCCTAAGACTTAATAAATGTATTAAACAGGCCAATCCAAAAGCAGATTGTCAGACCGAGGAAAAAAACCAAAATCTAGATATACGCTGTCTACAAGATATACATTTTATTAATAACTCAAAGACATAAACAGGTTGGAAATAGAAGAACAGAAAATACATACCAAACAGTAACCATAAAAAAGCTAGACTGCCTACACTAACATCAGACAAAATAGACTTTAAGGCAATATTATTACTAGAGATGAAAAGGCACATTTCACAATGATAAAAGAGTTAATTCATCAATAAGATATAGTGATTATAAATATGTACATTTATCATAAGTATAGATGCATGTGTAGCCAAAGGCAAACACCTGAAGAAAAATTGACAAAGTGCAAAGAATTAAACAACTTGAAAAGATTTCAATATTCCTATCGTTGATACCACAAATAGAAAATTAGGAAAGATAAAGAAGACTTGAACAACATTAGTAAACCAACTGAACTAATTGAGTACATAAAACAGTCCACCCAAAACAGCAGAATGCATATCCTTTTCAACTACAAAAGGAACTCCCAGGACAGATTCTATACTAGGCCATAAAACAAGTCTCAATAAAATTAAAACACCTGAAGTAATACAAAGTATGTTCTCCAAATACATCAGAATAAGACTAGAAAACAAAACAGAATAGGAAGTACCCAAATATCTGGAAATTAAACTGCAACCTCTAAATAATTCAAAGAAGGCAGTACAAAAGAAATTAGGAAGTACCTCAAACTGAAAGAAAGCAAAAAACCAATATCAAAAAATCATGAGTTATAGCTAATGCAGTGGTCAGAGGGAAGTTTACATCTTTAAATTATATGAGAAAGAAAGGTAGTAATAAACTTACATGTTTATGACAGAGGTGTCAGGTTAAATCAAGAAAGGACAGTGTTTTATGACATATGCAACAAAATGAATTTAGACCACTACCTCATATTGTCCACAAAAGTTAACTCGAACTGGATCACAGACCTAAACATAACAGTGGAACAACAGTGCCTCCTAAAATAGCACAGAAAACCTTCATGACTTTGAGTTAGGGAATGATTTATTAGATTTGAAAACAAAAATACAATCCATGAAAGAAAAAAAACTAATAATAGACAGTCAAATTAAAAATGTTTGATCCTTACAAGGATCCATTGATAAAAATGAAAAGATAAGCCACAGACTAAGAGAAAAAGTTTGCAGATCATGTATCTTGATATAGGGCTTATATTTCTCACTCATCAGAACTGTTACACACTCCATAAAAAAAAATTTAAAAATTGGTGAAAACTCTGAATACACATTTCATCAAAAAAGATTAATGAATGGCAAATAAGCACAGAAAAAGATGCTCAACATCATCTAGAGAAATGCAGATTAAAACCCACAACGATATTCTGTAATAACCTTAAATGGGAAAAGAAATTGAAAAGGAATAGATACATGTATAATTGAATCACTCTGCTGTTTGCCTGAAATTGACACAACATTGTTAATCAACTATATTCCAATATAAAATAAAAAATTTTAAAAACCCTTCAGTTCAGTTCAGTTGCTCAGTCGTGTCCGACTGTTTGCGACCCCATGAACTGCAGCACACCAGGCCTCCCTGTCCATCATCAACTCCCGGAGTTTACTCAAACTCATGTCCATCGAGTCGGTGATGCCATCCAGCCTTCTCATCCTCTGTCGTCCCCTTCTCCTCCTGTCCCCAATCCCTCCCAGCATCAGGGTCTTTTCCAATGAGTCAACTCTTCGCATGAGGTGGCCTAAGTATTGGAGCTTCAGCTTTAGCATCAGTCCTTCCAATGAACACCCAGGACTTGTCTCCTTTAGGATGGACTGGTTGGATCTCCTTGCAGTCCAAGGGACTTCTCCAACACCACAGTTCAAAAGCATCAATTCTTTGGTGCTAAGCCTTCTTCACAGTCCAACTCTCACATCTATACATGACCACTGGAAAAACCATAGCCTTGACTAGATGCACCTTTGTTGGCAAAGTAGTATCTCTGCTTTTTACTATAAAAACACTTAGAAAGCATTAAAATTAAACACAGGATCTTAAATGTTCTCACCATAAAAAGAAATACCACAACAAAGTATTACTATGTACTGATTAGAATTTCTAATATTAAAAAACTGACTATATCAAGTGTTGGCAAGAACGTGGAACAAACAGAAATCTCATACATTTGCTGGTGGGAACATAAAATGGTACAGATACTTTGGAAAACAGTTTCTTAGAAAGCTAAATGTACACCTATCATTTGACCCACCATTTTACTTCCCAAGTATTGCCTAACTAAGAGAAATCAAAGTATGTGTCCATGGAAAGACTTGTACCCTAATATTTACAGCAACTTTATGTGTAACAGCCAACAAGTGGAAACAACAGGTGAGTAGACTTTAAAAACCGTGGTATATTCATACAAAAGACTACTACTCAGCAATGAAAAATAACAAACTTCTGATACATACATCTACAACTAAGAATATACTGGGATTTCCCTGGCAGTCCAATGGTTAAGACTCCATACTCTCATGGCTGAGTGCCTGGGTTTAATTCCTGGTTGGGGAACCAAGATCCCACAAGCCATGTGGCACAGCCAAAAATAAAAAAGTTATATACTATACAATTCTATTTTTATAAAATTCTATAAAAAGCAAACTAATCTCTAGTGACACAGAGAAGATCAGTGTTCACTGCCCATGGAGCAGAGGAAGAATATGTTTCAAAGATAGAAAAATATGTCAAAATTCATCAAAGTGTAGACTTTTTTTTAAAACTTTTTATTTTTTATCTGGGTATAGCTGATTAAGGGCTTCCCAAGTGGTGCTAGTGGTAAAAAACCCAGTTGCCAATGCAAGAGGCGTAAGAGACGCGGGTTCGATCCCTGGGTCAGGAAGATCCCCTAAATAAGAGAATGGCAATCCACTCCAGTATTCTTGTCTGGCGAATCCCATGGGCAGAGCAGCCTAGTGGGCTATGGTCCATAGCGTTGCAAAGAGTCAGACACAACTTAGCACACACACACACAGCTGACTAACAAACAATACTGTGATAGTTTCTCGGGAACAGCAAAGGAGACAGTCATACATATACAAGAATTCATTCCCCTCAAACCTGCCTCCCAACCAAGCTGCCACATAACATTGAGCAGAGCTCTATAAAGTGTAGACTTTAAACGTGTGCAGTTTACTGAGAATCAGTTGTGTCTTTAACAGATCTGAAAAAAGAGAATAAAAGATCCAGAACTAGACTGAACTACAGATTAGGATTGCATATACAGTAATTACTGGTGGCATTTCCAATTAGTGAGAAAAAAAAATCATTAAAAAATGGACAGGACTTCCCCCATGGTACAGTGGACAGGAATTGGCCTGGCAATGCAGGGTTTGATCCCTGGTCTGGGAGGACTTCATATGCCTCAGGCAACTAAAGCCCATGCCCTCGAGTGCCTGCACGCTGCAATTACGGAGCCCATGTGCTGCAACTACAGAAGCCTGTGTGCCTAGAGTCCATGTTCTGCAACAAGAGAAGCTACCACAATGAGCAGCCCATGAGTCACAACGAAGAGTAGCCCCTGCTCACTGCATCTAGAGAAAGCCTGTGCACAGCAATAAAGACCCAGCACAGTCAAAAGAGAAAAATGGACAGAAATAAATGAAAATATAACTTAATGAAATACAAATGCAGGTCTAAGAGGGAAGTTCATAGTGATACAGGTCTTTCTCAAGAAACAAGAAAAATCTCAAACAACCTAACCTACAACCTAAAAGGACTAGAAAAAGAAGAGCAAACAAAGCCCAAAGTCAGTAGAAGGAAGAAAATAATAAAGATCAGACAGGAAATAGAGATTAAAAAAACACAACAGAAAAAATCAATAAAACCAAGAGCTGTTTGTTTCTGAAAAGATAAACAAAATCAACAAACTCTTAGCCAGGCTCACCAAGAAGAGAGGACCCAAATAAACACAATACAAAATGAAGAATGAGAAGTAACACCACCACCACATACATACGCAAAATCGTCAGAGAATATTATTAACAGTTATATGCCAACAAATGGGACCATCCGTAAGAAACGGACAAGTTTCTGGTTAAAACGGCATACTACTCAAAGCAAACTATAGGTTTATGCAATTCCTATCAAAATACTCAACATTTTTCACAGAAACAGAATAATCCTAAACCTTATATGAAACCATAAAAGACCCCAAATCACCCAAGCAATCTTGAGAAAAAAAGATTAAGATGGGGTACCACCCTCCCAGACTTGAGACTAAACACAAATCTATAGTAGTCAAACAGTGTGATACTGGCACAAAAAAAGACTATAGATCAATAAACACAGATCAGAGAGCCCAGAAATAAACCTATGCTGCTAGAGTCAGTTAATCTATGACAAAGAAAGCAAGAACATACAATGGAGAAATGACAGTCTCTTCAACAATGATGTTGGGGAAAGCTGAACAGTTACACAGAAAACAATGAAATTAGAACATTCTCTCACACTATAGACAAATTTTAATAAACTCAAAATGGTTTACAGATCTAAATGTAAGACATGACACCATAAAACGCCTAGAAGGGAACACAGGTGAAACTTTCTTTGACATAAACTGTAGCAGTATTTTCTTAGATCACTCTCCCAAGGCAAAAAAATAAATAAATAAAAGCAAAAAAAAAAAAAAAAAAAACAGGACCTAGTCAAATTTAAAAGCTTTTGCACAGCAAAGGAAACCATCAACAATACAGATAGATAACCTACAGAATGGGAAAAAATATATCCAAACAATGCTACTGACAAGAGATTAATTTCTAAAATACACAAACAGCCCACAGAACTCAATATGAATAAAATAAACAACTCATTCAAAAAATAGGAGGAAGGTCTAAATAGACATTTCCTCAAAGAAGACATACAGATGTTTAACAGACACATGAAAAGATGTTCAAAATCACTAATTATTAGAGAAATGCAAATCAAAGTTACAATAAGGTATCACCTTACTCGAGTCAGAATGGCCAGCATCAAAAAGTCTACAAATGTAAAGAAAAAGACACCCTCCTTTACACTGCTAAAGGGAATGTAAAGTGGTTCTCCACTATGCAAAACAGTATGGAGGCTCCTAAAAATACTAAAAACAAAGCTACTATATGATCTGGCAATTCCACTCCTGGGTATGTATCCAGAAAAAAACAAACACTGTAATTCAAAAAGATACATGTACCCCACTGTTCATAGCAGCGCTATTGACAACAGTTAGGACTTGGAATCAACCCAAATTCTCATCAACAGATGATTAGTTTAAGAAGACGCAGTGTATATATACACAATGAAAAAATATTCAACCATTAAAAAATAATGAAATATTGATATCTGCAGCAACATGGATGTACCTACAGAATATTATACTTACTGAAGTAAATCAGACAAAGACAAATACTCTATAATATCAATTATATGTGGAATCTAAAAAAAATATACAAAGGAATCCATATACCAAACAGAAACAGACTCACAGACATAGAAAACAAACTTTCGGTTACCAAAGGGGAGAGAGGGGGAGAGGAACAAATTAGGAGTATGAGGTTAACAGATACAAACAACTATACAGATAAAAGATAAGTAACAAGGATTTAAGGACAGGGAGGCCTGGCGTGCTGCGATTCATGGGGTCGCAAAGAGTCAGACACGACTGACCAACTGATCTGATCTGATCTGATAGGGAATTATATCTAATATCTTGTGATAACTTATAATGGGATATATTAATAAACTGCAAAAAAAGAATTACTACGTTGTATACCTGAAACTAAATACTGTAAATCAACTATACTTCAATTTTTAAAAAAGAAAAGAAAAATATGGATAGAATAATTTCCTAACCATTTAAATAATTAAATTCTTTATGAATTTAAAATTATGTTAAAAATTAAACAATACAACTGGATGAACACATAGACAGTCTTATACTCTTGGGAATTAAAAATATCTCCACAAACCTCAGAACAATGGATTGTTCTGAATTGCAGTCATGGTAACAAGTAGTCATCTGCTGTGCTTAGTCCCCCAGTTGTGTCTGAGTCTTTGCGACCCCATGGACTGTAGCCCTCCAGGCTCCTCTGTCCATGGGATTCTCCACGCAAGAATACTGGAGTGGGCTGCCATGTCCTCCTCAACAAGTAATCATAAGAACCAATTTTAAACCTGCTTAATTATTTATATCAACTCACTTCAGAAAACACACTTTTGCAAGCCAACCCAACCACTGTCAACCCCGTTTCTGGAAATGAGGGAGTGAAGTGAAGTGAAGTTGCTCAGTCGTCTCCAACTCTTTGTTACCCCCTGGACAGTAGCCTAGTAGGCTCCTTCGTCCATGGGATTTCCAGACAAGAATACTGGAGTGGGTTGCCATTTCCTTCTCCAGGAGATCTTCCCAACCCAGAGATTGTAGGCAGACACTTTACTGTCTGAGCCACCAGGGAAATGAAGGAATGACAGTCCAATAAGCATCCCATAAGAATTTAATTATTTAAATGGTTAGGAAATTATTCTATCCATATTTTTCTTTTTTTAAAATTGAGTTGGTTCAATCAATCAACAAAACTCTCATCTGAACAACAGTGCTTTTATAGACAATGTTGACCTACTTGGTCAGTTGCAAGTCTGCAGTCCTGAACTACACGCTTCTCAAATACAGTACTCTATATGAAATCAACAGTCTCTTACTGGTGTAAGTAGAAAACCAGCTTTCTCTAAGAGGTCTCATCATCCTTTGACAATTCTGGACGTCTCACCAAGATAACTGTGAAAACTCTTCCCAGGCAGCATTCCAGGCAGTCTCAAACCAACAGATGCACTCACTGGGCCCCCAATCTGGGCCCCCCATGCTTAACTCCACTTATCCTTCAGGTCTGCTGCCAAGACAGTAAATCCCAAAACCAGCTGAGGTCTGACTAGTTTCATTAGACTCCAATTGCTTTAATAACATTGGCCTTTCAGTTTACAAATGCATTATCTGGTATATAATTAGATTGAGGTCTTTGTACAAGGTCTTTAGGCTTTCTGTTTTGAAGATATACTATTTGAAAATATTTTTGATATTAAGTTGACTATTCTTCACTTGCTTATTTTGCTTTTGCTATTACGTGTCAATATGCATAAAGTCTTCATTTGTTTTTGTTTTCTCCTGGACTTCCCTGTCTCTGTTCAATGTGTGAGGGAGTGTTCTACAATGAATGGACAGAGATTTAAGCCAGATAAATCTTGAAACCAAGCCTATCTACACCTGAACATTATAGGTCCACTAGACCAGTGACGAATTTGTAAAAAAGCAATTTCTCAAAAGTCATGAAGGCATTCCTCGTCTTGTCAATTTGTAAGAGAAGGTCACTTTGTTTGTTTAGTTCAAATTCCAGGGTCAATGATAGTTGGGTCACTGATCTCATGGCCCCTTCCTATCTGTGGTTGGAACCTGAGATACGGTTCACAAACACACATCCTTCAATGACCTTAGCGCTTCTTTTTCTTGTTTGTCATGGGTTTGTTAATGTCAAAGTCTCAATGTCTCCCTGCTTTTGATATAAAAGACACACTACTATCCTAATCTTGCCGTTTCCTTGGTAAACGGGGGAAAATTTTTTTTCAGTTAAAGTTAAAATGCCCAAAGTGCACATGTGACATTCTCCAGTATAGATCATAAGCTAACTCATAAAACAAACCTCAATAAATATAAACGGATAAAAATACATAAGGCCTCTAACCACAATAGAATGAAATTAGAAATAACTGACAGAAAGAAATTTGGGAAATACACAAAACGTGGAAATTAAACAACATATTATCCTAGATAATCAATGGGTCAAACAAGACATTACAAGGGAAATCAGAAAATACTTTGAGTTCGATGAAAATGAAAACACAACATAATCAAACTTATGGGATACAGCTAAAGCAATATTTAGAAGGGAATTTATAGCTATAAATGCCTGTATTAAAAAGAAGAAATATCTCAAATAATTCTACCTTGAGACAATGGAAAAAGAAGAGCAAGTTAAACCTGAAACAAGCAGAAAATTAGATGACAAGGGACAGAGAGCCCATGAGTAGCTTCAGGATTGGGGCTGATCCCAGGAAAGTTCAAGGCATATCTAGAGGGTTGGAACTTTCAGCCCCACCCCTCCATTTCTGGGAAGGGGAGAGGGGCTGCAGATTGAACTTGACCACCAAAGACAAATAATCTAATCAATAATGCCTACGTAATGGAACCTCCATAAAAACCTCGGATAGGTTTGAGGGAGGTTCTAGATTGGTAGGGGCTTCCCTGGTGGTTCAGTTGGTAAAGAATCTGCCTGCAATGCACAAGACTGCCTGCAGGGGACCTAGGTTTGATGAACTCATGGACATGATGGGAGGGTGGGTGTGCCTGGAGAGTGTGCCCTATTCTCTACTGCCTCAAACTGCTCTTCCATTTGATTATTTCTAAGTTTGCACAGTTTATAATAAACCAGCAAGTTTTTTCAAAAAATTTAGAAATAAAGTAAGCAGAAGGAAGGAAATAATAAAAGAGTGAAAAGTAATGAAATAGGGATTATCAACAAAACCAAACGTTGGTTTAAGAGGTCAGCAACATTGACAATCCTTTAGCTAGACCACCGATGAAAACAAGGAGACCAGACTGCTAAAATCAGGAATAAAACAGGGGACTTCACTACTGGCCTCAAAGAAGCAAAAAGGATTATAAGAGAACACTTATTAGCAGTATGTCAACAAATTAGATCCCCTTAAATGAAATGGATAATTCCTAGAAAGCCACAAACTAATCCAAGAATAAAATAAAAACCTGAAGAAACCTCTAACAATACAACAAATTAGTAATTTAAAAACTGAACACAAAGAAAAATTCAAGCCCAGATGGCTTCACTGTTAAATTTCTATGAAGCATTCAAAGAAAACTGAATACTTATCCTTTACAACTCTTCAAAAAAAAAAAAAAAAAAAAGAAAACAGGGAGAGAATACTTCCATTTCTTTCTATAAGGTCAATACTACTCAGATAACAAAACGAGACAAAGGCATCACAAGTACAGATCAGTATCTCTTATGAATACAGACACAAAAATTCCTGACAAACTATAAGGAAACCAAATCCAGCAACATAAGAAAAGAATTACACGATATGACCAAGTAGATTCCAGCAATGTATAGTCAATTTAACATCCAAAAATCAATTTAAAAATCAGAATTTTTAAAGTGATCATCTCTACAGACACACAAAAAGCAGTCAACAAAATCCAATAGCCTTTCATGATAAAAAACTTTCAGCAAACTAAGAATAAAAGGGAACTTGCTCAACATGACAAAGGGTATCTTCAAAACCCGTAATTAACACTGTACTTAATGGTAAAAGACTGGATGTTTTCCGCCTTAAAATCAGAACAGGAAAAGATATCCACTCTCACCACTTTTATTCAGCTTTGTACTACAGGTCCTGGCAGGGCAATTGACAAGAAAAAAAATAAAAGACATCCATATTGGAAAGGAAGAAGTAAAAATATCTCTATTTTCACATTATATGGTCTCTTGTATAGAAAATTTTGAGGTATATGTAAAGAAAATTAATAGAATAAATGAGTTCAAAGGGGCTGCAGGATAGAAGATCAGTATACAAAAGTCAACTGTGCCTCTATACACTTACAAAGAACAATCCAAAAATGCAATTTAAAAATTCAATTTATAAAATCATTAAAAGACTAAAATATCTGTACTTAGGAATAAATGTGAAACTTACACTCTGAATCACTGCAAAATCACTCAAAATACTTACACTCAAAATCACTGCAAAATACACTCAAAATCACTGCAGATGGTGACTGCAGCCATGAAATTAAAAGATGCTCACTCCTTGGAAGGAAAGTTATGACCAACCTAGACAGCATATTGCAGATAGTGATTGCAACCATGAAATTAAAAGACACTTACTCCTTGGAAGGAAAGTTATGACCAACCTAGATAGCATATTCAAAAGCAGAGACGTTACTTTGTCAACAAAGGTCCGTCTCGTCAAGGCTATGGTTTCCCCAGTAGTCATGTATGGATGTGAGAGTTGGACTATAAAGAAAGCTGAGTGCCGAAGAATTGATGCTTTTGAACTGTGGTGTTGGAGAAGACTCTTGAGAGTCCTCTGGACTGCAAGGAGATCCAACCAGTCCACCCTAAAGGAGACCAGTCCTGGGTGTTCATTGGAAGGACTGATGCTGAAGCTGAAACTCCAATACTTTGGCCACCGGATGCGAAGGGCCGACTCATTTGAAAAGACCCTGATGTTGGGAAAGACTGAAGGCAGGAGGAGAAGGGGATGACAGAGGATGAGATGGTTGGATGGCATCACCGACTCAATGGACATGGTCTGGGTAGACCCCAGCAGTTGGTGATGGACAGGGAGGCCTGGAGTGCTGAAGTTCATGGGGTCGCAAAGAGTTGGACACGACTGAGTGACTGAACTGATTACACTCTGAAAACTACAAAACACTGTTGAAAGAAATTAAAGAAGATCTAACTAAGTGGAAAAGCTCTTATGTTCCTAAATCAGAAGACAATATTGTTCAGATGGTAATACTCCTCAAATCAATCTGATTCAACATATCCCTATCAGAACCCCAGTTGATATACTGGTAGAATTTGACAAGCTGACTCTAAAATTCATATGAAGTGCAGGAGATCCAGAACTATCATAAGAAATCTTTAAAAAGAACAAGGTTAAACGACTCATATTTCCCAATTTCAAGACTTAACACAAAGTTACAGTAATGAGACAGTGTGGCACTTTATTAAAGACAGTCATAGACCAATGGAACAGAATTGAGAGTCCAGAAATAAATCCATGCGTTGAACTGATTATAAACAAGGATGCCAAGAACATTCAATGGAGGAAAGATCAGTTTTTTAAATAAATGGTACTGAAATAACTGGTTATCTTTATGCAAAAGAATGAAGTTGGACACCTACCTCATACCACACTGAAAATTTTATTCAAAACCTAAATGTAAGAGCTAAAACTATAAAACTATTCAAAGAAAACACAGAGGTAAATCTATATGACCTCAGATTTTTGCAATGGATTTTTACATGATACAGGAACACAAGCAGCAAAAGAAAAACAGATAAACTGGACTTCATGAAATTGAAAACTTTTATGCTTCAAAGACTTTTGTACTTAAAGAAAGTAAAGAAAACCTACAGAATAAGAAAAAATTTCCAAATCATGTATCTGATAAAGAGACTTGTACCTTGAATATATAAATAAATCTTGCAACGTAATAAAAAGACAAATGATTCCACTTAAAAAGCAGGCAAAGTATCTGAATAGACATTTCTTCAAAGAAGACATACATATGGCCAATAAGCAGAGAGGCAGAGGAACCAGAGATCAAATTGCCAACATTCGCTGGATCATGAAAAAAGCAAGAGAGTTCCAGAAAAACATCTATTTCTGCTTTATTGACTATGCCAAAGCCTTTGACTGTGTGGATCACAATAAACTGTGGAAAATTCTGAAAGAGATGGGAATACCAGACCACCTGATCTGCCTCTTGAGAAATCTGTATGCAGGTCAGGAAGCAACAGTTAGAACTGGACATGGAACAACAGACTGGTTCCAAATAGGAAAAGGAGTACGTCAAGGCTGTATGTTGTCACCCTGCTTATTTAACTTATATGCAGAGTACATCATGAGAAACGCTGGGCTGGAGGAAGCACAAGCTGGAATCAAGATTGCTGGGAGAAATATCAATAACCTCAGATATGCAGATGACACTACCCTTATGGCAGAAAGTGAAGAGGAACTAAAGAGCCTCTTGATGAAAGTGAAAGTGAAAATTTTGGCTTAAAGCTCAACATTCAGAAAACAAAGATCATGGCATCTGGTCCCATCACTTCATGGGAAATAGATGGGGAAACAGTGGAAACAGTGTCAGATTTTATTTTGGGGGGCTCCAAAATCACTGCAGATGGTGACTGCAGCCATGAAATTAAAAGATGCTTACTCCTTGGAAGGAAAAGTTATGACCAACCTAGACATCATATTCAAAAGCAGAGACATTACTTTGCCAACAAAGGTCCATCTAGTCAAGGCTATGGTTTTTCCTGTGGTCATGTATGGATATGAGAGTTGGACTGTGAAGAAGGCTGAGCGCCGAAGAATTGATGCTTTTGAACTGTGGTGTTGGAGAAGACTCTTGAGAGTCCCTTGGACTGTAAGGAGATCCAACCAGTCCATTCCTGAAGGAGATCAGCCCTGGGATTTCTGTGGAAGGAATGATGCTAAAGCTGAAACTCCAGTACTTTGGCCACCTCATGCGAAGAGTTGACTCATTGGAAAAGACTCTGATGCTGGGAGGGATTGGGGGCAGGAGGATAAGGGGACAACAGAGGATGAGATGGCTGGATGGCATCACTGACTCGATGGACGTGAGTCTGGGTGAACTCTGGGAGTTGGTGATGGACAGGGAGGCCTGGCATGCTGCGATTCATGGGGTCGCAGAGTCGGACACGACTGAGCGACTGAACTGGACTGAACTGAACTGAATAAGCACAGAAACATATTTTCTATATCATTAATCATCAGTGAAATGCAAATCAAAGCTACACCATTTCCAACCACTTGAATGATGAGAATCATAAAGACAGATAATACATGTTGGTGAGGATATGGACAAATCACAACCCTCACACACTGCTGATGGGAATGTAAAACGGTAGAGTCACTTTTGGAAAACAGTCTAGCAGTTCCTTAAATGGTGAACATAAAGTTAGCATATGATCCAGCAGTTCCACTCACAAGTATTTACAGAAAAGAAATTAAAACATAAGTCCACAGGAAACACTTGTGCCTGAAAGTTCATAGCAGTGTTATCTGCAATAGTTCTCTAGCGAAAACAACTCTAATGTCTGTCTCTAAACGAATGTGTATAAAAAAATAAGATATATATCCATTCAATGGAATATTATTCAGCCACTGAAAAGGAATGAAGTTCTGATACATATCACAACATGGATGAACCTTAAAAACATGCCAAATCAAAAATTATTACACATATATTACATGACCCTATTTATATAAAATATCCAGAATAGATCAATCTATAGATATACAAAGTATATTAGTTGTTGCCGAGGTCTGGGTGAAGATGAAGGAATTGAGAAGTGATAGCTAAGAGGTGCAGGATTTCTTTCTGAAGCCATGAAAATGTTCTACAGTTGATTGTACTGATGGATATACAACTATGTGACTTATATTAAGCCACAGTTAAAATAGGTACTGAATGTTGTGTGAATCATGTCTTAATAAATCTGTTAAAAAGGATCACACGTATTTATTACCTCACAGTTTCAAAGGGTCAGTAATTTGGGTGTGGCTTAGTTGAGTGTCTCTGGTTCAGGGTATTTCACAAGGCTGCAAGCAAGATGTCAACCAGGGCTACAGACATCTCAAAGCTCAAAGAAGGCTCTGATTCTAAGTTCACTTCACTGGGCTGCTCCACAACCTGGCAGCTGGTTTCCCCAGGGTGAGTGACCCAAGACAGCAAGAGAGAGTACCCAAGACAGATGCCACAGTCTTTTTATATCTCACCTCAGAAGTGACATCCATTGACATCAAAAGCAAAGGCAACAAAGGCAAAATTAACAAGTGGGACTACAACAAACCAAAAAGCTTCTGCACAGCAAAGGAAACAATCAACAAAATGAAAAGACAACTTATAGAATGTGAGAGAATATTTGCAGGTCACATACCTGATATGGGGTTAATACCCAAAATATGTAATAAACTCATACAACTCAACAACAGCAAAAAGAAAACAATATAATTAAAGAATGGGCAAAGGATTTGAAGAGCTATTTTTCCAAAGGCATACAAATGGTCAACAGGTACATGAAAAGGTGCTCACACCATTACTCATCAAGAAAATGCAAATCAAAACCACAATGAGATCACTTTACAGCTGTTAGAATGGCTATTATATACAGGAAGTAAGTATTAGTGAGGATGTGGTGAAAAGGGAACCCTTATACACTTGGGAGGCAATGTAAATTAGTGCAGCCACTGAAGAACAGTATGGAGGTTCCTCAAAAAACTAAAAATAGAACCACCATACGATTCAGCAATTCCACTTCTGGGTATTTATCTGAAGGAGATAAAAACACCAACTCAAAAAAGATACATGCACTCCCATGTTTGCTGCAGTATTATTTACAAAAGCCAAGACGTGGAAGCATCCTACGTGTCCACGAACAGACGAATGGAAAAAGAAACCATATTATTTAAACACACACACACATGAACATACAATGCAGTATTATTCAGCTATAAAGAAGGAAATCCTGCTATTTGGGACAACATGGATGGACCCTGAGGGTATTACACTAAGAGAAATAAATCAGACAAAGAAAGACAAATATATGATTTCATGTGTGTATGAAATGGAAGGAAAGGAGGAACGGAGGAAAGAAGGAACCAAATCTTCAATTCATCCATACAGAGAACAGGCTGGTGGTTGCCAGAGGCAGGGGACAGGAAATAGATGAAATGGGTGAAGACAAGCAAAAGATACAAATTTCCAGTTATAAAATAAATACATCCTAGGAATGTAACATACAACATGGTGACTATAGTTAATAATAGTACACTGTGTATTCTAAAGCTGCTTTCAAATCTTAAAAAGTTTTCACCACAAGAAAAAAATTTGTAACTGTCTGGTAATGGATGCTAATGAGACTCAGTGATTTACTGTGGTGACCATTTCACAATATTTACATATATCATTACATAGTACACTTGAAATTAACACGACATTATATGTCAACTAATCACACTAGGACCACAGCCTTGTCTAACTCAATGAAACTAAGCCATGCCCGTGGGGCAACCCTAAATGGGTGGGTCATGGTGGAGAGATCTGACAGAATGTGGTCCGCTGGAGTAGAGAATGGCAAATCACTTCAGTATTCTTGCATTGAGAACCCCCTGAACAGTATGAAAAGGCAAAATGATAGGATACTGAAAGAGAAACTCCCCAGGTCAGTAGGTGCCCAATATGCTACTGGAGATCAGTGGAGAAATAACTCCAGAAAGAATGAAGGGATGGAGCCAAAGCAGAAAGAATACCCAGCTGTGGATGTGACTGGTGATAGAAGCAAGGTCCGATGCTGTAAAGAGCAATACTGCATAGGAACCTGGAATGTCAGGTCCATGAATCTAGGCAAATTGGAAGTGGTCAAACAAGAGATGGCGAGAGTGAACGTCGACATTCTAGGAATCAGCAAACTGAAATGGACTGGAATGGGTGAATTTAACTCAGATGACCATTATATCTACTACTGCAGGCAGGAATCCCTCAGAAGAAATGGAGTAGCCATCATGGTCAACAAAAGAGTCCGTAATGCGGTACTTGGATGCAATCTCAAAAACGACAGAATGATCTCTGTTCGTTTCCAAGGCAAACCATTCAATATCACAGTAATCCATGTCTATGCCCCAACCAGGAACGCTGAAGAAGCTGAACGGTTCTATGAAGACCTACAAGACCTTTTAGAACTAACACCTAAAAAAGATGTCCTTTTCATTATAGGGGACTGGAATGCAAAAGTAGGAAGTCAAGAAACACCTGGAGTAACAGGCAAATTTGGCCTTGGAGTACGGAATGAAGCAGGGCAAAGACTAATAGAGTTTTGCCAAGAAAATGCACTGGTCATAGCAAACACCCTCTTCCAACAACACAAGAGAAGACTCTACACATGGACATCACCAGATGGTGAACACCGAAATCAGACTGATTATATTCTTTGCAGCCAAAGATGGAGCTCTATACAGTCAGCAAAAACAAGACCAGGAGCTGACTGTGGCTCAGACCATGAACTCCTTATTACCAAATTTAGACTGAAATTGAAGAAAGTAGGGAAAACCACTAGACCATTCAGGTATGACGTAAATCAAATCCCTTATGATTATACAGTGGAAGTGAGAAATAGATTTCAGGGCCTAGATCTGATAGATAGAGTGCCTGATGAACTATGGAATGAGGTTCGTGACATTGTACAGGAGACAGGGATCAAGACCATCCCCATGGAAAAGAAATGCAAAAAAGCAAAATGGCTGTCTGGGGAGGCCTTACAAATAGCTGTGAAAAGAAGAGAAGCGAAAAGCAAAGGAGAAAAGGAAAGATATAAACATCTGAATTCAGAGTTCCAAAGAATAGCAAGAAGAGATAAGAAAGCCTTCTTCAGCGATCAATGCAAAGAAATAGAGGAAAACAACAGAATGGGAAAAACTAGAGATCTCTTCAAGAAAATCAGAGATACCAAAGGAACATTTCATGCAAAGATGGGCTCGATAAAGGACAGGAATGGTATGGATCTAACAGAAGCAGAAGATATTAAGAAGAGATGGCAAGAATACACAGAAGAACTGTACAAAAAAGATCTTCACGATCCAGATAATCACAATGGTGTGATCACTGACCTAGAGCCAGACATCCTGGAATGTGAAGTCAAGTGGGCCTTAGAAAGCATCACTACGAACAAAGCTAGTGGAGGTGATAGAATTCCAGTTGAGCTATTCCAAATCCTGAAAGATGATGCTGTGAAAGTGCTGCACTCAATATGCCAGCAAATTTGGAAAACTCAGCAGTAGCCACAGGACTGGAAAAGGTCAGTTTTCATTCCAATCCCAAAGAAAAGCAATGCCAAAGAATGCTCAAACTACCGCACAATTGAACTCATCTCACACGCTAGTAAAGTAATGCTCAAAATTCTCCAAGCCAGGCTTCAGCAGTATGTGAACCATGAACTTCCTGATGTTCAAGCTGGTTTTAGAAAAGGCAGAGGAACCAGAGATCAAATTGCCAACATCCACTGGATCATGGAAAAAGCAAGAGAGTTCCAGAAAAACATCTATTTCTGCTTTATTGACTATGCCAAAGCCTTTGACTGTGTGGATCACAATAAACTGTGGAAAATTCTGAAAGAGATGGGAATACCAGACCACCTGACCTGCCTCTTGAGAAACCTACATGCAGGTCAGGAAGCAACCGTTAGAACTGGACATGGAACAACAGACTGGTTCCAAATAGGAAAAGGAGTACGTCAAGGCTGTATGTTGTCACCCTGCTTATTTAACTTATATGCAGAGTACATCATGAGAAATGCTGGACTGGAAGAACCACAAGCTGGAATCAAGACTGCCGGGAGAAATATCAATAACCTCAGATATGCAGATGACACTACACTTATGGCAGAAAGTGAAGAGGAACTAAAAAGCCTCTTGATGAAAGTGAAAGTGGAAAAGTTGGCTTAAAGCTCAACATTTAGAAAACGAAGATCATGGCATCCGGTCCCATCAGTTCATGGGAAATAGATGGGGAAACAGTGGAAACAGTGTCAGATTTTATTTTTCTGGGCTCCAAAATCACTGCAGATGGTGACTGCAGCCATGAAATTTTTTAAAAGACGCTTACTCCTTGGAAGGAAAGTTATGACCAGCCTAGATAGCATATTCAAAAGCAGAGACATTACTTTGCCAACAAAGGTTCGTCTAGTCAAGGCTATGGTTTTTCCTGTGGTCATGTACCGATGTGAGAGTTGGACTGTGAAGAAGGCTGAGTGCCGAAGAATTGATGCTTTTGAACTGTGGTGTTGGAGAAGACTCTTGAGAGTCCCTTGGACTGTAAGGAGATCCAACCAGTCCATTCTGAAGGAGATCAGCCCTGGGATTTCTTTGGAAGGAATGATGCTAAAGCTGAAACTCTAGTACTTTGGCCACCTCATGCGAAGAGTTGACTCATTGGAAAAGACTCTGATGCTGGGAGGGATTGGGGGCAAGAGAAGGGGACGACAGAGGATGAGCTGGCTGGATGGCATCACTGACTCGATGGACATAAGTTTGAGTGAACTCCGGGAGTTGGTGATGGACAGGGAGGCCTGGCGTGCTGCAATTCATGGGGTCGCAAAGAGTTAGACACAACTGAGCGACTGATCTGATCTCTGATATGTCAGCTACATCTCAGTTTTTTTAAAGTGATGTTCTATCTGATCCCTTCTGCCATATTCTCTTTTTTCACTGAAGTACAGTTGATTCACAGTGTTGTGTTAGTTTCAGGTATATAGCAAAGTGATTTAATTATATATATATATGTACTCTTTTTCAGATTCTTTTCTATTATAAATTATTATAAGATATTGAATATAGTTCCCTGTGATATACAGAGGATCTTTGTTGTTTATTTTGTAAATAGTATTGTGTATATGTTAATTTTAAACTCCTAATTTATCCGTCTCCCTTTTCCCCTTTGGTTACCATATGCTATGTTATGCTATGCTAAGTCACTTCAGTCGTGTCCGACTCTGTGCAACCCCATAGACGGCAGCCCACCAGGCTCCCCCATCCCTGGGATTCTCCAGGCAAGAACACTGGAGTGGGTTGCCATTTCCTTCTCCAATGCATGAAAGTGAAAAGTGAAAGTGAAGTTCACTCAGTCGTGTCCGACTCTTAGCGACCCCATGGATTGCAGCCTAATAGGCTCCTCCGTCCATGGGATTTTCCAGGCAAGAGTACTGGAGTGGGGTGCCATTGTTGGTCACCATAAGTTTGTTTTTTCTGTCTATGAATCTATTTCCAGTTTGTAAGTAAGTTCATTTGTAAGTTTTTTTTAATATTTCACATACAAGTCATACCATATATTTGTCTTCCTCTAACTTACTTCATTTACTATGATAATCTCAAGGTCCATCTATGTCATTGCAAGGGGCATTATTTCATTCTTTTTTATGGGTGAGTAATAGTCCATTGTATATATATATATACTGTATCATCTTTATCCATTTATCTGTCAATGGATATCTAAGTTGTTTCCATGGGTTGTCTATTGTAAACAGTGCTGCTATGAACATTGGAGTAGATGTGTCATTTCAAATTAAAGAGTTTTCTCTTGATGTATGCCCAGGAATGGAATTGCTGGATCATAAGATAGCTGTATATTTAGTTTTTTAGGGAACCTCCATACTCTCCATTGTGTCTACACCAATTTACATTCCCACCAACAATGTAGAGGAGGGTGCCTTTTGCTCCATACCATGTCCAGCATTTATTATTTGTAGAATTCTTGATGATGATCACTCTGACCAGAGTGAGGTGATATCTCATTGTAGTTCTGACTGCATTTCTCGAATGATTAGTGATTCTGAGCATCTTTTCTTGTATCTGTTGGCCATCTGTATGCCTTCTTTGGAGAAGTGTCTATTTAGGTCTTCTGCCCATTTTTTTGATTGGGCTGTTTGTTGCCACTTTTCATTCACTAGAAATAAGTCAGGGACTTCCCTGGTGGTCCAGTGGTAGAGAATCCACTTTTCAATGCAGGGGACACAGGCTCGATCCCTGGTCAGGGAACTGAGATCCCACATGTCGAGAAGCAACTAAGTCTCCAGGCCACAAGAAGAGAAGCCCACATGCTACAATAAATAGCCCCTGCGCTGCAACCAGAGACACTCCTGCACATCACAACTGGAGAAAGCCCATGCAATGCAATGAAGAGCTCACACACCACAACCAAGATCCAGCATAGCAAAAAAAAAAAAGGAAGTCAATAAATCCAGCCCACACTCGAGGTGAGGGCTAAGCACTAGAAATACTGGGAAACCACATCTAGACACATTACAGGTATTCCTTGGAGACACTGCGATTAAGTTCAAGATGGCTACAATAAAGCAAGTCACACAAAATTTTTGGCTGCCTAGTGCATATAAGGTTTCCCTGGTGGCTCAGGTGGTAAAGAAGCCGCTTGCAATGTGGGAGACCTGGGTTCGATCCCTGGGTTGGGAAGATTCCCTGGAGGAGGAAATGGCAACCCACTCCAGAATTCTTGCCTGGAGAATCCCCATGGACAAAGGAGCCTGGAGGCTGTAGTCCATTGGGTTGCAGAGAGTCAGACATGAATGAGCGACTAAGCACAGCACAGCACAATGCATATAAAGGGCTTCCCAGGTGGCTCTGTGGTAAAGAACCCGCCTGCCAATGCAGGATATGAAGGCTCAATCCCTGGTAGAGAAGGTCCCCTGGAGAAGGGAATGGCAACCCATTCCAGTATTCTTGCCTGAGAAATCCCATGGACAGAGGAGCCTGGCAGGCTCCAGTCAAGGGGTAGCAGCGAGTCAGACATGACTGAGTGAGCAGAGCACAGTACATAATAAAGTTGAGTTTACACTACAGTGTAGTCCATTAACTATGCAACAGCATTATGACTAAAAATGTGACACATCTTAATTAAAAAAGACTTTATTGCTAAAAAATGCTAACCATCATCTGAGCCTTCAGCAAGTTGTACTCTTTCTGTAACAGTAACACCAAAGATCATAACAAATATAATCATGGTGCCCATACTTTTTTGATGCAGGACTGCCACAAAACTTTCATTTTGTAGAACACTATAATGCACTGCACAATAAAATGAGGTATACCTCCATAGTGAAACTGCTGAAAACTAAAGATAAAAAAAAAAAAGAATACCTTAAAAAAAAGTAACACTGATAGTTGATTCATCAATAAAAATACTTAAAATACAAAATGTTTTCAGTGTATCGTGTAACAGTACCAAAACAATTGTGATAATCCTAACATCATACCAAGATAAGTTCCAGAAGGTTTAAAACACTGGAAATAAAAATAAAGCAAGTAGTAGACCTGGGTTCCATCCCTGGGTCAGGAAGATCCCCTGGAGAAGGGAATGGCAATCCACTCCAGTATTCTTGCCTGGAGAATTCCATGGACACAAGAGCCTGGTGGGCTACAGCCTAGGCGGTTACAAAGAGTCAGACATGACTTAGCAACTAACACTTTCACTCTTTCAGATCTTTCTAAGCAGAGAAACAAAGACAGAAACCATAAAGAAAAAGAGTGAATTCAAAGACATCTATTTTTATTTAACAAACATTCCTGAACACTTACTATAGGCTAGGAATAAACTCACTCTGGGTGTACCATGTGAGAAAAAGAAACATGGTCCCCACCATGAAGACAGAGTCGAGACAGAATAAACCATTACAAATTCATTCAAGAAAACCCAAGTCCTCGTCTCCCTCGCTCTCACAGCCCACATCCTGTTGGGAAATGAACTGGGCGCCGCTTTCAGGTCCTATCCAGGGGCCGGCCGCTGCTTGCTGCCACCACGCTGCCACGCCCGCCTCCCCACTGATTAGGACAGGAGTGTTCTGGCTAGTTCCCCACTTTGACCCCATCCCACCAAGCCTATTCGCCAAACAGTAAGGAGAGGGATCCTTCCACAACTCAAATCACACCATGCCACTCCTGCCCATATGCCCTATGTTTCGCCCACAGTAAAAGTGAAAATCTTCACAACAGACTTACCAAGCTCTACATCCTCAGTCCCTCCATCTACTCCATCTTCCCATTGCTCTCACCTCACTTGCCCTGTTCTAGCCAACCTGGTTTCTCTGTTGCTTCTTGAAGAGCCAGGCATACTTCTAACTTAGGTCTGTACCTCAGTTGTCCCTCTAACAAGAATGCCCTTAGCCTGTACCTTCACCTGGTTAACTCCCTCACCTGTTCCAAGTGTTGGTTCAACTGAGCTTGACATGCCACTTAAATGCCAGCTCTCCATCCCAATGCACCTCATTCCATGGACTCCTGATCTCTCCTACCCTGTGTTCTACCTATTTTTTCTTCCACAGCTCGCATCATTTCTAGTACACTACACTTATGTACTTATTGTACCCCTTGCAATTTACTTATCATGTTTTTTATTTACTATTTATCTCACCTGACTACAATGCAAACTCCATAAGAAGAGGGATCTTTGTTTTGTTAACTGCAAAGTCCCAAAACTCTGGCACAAACTGGAGTTCTATGAATCCATGTTGATGGAATGAATGAATTTATCCAATAAGCAAAGACTGATGAGCCTGATAAACCTAGCAGTTATACACAGCTGGTGAGAAAATAATGTAAGTTTTCTAGAGGCTAATCAATCAATATGTATTTAAATATATTATAGTAAATAGTTCAAGTCTAAAGTGTTTGGCCTTTCCATTAAGTAATTCCACTTCTAGGTACCCAAATAAAAAAAAAATTATAGATGCACAGATTTATGTATAAGGTAGGATTTCATATAGCCATTATAAATTGTACATATCCGTATTTACTACAGTAAATATTTACTACAGTAATATTTTGTTTTTTTTTTTTGTTTTTGAACAAGTGTTTTATTTATTTTTTACTTTATAATATTGTATTGGTTTTGCCATACATCAACATGAATCCGCCACAAGTGTACACGTGTTCCCCATCCTGAACCCCCCTCCCACCTCCCTCCCCATACCATCCCTCTGGGTCATCCCAGTGCACCAGCCCCAAGCTTCCTGTATCCTGCATCGAACTTGGACTGGCGATTCGTAATACTTTTAAACAAAAACTCAGGGTGTGTGTATATTACACCAAGTCTTCTCAACCAGAGACTTAGATACATTCCTCCTCAGTCTAAGCACAGCAGGTCTCTATTCAGATGTCTATCTTGGTAGGACTCAAGGAAAGAGCACATCCATTCAGTATCTTTAATCTGTTCTACAATTTAAAACCCCAAAAGAACAATGGGCTAAATGTGTATTTATTAGCAGCTACTACTGAACTTCTCAGAAAACTGTTAACCTGTTAAAGGCAGATTCCCCCCATCCATCCACTCACATGATGTCCAGCACAGAATCATTCCGAATGACCTTATGGGAGACATCCGCTAGCAGGAAAAGACCTCCGTCTGTCCTCCGGATGCTAGCTGCATAGCCCGGCCAGATCTGCAATCTGAAGACACAGATGGCCTTTACCCTGGGATGCTAAAAGAACCACAGATATTTCCATGCCCCCATTTGAGGCAATACTTTGGGCAGATACTGCCCCTCCCCAATAACAATGAGAAAGCAACAGGAAACAAATGAAGTCAGCATCACTATGAACTTAATAAAACACTTAATTAACTCACAAATTGTACCTGCTATCATAAAAAACTGATACAGTGATTGCAATGAAAATTTTCTCTGTAGAACATTCAAAACTGAGGAAGAAGAAATCACCACCAACCTGTGTTGCTGCAGCACCATAGCACTTGTAGGGTCGTAGAAGTTTCTTCCCACAAGCTTCATATCTAAAAGTTTCATTACCCTGAAATAAAGAGCAAAGAATGAGTTTTCTAGTAGAAGATTTAAAAATAAATAAGTTCAAGTGCTCTTAGCTACATTTTCCTTTGGAAGCCTAAAAGGGCAGAAAGGCTGATGTTCTTTGCACAATATAGTGTTTATGTACAGAACACTCTTACCAAAAGGAAAATAAAAATTACCAAAGCATTTATCTCGCTGTATATGCAAATGATGGCAGCTTTTTCTCCTAACTAGGTAACCAAAAATCAAGTTGACTTCCCAAGCTCAATTTACATTACTTTACCCTATTAACTAAAAATAGCACAAGAGAGTCCATTTCTAAATTTGTGAGTATCAGTCTGGCACAGGAAGTTATGTTTGTTCCTAGCAGTTCAGCTTACTAAGTAGAAATCAGGTTTTGTGTTTTGTAAAAGAAGTGGTTTGGGAATAACAGTTTCATGAAAATTTGAGTTTTCAGAAGAGTAAAAATAAAAAATTATGAGCTGTCTATATCCAAACCTTCAAACGACCGAGAGATATTCTAGCAAAAATTTTTACACACTACCTCTTCATGTAGACCCATCACGGTGTTTAATGTAACATCATTAAATATACACCATCAACATTTGCTTTTAAAGTTCCTGAATGAATCAAAGGAACCCATTTCCTCTAGCCAACCACCTCAGATCTACTTTCATATACCCAAATCTGTCCAATCACCCAAGATAAGTTAGCCTTTAATGTCATGCATTTACTTATTAAATATTTCCAAACTCTCTATATACACACTGCAGTTTTAATACCATCCAAGGCTCCTGAAGAGCTCTGTTACAAAGACTGAGGTTAAAGAAAATAAGACTTCAGCCATCTCTCACCGACGGAACACAACATTGTAGAAGGGAATGCACAAGTCAGAACAGGGCTCCAGGATCTTTGTCAACTGAATCTTAATGGTGATCTCAGCACTGTCAGTTTTCCTTTGACTCTTTAACTCAAGAACCTAACAAATAAACATATGTATGTAAAAAGAAATGCCATTACCAAACCCTAATCTAATCCAACTTGTGTTCTAGAACACTAACATATCTTAATCATGTTTTATTTTTTTCTGTTACTTTGCTGTCCACACTAGACAAATCACAGCAGGACAAGCAGGGTTTACAAGAGGATTTGGTAAGAGACACCCAATGCAGAACTAGCAATAGAGCCTCATGATTTTGAAATCTTATAGTATTCTTTGTCACTGAGGTCAAAGGCTCCCAACCACTCCTCTTAAAGAAAGAAGAAACTAGAAAGAACTCATATATAAAAAGTTTCTCAGTTTGCAATTTCTTGATTGTAGAGAAGTCCGCCCTCCCTCTCACAATAGGTAAGTACAACTCAAATGTTCAGGGACACTATGATTTCCCACCACTCTGGTTTCGTCCCAAAATGCATTTCCTATTTGGTCTCACTTGCTGAAGCCTAACAGGTAGATAGAGAATGGATCCATCAAAAGCAGTGACATTTCCGGTGACAGCTTGATGGTCCTTCAACATGCCAAACCTCATGCTTTTGCACTCCACGTTGGGGCTAGAAAATAATAAAGAGGATTTTACTTCAGTATGACTTTACAGTAGGGCAGTAGGTTTGTTGGAGAAACAGTCACTTGTGACTACTGCTCCATCTAGTGGTCATACTAAACAATTCAAATATATCTATCTGATTAAAAGGATGGGAACACATGCACACTCGTGGTGGATTCAAGTCAATGTATGGCAAAACCAATACAATATTGTAAAGTAAAATAAATAATTAATTTTAAAAATAAATAAATAAAAATTCCCACCAAAAAAAAAAAAAAGAACTCTGACCCAAGGCTCACTTAAAATAAAAACAGTTCTCATTCAAACATAACTGCCTTAGCATGTCGGGGTACATTCTTTGAGAGGTTAGACCAGAGGGCCAAACAACTTCTACAGAAAGGTTTTACAAGCCATATGGTCTCTGCTGTAACTACTCATCTCTGCTAACATAGCACAAAAGCCTTATAGACCATAGGTAAACCAATAAGCAAGGCTACATTCTAGCAACACTTTATTATAGAAATAGGCAGTGGGTCAGATTTGCCTGGCAGGGCTGCCATAATCTGCTAATCCCTGATCCAACATCTGTAGAAATATACACTTTTTAAAAAATATATTTTTAAAAGACAGTATTTTAGTAAAACCATTTTTCGCTCAACAATTTCAACTTTTTATCAATTCATTGGCACAAATCTTAGTTTTGAAAAATTCCAATAGCTATTTTGTATGATGATTTTCCCATTAGATTACAATAATGCACAACCTTATCCTACAACTTCGAAGTTTAAACAAACCCAAGGCTAAAAAGGGTCAAGCGTGTTCAAGTATGTGAAGAAAGATAAAAACTACAAAAAGTTCAGGTGGTAATCCAGTACAGTCATTGCCAAAACTAAGCACTCACATGCTAACATCACATTTCAAAATGTTTCTTCAAAAAAAATCATATATTAATATACACAAGGCGTTATGCCCCAGACAACTTTTCAGTTAGTCTTTTTAGAGCCCTATCATGTCAAGGAATCCACAGGATAACCAGTCACTGTAGTGCATCCTCTAGGTATTCTCTCAAGGGCCTGGCATTCTCATCACATTGTAGCTACAATCTCAAAATGTACAGAATCCACGTTGTCTCCACAGCCTGGTCAACGCACAGATACACGAGGAGTCACGCACCAGTTCTGTTTCAGGAACAGTCGTCAGTCCACTTTCCTCGCATTAACACCCATCTCTGTTCCTTACGTTCCAGAACAGGCCCATTCTCACTACCTTCTCCTCCTGTGAGTTCAATATAACCCAGTTCCTTGGCTCCTTCTCTTGTCATACATGCTCAGCTCTAGTTTCTTACCTCACAGAAACATTTAAAGCAATCTGGCTACCCTCTCTAATTAGCATTTCATTTCTCAATCATCTTACAAACGTTTAAAATAAGTGGCTAGTTCCCTGGCTATTTCTCATGGCCCATGCTCCCCTTTGTTCTTTTAATCTATTTTTTTCCCTCATAACATTAAAGAAAAGGAATACAAATACAAGGTAAGTTAAAAGGTTATGAAGGGGTCTATGCAAGTAAAGGGGCTTCCCAGGTAGTGCCTCTGGTAAAGAATATGCCTGCCAATGCAGGAGACCTGAGAGACAGAGGTTCGATCGTTGGATTGGGAAGATCCCCTGGAGGAGAGAGTGGCAACCATACCAGTATTCTTGCCCGGTAAATCCCATGGACAGAGAAGCCTGGTGGGCTACAGTCCATGGGGTCACAAAGAGTCCAATACGAGTGAGTACCATGCAAGTAAAAGGCCCTGAACCTAAGTTTCATTAACTTCAAAGAAAATCCACTTCTAACCTCATGCATAAAATTGTACCTATTAAGTTAAAATCTGGATTGGTAATACAGCTAAACAGACAACACAGAAAAGTTAATTTCAAACTTATTGCAAAGATTTGAGTATTTGAAGTCTGTAGGGGGAGGTAAATGCATCAGGAATTATACAGAAAAACAATTCAGTTATTCCTATTGAACTATTTCTTTACTGCTCTCTAAGAAGTAAACAATACGGGGTGGGGGGAAGCTTTGAATACCTGAAAGTCACATGATATTGATAAACTGCTTCATTATGACACTGTATTTTGATAAGGTTCAATCCCAAAGATTGAGGTGTTCCTTTTGATCCTTGCTTCACAAAAAGCTCTCTAGAAAATAAAAATAAAAAAATAAAAGCACCCACAGATACCAAAAACAAATAGCCCATGCCACAAAAATACAAAGAAAGCAAAGAAAGAAGGAAAGATAGATTGGGGGAAGTAGTATTTTATAGGTACACAGGCCCTCAAGACATACAAAAGAAGCTTTGAAAGAAAGAAGGTAAATTCTTGCAATTTCTAATTAGAGCAGCAAGGTCACCCTATCTGTCCTAGTAATATCACTGGAATAACTAGGTCAGCTAACTAAGAACATAAGAGTTAGTTCTGTAGAGAAAAATGAACAGCTGCAATGTATTTCCCAGATAATTTTCTTATCTACAACATGACAAGGAATTATCTATGTCTGAATTGGGAAGGAAATGAAAAGTCATGAGCTGATTGATACATATTATCAGCACTAACCCCATTTCACCTCATCAGGAATTGTCCACCTCTTCTGTCATTCTCCCCACTGGCAAAAAACAAAACAACCCTGTGGTGCCTACCACAAGGGAGGACTTTAGACACAACAAAAGAGGGTGTGCAATCCTATGAGAGAACAGAGTGTGCAATCCTATAAGAAGGCCTCCGCTACATCATCCCCAAGCAGGAAGGCAGCACTCCCGACTTACTTCTTGCGCTCTGCAGTCCCAAGTGGAGGGGTATCAAGAGAGTATAGTGGGGCCTGGGGCAGAGCGGGCAGAGGTGAGAGCTGGGCAGGATCCTGATAAGGCGGGCTGAGAGCACCAGGAGCCTTGTATATTCCTCTGCCTAAACCAGCTGCTCTTCCCACTGGTAACAAAGATGCGTCCAAAGTTCCTCTTCTGAGCATCCTGAATCGTTGAAAAGAGACAAATCAGGACTTTCTCAATCATGCTCAATCATCCTCAAATCTCATTCTTTCCCTGGAGGAGTCAGCAAATGGGACCCAAACATTGGGATTCTCTCTGAATCCAATATGCCAACAAGACTCACTCCTCAATTACTATTAATATGGACTCTGAGGGCCAACTTCCATAGCAGAAATTGAGGTGGAAGTCTGACCCACCTGGGATAAAGAATCAGCACCATCAGTATGACTTCTTAAGAGGGCAAACGAGGTGGTGAACTGTGCTGTGGAAAACTGCTTTTACCTTGTCCAAAGACTGACTGGGTCAGTAGGTACTAACTACTTTTGGAAAATGCCCATTCTTACCACGAAACCATGCACTGTTTCCTTGTGAGGCAATATAACCCACTTTAGAGTTTCTCTTTGGACTTGGAGATATTTCATCCAAATTTGATAGCTACCCAAGGAGGCAACTTTACCCACCTATTCCAACCAACGGAGGCCTCTGCCATCTTGCTATCCCCAGCTGCCAACGATGAAGGATCCAGAAAAGTGGGATGGGGTTCTTCTTTGTCCTTGCATGCCATACTGGAAGATAAGCCTAGACCTAAAATGCCTCTACCTAAAGGAAAGGTCAGATCCCAGCTGTAACTGTGAGCTGAACATTTTGTAAAATACAGTAATTTTTTTGAAGATAAACTGTGTTAATTTAAGAACAAAGCAATGATACACAACATCACATTTTCTCAAGTTAGTTTTCCACATACCTAAAGGAGGCACCTCGCGTTTCAGAGGGGTCTGGGATGCTGTTTCAAGCCCCAGTCCTCGGAACATTGAGACTAAACCCACAGACTCCTACAGAAAGTCAAAGAATAATGTTATTCTAAGATACAGTTTAAAAGGCCAGAAATATTGTTGATTTTCTTCAAACCTTGGTAAATAATAAAAATTATACACTTCAAATTCTATAAATATCAAGAATAAAGGATAAAAATACCTCATAAAATTGTTTAAATCCTTATGGTTTTCTTTAAGAACACTTATAACTATGTCATATTAGGCTTTTAAACATAAATATAGTTCATGATTTTATAAATATAGTTCATATTAGGTTTTTAAGCATAAATATAGTTCATACTCAGAGAAGGCAATGGCAACCCACTCCAGTACTCTTGCCTGGAAAATCCCAAGGGCGGAGGAGCCTGGTAGGCTGCAGTCCATGGGGTCACTAAGAGTCAGATACGACTGAGCAACTTCACTTTTACTCTTCACTTTCATGCACTGGAGAAGGAAATGGCAACCCACTCCAGCGTTCTTGCCTAGAGAATCCCAGGGACAGGGGAGCCTGCCGTCTATGGAGTCACACAGAGTTGGACATGACTGAAGCAACTTAGCAGCAGCAGCAGCAGTATAGCTCATACTTTGGCCACCCGATGAGAAGAACTGACTCATTAGAAAAGACCCTGACACTGAGAAAGACTGAAGCCAGGAGGAGAAGGGGATGACAGAGGATGAGATGCTTGGATGGCATCACCGACTCGATGGATAGAGTTTGAGAAAGCTCCAGCAGTTGGTGATGGACAGGGAAGCCTGGCGTGCTGCAGTCCACAGGGTCACAAAGAGCTGGACAGGACTGAGCGACTGAACTGAACTGATAGTTCATGATTTAATATAAGTATTCCAAATGCAACAGAACTACTTTTCTAGCTCATTTCCTGTACACCTAATATAAGTGGGCACAAGCATACCAGCTAATAAATTTTCCCAAAAAACATGTCATTTAAGGGTATCAGAAGTCTTGGGGTTTTTGTTTTTGTTTTTTAAACAATCCTCAACAGAACTTGTTACTGTTTTCCTGTGGCAGTCTTGGAAGTTTACTACTGTTACACCAATCAGAGTTGCCACATATGGACTCAAGCAATCCCATCTGAGTGAAAACACAGGATTACTGTCATCAGTGTTTCTTTTTATAAAACGTTACATCTAACAGGGTCAACACTACTTCACATGGTCACAACTGCATTATTAGGTTCTTCCTATACCTAACTCTCTATTCTTTGAAATTTGTTAATTACAGATAAAAACCATTTTAACAATTACTATATAATCAGGAGATTAAGAATGCACATCCATGTAAGTATATATACAGCAGTAACAATAGCCAAAGATCCTTTTTTTCTTTAAGATTTGGGCAAAGAGCCTTCTGAAAGGAACTATTCTTAACAATTATGACCTTAGAGGCAACAGTGGCTGCTAATACCACCGAGTCCAACCCAGAGTGAAAACCTAAACACTAAAGGCTGTATCTCTAAACCTGTCATGTATGTATGTATGTACATATTTATACTTTTAGAAGTCAGGAAACTAAGCCATTTACCCAAGTCCATCTAACATTCATTATGAGGCACTTTTTCTAGACCTGCAATTCAAGAATTTCAAATATATTCCTAGAAGATCAAACTACTTGTTAAAGGGGGAAATAAAAACAATGCCTGCTTTCATATAGGGCTTCCCAGTTTCCTAAGTACCTTGAAATCCATTATTTGCTCTAAAGATAAGCTGCATGCTGCTACTGTGTATACAGACATGGTCTTACCTTCTGCACTGGCCCACTCTGTGGACTCGGCTCCTTTTGCTTTCCAAACACATGGCCCCTGCCTGCAGGTCCTGCCCTGCTCAGAGCTGGGTCCAAAGGTTTTGGAGCTTGTGGCCAAGAGCCTGGCATCCGCACAGACTGAGATGGGTGCACGGGAGACAGGCCCCTGAAGCGTGGTCGGACAGGATCCATTGTAAGGCTGCAGAGGACATGAGTGTCAATCTGTCCTTGTTTATTACCTGCCATCATTTTATAGTTTAAATGCTTCCCAAAGAATTTCCTTTTCCTCCACAACAGACACACAAGCATTCAAAGAAAAAAAAGCTACTTTGGATCATACCAATGATACTCCTATATGATATTCACAATATATTATATTCAAAAGTTTCTATTTAGCCCAGAATTTTCTAAATACTCTCAATCAACAATCTCTTAAAGGCCAAACCCTCCTTAATTTTACTCATATTTTCTACCCAAAGAGCTTCTTTGAGAACTCAGTCCTACAAGTTAACTACCAGATGGGGAAGGATGTATTTTTTATGTATGGGCATGATTTTGCTTTATAAGTAAGTATATAGTTAACATATCACAAAAATTTTGTGTCAATAAATATTTATGTTTTGCTTTATTTGGGGCCTCTCTACCAGGGACCTAATCTTTTTCCCAGTCTATTTTCATAGTAAACTATTCCATCTCCTCCTTGATTCCTTAGTGTGCTTCTCTGAATCTTTATCCAATTTCTTTCAACAGAGCTCTTTTCTCACTCTATCAGAACTGAGGTCTTCAGCATACAGACCCTTCCTCATTTGAGCCTATGATTCCTGCTTAGTCTCACAGGTGACATTTAATACTTGCCCCTGCCCTCAAGGTAACCAGGGATGATGCTCTTCTTGGCCCTCAAGTCTCAGACTCACTAAGCCTCTTCAAAATCACTTTATATAATCTACAGACTTCAAGACTTCTCTTTTTTTAAAAGGCCATGCTAGGCTTTCCTGGTAGCTCAGCTAGTAAGGAATCCGCCCGCAAGGTGGGAGACCTGGGTTCAATCCCTGGGTTGGGAAGATCCCCTGGAGAAGGGAACTGCTACCCACTCCAGTATTCTGGCCTGGAGAATTCCATGGCCTGTATAGCCCATGGGGTCGCAAAGAATCCAACATGACTAAGCAACTTTCACTTTTAGGGGCATATAGGATCTTAGTTCCCCAGCTAGGAATCGAACCTATGCCCCCTGAAGTGGAAGCATAGAGACTTAACCAACTAGACCCCTAGCAAAGGCCCAGGACTCCTTCTTTCAGGGGCTCCTTTTCACTGTCCTGACTCACCCCAATTCCCAAAGAAGCTTCTGTAATTAACAAGTAAGCCTCTTCTTAATTTTTACAAACCTGTCTTAACTATAAATTACTGAGAAATCAGGTCATGCACATAAAGAAAAGGCTGACATACAATTTCTAAGTCAAGTCTACAGATGAAAGCGGTTCAGGATTTGGCAAAACTTTTTTATACAATTATTTTTTACACTAAAACGGAAAGGCATGCCTCCTCCTCAAAGGCTACTAGAGTTTTCCCCTATAATTGTTCAAACTCCTTTTCAGTTAGCTTGACCTCTTGGCTCACACCTTCCCACCACCACTGGAGGAAACCAGAGCAATTAGTAGTCTAACTGGTACACACTGAGAGGCACCGTGATACCTACCAATTACAGGATTTCTGGAATCCTCTTCTTTCTTCACCCCTCTCTTACCTCCAACATCACTTCTACAGATTCAAGCACCTCCTCCAGAAAACCCTCCCTTACTGTGGATTTTCTCCTTTGATTAGTTAACAAATAGCTGACTGAGTCTAAGGCCCAACCCGGAAGAATGCTAGGACAGACAGATCCCAGGACAGGCGAGGCCTACGTTCAGTACTCCTCCAGGTGCGACCTCCAGACTGGGGTCTATGACTGGGATGTAACCAGAAGGGAAGGGCCCCTACGCTCCTTCAACCTGGAGAAAGCATCATTCCCCAAACCAAGACTTCACCAGCGGTCTGGCCCACTGTTCCCGCCCAAGGAACACTCAACGCATTCAACCACCTCCCTGCCAATAGCCTCCTCCCTCCTCTGTTCCACCTTTTCAAGGGCCTGCCTTCCGCCTACACCCCCAACCTCAAATAACGACTTCCTGCCCCCGCCCCAGGCCCAGCCTCCACCCAGGGGCCCACAGACTCCGCACTTTTCCAAGGGGAGAGGGGGAGAGGGCCACAAGGACCCCAGCTTACCACCAAGAACTTGAGTGCGAGCGCACCTGGCCTGTAGCAGAGCGACCTCTGCCTCCCTGGTCTTCCACACCTGCGTCCCGTCCTCTCACAGGTGCTGGACTCCACCGAGCATCTTGGCTGCGCCTCAGGAGAAGCCAGCGCTCAACGATCCTACCACGCCAAAAGCCCACATGCTCCAGACCTCGAGTTCCCGTCCTCTCGCGAGGCCTAAGCGACTGAACCCATTGGCCAAATGACGTGCCAATCACAAGAACCAGCCATCTCATTGGCTCTTCTGCAAAGAGCCTTCCTCTCCCATTCCAGCCGTCTCACGCCGTGGTGGCGAGGTTCACCCGGAAAGGGTGCTCAAAGTGGCGGGGAAAGTGGCGGGGGGTGGTGTCCAAAAGTTAGGAGTGAAATTAAGTGTTGAAGTGTGTTTCGCTTTCAACATCCCGACTCTCTTACTGAGAGCAACTCATGTAAACAGAGTTAGCTTACATGCTCATGTAGAAATTGACTTGCCTCAACCTTACCATTGGGGCTTCCGTCGTGGCTCAGCTGGTAAAGAATCCGCCTGCAATGCAGGAGACCTGGGCTGGACCCCTGGGTTGGGAAGATCTGGAGAAGGGAACGGATACCCACTCCAGCATTCTGGCCAGGAGAATTCCAAGTCAATGGGGTCACAAAGAATCGGACACGACTGAGCGACTTCCGCTTTCGCTTTCAACCTTCCCATTGGGGCTTCCCTGATGGCTCAAGCTGTAGAGAATCACCCTGGCAATCACCCAGGCGACACAGGACACGCAGGTTCGATCCCTGGGTCAGAAAGATCCCCTGAAGGAGGAAATGGCAAACCCACTCCAATATTCTTGCCTGGAGAATCCCATGGACAGAGGCGCTTGGCTGGCTACAGTCCGTGGGAGCTCAAAGAGTCTGACATGACTGAGCATGCACAGGCATAGCTTTCCCCTTTAAAAGATATTGAGGATGGTGGTGCATAGAAATGAGCGTGAGTTACAGTCAATTATGCGATCTCTGTGCCCCACTGTTTTTATATATAAAACTGGAAAAAAAATAAAACTGGAATAAAATCATCTATTCATAGGGTTGTATGGAAATTACATGTGTATGCTCAGTAGTGTCCAACTCTTTGTGACCCCATGGACTGTAGCTTGTCAGACTCCTCTGTCCGTGGAATTTTCGAGGCAAGAATACTGGAAGAGGTTGCCATTTCCTACTCCAGGGGATCTTTCCCACCCAGAGATTGAACCAGAATCTCTTGCATCTCCTGCGTTGGCACGTGGGTTCTTTACTACTGAGCCACCTAGGAAATGTACATGCATGTGTGTAAAATACTTTGCACCAGGACAAGATTGCCTTCCATAAATGTTGTCTATCATTATTATTTATAGATACCTGAAACTGTGAGCCAAGAAGAGCTATCTTCAAATTATGTAAAAGCATTGGTGGTTAATTCTGCAGCTACAGTACATTTTCCAAAGACATAAAAATGTCTCTCCCTCCTCAATTATTTTAGCAAATAACTGCACCCCTCTCCAACCCCCAGTTTTCTGAGGTGGTTGGGGTCAAGCTTCCAGAGACCTTGACTGATGCTGTAGAGACATGCAACTACTGTATATGGAATATGGCTAGGGCTAGAGAAGGCTTTTTCAAGCCTCAGATATCTCATACCTTGCTTTAATCCCTACATTTGAGGACTCTCCTCTCCTTCCCAAATCAGAATAGAGTTTGAAAATTATTGGAGCAGGAGATTTTCCAAAGCAGAAGTCTAATTGGTAGGATACCCCTTCCTTCTTTGTAGATGTAATTTGTTTAACGTTATATATAAGTTCTACCTCACAACCTTCCTACTTTACAACATTACAGTGTTATAATAACATGTATACTGAATTCTGTTGCCCATGCAAACATTTAGTAACAACTCAAAAATAGTTCCATATCTAGGAAACAATATTTTAGGGGCAGGACTCAGCAGCTTTTGGCAACAGCAATTCTCAATTTTCTGAAGCTGTCAGTTTTCAAAGAGCATCATTACAAAGGATATACACATTGGATTCTCTAGATTTCTACATCGTATCATGCAAAAGTAGACAAGATATTGTTGGTGGCGGTGGTGGTGTTCCGTCGCCCCTTTCTCCTCCTGCTTTCAGTCTTTACTGGCATCAGGGTCTTTTCCAGTGAGTTGGCTGTTCACATCAAGTGGCCAAAGTATTGCAGCTTCAGCTTCAGCAGGGTATAGAAATATCCTATACAACATTTCTAGCCAATCCATGCATAACGAGTACTAGTTATTTCACCAAAGGAAAATCTACAGTCTCAGTGTTGACTGGAAATAAAGATGGTTGAAGCTCTAAAGTGTGGACATCTGCTTGGAAGCTTTCAAAATATAAACTTCTCCTGGAGGTTATATTCCACCACAGGCACTTCAGTTGTTAATTAACAATCCCTTGGTATTGATTTAAAATACTACACACATATTGTACTGTTTAAAGTATTTAAAATTAAATTACAGATGATATAAGGTGATATTTTCATAGCACCAAGTTCCATCCACTTGGCCTTGCCAGGCTCTAAAATTCAGGATGAGGACAGTCCTGTCACTATGTACAATCTGGATTTTTCCAGGCAGTCGTGACGTCAAAGACTCTGGCCCATTGTCCCCAATAAGTATTTCCATTCTGACCACAAATACTGATTTGTTGTTGAGAAAATAAAGTCACACAGAGCTACAGCAAGATTAATGGCAGAAAATGACATTACCTCTTTGGCCTAGAAACTACATGGAGGACTTAACTGAAATTGGATCTACATCTGTAGTATCTTTGAATTCCAGGCAGACGTAAATACAGATCCTCCCAGGAGAAATACACACTCACCCTGGCCCTTAAAGTTCCCACACAGGAACTCATAAGAAAAAGATAAATTACAAACCACATGAGGGTCAATAAAATGGGTGAGTTTTGCTTGTTTGTTGGAATTTTTTTTTAAATTAAATTTTAAATACACAGACTAGGCTCAATAAGAACACAAACAATCCAGTTTTTTTAAATGGGCAACAGATATGAATTGATCTTTCACCAAAGATATACAAATGGGTAAAAAGCACATGAAAATATGCTCAATACCACTAATCATTACAGGAATGCAAACTGAAAACATATACACAGTATTTCACATCCACTAGAATGGCTATAATAAATAGCACAGATAATAACTGTGATAGCTACTTTTTAATCTTTATTTTTTTTTTGGACCAAGGATCAAACCCTGGTCCACTAGGAAATTCCCTGTGACGGTTACTTTTGCATATCAATTTGACTTGGCCACAGGTACCCAGATACTTTGTCCAACATTATTCTGAGTGTTTCAGGGAGGGCGGTCTGCATAAAATTAACATTTGAATGGGAGACTGGGTAAAACAGATTGCCCTCTCTACCACGGATGGTCTCATCCAAATAGTTGAGAGCCTCACTAGGACAAGAAGGCTTGGAATAAAAGATTTTTTCTCACCTGATTTCAGTTGAGCTGAAATCATCCTTTTCCTGCCTTTGTGTGTGCTTAGTCGCTCAGTTGTGTCCGACTCTTGGCAACCCCATGGACTGTAGCCCTCAGGCTCCTCTGTCCATGGGGATTCTCCAGGCTAGAATATGGGACTGGGTAGCCATTTCCTTCTCCAGGGGATTTTCTTGACCTCAGGATCGAATCCATATCTCCCGCATTGCAGGCAGATTCTTTACAGTCGGAGCCATTTCCTGCCTTTTGACTCAAACTAAAACAGTGGCTCTTCCTGGGTCTTGAGCCTGCCAGCTTTCAGACTGGAGCACCACCATCAGCTCTCCTGCAGTTCCACTGAAGATTTCAGGATTTGTCAACTTCCATAATCACATGTTATAATTGCTTATTATTATTGTTGTTGTTTGGCCATTAAGTAGTGTCTGACTCTTTGCAACCCCATGAACTGTAGCCCGCCAGGCTCCTCCGTCTATGGGATTTTCCAGGCAAGAATGCTGAAGTGGGTTGCCATTTCCTTCTCCAGGGGATCTCCCCGGACTAGGAATCAAAGCCACGTCTTCATCGGCAGGCAGATTCTTTAACCCTGAACCATCTGGGAAGCCCATGCTTAGTATAAAGCCATGTATATATGACTTCATATACATATCTATGTATCCTAATACTTCTGTTTCACTAGAGAATGCTAACTAAATGCAGAGTGCTGACATAACAAATACATAAAAATGTGAAAGTAGTTTTGGAACTGGGTGATGGATATAACTGGAAGACTTATGAGAAACAGGCTAGAAAAACCCTAGATTTCCTTGTAGAAACTGTTGGTACAAGTATGGGTATTAAAGGTGTTTCTGGTAAGGTTTCAGACTGAAATGAGGAATATGTTATTCCTCATCCAGGAAACTGGACAAAAGGTGATCCTTGTTATAAAGTGGCAAAGAACTGGCTGAGTTGTAGGCTTGTGCTTTGTGGAAGGTGGAACTCACAAGCGACAAACTTGGGTGTCTAGATAAGGAGTGCGTGCATGCTAAGTCATTTCAGTTGTGCCCGATTCTTTGCAACCCTATGGACTGTAGCCTGCCAGGCTCCTCTGTCCATAGGATTCTCCAGGCAAGAATACTGGAGTGGGTTGCCATGCCCTCCTCTGGAGGATCTTCCCAACCCAGGGATTGAAATGCAAGAGGAAAAAGATAAATTGAAAGAAAGATTAAACAAGAACCAGAATTTGAAGAGCTGGGAAATTTTCTGGTGGCTCAGTCTGTAAAGAATCTGCCTACAATGCAGGAAACCCAGGTTTGATCCCTGGGTTGGGACGATCCCCTGGAGAAGGAAATGGCAACCCACTCTAGTATTCTTGCCTGGAGAATCCCATGAACAGAGGAACGTGGTGGGCTACAGTCCATGGGGTTGCAAAGGGTTGGACACGACTGAGTGACTAACATACACACACATACATACACACAGCCTATCTATGGTGCAAAAGTGAGAAAGTTTGTTCTGGAAAGAACACCCAAGGGTGTGGCTAGACAATCTCTCTATTGGGAGATTATCCATGATTCACTATGGAGTTAATCAGCCATTTCAGCAGAAACTTGGAGCAAAAATGGCATTATACCAGCAGAGATATGGCCAGTGTGGACCAATGGGAACAGAGACCGGAAGAACTAAAGGTTTGTTTTTTCTTCTTCTTAATTTATTTTTAATTGAAGAATAATTACAATATTAGGTTGGCTTCTGCCATACATCAACATGAATCAGCCATAGGTATACATATGTCCTCTCCCTCTTGAGCCTCCCTCCCACTTTCCGTCTCATTCCCACCCCTCTAGGTTGTCACAGAGCCCCTGTTTGAGTTCCCTGAGTCATACAGGAGATTCTCACTGGCTATCTGACTAGATGAAATAAAGTTTTGTTTTTGTGTATTTTTTTAACATATTTATTTATTTGGCTGCACTGGGTTTTCATTTCAGCACACAAGATCTTTAGTTGTGGAATGAAGAACCGTAGTTGCAGCATGTGGAATCTAGTTTCCTGCCCAGTGATTAAACTCCCCCTACATTAGGAGTGCAGTTCAACACTCCGAATTACTTAAGAAAAGGGAAGAATAAGCCCAAAGGTGATTCAGCTATGACCAGGGCTGCCACTGCTACCACAAGCCTACATAACAAAGCTATTTCCTCTTCATAGCTTCACAGCTGGAACAGAATATTGGCTCAGGATGAATCAGACCTCAAGTCTCACCAGTATCTCATTTAAATGACGTCTAGATGAGACTCTGGCAATTAAAACTATGAGTAAACAGCACAACCAAAAAACAGAATATTCTGGATTACACAATGATCAAATTAAAAGTAAAGATTCTCAAATGAAAAATTATAAAAACAAACAAAAAACATGAGGACTTCCCTGGTAGTCCAGTTATTAAGAATCCACCTTGCAATGGAAGGGACACTGGATCAATCCCTGGTCTGGGAAGATCCTACAGGCCTCAGAGCAACTAAGTCCCTGTGCCGCAACTACTGAGCCAGTGCTCTGGAGTCTTGCAAGCTGCAGCCACTGAGCCCACGTGCTGCAACTGCTTAGGCCTGCACACCTAGAACCTGTGCTTCACAACAAGAGAAGCCACTGCAATGAGAAGCCAGCTCACTGGGACAAAAAAAGTAGCCCCAATCTCCACAACTAGAGAAAGCCCATGTGCAGCAATGAACACCATGCACAGCCAAAAATAAATACATAAATCTTTAAAAAAAAAAAAAAAAAAAAGACTACTAGTCCTGACAGGATGTTACCTGGAAGAGTTGGATATGCATTGACTGTCCTGTCCCTTGATCAAAGTCTCACCTCAAAGAGTATTAATCCCTATACTTTTTAAGTGCACCATCATGCTCCATGACTTGGCATCAATGCAGAAGCAACAGGGCAGAAAGCAGGAGATACACAGGGCAAGCTTGAGGCTAGGCATTATCAGCTTGTATCCCTGTTGTTTTTCAGTCACTAAGTTGTGTTCGACTCTGCAACCCCATGAATTGCAGCACACCAGGCTTCCCTGTCCTTCACTATCTCCCAGAGTTTGTTCAAACTCATATCCATTGAGTCAGTGATGCCACCTAACCATCACATACTCTGTCTCCCCCTTTTCCTCCTGCCTTCAATCTCTCCCAGTGTCAGGGTATTTTCCAATGAGTTGGCTCTTCACATCAGGTGGCCAAAGTATTGGAGATTCAACTTCAGAATCAGTCCTTCCAATGAATATTCAGAGTTGATTTCCTTTAGGATTGACTGGTTTGCTCTCCTTGCTGTCCAAGGGACTCTCAAGAGTCTTCTCCAGCACCACAATTCAAAAGCATCAATCTTCGGTGCTCAGCCTTCTTTATGCTCAGTCCAACTCTTGTATCCGTACATGACTACTGGAGAAATCATAGCTTTGACTATATACACCTTTGTCAGGAAAGTGATGTCTCTGCTTTTTAATACACTGTTTAGGTTTGCCATAGCTTTCCCTCCAGGAAGCAAGTGTCTTTTAATTTCGTGGCTGCAGTCACTGTCCACAGTGATTTTGGAGCCCAAGAAAATAAAATCTGTCACTGTTTCCACTTTTTCCCCATCTATTTGCCATGAAATGATGGGACAAGATGCCATGATATTAGTTTTCTGAATGTTGAATTTTAAGCCAGCTTTTTTACTCTTTCACCCACATCAAGAGGGTCTTTAGTTCCTCTTTGCTTTCTGCCATTAGAATGGTATCATCTGCATTATCTGAGGCTGTTGCTATTTCTTCCAGCAATCTTAATTCCAGCCTGTGATTCATCCAGCCCAGAATTTTGCATGAAGTACTCTGCATAGAAATTAAATAAGCAGAGTGACAATATACAGCCTTGATGTACTCCTTTCCCAATTTGGAACCAGTCTGTTGTTCCATGCCCAGTTCTGTTACTTCTTGACCTGCATTCAACTATCTCAGGAGGCAGGTAAGGTGGTCTAATATTCCCATCTCTTTAAGAATTTTCCACAGTTTGTTGTGATCCACACAAAGGCTTTAGCATAGTCCATGGAGCAGATATTTTTCTGAAATTCCCTTGCTTTTTCTATAATCCAACAGATGTTGATCTCTGGTTCCTCTGCCTTTTCTATATCTAGCTTGTACATTTGGAGATTCTCGGTTCAGATACTGCTGAAGCCTAGCTTGAAGGATTTTAAGCATTACCTTGCTAGAAATGAGCGTAATTGTGCTGTAGTTTTAACACTCTTTGGCATTGCCCTTCTATGGGATTGGAATGAAAACGGACTTTTTCCAGTCCTGTGGCCACTGATGAGTTTTCCAAATTTGCTGACATATTGAGTACAGCAATTTAACAGCACCATCTTTTAGGATTTGAAATAGCTCAACTTGAATTCCATCACCTCTGCTAGCTTTGTTCCTTGTGATTCTTCCTAAGGCCCACTTTACTTCACACAGGTAAGTGATCACACCATTGTGGTTATCCGGGTTATTAAGACCGTTTTTGTATAGCTCTTCTGTGTATTCTTTCCACCTCTTCTTAATCTCTTCTGCTTCTGTTAGATCTTTGTCATTTCTGTCCTTTATTGTACCTATCTTTGCATGAAATGTTCCCTTGGAATCTCCAATTTTCTTGAAGAGACATCCCTGTAGATTTTGTGAATGCCCACAGAAAACTGTTTACCACAGTACTGGCTAAATAAAGGGACAGATAAGACTGAGAGAAACTACAACGGGGCCTAAGAGGTGCCCAATACGGTGAAATTTAAAAAAAAATAAAAATAAAAAAAAGATAGAATTAAGAGGTTAAGAAAAATAGCATATTTATTTTTGGCTGTGCTGGGTTTCCACTGCTGCGTGCAGTCTTTCTCTAGCTGTGGAAAGTGGGTTCCACCCTCTAGTGGGGTACACCACTCTCATTGCAATGGATTCTCTTGTTGTGGAGCACAGGATCTAGGTGCATGGGCTTCAGTAGTTTTGGCTCTTGGGCTCAATAGTTGCAGCTCGTGGTCTTTAGAGCACAAACTCAGTAGTTGTGGTGCACAGGCTTAGTTGATTTGAGGCATGTGGGGATCTTTTTAGATCTGTAACCAAACCAGTGTCCCCTGCATTGGCAGATGAATTCTTAACCACTGCACTACCAGGGAAGTCCTCCAAATAGCATATTAAGTCAGGAGAGAGGTCATTCGAATAAAAGCATTATAAGGTTCTGGAGGAAGGTAATAATTAACTCTACACTCTCTCAGAATGCATATTAAATGTAATTCATTTATTTTTTTGGCCTTGCTGCCTGGTATGTAGGATGTTTAGTTCCCTGACCAGGGATCAAACATGTGCCTCCTGCAGTGGAAGTCCAGAGTATTACTCACCAGGCTGCATGAGAAATCTAAATTTTAAATATACGTATATTTAAAATATTTTAGTTAGGTGTAATTGACATGTAATATTTTATTAGTTTCAGGTATACAACATGATCACTATTCGTATACACTGCAAAATGATCACAACCATAAGTCTAGTTAACAACCATCACCTTACAGAGTTATAAATTATTTTGTTGTGTCATGAGAATTTGAAGATTTACTCTCAGCAGCTTTTGAATATGCAATACAGCATTATTAACCATAATTGCCATGCTATACATTACCTCCTCAGGATTTTTTACTTTATAACTGGAAGTTTATATCTTATGACTGCATTCACCAATTTCTCCCACCTTTGCACTTCCCACTTCTGGTAACCACCAATCCTTTTATCTACATATATATATATATACACACACACATATATATTGCTTTTTTGTTTAGATTTCACATATAAATAAAGTCTTACAGTACGTGTCTTTCTCTGACTTATTTCACTAAGCATAATGCTCTCAAGCTCCATCCATGTCACAAATGACAAGATTTCACCTTTTCTGATGGCTGAACAATATTCCATTGTGCATGCATGCATGCATGTGTATACGTATCACGTTTTCTTTATCCATTCATCCATTGATGGATACGTCAGTTGTTTCCACAACTTGGCTGTTTAAATAATGCTGCAGTGAACATGGTAGGGTATACATACATCCTTGGAGCTGGTGTTTTTGTTTTCTTTGGAAAATACCCAAAAGTAGGATTGCTGGATCATGCTGCTGCTGCTGCTGCTAAGTCACTTCAGTCGTGTCCAACTCTGTGCGACCCCATAGACGGCAGCCCACCAGGCTCCCCCGTCCCTGGGATTCTCCAGGCAAGAACACTGGAGTGGGTTGCCATTTCCTTCTCCAATGCATGAAAGTGAAAAGTGAAAGTGAAGTCGCTCAGTCGTGTCAGACTCCTAGCGATTCCATGGACTGCAGCCTACCAGGCTTGACTGTTCAAATTTGTGATATTTACAAAAGAAAGAAAATGCATATATTTCCAATCAGGAGAGGAAAAAGATAATAAAATGAGAAAAATTCAATCAATCCAAACAAGAAAGTCAAGAAAGAACAAAAGTGAGAAAAATCTGGACAAAGAGAAAGCACAACATAAATAGTAGAAATAAATCCTCCTGCATTAGTAATTACAATAGATGGGCTAAACTTTTCAGGTAAAAGGCAAAGATTACCAGACTAGATTAAAAAAAATAAAACCCAACTATATGGTGTTTAATAGAAAAAGATGGACATAAAGCAGAATAATAGAAAAAGATCAAAAGTTAAATGATTAAAAGGAAATGCAGTGGGCAAGTATGAAAGAAAGAAAGAAATTAAGAAATAGAAGGAGAACTAAAGGAACGAAGAAAAGAAAAGAAGCTAGTGCTACTATATTAGTAGAGTGTGTGTGCGTTAGTTGCTTAGTCATATCCGATTCTTTGCAACCCCAAAGACCACAGCCCTCCAGGCCCCTCTGTCCATGGGATTCTCCAGGCAAGAGTACTGAAGTGGGTTGCCATTTCCTTCTCGAAGAGAGAAAAAGAGAGTTATCCAATAATCACGGAAGATTCGAGCAATTAAAACAATACTATCTGAGGTTCAGACATCTCCTACGGGTCTTGGAACATACAGCCCGTAGATAAAGTGGCCCGGGTGGAAGACTGCTATAATCATAATTATTTGCTAATGGGATATGCTGGGTGCTGCACAACTTCTCAGACCTTGAACTCAGCCTGGGTAGTGCCGTAGTCATTTCCTATGCCACACTGAGATTCACGCAGTATTTGCTTTTTATCACAGCAAGTGCAGAAGACCCAACTTTGCAAAGATATGACATTATTAAAAGGAAAACAATCTAATGTTGAAACCAATGATCTACCTTGTACTTGTTGTTTGCGTGGTTACCTATAGATATTGAGTATCACTGTGCTTCTCTTGCACATTTAAAATATAATTGGCCCAGGAACTCAATATTCTGGAATAACCTATATAGGAAAAGAATCTAAAGAAAAATAGTATTTGTATATGTATAACTGAATCACTCTGCAGTATACCTAAAACTGGTACAACATTGTTAATTAACTGTACCCCAATAAAAATAAATTAATTAATGAATAAAATACAGTTGACCCTTGAACAACATGTCAGATTGGGGCACAGATCCTCCACACAGTTGAATATCTGTTGTGTCAATATCTGTTGTGTCCAACTCTTTGCAACCCCGTAGACAGGGAATTCTCCAGCCAAGAATACTGGAACGGGTAGTCATTCCCTTCTCCAGGGGATCTTCCCAATCTGGGGATTGAACCCAGGTCTCCTGAGTCTCCTTCATTGTAGGCAGATTATTTACTGTCAGAGCCACCAAGGAAGCCCAACTTACAGTCAGCTTTCTCTATACACGATTCACCTGTATTCAAGTTTTCATATCCACAGAGCCAATCAACCACAAGTTTTGTTGAACTACAGTATTTACTTTTGAAAAAACCTCACATACATGCAAGATCATGCAATGTTCAAGGGTCCACTTGTTCAAGGGTCAACTGTGCTCCATGGGCTTTCTACCGAGGCACCCTCATTTGCCTCAGGACCCAGTTTGGGAACTGAATTAGAAAACAAACTTGTTACTCAGTTTTGGGGACAAAATTCTTGGGGAAAAGAATTCAAAATCAGATTGTCACACTGCATATCACTTAAGAGTATGAATGTTAACAAACTGCATAAAGAATTAATACTAAAAACAAAACTTAACATTCGGTTTGAAACCCCTAGGCCCCCTTTTGGCCAGGCAGCCACCAAAGAGCAAAGCAATCATGTCTGCTGGGGTTGCCATTAGGAGAAATAAAGAAACAGTGTGCCTAAAAGGGGATCCCCAGCTCTCAAAATAGGTCTACATGGCACTGCACTTTTCATTCTGGTTAGTACCCGGGGAGTGGCCAAGAAGACCAGATAGCTTTCTTAAAACAGTCGTATGTAGTGACCACACTGCCTTGCATGATCTTGCTCATGGACCACAAGGTGGTGGATATAGGATCAGAAATCCCTTTGAGTTGATTTTTAAATTTTTGTTATACTTTATTAGTTTTTGCTACGCCTTTGTGGCTGCATACGGGCTTTCTCTAGTTGTGGTATGTGGGCTTCTCATTGCGGTGGCTTCTCTTGTTGTGGGGCACAGGCTCTAGCATACGCAGGCTCAGTAGTTGTGGTGCATGGGCCTAGTTGCCCCAAGACACGTGGAATCTTCCTGGACCAGAGGTAGAACCTGTGTCCCCTGCATTGGCAAGTGAATTCCTAACCACTGCATCACCAGGAAAGACCTGAGTTGATTTTTGAGGAGGCCTTTCCCATGCTCAACAAGCCCACATGCCTATGGATGGTCGGCCAATAGGAAAGTCCATGTGTGGACTTTCCTGTGTGGAAAGTCCATCAAATACCTTTGGGTTTGAGAGCCCATTGCGATTAAAGGTACGTCATCATCAGACTGCAAATGTATAGAAAGCCAAAAATGTAGCAAAGATTAGTTTTAAGGGCTACAGTGTCTGGCCAGAGTCAGCTGACTGGATTGAGACGGCAACACTACAACCTGAAACAATGTGGATAGCAGTGAGGCCCAGGAGGAGGACATAGGTGGATGGCTTTGCCCTGTGCAATGGGCCTTCTTCACCGAGACCAACAGTAGACCTTTTATTAGGAGGTGCAGGTCTGGCACCCCACTTGGAGAAGGAAATGGCAACCCACTCCAGTGTTCTTGCCTGGAGAATCCCAGGGACGGGGGAGCCTGGTGGGCTGCCGTCTATGGGGTCGCAGAGTCGGACACGACTGAAGCGACTTAGCAGCAGCAGCAGCAGCAGGTCTGGCATGCAGTAGAAGCTGGTACATCTGAAACATAGAGCCCTTTACTGGGGCCCCAGTCTATGGTGGTAGGTGTGTTGCATGTCTGGTCCAACGATGGGTCCAGGCAGCAAAGATGGCTATCTGGGTGGTACAGGCTCAATCCACAGCTTCATTCCAGTCAGTCTTATCAGGGAATGGGCCCTCACCAGGAGGGCCAGATGATTCTACCAGCAGCCATGATTTGTGTCCATGGTTGGTGACCCTGAAGAGGGAAGCCTTCAGTCTGCCAGCCTGTAGTTTTCCATGTGGCAGACCAAACAGCTGGGCCATTGTCAATAGCCTAAACAAGAGTCAGCAAAAATATAACAAGTTTCATCAAGGATTACTGGCTGGAGCTGTGAGAATGGCTTTGAATTTTGCCTACCAAGCAGAGTGATCACATCTGTTTTCTGTTCCATGTAGCTGAATAGCCACAGCACGGTGTCCACCATGGACACCATGCAGTTCAGCTTAGCCAAACCATCAGTGAATCAGGCCCAGACATTTAGGGGAACCACTGAGGCCTAAAACAACATTCAAAAAACTAAGAGTACGGCATCTGGTCCCATCACTTCAAGGCAAATAGCTGGGGAAAAAAATGGAAACAGTGATAGATTTTATTTTCTTGGGCTCCAAAATCACTGCAGACAGTGACCAAAGCCATGAAATTAAAATATACTTGCTCCTTGCAAGAAAAGCAATGACAAAAAGACAGTGTATCAAAAAGCAGGGACATCGCCTTGATGACAAACGCTATGTCAAACTATGATTTTTCCAGTAATCATATATGATGTGAGAGTTGGACCATAAAAAAGGTTGAGTGCCAAAGAATTGTTGCCTTTGATTTGTAGTGCTGGAGAAGACTCTTGAGAGTCCCTTGGGCAGCAAGGAGAGCAAACCAGTCAATCCTAAAGGAAATCAACCCTGAATATTCATTGGAAAGACTGACGATGAAGCTGAAGCTCCAGTACTTTGGCCACCTGATGTGAAGAGCCAGCTCATTGGAAAAGACACTGATGCTGGGAAAGACTGAGAGCAGGAGGAGAAGGGGGTGACAGAGAATGAGATGGTTGTCATCATTGACTCAATGGACATGAGTTTGAGCAAACTCTGGGAGATAGTGAAGGACGGGGAAGCCTGTGTACTGCAGTCCATGGGGTCGCAAAAGAGTCGAACATGACTGAGAGGCTAAACAACAACCACAACTGTGGACTGAGAACTGCACTGAGTGAGTGGCTTTGCTTCACGGTGTGGAGCGGAGGACAACACTTTCCCCAAAGGGAGGCTGCCTGTTTGTCATGTAAACCTGTAAACGCCCCCAGGGCCAGAAGACCTAAATACACCATTTCCATCTGACAAGGAAGGTTTGTTTGGCCCTCCCCACATTGTTAGTTATTGAGTCTGAGTCAACCTCCCTTCCCAGCCCCAATATTGATCACAAGCCCTCTATAAGTGTTTGTTTTAACAAGTTTTGACAAAAACCCAAGAGCAAGGTAAGAGGTGCTTTTCAAAAGAGGTATACCTCTTAGCATCATCAGAGAGACAACAAACCCCATCAAGGGACACCTCCCAGTGGAGGCTACCTTCCTTTGCCTCCCAAACATTCTGATCAGAAAAATAATCAGGACTTCCCTGGTGGCCCAGTGGATAAGAATCCATCTGCCAATGCAGGGGACATAGGTTCCATCCCTGATCTGGGAAGATTCCACATCCCGCAGAGCAACTACTAAAGCCTGTTCACCTAGAGCCTGTGCTCCTGTGCTCCACAAGAGAAGCCACTGCAATGAGAAGCCTGTGCACCAAAACTAGAAGATCCCACTCACCACAACTAAAGAAAGTCAGAGCACAGCAACGAGGACCCAGCACAGCCAAAAATAAATAATTTTAAAAAAAGAAAAACAGAGAATCAATCAGAAAGATTTTTAGCTCAAAGGGATCATAGGGTTATGGGGTCCCAAAGACACTAGCGCCTCTCTAAATGCAGCAATCTCCCATCGGTATCATCCCTTCCGGCATTTATGAGCATTCATGGAACATTCATGAAAAACACCAAATGCCAGTTACACAGTCAGCAGCAGAAGCCACAAGGACAGTCCATTGAATTGGCCCAAAGCCCTACCCAAAAGGTTGGCCAGCTTCTGTCTTCTGCTTGGAAAAGTGAGGGCCATTCTTCCCTTGGGAGGAAGCCTGCTGCTGCTGCTGCTGCTAAGTCGCTTCAGTCGTGTCTGACTCTGTGTGACCCCATAGACGGAAGCCCACCAGGCTCCCCCGTCTCTGGG